>NC_092216.1:5114418-5756581 GCF_030445035.2 Dasypus novemcinctus | reverse complement strand
TTTATAACTTTTATTCAAGTAATTATTCAGCTTTTTAATTACTAGAAATTTCTCAGCAGTTATAACTATGCAAATATCCTGATGCCACTTCTCAGTGCCCACATAATTAATGGGAACATAATTCCACTTTGACCATGCACAGGAGGTTGGAGTCTACTTAAATGTCGAAAAAGATTCTATTTCTCTTTGAAAGGGTACATGTCCACTCAATCATATAATTAAGAGCGCATATCAGCTGCAATAATGTGCTCCCTTTTTCATTCTTCATCAGCATAAAAATTAGATTATTTCTCTGCAGAAGCACAGGGAGAGAGGTATATTCATACAAGCCTGGAGGGTTTGTTATTGTTATTTCCGCAAACTACTTCTGACATATATGTTATGAGGGGGGAAAGTGGTCTACAGGTTTTAAGAGGTGGTACTGACAAGTTGCAAATCCCCGCCAAGTGGGGGACTTGCTCAAAGACCTCACCCCATGTCCAGTACCATGTCTTATCCTCAAACCCTTCTGTGTCTGGCTCATGCCATCTGCTGAATTAACCTGAACACCTGTACAGACAAAGAAAGGTAGCCAGATGGACACGGGAGGTGCTCTGTGCCTACATTCTGCTTGAAGGCTTCTGATTTCCATGTAACCAAGTTCATCTTAGGTGTCCACCATCCACGTGCAATGAGATAATGGCACAGGAGATACAACATTCTCTCTCCAATATTTTGAGAAAATATAAATATAAGAATCAGTATCTGTTGAGTTTTCAGTGGTGTGACCAGCTGTCATTTATATTTCCAGGAAATTATTGATGGCATGCGTGCCCTCCAAAATTCTTCAATGTGTTCACATTTTAAAACAATATTTAACACCATGCTAAATATCTGACTTTTAATTCCACACTTCCAACAGAGTTAACAGGGAATGCATGATGAGGCCATTAGCTCATTTCTCAACAAGGATCAGAAAACCTTCATAAAAGACTCCTATTACATGCATGAAACTTCACCTGCATTTTTATCAGCTCTTCCTCATCAGCCTGTCATGTTAATATTTTTTACTTTTTCAAACAACTGAGATAAGGGATATTTAGAAAGATGGTATGCCCTGAGTTCATAAAGCTCAATAGGACTAATTTGGATTGAAATTCTCATCTACTACACTCCAAAGTTCTTGTTCTTTTTAATTAATTAATTGGTTCCCTCATACTTAGGTATTATATCAAATTTCAAGATAGAAAGAAGGTAGAGGATATTAACAAGTATGTTTTTAGTTGCATGGTAGATATTCCATTTGGGTTTAATATAAATATTAATTAAAATATAAGAATTTAGAATTAATTAAACCTCCTAGTTTTCCTGATCAAATAGAAGCCTAGAAGGTTCTATACATTTTCAGAAGCCAAATTGGGACTTAGAAGTCAGGTATATAATTTTACTGTAGGACCCTATACTGTAAGCTAATAGCTAAATTTGATGTATGGTTAGTTTTGAAGAAACACCTTGAGTTACATATATATACATTTTTTAGCTATTTTTTATTCTCCTTTTTTTAAAAAGATACATAGACAAAAAGTCACATTAAAAAACATGAGAGATTCCCATATACCCCACTCCCCATCCACCCCCACTCCTCCCACATCAACAACCTCTTTCATCAGTGTGGCCCAGTCATTGCATTTGGTGAATACATTTTGGAGCACTGCTATGCTTCTTGGACTACAGTTTATACTGTGGTTGACACTCTCCCCCAGTCCATCCAGTGGGCCATGGAAGTTCAGCAGAGTTTCAACTTACTGGTTCTTTGGACTTACCCAGGTCAGCCAACAGGGAGGTGAGGATGGTCAACCACCACACCAGGGAGCCGAGAGGGCCTACAACTGCAAGCAGGAGAATCCCATCCATTGGCCATATGGGATCTAAGCCCCCTCTCGATTTAGAGGTGGAGTGGACATCTCCATCCCAGGGTCCACAGGAGGGAGGAATAAAATATGGATTAGAGTGGACTTACTGGTATTTGACTATAGAACTGTTGTGACTTTAGCAATGAAAGAAATTGCAGCATTGATGTGGAGACAGTGGCCATGGGGGCTGCTGAGGGCAGGGAGAGGGAAAAAGAAGTGTGATATGGGGGCATTTTTGGGACCTGGTGTTATCCTTGAGTTATATTTTTAACTACCTGAAGGAATAAAAAAAACACACATACCACAAAATCCACATGATAACATCCCTCTGAATTATGCCAATTTCATTTCAAGCTTACAAAATATAGGCCATTAAATGATGAATTGCAAAAGTTTCCCTTTAGTTAGACTAAGAAGTAGTCGGTGATTAACCATGCATGATAAAGTCACAGCAACTCATTGTGGCCTTACCAGATATTTAGGCAGAACAATTTTTTTTTTTTAAGATTCATTATTTATTTATTTCTCTCCCCTTTCTCTGCCCCGCAGTTGTCTGCTCTCTGTGTCCATTCACTGTATGTTCTTCTGTGTCTGCTTGCATTCTTGTCAGCAGCACCAGGAATCTGTGTCTCTTTTTGTTGCGTCATCTTGCTGCATCAGCTCTCCATGTGTGCAGTGCCATTCCTGGACAGGTTGCACTTTTTTTCACGTGGGGCTCCCCTATGTGGGGGACATCCCTGTATGGCAGGGCATTCCTTGTGCACATCAGCACTGTGCATGGGCCAGCTCACTACACGGGTCAGAAGGCCCTGGGTTTGAACCCTGGACCTCCCATGTGGTAGGCGGATGCTTTATCCATTGAGTCAAATCTGCTTCCCTGGGCAGAACAATTTAAATGGCCTCAAACGAACAGCTCAGACTCCGAGAACATCATTGCTGTCAGAGCATGAGGCAACTTCTTTGAAGGTTTTAACAATTTATGTTATAGAGATGTTGCTTCTTCCTGCCAAAGAGTATACATGGGTATATTTGCAATACAATGAAATTATTATAACAACATGAATAAGGCCACTCAGTGGGAGTCACTTAAACATAAAAATTTGTTTGTCAATACACATATTTTATTGTATCTCTATGCTAGTCTCCTGAGAGCCTCAAGTAGACTTTACCATGACTGTGTCGACTGAGAGGGACACAAACTGCAAAAACCCTGAAGATATGAGAAACGGTGGAGAGAAAGGATTTCTCCAAGCCTTCAGCAATTCACTCAAGGAATTGGAGGGCACCATGGACGTCAGAAGAGGAGTTTGCCTGAAAACACATTTAAACGTATTCAGCACAGAGATTGGGAGGTTTAAATGCAAATTCCGCAAGCCGCCCCTGGGAAAGCCTGTGAACAGCAGAAGGAAAAATAAGAAGCCCAAACACTAGAAAAAGGGAGGGATACAGGAACTGTGAGTCTTACAGCCTCACTACCAAGTTCTCCTTGGGACTAAGCAACAGTCAACAGGAAACCCTTCCTCCTTCCTTTGACTTTCCTCAAAATTCTCTTGGCTATTTATTTCTATTTTTCTCTTCTTCCACTTCTAGAAGGGCATTCCCTTCCCAAGTCATCTTTTAAAAAAATAATTAATCAACACTCTCATTTCTCTAAAGGCAAAGGGAATGAGGTTCTTTAAGGGGGGAAAACAAGATTTTCCTTACTGTGCTTGACAGGTCATAGCTTCCAGGATATGTAGTCTATGTTGGAATCATCCCAATGAATGAAGTGGCCAGATTCCTGGGAAGAAGATTCCAGGACTGGTTCAGAAAAGCAAGCATCATTTGAATAAGGGGCTCCAAATGATCATTAGGGCCAACAGGGTATCTTGTGCCTTTACAATCTTTTCTTACTACAACAGAAAACCGACATGGGACCCAGAGGCTTTCCCTAATGAGATACTGAGAACATCCTGTGTATGCCTTCCACAAAGCCTGGTCTTAAGTATGGACAATCGGGGGCTCCAATCAGCAATTGCGATGTGACACCCACACTTCATCCAAGGCAACACCCACACCATGCAGCCAAAGTATAAAATTCAGTTGGCTAGGAGCTGAGTAACCGTGAGAAGTCAAGTAAGGGGGAGCAAGAGGCGGCAGCTGTGAACATGGACTGCCAGATCTTAGCCGGAGGAATGTTATCAACCTGGGGTCCCACTTGCTGAGCTCAGAAATCTGCAGCTGCATTTGCACCAAGTTCAGGACTCTCGGGGGATGCTTCCTGTCAGTGCAGTAGGGCAGTCGGAAGACCAGTGCGGACTTGAACTTGAGCTCCTGAATGGTCCTGGCAGCCATGTTTGCTTTGACGATCCCTGACAGCCCCTTTGAGCTGCACTGCAAACTAAGATGCTTCCCTGTACGCTCCCTTCCTTCCTCCTTTGCTCACTAGGGTGCAGGGTCCATGGCCCTCCAACCCCCTCATGTTTCCTCATAGGAATAGCCCTAATTCATTTTTTAATTACCAATACTTTATTATTATTATTATTTTAAATTTAAGGACTTGAAAGGACATTGACATCTGTGAATCAATAATGCAAGTATGTGGGAAGTGGATGTGGCTCAAGTGATAGGACCTCTGCCTACCATATGGGAAGACCCAGGTTTGAACCCTGTGGCCTCCTGGTGAAAAAGAAGAAAAGAAAGCATGCCTGCGCAGAGACCAAGTGCCCACGTGGTGAGCCAAGAGACTGCGCAGTGAACCAAGTACCCATGCAGTGAGCCGAGTGCCCATGCAGTGAGCCAAGTGCCTCTGTGAGTGCCCATGTGGTGAACCAGTGCCCAGGCAGCGAGCCAGTGCCCACATGGTGAGCTGAGTGCTCGCACAGCAAGCTGACTGCCCGTGTGGTGAGCCAGTGCCCACATAAGTGAGTCACACAGCAAGATGATTATACAACAAAAGAGAGACAATGGGGAGAGTCAAGGTGAAGCAGAACAGAAACCAGGAACTAAGGTGGCACAATTGACATGGAAACTCTCTCCACATCAGAGGTCCCCAGGATCAAATCCCAGTGAATCCTAGAGGAGAAAGACAAGAAGAGAAGACAAAAAGAGAAATAGATACAGAAGATCACACAGCGAATTGACACAGACAGCAAAAACAGCAGGGTGAGGGTGGGAGAGGGGAAGAAACAAGTGAATATTCTAATTAAAAAATAATACAAGTATATTTGAATTTCTATAAATTTCACATCATATAAGTCTACTTCATCTGATGTCAGCTCTTATTTAAAGAATAAAGAATACTTAAACTGTGAACAATTAATTTATAAATGTAAGCATAAAATCAAGGGGCATGGACACTTTTTTTTTTTTTTGAAAAATTGTGAGTTAAAAGAAAAATCATGAATCCCATACAGGATTCCCATACACTAATACATCTTTTCTCCTCTTCAATCCTGTATTGTGAGGCCAAACTGAATGAAGGTGGGCCTTAATCCTATATGGCTGACATCCTTATAAGCAAAGGAAATTGGAAATGGAAAGAGAAGCCAAACTCAAAAAGAATCAGGATATGAGGCAGATCATCATGTGATGGAGCCAGAAAAGCAAGCCAAGGAAACTCTAGGATTATTGGAAGCCAGCCCTAGAACACTAAAATTTCTGCGAGAAAGCATGGTCTACCAAGAGCTTGAAGCTGGACTTAGAGCCTCCCAAACCAGGAGATGATAAATTCCTTTTGTTTCAGCCAACTCCTTGTGTAGTATTTGTCATAGCAGCCCTGGCAAACTGAGACACCTGCCTAAAGTATGTCTCCACATGAGTATTTTGCCTTAACCTCAAATTCATATACAGTTGAACTCATTAACATGAATGGAAATGGGAATCCTCTTCTCTGTGTCTTTATGCATGAGCAGCTTGTGTGCCACAGGCTCTGCCAGTTTGATGCCTCTGGGCAGTGTCCAGTTGCCCAACGTGTCCGCACCTCACAGGTCTCTGCGTTTGCTTTATCCTGGGTGTTATACTTAAAAGCTCAGTGATTTATTTAATGGACATATGGTGGGGGGGCTCAATCTCTTCACCTTGCCTGTGTCATTTGGTCACACCTTGGTGAGGGGAGGAAATGATTCCTTATTAAATATTCTCACCAGATAGGATCCAGTGCCGAGGAGGTAATTCTGAAGGGTGAATGAGTGATTCAAGGAAGACAAACAAAAAGGAAAGAAAAGAAAAGAAATGAAAAAGGGAAGGAAAGGGGAGGGAAGGGAAGGGAAGAGAAAGGAAGGGAGTATGGAGTAAAAATATCTTTGGTGTGTAAAACAACTTCCACTTTCTCTCTCATCCATAAATCATCTCACATCTCTTCCAGATGGCATCATGTATCCAATCATTGGCCATTCTTTCTGGGGTTAAGAGTTTGAGTGGGGTTCACTGATGACAGTATCAGCTTCCTAATGCTGCTGTAATAAATTACTACAAATTCGTGGCTTAAAATAACACAAATTTACTATCTTACCCTTCTGCCGGACAGAAGTCTGAATATGGGTTTTACTGGGCTACTATCAAATGTATCCTGAAATATCTTTTTGAATGTGGCTCCTCTTCAGGGTCCCTCTTCTACTTTAAAGGTATCTTGGGATTACATTGGACCTATCTGGATAATCCAGGATAATCACCCTCTTTTATAGCCTGCTGATTGCCAACCTTAATCAAATCTGCAGTCTTACTTCCCCTTTGTCACATAACCAGTGATAAGGATGTGGACCTATTTGGGAGTCCATTATTCTACCAATACAACAACCATTCCCCACACATCTTGCCAATAAAATTACAGTGATGTTATAATTTGGCATAGCCATTATGACATGGTTTTATCAAGCCATCTAGGCACAAGTAGCCCTTGCCTAAAAGACCTGAGTCAAACGTGTCTCCCCAAAATTCCAAGAGACAGCAAGCACAGGAAGAATACTGGATTATTTCATCCCTTAAGTCCCATAGATCTAGAGAAAAAAAGTAATTTGGTAAAGACAAATGAGTTTATATGACTAAGAGACTTCAAAGTGAGTTGGGAGGTCATCCCAGAGGTAACACTTATGCACATCTCACCATGATCTCATAGACAGCCAAAGTAGATACTACCCTAAATAGTGGGGCTCCTGAGGACTCTAGAGACACCCAGGTCCTATGGTCGTGGCAGATGGCTCCAGAGTTTGGTGCTTTACCAGTGGGCCCTACTTCGGAGTTTTACTTCCAAGTGTGACAGAGTTGGACTAAGATGTTATTCCTCTACACAAGCCTCTTCTGTGCCTTTTATTGAACCATAGTTGGTGCTGGAGTTGATAGGTGTATGTCCAGGAGACTTGAATCTTTGGGCTGTCCATGTGTCAGCTGGGTCCTGAGCCTCAGCAGAGTTGCAACACCTACTCTCCAGTTCAATGGACTCACCTAGGACAACAAACAAGGAGGTGAGGATGGACAACCACCACACCAAGGAACTGAGAGAGTCTACAACTACAAGCAAGAGAGTCCCATCCATTGGCTGTATGGGGTAAAAGCCCCCTCTCAATTAGAGGTGGAGTGGGCATCACCATCCCAGAATCCTCAGGACTGGGGAATGAACGATGGACTAGAGTGGACTTACTGGTATTCTACTATAGACTTATTGTGATTCTACTAATGGAAGAAATTACAGCATTGATGTGGAGGCTCTGAGGGCAAGGAGAAAAAAAGACAGGTGTAATAATACGGGGCATTTGGGGGATTTGGGAATTGTCCTTAATGGCATTGCAATGACAGATATTGGTCATTATATATCTTCCCATAACCTACAGAATTGTGTGGGAGAGAGCATAACTACAATGTGAACTGTAATCCATGCTCAGTGGCAATGCCCCAAAATGTGCTGATCAATTGCAATGAATGTGCCACATGAATGAAGGATGTTGTTTATGTGGGAAAATGTGGGCGGTATGGGGAGTGGGGCATATGGGAATCCCTATATTTTTTATATATCATTTATGTAATCTAAGTATCTTTAAAAAAAAATAGAAAATATATATTAAAAAAAAGAACCAGCATTGTGCTCCTCTCTTTTTATCTAGGGAAAATTATATCCAGCTTATTAAAAGTTCATCAGTGTATCCCAGGGTTGAAAACCTCCTTTTATATCACCTGTTTTGACCACTCCTGTTTTTTTCTCCATGAATATATTCATTAGATTGGGTACCCTTAGCACTGATTTAACTTTGACCAGCATCTTAAGCTGGGTACATAGGAGGTGAGCTCTGAGAGAAGGATTCTTATGCAACATTTTATTGAGCCAACTATTATGGCAGGAAGCTGGGTAGAGAATGGGAAGAAGCCAACCAAGTGGGAGCCAAGACTAGACTCCTAGAAGCTCTGGAGTGGAAATGCAGGGTTCTTCTCGATTTCATTTGCTGGAGATGGGCTTTCATATGTCCATGGACATAAGTCATTAGCTACAGTCAGCCCTGGAAGAGCTAATCCTCTTGGCTGCTGGGACCATTTCTGGCAAGCAGGGTTTACGGAAGCAGGATCGAGATCCAAAAAGTCCCAGAAGATGGAGCTTGACCCCAAAAGAATTAAAGGGCAAAAGAGATCCAAAAGCACTGCACCTCGTATCCATTTCATCACTACAATAAGATCTTGATAAAACCTTTCCATTAAAAGGAGTGAATTTTGGAATGGTAGATATTTGAACAACAACAATTTCATGAATATTTTCCCAGAAACTTCCTAAGTGACCTCCAAAGTTTATTAAAAATACTTTGGGGAAGCAGATTTGGCTCAATGGATAGAGCGTCTGCCTACCACATGGGAGGTCCAGAGTTCAAACCCAGGGCCTCCTGACCTGTGTGATGAGCTGGCCCATGCACAGTGCTGATGTGCACAAGGAGTGCCCTGCCACGCAGGGGTGTCCCCTGCATAGGGGAGCCCCACGTGCAAGGAGTGCACCCAGTAAGGAGAGCCACCCAGTTGTGAAAAATGTGCAGCCTACCCAGGAGTGGTGCTGCACACATGGAGACCTGATGCAGCAAGATGATGCAACAAAAAGAAACACATTCCTGGTGCCACTGACAAGAATACAAGTGGACACAGAAGAACACACAGCGAATGGTCACAGAGAACAGACAACTGTGGGGGGGGGGGGCGGTGAAAGGGGAAAGGGAGAGAAATAGATAAAAAATAAATCTGAAAAAAAAAATACTTTGATGCCAGAAAATGCTGCTCCTTTTTTTGATCCTACTGCATCTAAGCGCACAAACTGTCACCATTCAAGAAATAAAATTTTATGGAAAACTGTTCCACCTTCTAAACACAGTATCATTTAGTACTTTACCTTTTTGGCTTGAGAACTTTGTGACAGCTCCTCGAGGACTGCAAAAGGCAACACCCTGAATTGGGGGGGCTGTCGGTGAGAAGACGTTACTTTGTGCTTTCTTCCTGTCCTCTGCAGTTGCTAGTACAGAGTGAAAACAGAATCCACGTCAGTCTTCACAGCACACTGCAGTGTTCAGAAATATCTGCTCATCTCTGCAGACTTTTCACGTGGGCTTCCGAGGACATTTTAACACCTGGTGATTTCAGAATGCAGTCTGGTTGGAACTGAAAATAATCGTTCAAACAGGAGGGACAGTAGGCACAGAATACCTGCACGTTGCTTCAGCTGGGAAAGTGCTCTTCGGAATCGGTTGAACCCATCTTGCTGGTCAACCTGACTCGAGTTCCACCACCTCCTGGACAACACAGCCGTCCCAACTCCAGCTCCACTCCTTTTTAAAAAGGAAACGATGTCGACCGTTGAATCCTTTCCCCCTTCTACATGAGGAAATGACAAAATGAGGACCGTCACCTGGATCTGGTCTGCTGCCTGTGTTTGTACATAAAGTTTTAATAGAACACAGCTACTGGCATTGTCATGCTGCAACAGCAGACTTGAGTAATTGGGACACAGATCTTAAGTCCTCTGAAGCTGAAAGCATTTGCCATAACCCTTTACAGCACAGGTTCTTAACCTTTTTTGTTCCATGGACCCTTTACTAAGTCCACACTATACTGTGTATTATGTAATAAAAATATCACACCTATTCCAACACGTCCCCACAAGAATAACGTATTTTTGAATTTCAATTCAGGCTCCCGGACCCCTGGTTAAAGAAACACCGCTTTACAGGAAAAGATTGCCAGCGGCTGGCTTGAACACCTTTCAGTGTTCTAAATATTTGCTGTCTTCTCTTTACCAGGGCTTATCAAATGTTATCGTCCAAAACAGGGCTACTCCCTTCAGGTATAACATGATTTTGCTTGACAAAGGGGAGAAATGGTCATGCAATTGCCTGTAATTAGTGAAATTAGTTGATTTTATAGTGTAGTTTTTGAACTCCTAATTTCAGAAGTAATATTGGAAGAAGGAAGTGTTAAGTCTTAATCAAACACACTCAATGTAAAGTGTTTCAAAGACCCTTCGAGCTTCCATCTAATTAAAATGGAATCTAAATTAATGACCTCAGTTATAGTTCGTATTTGTGACATTGACATAAAGCCCAGATGCTTTCTACTGTGGTTGTCTAGCCCGGTCCTGTCAGATCAGGTGTGACTATTGAGCTATATATGTAAACAAAAACATTGATAAAAGAGAGGTGGGTAGTGTAAAATCATCTTGGAATCACTTTTCTTGTCTGTGCCGTTAAAAGTGGTTTCTTCCTAGATGTGGCCAAATAATTTATCATTTTCCTCTGTATCAGTATTTGTATTCTGTAAACATTTTCAAATCTTTTTTATTCAAAACTAATCAGGTTTTGGTTATATGCATATGTTCAAGTTACTTTAAGCCTTAAAATCTGTTGTTTACTTATATTTTGTATGATTTCCCCAGATGAAAGTTTTAAAATTTTGTTATGTGAGTTTTAATATTCTGTAGTGTATACTTTTGGTCTCTTTTTTATTATAGTAAACCCTGATGTTAATCTTAATTCATTCACAGAATAAGGTTGTCTGCATTTTCAATTCCCTCAATGTAACATTGCAGCTTCTATTATTTGATTGAAAACTTGTCCTAGCATAATTAATACCTTTTACTTATTTCTAGTAACATTTACTCTAAGCTTTGTGTTCTGAGTATTTTTAATATAATTCTAATTCTATTGATTAGACTCTCTTAAAACATTTTTTCATGCAAACATTAAAGCAATATTTCTATGTGCAATACCAAACAAATGTCATATAAAAGTTACAGCATACAATGTAAGCAGTTAAGAAAGCTCTTTCAAGTAGTAAATAATTGGTTAATTAAATTGAATTACATTTAGAGATATAGAACAAGCATTTACTTATGTTGAAAGGTGACTGAAGAATGTTTCTATATAAATATTTCTAAACAAAGCTGACTCCAGTAGAGTTATCGGTAAGTCCACTCAACACATAAGCATTGCTTTAAAGTATTTATCATATACAGTAGTAACCTTTATCAAACAATATGTGAAGTCAGTCTATGGGTAAGAACTTTAATGCATCTTCATGATTCTTCCTTAAGCAAAACTAGGCTGCCTCTTAGAAAAATGTCCAAATGTACATATATAGAAAACGTGTCCACTCATGAACTTCAGATAGAGAACTTTGGGCATATGCCCTCATAGGGAAAGAAACAACATCTAAAGTTAAGAAACTATCATCCTTTTGTGTGATCTATGTATCTTTTAATATATATATATAAAAAAATAAAAGAAACTATCATCCAAATCAGAATATTTAGCCCACTGTTGATTCCCTATCAAGTGGGAGTTCTCCCATTTCTTTTTGTGGAAGAACCCTTGTAGCAGAAAGCAACCCCAGAGGACTTCTTTGCAAAACACTGTAGGATGAAGGGAATTAATAAATGACAGTGCAGGAACCTTGGGCTGGCCAGCTGTAGGTTTCAAGAGATGATGAAATATGGAAGGGGAATATGTTTTGGGGGTATTAGGAGCTGTGAACTGCCTAAAAACCATCCCAAGGCCATTTAACCAAGCTATAATCAGAAGAATCATTCTCCTGAACACCCTCTTCTTCTTTCCTTTGATATTCCAGAGCATTCCATCCTCAGCATCAAAAGGAGCCTATTGATTTCAACCATGTAGATCCATCTCCAGGGACAGAGAATAGAGTAGAGAGTAGATCTGAAGAGGCAAATAAAATACATTTTCCATAACCGTAATATTTTTCAGATATATTCCAGTCAAGGCTCACAGAATCATCATCCTATCTCTTGTTCTAGGAATAATTATGACTGGTGAAAACCATTCTCAGAAATCTCAACACTCTTCTTTCTAGAGATGCAATTAGGAGAGAGCAAGTAGCCAATTCAGACCAATGGAAAATTTAATGACTTGTATCAGGGGCTTCTCAGAAAGGAGTGAGGAGCCAGCCTGTCTTCTCTTGTTAGACATTGTGGCCTCAGGTTTTGATAACTTGATCTGGGGCAGCCATATTGAGAGTATGAGAAGCAAGATGGCAGAGCGGAAGATGGAAGGGATGTGAGTCTCTGAAAGGATTCTAGTATCACAGGATTGAGTAGCATGGGAACTCATCTACTTTGGAACTTGAAGTTATGTGGGATCATATATTGTCCTAATAATTAAAGGTATTTTTGGATCAGAGGTATATGTTACTTTCAGCCAAAGGCATTTCAATCAATACTGGGTCCAGTAAAGGAGGTATGTGTTATAGTAATTGTAAAGTCAAATGAATATTATGGAGCCCAGATTTTTGGAGTGGAAGGAGTATAATAAGGCAGACTAATTCAAGCTCTTAAGTATTAGAGTGTCACATCAGAATACAGATTGTGAGAGGGACTGAAGCAAAGAGAGCCTAAATGCAGAAAGATAAGATAAAGCAATCATGCAATAATTGGAAATTCAACTGTTAGTCTGACACAGAATAAAAATATGAAATGAAAGGAAAGACAGTGCAGGAATTTCAATGGGAAATAAGAAAACTCATGTTTGATTAGGAGCAAAAAAGGGAAGAAGCATAATTTTAAAAGTTTTTGTCCCAATTATAACTTTCCTTAAAGCCATTCAAAGACAATATATTTTTAGAAGCCATCTGATCTATGGTTCAGATTTTGTTGCAATTCAAATTCTCAGTATAGCAAAAGCTTTCAGCTGAGGGTCACTTTATTTCAAAGACTACTAATGCAGATAAATTCAAATGCAATGAATAAAAATGGATTTGATTAATAAGAATAGCTTTCCAAAAATAAAGTGAATTACAAAGAAATTACATAATATTCTCAATGTTCCAGAACTAGGAAAGCAAGGTATTGGCAAATTGGTGTTTTCTGTTTGTTTCTTTGTTTTTGCTTTGTTACCCATTGCCAAAAAATTTAGTACACGGTCAGATACCTTGTTGGGTGCTCAGTATGTGAAAGTGAAAACCTCAGGACCTGTCCTCAAGCAGGCCACAATTGAAAGGTTAATTGCTATCAACAATTGTAATATAACATAGAAAGTAGTGTAATTGACATATCTCGTGGTTTCTATGTGAGCACAAAGAAAAGTTTTCCATCAAAGTCTGGAGAAATCCTGGATAAACTGAGCCAAAGTTGAGATTCGCAGTATTACAATGAATTCTTCTGGCTAGGAGAACGGAGTCATCCATATGATATTCTTTCCAGGAATGAGGGTGCTTGCTAGAATTTTGTCTACTGGTGGCCAAGAGAGAGGAAAATATCTCAAAGGAGATGATAAACTAGATCCCAGATCCCTTCACAAACGAGAGGCTGGGCTGTAGCTTCCTTTCGCCACGTGTGGAGACTGTGAAAATGTTGAGAAGAACCCTTCCCTGGTGCTGGAATTTCCTGAAAGCAGCCTTCCTGGAGCTTTGGACATAAATAGGCTCTCTCTTGATGACTGACCACTGTTAGATCATGTTATAGATTGGGGGCTCTGGACACAGAGATGGAATACTTCGAAATTTCCTCCTAGTTGGGGAGAGTCCAGGTGTGGGAAACTGAGAATCAACGTGAGAATGAGGAGAGACTTGAATCCAAAGCTCCATAGAATGTTTCATCTTGGAAAACGAAAGCCATGAAGCCTAGGAGGGACAACTGCAGCTTGGAAAGAAGGCCGTAGAACTATCAAGCAATGGTCTGGTCAAGAATTCTCCCTAGACCAGGGGTTCTCAACCTCGGCTCCACTGGCATTTTGGGTCTTTTACTTCCTTACCCTGGGGGCCTATTCCGTGCTGTGTAGGGTGTTTGGACCCTTCACTGAGCTCCACTCACTAGATTTTGGTGGCACCCCTCCAATTCTGGCACTCAAACATGCTTATCTGCAAAGAGAGGGGAAATTTCCAGTAGACTGTCCCTTAGCAGCAGTGGATGTCAAAAGCAAAACAAAACAGGGAAAACAATAAACAAGACAGAGCAGTAAAATAGTCAAAGAACTGAAGCAAGATGCTTACTGAAGTAGAATTCCAGCTAACCTTCTATGCGATTGTTGGGGAAATAAAGATACCATTGACACAAGATTAAAAAATGATCAGCCACCACAAGTCTTGTAGTTTGTAATATTTCAGCAAGGAGGAGAGTCAGAGAGAAGCAGTGGGGTGAAGGATACACAGATGAGCCCAGAAGCATGGTAAATATGGTTCACATTTCATTCATGTTCCGTCTTAAAGAATGACTACTCTTTGTATTACAAAAAGGCAGAATGACAATTATAGACCACAATTACAAGGGAGATGGGGAAGGGAAAGGATTCAATAGCTAGCTAAGTACTACGGACAGTGAAGGATTAAATATCTCTGTTTGTAGACTACTTTACATGCACCCCAAATACCGCAAGAATTGGACCAGTGTATTAGTCTTCAAATAAGAAAGATCCACATTCCCTAACCTGGAAAGTATGGCAACAATCCCACTGCTCTGTCAAAGTAGCTACTAGCCCTTTCAAATCGCTCGAGGTCTCTGGACCTCAGAATGAAAATGGTGTTAGTGAAGAGGAAGCTGAACTGATCAGCTAGAGTCTTAAGCCTGTGAGCCATTATTAGCAGAGGAAGTTCAAACCCTGACGACAGCAGGAGACAGACGGCCATGTGGATGGCTGATGAGCCAGCAGGTACCATCACAG
This sequence comes from Dasypus novemcinctus, assembly GCF_030445035.2. NCBI lineage: Eukaryota > Metazoa > Chordata > Mammalia > Cingulata > Dasypodidae > Dasypus > Dasypus novemcinctus. The sequence continues at coordinate 5,741,583 of NC_092216.1, read as the reverse complement.
ATTTGGGGGAAAGCGTGGCCTGCTGACACCTTGTTCTTGGATGTCTGGCCTCCCGATCAATCAGTGAGATAATAAATTCCTGCGGTTTGACAAACTGGTCTGTAGTATTTGTTGTAGTAGTCCTGGCAAACTAAGATACCAGAAAATTTTAAAGTCAATTTTAATAATAAAAAGCTGTTACTTTGTTCACTAGATTGCATTCAGTCAAACACTTCTTATATTCCTGTGAATGTGTGTGTGTGTATATATATGTAAAATTGTGTGTGTATGTATATTATAAGTAAGTCAACATTTATTACCGTTGATGAATCTTTCAGCGTTCAGCTTTCAGGGTCAAGAAGAGCAAATTGCTTGTACATATGTTAATAAGAAATTATTTATGCAAGCTTGACTTGTGTAAAATAAATTATTAACATTGACATATTTAAGCTTCCAGTGATTGCTGTTCTTTAAAAAAAAAAGTCTTGTAATCCCAGATGTTCACACTTGTTATTTTTGCAAAGCCCAGAATGGAACTTTACCATCTTCATCCTAAATCAGTGGACTGTCAGAGAATAGAAGCTATCTGAAAGAAAATTAAATTAAAAAGCTTGTTTAATGCTCCCCTTTCTAAGTATGAAATTAAAATATAATGAGCCTATTCTTCCTCCTAAAATGCATTTCTGGACATCACCAATCTATTCTGTTCCAATATAAGGACTAATCTATGCTGTTCCCATATAAGGATAGTCATGACAATATAACTTTTCTACAATGTTGCAATATAAAATCAAATTATATGTGTAATTTGTAAGCCTTTTTCTTGGTTGGGAGGGTCTGAATCCATGGATGTGCAATTGCATGTATTAACTAATTTGGCAAAAGGTTTTGTTCCCTGTAAATTTGCTACATAGTTTTTGAGCAGTCTGAATCTTCAAGGGATTGAATCGGAAGTTGAAATCTCTGCTTCTACAAAAATCTTTGCTGCCATCTGAGAATAGAAGTCACGGGCTTTCTTTTAAAAGGGACAGATGGGTCCCCTAAATTATAATAATTTATTTTCTCCTTAACATTGTTCAAGATTCAGTAAGGTTAGACAAGAGATCATCATTTTAGGAGCAATTTTTAACATCTTTGAGTCACAAACACCAATGAGTACCTGAGCAAAATTATTGCTCTTGACCACAAACATGCATAAATGTGCCTTCACACATTATGCAATTTCAGGGACTTTGTATGGAACATCGGTTAAGAATGCCTCTTGCAGAAAGTAACTTGTCTTTGGGAGATTAAGTTGTGTTTTCCTAATTTGGGAGGGACAGGAATTTAATAAGATAACTGCCAGCCAAGAATCACAATGAAAACGACGCAGTACCAGTATTTCCTGAACTGCTTGTGCATAAAATCAAATGATTTCCAAGGATAAGAATTGACGATGGTCTTCATATTCATGGAGATATTATAAGAATAATACGTAGCTCTGAACACTTGAACGTAATTTTCTTAAGGGGCCATTTCTTGGGTAGAAATGGGTATTTGCCAACACAAATGTTTGTTCAGTCAGTCCCTACAGGAGATGGGAGTGGCAATTTGTTTTTTTTCTTTCGTTTTTGTTGTTAGATTTTAAGAACTATTAACAGGATTCAACTTTCAACCATTTCGATTTTGTGTCTGCCCTTTGAATTGTTATAATACCCATGGATATCAATATGGATAAGTCAATTTTAATTAGATGGATAAGCATGACTGTCCAAAATGATTAACTAATGATTCCTCTAACAGTTGAGTACCACATCCTGTATCATTAATCTTTATGACAATGGACCTGAGTTACCAAGGATAATTGAATTAAACTGGAAAAACCTAAATGTGCATCAAAAAAAGAATGAGGGAAAAAGGAGGGTAAGTGGAAAAGCCAATACAAAAATAAAACAGAAAACACAAATAGTTGGCCCAATTAGTAGATGCAAGGGCAGCATGGCTGAAGTTCAGAAACATTTTGTTCAGTGATAGAAGCCAAACACAGACGACTCCATATGGTGAGATTCCAATTATGTGGACCCTAAGAGCAGAAAAACCTATTCCATGATGGGGCAGTTGAGTTAGTTACCCCAGAAAAAGCAGGGTCTTCACCTTCACCAGTTTCTGCAGGTATGAACCCATTGTAAATGGTACCTTTGGGTGATGCTATTTTTAGTTAAGACGTGACCAATGGAATCAGCATGGTCTTAATCCCAATAAGTGGAGGCTTTATAAAGAGAAAACCATGGGGAAGAGCTAGAAGCAGGAGGATGGCAGGAACTTGGAAAAGACAGGAGAGGACATTTTTGTGTGACAGGAGTGCCAAGGAACCCAACGACCGCTGGCAGGCAGATGGAAGCAAGCCTTCTAGACTCAAAACCGGGAGCCCACAAAGTCCTGCTCTTCAGGTGTTTGTGTGATCTTTGTTATAGCAGCCTGACAACCTAAAGCACCTGGTGGAAGATAAAAGCCATCTGGTCACCTTGAGAGATGGGAGTTACTGCGATGGGCAAAGACTAGCCCATCTGGGATGGCAGAAACATTTTACATCTTGATCCGGTCAATGCAACCATCGATACGTCTAGTTGCCCAAATTCACAAAGCTTTATGTATAATTCGTACACATTCTGTTGTGCGTATTTGTACCTGATTAAAATAATTGTTTTTAAAAGAATAATGAGGTTAGCAGCTGATGAATTGAATGTATGGAAACAACAGTCTTATAAAGTTTAATTCGTATTGTGCAATAAATTTATACATGAAGAAATAACCTATAGCACTAGTGTGTCTCGCAGCACAATTTGGGAAACATTTAAACTTCAGTGCTCAGTATTTAAAGACGGCATTAAACTGTAATCTAATTTTTAGAAGTATTTCCCTTCAAAATGATTTTTTTAAAAATTGACTTGGGTGGAAGAACTTACTTATGAGTCATTCCAGTTAATTGAATTGTTACTGCAGAGAGATAAGTAATTTTTTTTGAATTTTATTGTTTTTAACATAAAACTCATTCTACAAAATAAAGTTCCCTAAAGGGGACTAATCCAACATGTTCTAAAGTTTCCCTTCTTCCTTCTATTATTCAGCCATTTATTCCATAGGCATGTGCAATATGTTTAGTTATATAAAATAAATGCGATGGCTTATTTTCTTCAAGATGCCAAGAGAGTAGTTTTTATTTATTTTTCACTCCTAAAATCCACAAAGAGCATCACGCATCCTTGGATATTAACTGGTGACTTACTGACTTTTAAGATGGACACACATAATTATAAACCTAGAAATGTATGACATGATGACAGTAAAATATGCAAAGAACATTTTAGTATAATTCATTAATCTAATTTGATAATCTTACCTAAAAAAACATGATGGTCTAGAAAAATACCTTTTTTCCCATTAGGTAGACATCTTAAATAAAGTTAGCTATTTGGGGAGAAAAATGTGAAGCTCTCAACTCTTTAGAAACAATATCATTTTAAGTATCTCCTGAGAGCATTTTATTTTTTATTTTTTTGTCTTTATTTATTTTTTTAATATTACATTAAAAAAAATATGAGGTCCCCATATACCCCCCAACCCCCTCACCCCACTCCTTTCCCCATAGCAACAATCTCCTCCACCATCATGAGACATTCAATGCACTTGGTGAATACATCTCTGAGCACCGCTGCACTTCATGGTCAATGGTCCACATCATAGCCCACACTCTCCCACGTTCCATCCAGTGGGCCATGGGAGGACATACAACGTCTGGTAACTGTCCCTGTAGCACCACCCAGGACAACTCCAAGTCCCGAAAACGCCCCCACATCACATCTCTTCCTTCCACTCCCTATCCCCAGCAGCCACCATGGCAACTTTCTCCACACCAATGCCCCATTTTCTTCCATTACTAATCACAATAGTTAATGAATAAAATATCAGTAAGTCCACTGTCATCCATATTCTATTCCTCCATCCTGTGGACCTTGGAATGGTTGTGTCCACTCCACATCTATATCAAGAGGGGGCTTAGATTCCGCATGGATGTTGCATAGCATTTTAAATTTGAGAATTCTGTGATATTATGGGCTAACTCAGTAGTGGTTCATTTTGAAGCCCACTCATTTCACGAACATTCATGAAAGTGGATTTTTCTCTTCAACTCCCAGTACATGCTAAATCTGAACCCTTCCGTGCTACCAGACGAGACAGCAATGCTTTGCTGTATGTTCTTAGCACAGTCATATGTGGTGATGATTGTGATAGATGCTTTTCAGTTAATGATCTCTGCATCTGTGCATGCTGCTTATCTCAATACATGTTTCTCTGATTTGTAAGGAGAACCGCAGCTCCGTTTTTTTTCTGCCACTGCTAAACCCTACGATTTACCCATTGCTGATATCTTGAAGGACTTCAAGGATACATTTTCCTGAGAGGCCAAATACCCAGCCAACTCAGAAATGATTAGCGATATCATATTTGCCTTTCTATGTTGAACAGGAAAACTTTTAAATTCAGGGGTTTGATCTGAGCATCCCATTTGAATACAATAAAATACATGGAGTTGGCATTGCTTTAATAATGAAAATGGGATATACATTTATAGAATTTGGGTCTGGAAACAAACTTGCTTCCAGTAATTCCCACTAATTGAATCCATCCTTTTGCTATCAGCTTAACCATTATTTTTATTGTCCATCTTGTTTCTCATGGTGAGAACTCATAGTAAATTATGCCAATAGATTACAGAGTCTGCAAGTATGTGTTGTGAATCATTTGGAGGAAAATATGACACAACAAAGAATGGAAACTTCCCCCAAACAAAGTTCAGACTGGAACTTCTTTATTATTTTGCTTTTTACAGATTTACAAGCTAATTCTCATTCAGAAATGTCAGGTGCATCATGACTGATGCCTTCAATTTGCATTTCGTTCTTAAATATAGAATCTGTGCCAGACAGCAAGTTATGATTCCCTGTTTTTGTTCCTCTTTTCTTTCAGTGCCTTGAGTTTGAAAGAGGTCATTTTTCCCCAAGGTCTATGAAAAACCATAATATACATTTTTTTGAGATATAATGTATACAGAGAAAATGTATAGATTGTAAGTACTCAGTTCGGAGAGTTTTGTCAATTGTATACATTCATGTGAACACAGCCCAAAATATGATACAGAATATTTCCTCATCCTAGAAGATGTCCCATTAAGTAGAGTTCCCAACAATCAACTCCCAACCAGAGACAAATATTGTGTGACTTTTATCAGTGATTAATTAACCCTATTCCTGTATTTCTTACTAATAAAATAACACTAAACATGGCTTAGCCTTTTTTCACCTAATATAATATTTCTGAGATTCATCCATGGCACTATATGTAGCAGTATTTCATTATTAATATTTTTTAGCAGTAGGTAGTTCTGCAAATATACCATAGTTTGGTTATCCATTCTTCAGTAATTGGACATTTGCATTGTGAACATTTGCCTGTAAGCCTTTGTTTGGACATCCATCTTCTTATTTGAGAACTGTTGAGTTGTAGGGCCGATATACTTTTAACTTCGTAAGAAACTACCCATAGTTTTCCAAAGGTATAACATTTTATACACCTTCCAACCAGGTGTGAGAGACTGTTCATTCCCTGCTTTCACCAATATTTGGTTTTCACAGTCATCATAATTTTAAACCGTTTCTGATTGGTACCATTTTAGTTTAATGTTGAGCACATTAGAAATTGTATATATTGAATTGTGAACATTGTATTACACTGATTAACTTTTTATTGTTTATTTGTAGGAAATCTTTATGTATTCTGACTGTGATTCCTTTGCCATGTATGTCATTTTTCTCTGTCTTTGGCTGGCCTATTTATTTTCACAGAGGTATCTTTCATTAGCAAAAATTTTCAATTTTCATTGTGTAAAATTTCTCCCATTTGTTTTTTTTAATAGTTTTCTTTTTCCTGTGTGTGTCTGATCCAAGTAATCTTGCTACCCCAAGGTCAAAGTGAAATATGCCTGTATTTTCTTACAGAGACTTTCTTGTAAATTTAGGTGTGTGATCCATCTAGAGTTAACTAACTTTTAAATGTTGATTTTCCCCAGTTTATCCTGACGTTCCAGCGCTATTTGTTGAAAAGACTTTACATATGTCCATGTTGGTTTATGGATTTTTGTTATTTCTTGTGTTCTATTTATCTGTCCTTTGGCCAAATATCACTGTATTGATTATAGGTATATTATAGTGAAACTTAAAGTTAGATTAAATAAATCTTCCAACTTTGTGTTTCCTTTTCAATTATTTATAATATGTGGCTGGATTCAATTTGCTAATATTTTGTTATGCTATTACTTTGTCATTTCTTTTTGAGTAAAGTGTTAGGTTTTGATTTCAGGGTTATACTAACTTCATAAAGCAAGATGGAAAACGTTCTCTCCTTCTCTATTTTTTTGAAAGTTTTTATGGATTTGCTTTTATTTCCTCCTTACAAGCTTCATGGGATTCACCAATGATGCTATCTTGTCCTACAGTTTTTGTTTTGTTTCCTTTGTTTGATTGGAGATGTTATATTTTGATTATGAACTGAATTCATTTAATGGAGAGCTGCTTGATTCCTTCTTGTTGCATTGTGTTTTCTGAGGAACTGTGTATTTCATCTCCATTTTGCATTGATTGTCATAAAATTATTTTCAATAATTTTATTTATCATCATAGGATGTCCTTATCATAGGATGTCAGTTGTCTGTAGATCAGTCCTGACGGTAGTAATGTTTCCCCTTTTCCCATGATCACTCTTTGGAGAGGTTGATCAATTTCTTAAAATTTGCCAAAAAAGGGAACATTTAAGGTTTTTGACCTCCCTTATTTTCTATGTTTTCTAAGATATTAATTTCTGCATTTATTTATATTAATTAATTTCTTCAGCTTACTTTGATTTTATTTTGTCGTTCTTTTTCCTGCTAGTACATGTGGGGCCTTGAATCACTGATTTTATACTGAAATCTAAGACTGCTTTTGCTGCACCGCATGCATTTTGATACATGGTCTTTTTGTTATCAGAAAGGCCAAAATATTTTCTAATTTTTCCAATTTTCCTTGTGACTTTTTTTGATGTCTAGGTTATTTCAAAATTTTTCTTAGTTTTCAGATATATAGAGCTCTCTCTCACACACAGACATACATTATTGTTTTATTAAAGTTGAAAGTTGTTCTAAATACTTCCAGGAAAGCTGGGGCTTCCCAAATATCTTATTGCTATTGATTTATAATTCAATGTCCTTAAATTCAGTGACTATTCTCTGGAAAATTTTAATCCTATGGTGATTTTTGAGACATTTAAGCAGCAACACATGGTCTATCTTGGCAACTGTTCCATCCGTTTGAAAATCAATGCGTATTCTGAGGTCATGGGATGTTCCGCTCCATAAATGCCCAGTAGGTCATTTTGCTTGATAATGTCATTCAAGTCTTTGATGTCTTTACCACATTTGGTATGTTTTTCACATCACTATTGAGAGTGGGTAGACTTTTCTATTTTTCCCTTCTGAATTACATTTGTTTGCTACATTTTCAAGTTTGGTTACTAACATTTTCAGAGTACAAGTATGCCAGACAAGAATAAAGAATACTTTCAGCAGTTTAACATGTTCATCCTAGTGTCATCTGGGCCCCTAAATTTATGGGCAATTATCAGTTTTCATTTATCATACTGTTTTACTGAATATAAGGTATCTCTTTATTTTCTTATAATTTTTAAGGTTTATCACCCAGAAATGGTTGTCAGCAATTTAACTTTGCTATACCACGTGCAGTTTTCTCTATATTTCTCCTGCATTGGGATCCCTGAGCTTCTTGCATCCTTCTTTTACCAATTTCAGAATTCTTTTGGACATTTTGTTTCCAAGTGTTTTTTCTGCCCTATCTCTTCTCAGGCTTCAATTATACATATGTTACACCATTTGATCTTGTCCATCAGAAGTCAGATGCTCTATTCTGTTTTTTTTTCTGTTCCTTTATTTAAATATTGTTTGTATTTGTTTAGATATATCTATTTACCTATCTTCAAGGTAAGAAGATAACTTGTCTCTATAGTTTTGGGCTCCTATTTAACCAATGTATTTATTTTTTAATTCTAGTATATCCTTTGGCATCTTTTCATAGTTTCAATATCTCTACTAAAATAGACACTTTTCATACTTTTTCATTAGCTCTTATAACAAATATATCATAGTTATTTTAAATACTTTGTCTGATAAAACCAATATATTGACCACCTCTTATTCTGCTCTTATCAAATATTTCCCTTGTTAAACATGGGTTATAGTTTTAAATTCTTTGTGTGTCTCATGATGTTCTATTTGCCAGATATTTTACATAAAAGAATAGTAGAGAGTGAAATATATAATATTCTTCTCCAGAGAAAAATATGACATTTTTTTTCTGACTTTTTTTTTCCTGTCAAACCCCTAGACTGGGCTGCTGTGTTGGTCCAACATGGAGTTGAGGTGACTGTATGCTTTGGACAGATTTTGGGTTGATTTTATTCACCACTGGCTTCAAATATGTTGAGGGCAGGATCTTTTAAGCATCCACTGGGATTTGAGCACATGTGTGGCTTCCTGGTTGTCTTTATACTTTGTGTTTGAGTCTTCTGCTTTCCAGTCCATGGGTGGTCTCTCTTTGAACTGATGACCAGCATTCAGCTTGGAGGTTATCTGAGGGTTTTCCTTTCCTCTCCTCCTGCTCACATCTTCTATTGAGAGACCACCTCCCTCAGCCTTTTGAGACCATAGCCTTGTAATCTGTGAAGGCTAAGGATGTTTTGGATGATTTCTCTCAACTCCCCAACCCCACCCCAGCCTTCAGAGTGTGGTACTTGGGGGAAGCTGAGTAACTTGAAGGGGCTCCCCATCACCCCCATACCCCATGTCCAGCTCATGTGCAATTCATAATGCAATGAAGATCTGCTCTTAAGAGGTAGTGGGGAGAGAGAGAGTTCTCTTTTGGTGGCACTTCCTGAAAGTTCTACTCTGTCACAGCAGCCCATGTGGGCATTGCCCATTTTTTTCCTCTCCCTTTCTGTGGTGGAATTCCTACTCCTTTTGTTGCTCCATCTGTGATAATAAAAGCCACATATCATTTCTCTCCTGTAAAGAGCTCATCACTTTTGTGATTTTATTAGTTTTACTTGCATCCTCAACTCTCTGATGTTTCTATAGTAAATATGAGTTATACCATTTCCAATTTATTTGGGTTGACAGGGTGAGGCTGATTTTTCTCATTACTCTCTATATCCTAGCAGGAAGCAGAAGCCCTACAAATAAAAGTTTAATTGAATGCCGACATAATAAAAAATCTTCTTAGTTTGCCAAGGCTACTACAACAAAATGCTTAAGCACTAGGAATTTATTTTCTCACAGTAGAGAGACCCAACGTCCAAAATCAAGGTGTCAGTAGAATCACACTGTCTCCAACGTCTGTAGAGTTGTGACGGTAATCTATAGCTCAACCTTTGCCCCGATCACAAGCCCATCTTTCTCCCTTCTGTCTCCTTCTATCTTCTACTGACTGTCTACATTTCCTTTACTTATGAGAACTTTATCCATATTGGGTGCAGTTTGGCCTCAGCTTAACTAATTGCATCTTTAAAGGTCCGCGTTACAAGTGGGTTTATATACATAGGACAAGAGGTTATTACATAAACTGGCTTTGTCCATAACAGAAATGAAGACAGGTATTCATTTGACTGATGATTCTGGTATTTCCATACCTATTAATATGCTGAAGTCTTGTGTTCCAACAGTCCAACCATTTAGAATAATAGTGGAAACTTTTTAAAAATTTTGAACTCAGCATTATATGACCTAGCAATGTAGGAAAAATTGGCCTTACCTACTTAAGTTTTCCTACAAAAGACTCTATTTTAAAAATATGTATTTAATAATCCCTGCTCATTCAAGTCCCCAAAAGTTATTTTAACAAGTTCTATTCAAAATTCCTGCCTTCAAAATGGATTCAAACCTTGGTAACATCAAATGCTAAAAAGTTCAAATAGGGAAACAGATGTGGCTCAACCAATTGGGCTCCCATCTATCATATAGGAGGTCCAGGGTTCGATGCCCAGGGCCTCCTGGTGAGGGCAAGATGGCCCCGTGACAAGCTGGTCCACACGGTGTGCTGGCTCACGTGGGAATGCGGCCCCATGCTGGAGTGCTGCCCCGTGCAGGAGTGCTGCCCTGTGTGGGAATGGCACCCAGTGTGGGAAATCCACCCTGCACAAGAGTGCCAGCTGACATGGAGAGCTGGTGCAGGAGCGCTAGCTGATGCAGAGAGCTGGTACAGCAAGATGATGCAACAAGAGACACAGAGGAGAGAAAATAAGAAGATGTAGCAGAACAGGGAACTGAGGTGGCGCAAGAGACTAATTGCCTCTCTCCCACTCGGGAAGATCCCAGGATCAGTTCCTTGAGTCGCCTAATGAGAATACAAACAGACACAGAAGAACACACAAAGAATGGACACAGAGAGCAGACAACAGGGGGAATGGGAGGGGAGGGGGGAGAAATAAATAAAAAATAAATATTAAAAAAAAAGTTCAATAATTATCTCTTTAAAAAGAGGGCACAAGGCATATTCCACATCAAAAAGTGGAGAACGCACGTGCAGAATTAAGATAAAAGGTGTTAGGAATATTCTACTTTGGGAAAACCTCTCGGGAAGCATAGCTCCCATGTGCCTCTGTATTTCAAAGCAGGGGGTAACACAGCACACAGGCCCACGTATCAAAATGACCAAGTATCACCTACCCCAGGATCAGATGACACACTGACTTACATTCCGTTCAGTACCCCCTTTTTTGACTCATCGGAAAAAAGCACTGGCTCGAGGCAATGCAATCATTATTATCACCAACCTAAATGAATGTCATGTGCAGTGGAATGACTACCTTGGAAAAACCAATTGTTTTATGCATGTTCAGTAAGAAGGGTTTCTAACTTCCACCATTCCTCCCACTTAAAATTGCACATCATTGCCTACTTGCATGAAAGCTGACTTACATTTTAAGGTGAAATATTTAGAAACAGTTTACCTTGCTTGTGGACAACAAGACCTGTGAAGGAAGGCAAAAAATACCATCTCTCACATTTCTCATTCTACATGTGTGTCCTATCAGCCCAAGAGTCTGATTCATTTTTTCAGCAATTTCTTTTTCCAGCCCAGAAGCAAACTAAAGACAATGTTTTGGGCAATTTCCAGAAGGATGAGAGATTTCAAAGACTTGCATTTTTTAAAGAACTCTGGTTATATATTTCTATGATACATAAATAGCAACTGGCAAAAATTAGCATAATGGATGGATTTTGTCCTATTTAAACTGAAGTTTTTAAAGCACACATTTCTCTGTTACCCAACTGAATTGTGAAAAGGTGCAGCCATGAGGAGGAAGGAAAATATTCATGTATTTTCAGATAAACATATCTTGTTATCAAAACTATAAACTTTTGGAGGGGAACTATAGAGTATAGGTTAGTAGGAAACAGAATGTGGGTTGAGAAGGGAGAGCTGATGCTGGATGTATGTAGAGAGTTTAATAAGGTCGACTGTAAATGTGTGGAATGAGATAAAGAGGTGAGGGTAACATTATAATGAGCATAACAAACATTGCTGATTTATAAATGTGGTCGTGGATGAAAGGGATAGTAATTTCAATTACGTTACTGTAATTGAAAGAAAGCTAGAGGATAATCTAGGGGATGTATAATATAGTGATTCTGATGGTAGATGAGGATTGTGGCTAATAATAACAAGAAATGTTTCTCTATTACTGGGTGTTACGAATATGGCGATACATGGGAAAATACAGCTAATGTAACTTATAGACTATAGTTAATGATATTAATATTTTTGTAGCAAAGGCAAAGAAGGTAGTATAGCTATACTAAAGGTAAAAAATAATAAGGGATTTAGTTTTATGAGCTGTGAATGTGACCAAGCATTTTTTCTTCCTTTTCTTCCATTAACAAGGAGACATCGATCATGCCATTTAACCAATCTGTGCTCATTTATTCGTCTTTCAGAACAGTGGAGAAACAATTGAGTTTGATTTTAGGATTAAATAAGATAAATGTGCCTTGACAGGATTTTTTAAAGTAATGCTTCCATAACTTGCTAGCTGCCTTTTGTCTGTTATTTTATTTTTTTTAAATGAAATAAAGCTTAAAGAAATAAAAAAGGAAAAAAAAAAACTATACTAATGGAAAATAAAGAGCTAAGTGGAGAAAACCCTGTGGCCAGTTGTAGCAAAGAATAAGAAAAGCATTATATTATCATCAGATATAAACCTTCCAATATAAAAGGACACTTCGAAAGCAATTTATCCAACCCAATTTTTTTTTAATAGAAGAGGAAACTGGGCAAAAATCACATAGCTATTGGGTATGGTTTTCCTTTTACTCCCCACTCAGTAATTTTTCTGTTTTCAGTGCCTCTCAAAGAGAAATATCCATCCTTGATGGTTAGGAAAAGTATTCCACATTTCAATAAGTTTGTAAATACAGGGAAACACAAAGAGGAGCAGGAGTCTTCCCTGCAGGATACTTTAGAGCTGTTCACATTCATACATAAATTTTATTTGACCTCCTTTTCCCCACGGAGCATCTCTTTCCATCCTGTGTGCCAGGAAATCCACAACAGAAAGGCTGATGTCCCAGAGCCCCCTACTTTACAATGGACTCTTTGGAAATCTAGCAGCTTTCCATGGACCTAGATTATGCCCACCCCTTCAGCCGTGTCTTCAGAGTGCTCCCTCATTATCGATAGACACAAAATGCCTTCCTTCCGTCTACACCCCTTTTCTGTCTTAGGCTGACTATTCTATGACACGTAGTTGGATAAATTATCCTTAGGAAAACAGGGTACCCCTGAACAAACAAACAGCCAACCTTTAGAAATTTCACTATACATTTGTATGTCCTTTTAAAATACAATGTACGCGGGTAGGCTTGACTCAATTTGCACAACACTGCTGTCTATAAGAGCAATACGAAGCCCCAAAATAAATGAGTTCAAGAGGAAGAGAAACACACAACTCTAGAATAAGAAATGGATTATACATATAGATTGTTACAGAAGCGTATTATGCTAGAGTGGGTAGCTAAATTCTTTTTCATTGACATACATTGATAGATGTAGATGCAGATAGAGCTCTGCTTTCAACCTTCCACTTAGCAATATGGCTTTGTTTCTGGGATGCAGAGTTACACAGATGTGCCGCAAAAGAGGAGCGTTGGTTCAGATACTTGGCATCTTTCAGGTCTGGGTCTCTATGAAATCAGTATCCAAATGTCATCTCCCATCCACTATGTTGCCTTGCTCTGGCTCCATTTTTTTTTTTTTTTTTATGTACTGGGAATTGAACCCAGGACATTGTACATGGGAATCAGGCATTCAACCACTTGAGCTACATCTGCTCTCCTCTGTCAGACTTCTTAATCTTGTTTTTAAAAAGCTGTATTTTATTTATTTCTCTCCCCTTCTCCCCTGCCCTCCCACCCCCCAGTTGTCTGTTCTCTGTGTCCATTCGCTGGGTGTTCTTCTTTTTGTCCGCTTCTGTTGTTGTCAGCGGCACGGAAATCTGTGTGTTGCTTTTTGTTGCGTCATCTTGCTGTGTCAGCTCTCTGTGCATGCGGCACCATTCCTAGGCAGGCTGCACTTTCTTTCGCGCTGGGCGGCTCTCCTTACAGGGTGCACTCCTTGCACGTGGGGCTCCCCTACGCGGGGGGCACCCCTGCGTGGCAGGGCACTCCTTGCGTGCATCAGCACTGCACCTGGGCCAGCTCCACACGGGTCAAGAAGGCCCGGGGTTTGAACCACATACCTCCCATGGGGTAGGCGGACGCCCTATCCACTGAGTCCGCTTCCCAGACTTCTTAATCTTGATGTATTTGCATTCCTATTATCAGTTGCCTTTATAGTACTAATACCTAAGGGTCAATAACAAATTGTCTAACCTATGTGCAATTGTAGTCCCAAAGGAAAAGAAGAGGAAAGATGGGCAGAAAATTTTTGAGGAAACAAATATTTGAGGAGAGACAAGTGAGTTTTTTGATACATGTTATTGATGTCCCTGGAGAAAGGAGAAAGAGAATAGCAAAAAAGTCATTAATTTCATTATAAAGTAATTTCCTGGCAGGAACAAAACTTAAGTATGAATAAATACTAGTAGAAATAAAAAATTGAAACAAATGAAAATTTAAAAGGCACACTACCGATTCAGATGCTGCCCGTTGTTACTGAGATGTATCTTAGTAAAGTGAATAAAGATTAAACAAAAAATACCCCAATATCTTCTCCAATAATTCTTTCAAGTATATCTGGTGGTAGGAAATTGTATTAGTTCGAATTCTACTTTATTCTTGTTTACCATATGTTGAAAACACTGATAAATGAAAAATAATCCTGAAAGACAAATCTGGACTTGGTTTAACAGGAAAATTCATAGCTCCCAATTTCATTGGGAAATCCTGAGAAAGTGCCATTTCATTGCTATGCACAGTCAATTTGGAACGAAACATGACCAATTGACTCTTTGTCACCACCCAAATTGCCAGGAACATTTATGGAACTTTTATCATGTATTAGGTTTCCTTGGGAGGGTAACATATCTGATTTTACCTATAGAAATTCTGTTTAATTAGGATCATTACTTTCAGTTTGGAAGGGAATTTAAGGGTTATTTAGTCTTAGCATCAAATTCCACCAAAAAAAAGTCATTTAAATAAATAGCACCTAAGAATATGTTGATTTCCCATTTTAATTTAGTATGAATATGGAACTTTAGTCTTGTGAAGGAAATATCCACAAAATTATTGTGATTGTCTGCTTATTTACTTTCTCAGAAACCATCACAAAATTCATTAAAAGTGGGCAAAACCACCGGAAATCAGATTTAAAGATCTGTTTTAAATTCTGCACTTCATCTTTCCCCCGTTGTCTAAACAGATATATATATATATGTATCTCCCCTTGTTTAATTTCCATTACACATTGATTTGCTTATTAGTTCTGTTTCTGAATTTAATTAACATTTTACATTTCTTAATTTCTTTTCTGGATTTGAGTAATTTTGTCTTATTAGCACTTCAAAGTCAGACTGAGAACTCCAAGCAGAGGACTTAATTGCATGAGTAGTTAATTTCCTATTTCAGACAAGCTCATACATAGTAAGTGGTATTTAACCTTTTAAATGTTCATAGGGAAATTAGAATGTGAATGTCTTAAAACCATTTTTACATATTAATTTTTCTCCAAACTTCCATGAAATAATAAAAGGAGTTAAAATAATGTATACTGCTGTGATTAAACAGAAAATCAAAACCTCACATAGTTGCTAAAAGGCACAATTCTTTACACCTCTTTTCCTGAGACTTGGACATTCATCCCAGTTCAGGTATGGCCCATTTGGCTGCGTTAAATTTTTTATTTGTTGCTCTTAGAAGAGTCATTGACAAAATTTTCATTTGAAAAAATAAATTATGTATTCCATTTTAGGAATTTTCCTCAGGAAATTATGGGGGCGGGGGGGTTGAGGGTTTTGCAAGGATATCTGCCACCACACAGTTTATAAAAAGAGCACAGAAACTCTCTTAAGATCCAACCTTTGAGGAGCTTGATAAATTAGTTGTGACACCCATGTATTCCATTGATTACTGTTATAATGGAGAAAGCCAAAAGAAGAGGGAATTATTTATAATATTTACTAATTGAAAAATTCAGATAAAAATAGAATATGCAAATTATTGGTGAATCATTGTATAATGTGTATTTTTACCAATAGGGAACAACTAGAAGTATGCAAATAAAATGTTGAGATAGTAGAAGAATGCTATTTCTTCTTTGGCCTTTGAGATGTTTTGAAGATTTTTTGACAATGTTTGTGTTTGTTTATGTAACAAGATGAAATAGCATTTTAGTGCCACCATTTTGAACGCCTCAATTCTTGAACATAGCTATAGGATTACAAATCCCCAAGCATGTCAAGGTGTATTAAAATGCAGTATATAGAGAGAACCAGCAAGATGGCAGTGGACTAAGGGGTTTCTAGAGTCAGCTCCCGCTACAGGGCAGTTAGCAAACACCCTGAGCTCTCTGGAGCCAGCTGAAGCACCTGTTTGGGGGCTCCAGGAGGCCAGAAGAGCATCCCGCAATGTCCTTGGGGGAGTGGAAGGAGGAGATGCCTGTCTGCAGAGAAGACTCGTAAGTAGAGGCTCCATACCTGGAGGCCAGTGCCCATCGTCCACTGGAGGCACAAGCCGCCTTGGGAGCTGTTCTGTGGCTGGAATTGAAAGCTCCACTTCCCCAAAATGGGGGAGGAAGAGACGGTTGGGCACCAATTTCAGCTACTGATGAGGAAACTCAGCGGGCTATGGTATGATCCTGACAACAGCTGAGGTCTGAGCCTGTCCAAGTCAGAAAGAGACCAGGAGCCACCACCTTAACTCTGCGTCTGGCACGAGGAGAAGCGGGGCGAACTGAGGATCCCAGTGCTGGGGGCACCAGCTTCTTCCCTTCCAGATCATATTGCAGCTCCAGCCTAGGCCCCAGTGCTACCTCCAGCAGGGAGGAAGCTGCAGGGACCTGCACCAGCCTCTCTGGGAAATTGCCAGCCAAGCGGCAGAGGCCAGTGATTGTCCTGCTCTGGTGCCATGAGCCACCCCAGGAGCTGTTCTGTGATGGGAATTGGAAGCTCCATTTCCCAGAAACAGGGGAGGAGGAGATGGCTGGCTGCTGATTTCTGCTACTGATTAGGAGACTTGGCTGGCTAAGAGATAACCCTGGGAACAGCTGGGGTGAGAACCAGCTCAAGTCAGAAAGAGGCCAGTGGCCACCATTCTGACTCCACCCCCAGCCTGAGGGGAAGCCAGGCTGACAGTTTCTTTCATGCAGATCAGCCTGCAGCCTGCCTAGGCTTCAGCCCCGCCTCTGGTAGGGAGGAGGCCCGGGAGCCCTGCACCAGCCTATACAGATAACTGCAGAGAACTATGGCTGGCATTGACTGAAAATCAGAAGTCGACCAGGGCAACTGCAGTCATCTTGGAACCACACTATGTAGATTGCTGCCCACACCTGCAGGTCCATGCCCTAGGTAGTAGAGAAAGGGATGTGAAGCTCCATCAGTCTCTCTGGTCAACTACAACATAGGCCTGCACATGGATTATTCCACATAGCTGTGACTCTGTCCTTACCCCTGGCAAAGGAGAAAGTTAGAAGAAGCTTCATTGGTCCCTGGTGCAATGAGGGCAGCTTGAGCCTCCACAGCTTACAGCATCAATTACATGCTTGGCTCCTACTGCACAACCAGCAAGGGAGAAATGATAGGAAGCCCTAAACTAAAGAGAAAATCTGCACCCAGAAAAAATACTCTAGTAAGCCAGATATGAAGACACCAAAAAAAAAATTACAATCCACACCAAGAAACAGGAAGCTAAGGCACAGTTAAAGGAATAAGATAAGCCTCCAGATGACATAAAGGAGTTGAGACAACTAATCATAGATGATCAAACAAATCTCCTTAATAAATTCAATGAGATAACTAAAGAGATTAAAGATATTAAGAAGACATTGAATGAGCACAAAGAAAAATTTGAAAGCATACATAGAAAAATAGCAGGTCTTATGGGAATGCAGGGTACAATCAATGAAATTAAAAAAACATTGGAATCATATAATAGCAGATTTGAGGAGGCAGAAGAAAGGATTGGTAAGCTTGAAGAAATGGCCTCTGAAAGTGAACATACAAAAGAAGAGATGAAGAAAAGAATGGAAAAAATTGAACAAGGTCTCAGGGAACTACACGACAGCAAAAGGCATGCAAACATATGTGTCATGGGTGTCCCAGAAGGAGAAGAGAAAGGAAAAGGGGAAAAAGGAATATTTAGAGAATTAATAGTAGAAAATTTCCCAACCCTATGGAAGGACATAGATGTCCCTGTCCAAGAAGCACAACATACTCCCATCCAAAAAAATCCAAACAGACCAAGTCCAAGACACATATTCATCACAATGTCAAAGGCTAAAGACAAAGAGAGAATTCTGAGAGCAGCAAGAGAAAAGCAATGCATAACATATGAAGGATACCCAATAAGATTGAGTGCTGATTTCTCACCAGAAACCATGGAGGCAAGATGACAGTGGTCTGATATATTAAAGATACTACAAGAGAAAAACTTTCAGCCAAGAATCTTATATCCAGCAAGACTGTCTTTCAAAAATGAGGGTGAAATTAGAATATTCACAGACAAACAGAAACTGAGAGAATTTCTAAGCAAGAGACCAGAATTTCAGGAAATACTAAAGGGTGTGCTAGAGCCTGAAAAGAAAAGACAGGAGAGAGGAGCCTGGAAGAGAGTCTAGGAATGAAGATTAGATCAATAAAAGGAAATAAAAGTGTCGAAAGAGTGGTGAAAATAAAATATGACAGATAAAACTCAAATAGGAGTAAACTTAACCAATGATGTAAAGCACTTGTATTCAAAAAACTGCAACTCACTGTTAAAACAAATCGAAAAAGTCCTAAAGAACTGGAAGAATATCCTATGCTCATGGATTGAAAGACTAAATATCATTAAGATGTCAATTCTACTCAAATTGATATACAGAGTCAATGCAATCCTGATAAAAACTCCACCAGCATTAAAGGAAAAATTGAAAACACGATCATTAAATTTATTTGGAAGGGCAAGGAGTCCTGAATAGCTAGAAACATCATAAAAAGAAAAAGTGAATCCTCATCTCCATCCTTTAAATTATAATACCTTCCTATAGTAGTAAAAACAGCATGGTACTGGACTAAAGACAGACTCAATAGACCAATGGAACCAAATTTATGGTTCAGAAACAGATGCTCACAGGTATGGTCAAGTGATTTTTGACTAGCCTGTCAAACTTGCACAGCTCGGGCAGAACAATCCATTCAACAAATGGTGCTGAAAGTATTGGACATCCATAGCTGAAAGATGGAAAGAGGACCCCTATCTCACATATTATCGAAAAACTAACTCAAAATGTATCAAAAAAAAACTAAAAATAAAAGTAAGAACCATAAAACTTCTAGAAGAAATTTTACGAAAATATCTTCAAGACCGGGTGGTAGTGGTGGATTCTTAAAGGAGATAAGAGAAAGACTGAGTGGACTAATGTTTAATGTATGTAGAAGTTTTAATTAGCCTTACTGTAAAAGTGTGGAAATGTGTAGAGTGGATGGTAACACACAGTGAGTAAGAGCTATTTATAAATGGGGATATGACTGAAAATGGTATTCTAGTTATGTAAATGCCAATTGACAGAATGGTTGAGAATAATCTAGGAACTGGATAGCACAGTAAACCAAGAGGTGGGTGAGAGTACAGATGCAAGAGTGTCCTTTGTGAGCTAGAACAAATGTATATCACTACTGCAGGATGTTGGGAATGTGGAGAAGCGTGGGAAAAATACAGCTAGAGTGACCTATAGACTGTGGTTAGTAGTGATAATATAATATTCTTGCATCTATGCAATAGATGTATTGTGTTGATACTGAGGCAGTATGGAAAAAGTGAGCCAAATGTATGTTATGGACATGGCAATAATCAGATGATATTATTTTATTGGTAGCAAATGACACACCACATTGTGGTGTGGTGTGGTGTGTTGATGGAGGGGTGTTGTTTGAGAATTCTGCACATGTGCATGATTGTTTTATAAGTTTACAACTCCTATCATAAAAAAACTATATTCAAAAAATAATAATAGGATGGGTTGGGGGAAAATCACACCAAATGTAAGATAAGAACTATGATTAGTAGTAAGATTTTGACAGTGTTCTTTCACAGTTTATAACAAACGTCTCATGACAATGCAAGGTGGTGGTGGAGGGTTGATGTATGGGACCCCTGTATGATGTTATGCATGTTTGCTTTGTGAGTTCACCACTTTTACTATACACTTAATTGTTTATGTATGTTCATATATAAATGATATAAAGATAATAATAATCAGATTGGTTAAGAGAAAAATACTTTAATAGTAATTTTTTTTCAATGCTCTTTAATCATTAGCTAAAAAGGTTTAAAAACAATGCAAGTTATTGGTGGTAGGATGAGATGTTATATATGTTTGTTTGATGATATATATTTGTTTTGTAAGTTCACAACTATTATACATTTATTATTTATGTATGTTTATGTATGAGTGATATATTCCAATAAAAAAGTTAAAAAAATAAAAAAAATTAAACAAATTTAAAAAATGCAGTATAGAGTGGAAAACCTACCGCTGTTTCTTTGGAATTCTCAAAATCAACTTTGCATTCCTTTCCATTAGTACCCAGATAGATGGAGGGGGAAAGATAATACGTAATGAGATTCTTCTTGATTAAAGCAGAGGGGGAAAAAAAACCAAAACTGGTCACATCAGATTGTAGATAAATCATTAAGAATAGAGAACCATTAACTTAGACTAGACTGAAAGCTTATTAACATGAAAAATTTGCCCCCACTCATTTTTTTTTCTTGGTTTGATTAACATTCCTTTGGATATATCTCATATACGGGATCCGTGGCCTGCAGAGTCCCCTTTAAATGGATACTGAACAGTATCCAGTAAGCGTACTCCACTGAATTTATTAAAGAAAATCTCAAAGATTTGGGGGAGCTTGGCATTTAGGAATTATGACTTACGGATGTGAAACTCTCCAGGGCTGCACACCCATCCCCTATCTGCTGGGAATTTTGGCTGCTGACAGCTCCCAGGTGCATCCGTCCCTTATACGAGTCATGAACTGCAGGACACTGCTTTCCTCCAGATTGTTCAACCTCCCATGTCATGGATCTTGGCCAACGGTAGGCTGGTGTGGTAGACCAGAAGCTGGCTCCTTGCTCAGTTTGGGAGAACTCCGATGGGCCATCAGAATTCCAGAGCTCTCAAGAAGGTGAGCGGAAGCCTGTTTTGTACCAGCTGGCTGCCCTACTTTCCCTCTGCCCTATCCTGCCTTCCTCTTCCTTGCAGGCATGTATCCAAGGACCCTCCCCCATTGGTACTGCTCTGTCTCTGAGCTGATTTCTGAGCTAGCTGTCACATTTAAGAGGATAGCAGTATTTGAATACATCTTCACAGAACACGTGATGCGTGGGAACATGGGTGATCCCATAGAGAACTAAAGAGGTACAGAGCAGGACCACTTGAGAGTTCGGCTTTTCTTTGATCTGGTTCTTGAAGTGCTTCCCATTAGCAATTAACACATTGCTAGTTAGAAACTGGGTAGAACAGACGGGAAACGCCTTGAGGTGGATGTGTCCACAGACACATAAAGACATGACTTTGTGGGTCAAAGGGCAGAGATTCAATGATGGGCAATAATAAGAATAAATATTCTCGTAATCCTAACTGCAGTTTGTACAGTGCTGAGCACATGCCAGACGCTGTTCTAAGCACTTTTTAATTATATTCCATTATTTGTCTTCACTACAGGTCTCTGAGCTAGATACAATTATCAATCCCGCCCCACTTTTTTAAACATTGGTATAGAAAGAGAAAGTGACTTTTCCTTAATTACACAGCCACTGGACACTGGGATATGCAATGGAGATTTGTCAAGTAATTAGGATAATTGCAAAATTATCAATGTGAGGTCTATTTGGTCATTTCCATTATAACACATGGAACACGATTACCTTATTGAGAACTTATTATGTGCCAGGTACTGTACTAAGTACCTTTATGTCCATTTCTCCTTTAACCTTCATCAACCCCCTTTTAGGGTATGAAGTAACTGACATTAGAACCAGATTCAAAACCTGGGGAGTGGGAGTCCAGGGTGTGTGCTTTCATCCGTTGCGATTCAGAATGGCAAAACCAAATCTGTAAACAGGGCTTTGGTTGTAAGGCAATGCCCTGAGAGCTCTACCAGATTATGTGATTCTTCTCTTTTTTAGCTACAAGTAATATATGCTTAAATATAGAATTCCCAGCAACATACATGGAAAATGAAATTTTACCACGTATATGCCAATAGTTGAGTCAAACAAATTATGGTAAGTTGAAATCTAATCACAATGTTCTAATTTCAATTATGCCCTGCCATAGGGATATGTCATTTCTTTCGAATCTTTATCATAGAAAAAGTTAAATACTTAATGAACTTCCAGGTCAATATCATTCATCTTTAAGACTTAGCATCCCACAGAGAACCTTGTTTCCCTATACCCCCACACTTACTCTTTCCAGGTCATTGAAGCAAAACCCTTGCATCACATACCAAAAAAAAATCATTTAGAATGGGTGCAGGCATCATTAAAAAGCTGGGATTCCTCCTTTGAAATACTTCTACAAATTTCCTGTAAATCTTCTCCACCTCCTCCTCCTCCTTTCTTTCCTTCTGTTTTTGCTTCTACTTTTACTTATACTGTGTTTCCTCATCTCCTTTCTCCCCACTCCATCTTCTCCTTCTTCACCTTCATTTTCATTTCCTTCATCTTCTTATAAAGTTTGTTTACTCAATGTTGAATAAGGTCCATACATTGGGGTTTTTCAATATCCCCCTTATTTTGCCTTGTATTTTTGTGTGTTAACAAACAACTAGATCACAGTAACGTGGGGTCATGTACTGTGCTCATTTCCCCCCTTTATTTCCTATAAACTGGTACTTGGCTTTAGAACTTTGATCCAATTCAAGTTATAATTCTTTTTTGTTTTTAAAGATTTATTATTTATTTATTTCTCTTCCCCCTCCCCCCATTGTCTGTTCTCTGTGTCCATTTGCTGGATGGAGGTCCACGGTTCAAACCCCAGGCCTCCTTGACCCGAGTGGAGCTGGCCCACGCGCAGTGCTGATGCGTGCAAGGAGTGCCCTGCCATGCAGGGGTGTCCCCGCATAGGGGAGCCCCACGCGCAAGGAGTGCGCCCCATAAGGAGAGCTGCCCAGCACGAAAGAAATTTCAGCCTGCCCAGGAATGGCGCTGCACACATGGAGAGCTGATGCAGCACGATTACGTAACAAAAAAAGACACAGATTCCCCTGCCGCTGACAAGTTATAATTCTTGGTAGGACTGCTCCATACCTGGTATGAGGTTCTTCTACCAGGAAGAAACTTAACGTCTAGTCATCTTTTTCTTTGAAATGCTTATTAGCTCTTGATTATCATTCCTAGAGCCATTACTTCTCAAGGAGCTGCAAAATGCGGAATATCTAATTCTATCCCTCTTTCTTCATCTATCAGTTGAAATTCTCATATAAAGAGAAGTTTCTTTAATCAACTATGTGGTCACCAGAAATAAAAAATATCCAGTTCTACTTGCCTAGTATCAAAAAGACTCAAGAACCATCTTAAATCAGCATGCATTGACCAAAGATGACCCAAAAAGTATGTAATCACTTTCAAACAACAAATATGAGTATTTCCAGTATTTCAAGATGATGCTAAATATATATATACCATTTATCTTTAGAAGATACTTGGGAACCAACTCATTACCTTCCAAAATGGTATTGCAAACTGGTAAAGGGAAATAAGGAAGCATCTATTTCTGCCTTTTCTATATAAACTCCTGTTTAGATTAATCATAATCAATTAAGTATTTAAAAAATTTTGCCACTGCATTGCTGTGAGATACATATTGTTTAAGTGCAGAACTTTCATTTCCTATATAAATATAGAGTTACATCTACAGTAGTATGGTCACATACCAAAATTTTTTCACCAGTGTAGAATCTATTGGGCTGCTCTTTACTATGCATCTTCAATAGGCAGTTAATGTTGTGTTTCTTGTGCTTGGGAGGAAATATTTTTCCCACTTTATTGATTGGTGGTGCATATTACACACATATATTCTGAGTATAACTGCAGAAGGAATACAATTTATTGTAGTATATTAACTTGCCATCATTATCTTTGGCATGAATTATCTCCTACTGATTCTAATGTCTCTAATTTATGAGCTAAATTAAGCACAACAAAATAAGAGTGAAATGAAAGAATCAAAAGATTTATGACAATGTTAGATAACCATGAAATAAATTATAATAACCCTCTGAACATACATACTGAATGATTTCAGTTATTGTCATGAATTTAACTCCCTCTGTCATTTTTTTATGCAGCGTGATAATTCCTGATTTTCCTTAGAAACTAAAGACCCAGAATGGACATTTTAGTTTGTGCTATTAATTCAAGCAATCTTACTTTAACAATAATGCATATTTTAAGTCAAAGGATAGATGATACAATGGGGGAAGCTTGGAAATTTCACTGGAACGCAAATGCTCTGCTGGTCTTCGGTCCCACAGGTTGTAAATCATTGAGCAGGATATGGATAATTTAATAATATTCCAGGCAGTGTTCCCAGAGTTCAACATTTTCATGCTCACTGCTGGAAACACACTGAGGAATAGAAAATTAGGTGGCAGTAGCACAAGTATTTTACCCACACTAGCTAATTAATCTACTTGTCAGTATTGTTAGGTAAGACATTACTATTTGCTCATGAGAAAAGAGATTGGGACCTTTAAACACCTATACATTTAAATAGCCATTTAGTTTTATCACACAAAGCATAATGCATGTTAATAGGTTTGTAGAAAGCTTGCTCTGAGCAGGAACTGTGGTTGAAAGAAAAGAAGTCCACTGATGCTTCAAGGCAGACTTATAATTCCATCATATTTACAGAAGATAATTTGAGGATACAGAAATAGATGTCAACATAAATTATTTTCTTATCCCCCAAAATAATCATGTATGAATTATAATTCCTCAGGTTTACAGTAAGATAGGCATATAGGCTTGGATTCAAAGCTCCAGGCTGGCATTTACTAGCTGTGTAATCCTTGCCAAGTTACTAAATTCCACTTATTTTCTGGGCTTTTGTGAGAATTAGAGGTAATGGAGCTAAAGTTCTTGGCACAATAAACTGTAAGTATTATTCTGAGGCTGAGGTATGGGACTGGCCAAATTTTGAAATTGCATCCCCAAATATAGCTTTTTAAAAAGCCCTCCACTACCATGCTATTTTAACCATTCATTTATTTAATCATACATTTATAAAATAAGTTGAATTGCTGCTCTCTAACTGAGCTTAGAGGTGAATGGCACATACCTGCATGTGAAGACAGCAAATTTTAGTTGAATGGAGATGGAGAGTTCAAACTGCTAACAACACAATGAATGAACCAGAGACAAGATTGGGAGGGGAGTGGGGTTTCAAAATTGCACCCGTGGGTGGGTGAGAGTATACTAAGTACCTAGCCAAGTAGCTGTGCATGGTGAAGCCATGGTCTTTGGGAACGTAATTTCATAGGTGACATCCCATCCCTTTTGCTATTTTCTTTTGTTGAAAAGCAAGTTGCTTGGGCCAGCCCAAGCATCAGGGTCTATCATTTCGCATTATTGTATTTCCATGGAATTGCACGCTACCTGACATAAGTGACAGCTCAATGCATACTTGTTGATTGACCGAATGAATGTAAATTTAGAACTAAAGGAAATGGTGATGTCTATAGGATGCTAATAATAATGATTACTATAATTATTATTACAAAACCTCAGAGTAGCTGGACACTGTTTTAAATACACATATTTACTGATCAAATCCTCCCAGGAACCCTATGAGGTAGATAATATTTTATTCACAGTTTTCAAGTGGGGTTAACCAGAAACAAAGAGATTGTTCAACTGGCCTGAAATCACACTTCTGTGATTTCTGGGATTTGAACCCAGGAGTGTTTGCTCTAATGTCTGTGCCCTTACCCAAACCAGCTCTAAGAAATTCAATGAGACATTGAATCATTTTAACAATAAATATAGATTTCAAAATATAAATGATACAGGCTGCCCTTGAATGCATAAAATTTATAAAGTGTTTAGCTTTGAGAAAGTGGACCTTTAAAAAATAAAAAGTCATCCATGCCACACGCATCAGGGATTCTCTGAATCATTCAATTCCCACCTCTAAATACAGGGAATTCATTAAAATCCTACCACGTGAGTTCCGTACACCTTTTGCTCCCCCTTTTCCTTCCAGTTGGCAATTGGTCTCCTCCTGCACATCCACCACACATCTGAATCCACAAAATCCATTGCAGCATTAATTATCCAGTGGCATGGCAACCCAAAGCCAGGGGCTTCGGTCCACCTGAAAACTTGCCTAGATTCACCCAGTGGACAGCAAAACCTGCTGATAGACCAGCACATTTGAGTATTTATCTTAACTCTGGTGCTAGCAATAAAGAGTAAAAGACAAATTAAAACGTCTTTTTTTTTAAAAGATTTATTTTTATTTATTTAATTCCCCTCCCCTCCCCCAGTTGTCTGTTTTCTGTGTCTATTTGCTGCGTCTTGTTTCTCTGTCCGCTTCTGTTGTCGTCAGCGGCACGGCAGGCTGCTCCCTCCTTCGCGCTGGGCGGCTCTCCTTATGGGTGCACTCCTTGCGCGTGGGGCTCCCCTACGCGGGGGACACCCCTGTGTGGCAGGGCACTCCTTGCGCGCATCAGCACTGCACATGGGCCAGCTCCACACGGGTCAAGGACGCCCGGGGCTTGAACCGTGGACCTCCCATGTGGTAGACTGTCGCCCTAACCACTGGGCCAAAGTCCGTTTCCCTAAAACGTCTTTTAAGATCAGTATATTCATGCTGAGTGTTATTGGTGGGTCTGGTTGAACAAGGTCCTTGATGGTTGAACTCTTTTGTTCTTCCTTTTGTTCCCACTGCTTCATTCTCTGTGGCAGACAGCAGGGGCTAAGTCAATGTTGAAAAAGCAAATGGAGCGTCCCAGTTTGCCATCTCTCCCAGTCCTTCCTGCAGGATTCGGACTTTCAAGGCATTTATGAAAAGTTACGGCTCTTAGGAGAAGTGCAATGTTGGTCTTTTACCAAGAGATGGGTCTTTAAGTCACTATTAATAGAAAAGTTTCTTCCCTATGAGTTATATCACAGAGTAACTGTTAAGACAGTGAAAGCAATCAAATTGACTATAAATTCATGAAAAACAAAACTCAGCTCCTTGTGGGAGTTAGTGTTGATTTTGCTGGCATTTAAAAATGACAACAAAGATCATTCTATAATCAGAAAATTAAATTGTTTAACTATGAGGCCCATGGAGATCATGTTGAATTCTATTTTTATCTCAATAGGTTCTGTCAATTTTATTTAGAATTGTGAATTTGGGGACAACACTTCTTGCTTATTATAAGCAGAACAATTTCTTTCTTGAAGCACAAGAGCAAATAGCTTCTGAGCTTTCGGAAGACAACCTTGGATTTCTCTGTGTCTTTTCTCCATCTGTGGCAGGAAATTTGGTTAAGGAAGGGCCTGGATATCTAGTTGGCCATGTTGGTCATATGGAGGATTGGCTCAAATTTCAAGCCCTGAGCTTGGGTCCTGGCTGCATCTTTTACTAATCCTACAACCGTAACTACTTATATAAGATGTTATAGCATCAGTTTCCTCATTTTGTATAGTACTGCAAAGTTCTGTTGAGGCAATGTGTATGAAACTGCAATCCATGCAGGCAGTTGATCAACTGTAGTAATTAATGTTCTTAGCTGTAGGTGGGCCATGTAAACAAGACATCAATATGGTGGGATGAGGGGTGGATATGAATGGTAATTTCATTATATAAATGGATACTATATGAAGATCTAATTGGAGATGCCAATGAGCAAATGCCTTTCTCATGTTGGTGTTGAAATCAGGCAAGGTCAGGCAGGGAGACTGGGGATCTCAAGCCATGATGATGTGCATCTTCTCCCGTGGATGCTGCTGACCAGGTTTTGTCCCTTTTGGAGGATGATAAGAGACAGAGCCAACACGCCAGTGGACAAGTTATTGTGCAAAAGGAATTGGACACATTTCTTAGCCTGCCCATTTGACAAAAGCAGAGAAAAAGAATCTGTAGAGGTCAAACGAGATCCTTGGACGGATTTCATGCGTGCCTTGCTTGTTTTCTTGATAGGAAGAAGCGAGCTCCTCTCCTTTTCTCTCTTGTTTCTTCACTTGGCTGCATGCTAGAATTACCCAGCAGGATTTTACAATTCCTCCTGTTTTGGATCACCCAGGACTAAGTTAACCGGAATCTTGGGAATGGTACCCAGGTCTCAGTACTTATTTCTTTAGGTTTTTATTTTTAAGAGCAGTTTTAGGTTTCTAGAGAATTTGTGCAGAAAATAGAGTTTCCCTTTATTCACTCCCCCACCCCCACAGTACCCCCTATTATTAACATCTTGCATTAGCATGGTATATTTGTTACAACCGATGAAGACGCTATTGGCAGGATGAGTCACTGAAGACTATAATTTACATTAAGTTTCGCTCTTGGTCTTACACAGTTCCGTGGGTTTTGACAACTCTGTAATATCCTGTATGTCCCTTTATAGCATCTCACAGAAGAGATTCACTGCCCTAAAAATGCCCTGCCTCCACCTATTCATCACTCCACACTCCCCCTAAATCCCTAGCAATCACTGGTCTTTAACTTCCTCTATAAATAGTTTTGCCTTTTCCACAGTCTTCTGCGGTTGGAATCACAGGGTGTATGGCCTTTTCAGACGGGCTTCTTTGACTTAGCAATATGCATTTAAGGGCCATGCATTGTCTTTTCCTGGTTTGCCAGCTCATTTTTTTTAAATTGCTGAATTATACTCTATTGTATGGATGTGACACAGTTTGTCTATCTGGTATCCAGTCACCTAATGAAGGATACCTTGATTATGTCTGATTTTGTCCAATAATGAATAAAATCAGCTACAAACACTCATGTAAGGTTTTCACGTGAATGTTTGTTCTCCTCAATACTTTTCAGAGCTCTCCAAGGGATCCTAATGTGCATCTTACGTTGAGAATCGCTGAACTAGATGGCGATTTTGTCGAGTTAGAAGGCAGTAATCTCAAAACTGAATTAAATATTTTGGCCAAATGAATCATTTCAAAATATAAATAATGTGAGACTCAGTTCAGCCCATTTGCCACAGCAAAAAAGACAATAGTTTGTTGAAAACCTGTAGTAGTTCCATCGTTGGCCACTTACTTTCATCAGACTTCTTATTTAAGTTACTTAACGATATGTTCTTTCTGAAGTCTACACACCTTATGTTTGGGGAGCTAAAATTTAGGAGCTGTTTAACTTTGCAAGAGCGTGAGCTGTATTTTATTACACAGATTTGAGTCAGAGTTTAGTGCCTCCATATTCAATTTGTTTTAACTCTGAAGACTTTGGAGAAATCCAGCAATTTTCATTACTGCAAGATAATGCCTATTTTTTATCCAATCTTTTCTTCTCCAAATGTGGCCATACCTGTTTTCCTATGTGATGTTGCATCCAACCAAATTACTATCCACAGGGAATCTTTACTTTTCGGTGTAAAGCTCCAGCTAGAAAATGCCTAAACATTAGTTCAAGGGGTCATTGTCTTCTTAGAGACCCCAGTACTAGATTAAATGAGTAACTTCCCACCGTAAGTATTAATGTATTGGACCCTGGTTAGTTTGTACTGTGTATGACCTTCCTTAGAGCAATGGAGTTACCAGTTAGGGAGCTTGGGCAAGTTATAGCATACCATCATTTTCTGTTCCCTCACCTGTAAAAAGTGTACAATTAAATGTATCATCTGGGAGCTGATGTGGCTCGGTGGCTGAATGCCAGCTTCCCACCTATGGGGTCCTGGGTTCAATCCCCAGCTCTGGTACCTGGAAAAAAACACAGAAGACACAGACACACAAAACGTCTGTGGTAGAGTTGGGAAAATTAATGAGAGAAGGAAGTGGAAATAGTTTTAGCACCGTAAAGAGCAAGACAGACAACTTAAGTATTGCCCTTTTGCCTATACTGATTCTTATTTATGTAATTGTGTGCTACACTGACATTTGGAGTCGTATCAGGAAATAGGTTTGAATAATTCCCAATACTCTGCATTAAATATCCTTTCTTAATAGTAGCTGGGTTGAGTCCAAGAATAACTTCTCCTTTCTAATAAGCACAAAATGGCTTAGAGAAATCAAATTTCATTAAAAAGACTGAAGTAGAACAAATTATTTTATTGCCATAAACTATATTGATATGCTATGCAGAATAATAAGGCAATCCTTGTAAGTTTTTTTTTTTTCCTGATGGTCAAAGGCATTGATTTTTTCTGAAAAACCTCATGTGATGTTGAATGAAGAGAGAGATAAAGAGAGGAATTACCTCTAATAGGAATCTTAAATGTTGGCGAGAACAGTTATAAACAGCCATACACGAAATAAAAGGCCATAGAAGAGAGAAAGAAGCAACTTCATCCAAAAAATGAACTTGGACTCTAGGAAACAAAGTTAACTGAGCAAAAGAGTTTATTATAAATATATTAATAATTGTCAATGGCGTGAAGTGATATTGCCTTCCTAAAAGACAATTTTAAAAATCATCTAAAGACCTAAAAAGTTTTTAAAAAGGTAACATTTTAAGAGATGGGTGGCTAATAAAAAGGACACAGCTGAAGAAGGAAAAAAATGAAACAAGATGTTTTTGCTAGCAAACATTTTCAGAAGGCAGCTCAGAAGGCAAGAATTTGAAAAGTATAGAAATAAAAATAAAGAGATATAAATTAGACTCACAGTTCTTAAAATATATCTAAATAATTCTGGAAGGAGGGAATAGAGTGTTTACTGGGAAGGATATATATATACCCATAGGTACATATACGTATCTATTATATCTATTATATATATATATACACACATAATTCTGCAGACTGGAAGATAAATAAGTCCTCAGAATGAAAGACCAATTTAGCCCTGAGTGTCCTAAACATGTCAATGAATAAATAACCCACGTATACCACAGTAGAATTTCAGAACTTCAGGGATAACAAGAAAATATTGAAAGTCTTTGGTGTGAAAAAAATGCATTGATAAAAAGATGGGAAACAAATCGCTTGCAGGTTTATATTCTGTTACCCTAGCTTCAAAGGCAGTGGACCCACATCTTTAAAGAATGGAGGGAAAATAAAATGAGGCTAATTATAGGCCCTATTTCTCAAATTATTGTGCAAATTAAATGGGTTAATATATTTAAAGTACTTAGACCATTGCCTGCTACATAGTAAGTGGTACTCAAATACTTGTTAGTATAATTATGATCATTATTCTTAAATCTATGCATAACAAATGAGCTATTCAATAAGTACATTTTTCCAGTTGGCGACCCATTTGGAAAACACAAAGTTAAATTGCAGCCTATATCCTATCCTGTCCCACCCCATCCTATCATATTCTTCTCCATCTTCTTCTCTTTCTTTCTTTCTTTCTTTCTGTCTTTGTATCTCTGTCACCCTCTCTCACACACAAATATTCCCCTCTTTCAAATGGAAGAAGATAAAAAGTTTTTAAAAAAAAACTAATATAAAAAGTAGTGGTAGAAAAGATAATATGCTACCATCATGGGACCAGGGAATTTCATTTTCAGAAAAAGCTGTAATAATAATAAAAAAAAAATCCATCAGGACTTTTGTTGCCTCAAAATAAAATAGAAACATAGTAATAAAAAAAGTCAATATAAAAATTATCAAGGGATATGATCAAGAAATTCAGGATTAAAAAAAACACACACAAAGCTAAACGCTATTAATAAATACTACTTAACTTTGCTAGTAATAACAGAAGGACCAAGTTTTCCCTATCATATTAACAAAAGTTTCAAAAGTTTGAAAACCTTGGAGCTGTTGTAAGGAACTTGAGAGTGAGCATAAATTGTAACTGCTACTTTGGAGGATAGTTTGATAACACCGAAGGTAAAAAATGATCAGTCCCTTAGTCTCAGTAATTCCATTTCCTATTGGTCATCTGAGAAAACTTGAACAAGAAGCAAGACAGCCTTCAGTAGCTTTGTTTATAACTGTGCGTGCCTTGAATTACCGTAGTTAGAGCAATGGCCAAATTCAGCATGACATGGAATATTGCACAGCAGATGGAATGGGTTGCATGTAGTTACTTGTAATCATGTAGAAGGAATTTCAAGAGATATTGTTGGGGGAAGAGAAGTTTCCAAATAAATGTCCGTAAGGTGCATCTATATGAAAGCAAGTGATAGGGCACACAATTGCCTTGGGACTTCTATTGATGTGAATTTTTTATAGAAATTATCATAGAAGATAGATAGATAGATAGATAGATAGATAGATAGATAGATAGATAGAATGGATGATAAATAGGTGATAGAGGATAATGATAGATATACATAGAGAGTTTGGAGGGAAGGAAGGAGGGAGGGTGGAAGGAATGAAGGAAAAAAGAAGGATAGATATTTATAACTGCGAAGAGACACATCAAATGGGTAATGGTGTTTACCTTTGGTGAGAAGATTGTTGTTTGAGATGGTGACCCAAAGTGCTTTAATGTTATCTATGATATTTGGACCTCACAAAGAGAATGCATTCACGCATTGCTTTTGAAAGTGAAAGTCAATTTAAACAAAAGGTATAATTGATGAAGTCTACAATGAAACTAACTTCTATAAAATCCATCAGGAAAGTGCTACATCAGGAAAGTTGATGAGTCATGGAAAAGACTCCTGAACCAAAATAGTATAGTTGTTGTGGATTTGGGCACACCCAATTAGACTTATCCATATCCCCATGACAATCTGATTCCCTTTACTTTGATTACATTCGCTTCAAAACACTTGAGCTCCCCGGTTATTTTGAAGACAGGAACAGTTCTTGGGAAGGAATTTTCACTGGATGGATGTGTGGGTCCCCTCTAAGCACAATTACTGCATGTATGTGCCTGGGTGTCCCCTCCCTACTCCCCTTGCATCTGATTTGAAAGTCCAGGGGAATGGAAGATGTCAGTATTCTGGACCTACTGCCTGAGAGCTGGAAGGGCCCACAATTTTGGTCACCAGGATATGCCACCCCTACAGACACCCCTTAACTACAATGCTCTTCAAGGAGCTTGATTCCATTTTCCTTTGGAACTGCTTAAAATATTTCTTAAAAAGTAAGTCTTGAAGTTGTTTTGTTCTTGGCATGCATCAATCCTTTCATATTCTCTTGCTGACTGCCTTACCTACTGCTGACCTATTTCTCTTTCCCTCTTGAACAAGTCAAGAGCAGTAGTTCCAATTTCTGTTTTTAATGAAATTGCTGCAAAAACCCATTCATTTCGAGAAGCAGCAAACAAGTTACCTTTCATAAAAATAATTTATATATAAATTTACACGTTGGCTGGGAAATGAATGAAATCACAATTTGTTGGGTGCCATTGACCAAAAAATTCATTTAATAATGAACGTGCCACAGTGATGAATGAGGTTGTTGATGTGGGAGGAGTGGGGTGGGGTGTGGGGTATAAGGGAACCGCTTATATTTTTTTAATGTAATATTTTTTGTGATCTATTTATCTTTTTAAAAAAGGCAATTAATTAAAAAATTATATATGTATAAAAAAAGAGTAATGAACACTGGTCCACATTCTGTTGTGAATTTTCCAAGCCGTAAAAGAGAACCAAAAAATACCATGCTGGTAAATCACTGTCAATATGGTTTATAACATGGTTCCTTTAAATTGTGTTCTTTCTGATTTCATTTTTAGCAAATTTTTAATTGTCTTTTTAAAAAAGATACATAGATCACACAAAATTAAAAAATATAAGAAGTTCCCATATACCCCATTTCCCATACCCCCCACTCCTCCCACATTGACAACTTCTTTCATCATGTGGCATATTCATTGCATTTGGTGAATACATTTTGGAGCACTGCTGCACCACATGGATTAGAGTTTACATTGTAGTTTACACTCTCCCCCAGTCTATCGAATGGTTTCATTTGGGACAACTCCAAATCCCAAAAATGCTCCCATATCCCACCTCTTCTTCCCTCTGCCTGCCCTCACCTACTCCTGTGGCCACTGTCTCCACATCAATGATACAATTTCTTCCATTGCTAGAGTCACAATAGTTCCATAGTAGAATATCAGTAAGTCCACTCTAATCCATATTTTATTCCTCCATCCTGTAGACCCTGAGATGGTGATGTCCATTCCACCTCTAAATCAAGAGGGCTTAGATCATGCTTATGCACATCTCAGCAGGATCTCAGAGACAGCCAAAGTAGATACAACCCCAGGTACTGGTGCTCCTGAGGGCTACAGAGACACACCAGTTCTACAGTCATGGCAGATGGCTCTGGAGTTCAGTGCCTTGTCAGTGGGCCCTACTTTGGAATTTGTGCTCCTGAGTGTGATGAAGTTGGACTTTCTACACATGCCTCTTCTGTCACTTTTACTGAACCTGTAGTTGGTGATAGGGTTGGTGTATACTCGGAGACCTGAATCTCCAGACTGGCCATGTGCCAACTGGGCCCTGAGCCTCAGCAGAGTTGCAATACCTACTCTCCGGTTCGTTGGACTTACCCAGGTCAAATAACAGGTTGGTGAGGATGGTCAACCATCATACCAGGGAACCAAGAGAGTCTACAACTGCAAGCAGGAGAATCACATCTTTCTGATTTCTTAAACATGAAGTAAAACAGGAAATGCTCTCACTATTGAAGGGCAAAGCAAATCGGCCTTTGATGCATTAGTAATTCTAATTGCCTGAAGTCACGTTTCATCTCCCATAGAGATTCTCGGATGCACAATGCACAAAATTTTTAACCGTGTCTCTTCACTGCCCTTAAGAATTCCAAGACTAAATTAATATTCCAGGAGGGCAGCATATAATTAGTTCCTTTACTACTACTTAACCACCACCAGATTAATCCTCCCTTCAATTATGTTAATATGAAAACACCGGGGAATCAAGCATGCGGACTTTACAAGAAACACCATCACAGCAGTGAGTTGTCTCTCCTTCTGGAGGCCGTGTCAGCTCCCTGGAAGTTTCCCAGCAGTGCTTCCATTAATCTTGCAGTTGGTACCAAGGCGTCGACAAAATTAACCTCCCTGCTACTGTGGGTGGGCGTCAACCACCTATCTATCTTTTGAAACCGTCATAGAGTTAAAAAGAAAACTAAGTTCATTATTTGAAGGGAATGTCATCTTCAGATTTGTTTGAAACCCATGTAAAACCTTTTCCTTGTCTGAAACAGTTTCCCAGTGAAGAAATACCAATTACAGTAGATACTTCTGCAGCCTGTCCCAGATTCCCTTCACCGGGCCATGGTACTTATTTCCCGCTGCTGTGACCATTGGCTCCTCAAGCACAGCCTCATTCTTCTCCAGAAAAACGTCCTTCGGGGTTTTATCAAGCTTGGCACAGTTGACCCTCGAGGTAGGATAATCCATTGTTGCAAGAGCTGTGCTGTGTATTGTAGGAAATTGAGCAGCCTCCCTCACTCTACCCACCAGTTACCTAGTGGTGACACTCAAAATCATCAGATGTTGTCAAAACAACATCTTGCTTGGTAGGCAAACTCATCTCTACTTGAGAATCACAACTGTAGGCTGATGAGATGTATATGGCCCAGGAATGCCTAAGAGTTTACACGCCTCTTCTCTGAGTTAGCCAACCACAAATGATTGTCTGGCACTTTTCAAACGCCAGAGACCCTGTTGGAATCAGACTGCTGGTAGACTTCAGCTGAAGGTACGACTTTGCTTAACTTCTTTCCCTGCTCCCCGCTGCTGCTCTCCCTGGCTTACAGGTATTTATTGTGAACATATCCTCAACAGATTACCTGTGCAAGAACCCCCTCCTCCACCTGTGCTACTAGGGAAGACAACATAAGATAGCAAAATATTTCCGTCTCTATATTCGTCATCGTCATCATCCATGCACCAGATGTTACATCAGATATTTTACAAATATTATTATCCCTATGCTACAGATCATGGGTCATCAGAGAGACTGAGAGACTTGCCCACAGTTTTATGACTGATTCGTGACAAATAGGATTTGCCTTCAGTCCACATGTTCGAAAAATGAGTCGAGACCTAAGCTCTGCCAAAGAACTTTGCCAACTGTAAAAGCACCGTGCCCATTAGCTGTTAATTTTGCTGCCTGGCAAAGGGGGCAAAGGTTTCATTAATAATGAATATCACACTGTATTTCCTTAAAAAACGATGCCACTAATTTTACCATCCGTCTCCATGTAGATTTAAATGCCATGCAATGACTATTTCTGAAGGAAAATACCGGTTCCAGCACAGAAGCAAACACAGGCAGAGCATGTCACATTATATATACATGATTGTGTGTGTTTGTGTATGTGTGTGTCCTCTCCTGTTTTGGAGTTAAGGGTTAGAAAAGAGCAGGTGAGCTCGTGAGTATCGACCCATTCAAAGTCCAACCCGATGCCCATTTTTTTCACATTCAGAAACTCCTGTGTGTTTATAGAGAGACCTCCTGGTAAGTAGTTTTATAGGCTGAGCTGAACTCTTTGTTTGCTTTGATGGTATGCTAGGGTCTCCAGGTGCACAGCATGGCATTACTTTCGGATTCCCACACACCTGATTTTACTCACCAATGCAGACGCCATCTGACTTGAATGGGAAAATAAATGAAGGCTGAAGTTGTCTGCTTTCCTCCGTGCCTTCATTTCCAGGGTCCTCACCTCCTACTTTGTGACCCATGAACCTTGGGAGTAACAGCCTCACTCAATTTCTGCAACCAGTAAGCTTTTTATATCTCAAAATTTCGAGCGATCGCCTGTGCTCGTTTGTCACTGTTCTAGACCGGCACATTTGTGTCTGCTCTCTGCCACATTTCATCCCATACCTATATCTTTATTTTGAGAAAGAGAGTTTTAAATTTTTTTTCCTTTCCCTTTGGGAGCTAGAGCTGTAAAATAAACCATCGTAACACAGGCCATTATTTCAAGGATACGGTGTTCTATGGTCAAAGCATCGAATCTGGAATATAATTCCTCACGGTCAAAATTGGATAGAGCCTCGTCAGCCTTCAGGTAGATATTAGTCCTGCTGGCAACACCAGCAGCCTGGAGGGATTTCGCGTTATTTGCTGAATAGCAGGACTTGCCAGCATTGCCTGGGAGAATCATTCAGCATTACCTCGTAAATAGAATCTGGCCAGCGCTGCTCCCAGGGCATTGTGTGGTGAGGGGATTGTAAACCGGTAATGGTGCAGTCATCACCAGAGGCTGCAAATCAGAAATCTGCTCTGGTGTGTATCCCATATCTCTGTCTGCGATATGGGGGTCGTATATGCACCCCCAGCTAGAGTGTCAGTGCGGGAAAGTTTCTCCTTCTCCATCAGCCGGGCTTTCCTCTGTGCTCCCCAGTGACTCCTGGATGAGCCACATGACCGGTAGTTTAGGTCAGACCATTTCAAACACTCTCCACATTGGGTGGGGAAGGAGACAATCCATTTGCAAATGACTTTATGTCACCGATGGAACATAGTACCATTTTTTCATTGTTTGACTTGATACTTCAAGAATTATAAGGGCTGGTAGATTTAAAACTTGCCTTTCACTTAAAAAAAAAGATTTTGGGTGTTTTACAAAATATCTTCTTTAGTTTTTCAGATGTATCGACATTGCAGAAATCAGTTCTCAGTAGGCAGATGGGGTTATGGCTGTTGGGAGCCCAGTGGGAAGATAGCATGTCTACAGTTAAATTCATCTCAAAAACTCATTTAAAAAGTGATGGGCCAATGAATTATTCAACGTTTGGAGGGAAACATGTAAAAGTATGTATTTTTTTTTTTTACGTCATTATTTTTCCAGAGTTTCTTTTTTCCTCTCTTCCCCTCCTTCTCCACCCCTTCTTGTCAGGCAATACCGGGAATCTGTGCCTCTTTTAATTTGTGTCATCTTACTGTGTCAGCTCACCATGTGAGCAGCGCCATTCTTGGGCAAGCTGCACTTTCTTTTTGCGCTGGGCAGCTCTCCTTATGGGCACACTTCTTGCATGTTGGGCTCTCCTATGTGGGGGACACCCCTGCATGGCACGGCACTCCTTGCGTGTGGCAGCACTGCGCATGGGCCAGCTCACCACATGGGTCAGGAGACCCTGGGTTTGAACCCTGGACCTTCCATGTGGTAGGCAGATGCTTTATCAGTTGAGCCACATCTGTTTCCCTCCACCGCTTCTTTTTCCCCTATCCGTCCTTCCCTCCCGCTCCCCCTCCTAGAAGAAAGGGAAGTTTTACTTATTCAGCATAATTTTGTGTAGGAGTTAACAAAATGTAACAATTAAGGATACATGATAATTACTTGATTTCGATGATGATAAGAAAAAGGAAGAGGTGGCAAAGCTAATTTACCAACATATTGAATCTGTACACCTCATGGTGAATAGAGGAAAACTGCACACTTTCTATATTAAAGCTAAGCTGGACTGTGTGAGAGAATTTCAATAATAAATGGACTGCAAAGTGAAAAATTCAATTATTAATGTTAAAATATTTTGAAATAAAATATCTGTTTTTTTAGTGTTGTTTTAAGAGAACAAAAGTCATCGTTAATGATCATCTACTCTGGGGCAATGGTAGATAACAGATTACATTGCATGCAAGTAGCTTTTTTAAGGAGATATATAAGCACTACATACTCTTGAATCCATGTTTCCAAATCTTTGTCATGCGAGAAAAGTGGGAAATGAGAGGAATATGTCCCTATGTGTAGTTGGTAGACAGAGTAACTGTCAACCGTACAATTAACCAACATTCAAAGGAGAGAATGTCAATAGAATCCATTGTATGGCCATGTTACACATTTAGTCAGTTTCCCAACAGGGAGTGTATACCATTAGTATTTCCAGAGTGGGGCTGGAAGTCAGGGATGGTAGGAATTTGACTACAATACTCTTAAAAGTAATATATATATGTATATTTCTTTTTTATGTAGTGAGGAAGGAGGCACTTCTCAAAAGCCACCACTCCACTGGCTTTTGTCAATGCCACACCCCTCGGCTAAAGAAAATAAGGACCTGCATCTAAAATATTGCTGAGTAGAATAAGTACATCACAGAGAAGAAAAATCCTACTGTCTTCTGTCCTGCCCTTCAGAAGAAGATTCTACTTTAGAACATGAAACAAAACAGCAATGTCTCTCAGTTTACTTTGGGCTTCATAAAATGGACCATCAAAGGAAAGAATAGGGAGAGTAAAGAGTCTGTATCTCAGGCGACAGTTTGTTCCCTTCTGGGACCCTCTCTACCATGTATTAATGAACCAGAGGCTAAAGGTGACTTCAAGAAGCACCTTTGTAAGCTTCTCCCTGGCAGTTCCAGAGAACAAACCTAGTGGCAGCTGATATCCAAAGACTCTTCATGACGGTTCAGCTCTTTGGCTGACTTTACTCTTGGGACATACAGTAGAGAAAAATGCCTTTAATTTTCTAATGAAGAAAAGCAAGTCTCTCCTGATTAACTGATACGTAATTGAATGAGGATTAGAAATACTCTCATAAACCAAACAGGAATGTCATATGATAAAGAAAGCATGGATTGAGAATTCTAAAAGTCCAAAGGAAGCCCAGTGTTCACAAGGGTGCCTGATGTGTCCCTACATCTTCCATGCTGTGCAACGTGGAGAATTTTAACTGTACATGTAACAGCAATATATATTTTTTCAATTATTATTATTGTTTACTAAGCCAAATGCATGAAACAGATAATTAGATAAATGCATCATTCTAATTATCTGGGGCTCCACAGACTTTGGGGAATCCTGGGTTGCAAAACCCCATTGTAGAGAATATTATGGGAATTGGTGGCAAGCACAGCTGGATTTAAATAATTGTCCAATTCTAACTCATCCTTGGATGTCGACTTTATGTCTAGTCTCTGTGCCATTGTTTCCTTTCCACTAAAATTGGTGTAATAATATTTACCTTAGGGAGTTACTATAATTATGGAGTGAGATGAAACATATAAATCCCTCGATGCATAACTGGCACTTAATAAACAAACATGGGTTTCTTTTGTCCTGGCATTTCAATCCTTCCCCCAAAGCCTAACGTCTCACATCCTCCTTGACTAACATTGACAACCACTTAGGTGGATTTCCAGGCACTGGAGAATAAGGCCATTTCTGCCCTTTAGATTGTGAGTGCCTTGGGAGAAGAAAAAGATTCTAATCATCTTTCTATCTGGCAATATTTAGGAAGGATGTAAGTGATGAATGCTGCTGGTCTGAATGGAATTGTTTCCTAAAATGCAGAAAGCAGCATCCCAGGGGATCCTCTCTAACTCGTACAAGCTCGAAGTGTGCTTCATTATTGCACACACACATGTACACACACCCACGGAACGGGATACAATGATTTCTATCCTCTAAAGACATAAAGAAGACGTAAATGGGTAAAAAGACAGCCATATGCACAGAGAAAATATTTGCAATTACTTTTACTTGACTTCCCACCTTGTCACTCTTTCCACACATCATAAACACTGTCTTAGAACAACCTCTTCTTTGGACTTTTCTCTTATCCTGGTTGGGTCTTCCTGCCCGTTCTTTCAGACCATGGCTTCAAAAATGACTTTTTAACAAAATTTTCGATACTCAGAGTTGCTGTAAGGTGGGCTTTTTAAAAGATGGCTCATATCACCGTTCTCCATAAATGGCGATGCATTTACTTAGTTACTGGCACTGTATTTTCATACCATTATGTAGCCCTCTCTGCTATCTCTGAACTGTAAAACATAAACCTCCTATTATGTATTTGTTGTTAAAAATGGCAGCCACTATATTACTGGCAATTAGATGCAGTTTGGAATTGAGAATGAAATGAGAAGAGCTTTCATGAGTCTCTAAATCAGGGGATCTTAACCTTTTTTGTTCCACAGATTCCTTGGTGAGTCAGGTGAAAACCATGGACCCCTTCTCAATATAGTAGCAGATAGTTTTAGGACACTAAACCAGCATCGGGTCTAACCACTACCATAATTTTGAAGTATGGGTGAGTGTAAGCAGTTTTTCAAGATGTGCAACAACTGTAATGTGGTATGCAATAAATACTACTGTTATTTATTTATACATCCATAAGCAAAAGAAATGCTAGATTTCAGTTAGAAGTCAGAAAATAAAGATAATAAGTTGATTTTTTTCAATTCAAGCTCACGAACCCCCTGAAATCTTTCTGTGGATCCCTGGTTAAGAGCCCCTGCTCTAAATGAAGATTCAGGGTGGGTTGGTGATCTAGGGCTGAAGGAAGCCTTGAGTTGGAGCATATGTTGTGGGAACAGTAATTTTAAATCCAAGTGCCAGTTGGTGTCCTGATGGGTAGACGGTTCAGGAGAAGACAAGTGGTTATTCTATCCTGTTTTTTTTTTAAATTTATTTTTTATTTCTCTCCCCATCCCCCCTCCCCACCCCGGTTGTCTGTTCTCTGTGTCTATTTGCTGCACCTTCTTTTGTCTGCTTCTGTGTTCTCAACGGCACAGGAATCTGTGTTTCTTTTTGTTGCATCATCTTGCTGTGTCAGCTCTCCATGTGTGCAGCACCACTCCTGGGCAGCTGCTCTTTCTTTCGCGCTGGGCGGCTCTCCCTAGGGGGCGCACTCCTTGCACTTTCGGCTCCCCTACACGGGGGGGGGGGGCACCTCTGCGTGGAATGGCACTCCTTGTGCACATCAACACTGCGCATGGGTCAGCTCACCACACAGGTCGGGAGGCCCGGGATTTGAAACACGGACCTCCCATGTGGTAGACAGATGCCCTATCCATTGGGCCAAGTCTGCTTCCCATTCTATCCTGTTTTAACTTGTGTATTATTTTGGAACAGCTCTAGATTAATAGAAAAAATTGCAAAGATAGGAGAGAATTCCCATAGATACTGGACACATTTCTATTATTTTTTAAAAGATTTATTTATTTATTAAAATTTCTCTCCCCTTCCCCCCCCACCCCAGTTGTCTGCTCTCTGTGTCTATTTGCTGCGTGTTCTTCTGCGTCCACCTGCATTCTTGTCAGCTGCACCAGGAATCTGATCTCTTTTTGCTGTGCCATTTTGCTGCATGAGCTCTCCATGTGTGTGGTGCCACTCCTGGGTGGGTTGCTCTTTCTTTGTGCAGGGTGGCTCTCCTTGCAGGGGCATATTCCTTGCACATGGAGCTCCCCTATGCAGGGGACACCCCTGCATAGCACAATACTGCTTGTGTGCATCAGCACTGCGCATTGGGCCAACTCACCACACGGGCCAGGAGGCCCTGGGTTTGAACCCTGGACCTCCCATGTGGTAGGCAGATGCTCCATCCGCTGAGCCAAATCCACTTCCCCATTTCTATTATTAACATGTTGCATTAGTGAGGTATATTTGTTATAAATATTTGTTATAATTAATGAACTTATCTTGATATTATTCATAACTAATGTTCATGCTTTATTCAAGTTTCCTTGGTTTTCATC
Organism: Dasypus novemcinctus; assembly: GCF_030445035.2. Classification (NCBI taxonomy): domain Eukaryota; kingdom Metazoa; phylum Chordata; class Mammalia; order Cingulata; family Dasypodidae; genus Dasypus; species Dasypus novemcinctus. The sequence continues at coordinate 5,699,294 of NC_092216.1, read as the reverse complement.
TGATGCCCTTTATTTTTTTCAAGGATCTGATTCAGGACATTACTTGTTTTAGGACGACCTTGCCGATTTTGAGGAATACATTCAGGTATTTTGTAGACTCTCTCTCTCGGTTTTCGTCTGATGTTTTCTCCATCATTAAAGTAGAGTTATTGGTTTTGAGGAGGTGGGAGAGACCAGAGAAGGAAAGTGCACTTTTCATCGTGTCCTACCAACGTCCATCCTATCAGCATGACTTATCTCTCTTGATCTGGGGATCACCAGGTTGAGGTGGTGTTTAACTTTCAACTTTCTTTCCTGGAAAGTTAGATCTTCTCCTCCTTTGGGAAGAAATCACTGTGTGCAGCCCACATGTAAAGAATGGTGAGGTATGATCCACCTCCTTGAGGGGGACATCACTACCTAAATTATTTGGAATTTTTCAGCACCAGAGAACTGTCTCTTCTCTATCTCTCTGTCATCACTATCATCTATCTCATCATCTATCCATCCACCCATCATCTGTCTAGCTATCTGTCTGTCCAGCTATCAATCATCTATCCTTCTATCATTTCTCTAACATCTATCTATCATTGATCTATCTAATCTATCTACCTATGATCACTTATTTATGTATTTCTTTAATGCTTTTTATCAGTGTGGACTCATGGATACATATTTTATATTTTGCATTGTACTCTGATATTTCTGTAATTATTTTGTTGCTCAAAGTATTACAGCTTTGGGCTCTTTCCCTCGGCTCCTCTGTCTCATCATTGTATGTGTGTATTTGAGGACTTCCTTAATTTCTTCCACTTCAAGCTGCTTTAGGATCATCTTGTGCATTTCCTGTCACAGCCCTAGACTCAATCAATTCTCCAAGGAGCTCTGATTCTGATTATTGAAGAAGGATATTAGTAATCAAGACCTGGGTACTCAGTGTGCTCACAGCTACTGAGTTGTTGTTACTTATAGGCTTTCTTGGGTGTAACACCAGGGAATATATTGTGTATATTAACCTATATAGACATATCTATCTGTATGTACATATACATAGCTATGAGTATTTGCATATGTAACGTTTGTTTTTTTAATATCAAGATTAACATATTCTCATACTGATGTCTCCAATACTAATTCCTGAACACACGGCTTATTCTAGCCTCCTCCCCTTGTTTATCTGTAAACCCCCAATCAAAGAGGGATAAGCCTGAGACCTATTCTTTGCCAGCCATCTACTTAATGTTTCCACTTCAGTGTAGAAGCTGTGTTAGTCAGGATTCTTCAGAGAAAAAGAACCGACAGGATACTTCGTGTGAGTTTGTGTTATAGGAATTGACTCCCATGACTGAGTGGATTGGCCAGTGTGAATTTTGTGGGGGTAGGCTGCAAGTTGGGAACTCCAATTAAGGTTTCTCCAGGAGAGGCTGAGTGGCTGGAGGAGAGAGAGAAATTCTCCTTCTGACTGGAGAAATCTTCAGTTCTCCCTTTAAGGCCTTCAGCTGATTTGCTGAGCTATCTCTCTTTGCTAAAGGCAGTCTACTTTGTTGATTGTAGATATAATCAGCTGAAGATGCAATCAGCTGTTCAATGATTGAAATCCATGAACTACCCTCCCAGTAACAACGGTGCCAGTGCTTGCCTGACCAAATGACTGGACACCATGACCTAACTAGGTTGACATATAAACTTAACTGTCACATACCCATGTTGTTCTTAGTATTCCTTTCTTATCTTTCAAAAATCATGAGCTCAGTAGTGGTGACCCTTCTTTCATTCTTGATATTGATAATTTGCATCAGTTCTTTTTATCTTGGTTAGCTTGGCTAGAAGTTCATCAATTTGATTGATCTTTTCAGATTGAACCTTTTCAAATTGAACTAATTTTTGCTTTCATTGATTTTCTATATGGTTTTCCAGTTTTCAGTTTCACTGATTTCTGCCTTTATTTTTTTTTTTTCTGATTTTTTTAGGCTAAAATTTTTCTTTCCCTGGTTTCCTAAAGTGGAAATTAAGATTCTGTATGGTTGAACTTTCTTCTTTTCTAATTTGTGCATTAAATGCTATAAATTGCCCTCTAAGAACTCTTTCATTACATCCTACAGATTGTGATAAGTTTTCTTTTCCCTTTCATTTGATTCGAGTATATATTTTCTATTTCTCTTGAGACTTCTTTATTTAGAAAAATACTGTTTAGTCTCTAAATATTTTGGAATTCTCCATCTATCATTCTGTTATTGATTTCCAGTTTAGTTCCATCATTTCTGAGACCGTACTTTACATGATTTCTATTATTTTAAATTTGTTAAGGTGCATTTCTTGGCCATGGATGTGGCCTCTTTTTGTGAATGATACATATGGGCTTGAGAACAATGTGTATTTTTAAATTAGTGGATGGAATATTCTAGAAATGTCAATTACACTGACTTGATTGACAATTACATCCCTATCGATCTTTTGTCTCTTTATCAGTTATTGAAAGAGGAGTTTGAAGTGTCCAATTATAACAGTGGACTTATGCCCTTCTCCTCACAAGTTCTATTGCTTTTTGTTTTTTTTTTTTACTTTCAGTTGTTTGGGGCATAGATGTTAAAGATTGCTATGTCTGTTTTGTCTGAAATTAATGTAGCTAATTTCAGGTGGTTACTCATTCATGGGCTGCAAAGAGCTAGGATGGAAATAGGATTCTTATAGGAGTCCTATTCTCTTTTGGCATTTAAATTTTTATCCAAAAAAAGTTGCCTATATTATAGAAAATGCCTTTAACTCCCTCAGGAGGTGGGGAAATTGGATGGACAAACTTTTGAAAACAATTATCCTCCAGCTTTGCAAACATCCTCTGTAGCAGTTTGATATTATTGATGAATTCCAAAAAGAAATACTGGATTATGTTTGTAAACTGATCTTTTCCTCTGTGCACATTAGAGTGTATTGGATTCAGAGGTTTTACTTTTAACTGATTAAATAATAATTAAGGCTTTGTTTGGGTCACGTCAGTAGGACATTGCATCCCCACCTCCTTGGTGGGAAGGGACTCACAGAGAATCTGCACTGCAGAGAAGAGAGGCTGGAGACTTGAGCTGGAGCACTGGGAAGGAAGCACACAGTGGAGCTGGGTTGTGAGGAAAGAGAAAAGGCCCTAGGAAGAGAAAGAGACCATTCACTTGATAGTTTGCAGCTGACCTTGTGGAGAGAGCAGAGGAGCTGAGCCCAGAGAGAACCAAGCCCTGGGAAGAGAGGAACTCAGGAAGCCTAAACCCTGGTAGACGTCAACAGCCATCTTACTCCAACATGTGGCAAAAGGCTTGGGTGAGGGAAGTAATTTTTGCTCTATGGTCTGGTAACTGTAAGCTTCTACTCCAAATAAATATCCTTTATAAATGCCAACAGAGTTCTGGTATTTTGCCTCACCACTCCTTTGGCTGACTAATATGTCATCTTTGATCAAAGTATGCTTTCACACTGGTCTAATATTTCTATGATGTTAGAACATTGGACTGGGGTCAGATTTGTAGCCTAGTTTAGTCATAAGTAAAGGGAAGAATAGAGAATTATGATAAAGGGGTACCTACTATATATCAGACATCATACCAGACATTCATTATGCAATTTTATCCTCAATATAACTGGGAAGCACAAATTATGTACTTCCCCTATTATTCCCTAAGGAATCCGAGGCAATAAAGTGATAAGACACAACCTTCAAATCTAGTGTTTACCCTAGGATAGGACTTAATCAATATTTGAATTTAAGATTTACTTTCTGTTGCTTGAATACAGTGTCAAACCATTAGGGTATTTCTCTTTTGAATATTTCTTTATTCCCAGAACTCAGTTCCATCCCTGGCACTTAACAGCCAGTCAACAGTTACTTACTAAATGGAGAAGAAAAGAAATGGAGAGCAAGTCTGTCTGATACCAATAGTCATTCCCTTATATTTGCAAGTTGAGTTTGGTGACTTTGAAAAAATTCCTTAAGCTTTCTTATTATACTTTCCTCTCCTCTACACAGAGGGATGAGGACTAATTTGTCGCACTAAAATATTCCAGCAGTTGCTTCTGCTTCTACATCCATCCATATACCTTGAAGAACCTGAGAAGGAAGAAGAAGATAATGGATGCAGTTGTCTTGTGCAAGTGATAACACCCGCTATGTCTTGAGAGGGGCTGATGGGGAGGGGGCAAGAGATTGAGGACTACTGAAGCAGAGGGATAGAAGGATGTTTGTAATTTGTACTGGGAGGTTAATCCTAAACCTTTTGTGCTTGTGTGTTGTGTGTGTATATGTATATCTACTTCTATATCTATTCTCAACTTGCTATAAAATCCTCTGAGAGAGTAACATCATTAATTTTAAGACAAGGAATGAGAATATTGTCTCTGTCAGAAAAGTAAATATAGAAGAGAAGCAAATGTTTCCATAGGGCTTACAGAAACTAGGACAAATGCTGAGGAAACTTGCTAATTTCTCCTAGCCCTGTAGGAGTAATTTGCCAACATTTTCCAAAATACTCTGGGTCAAATAGTAAAAGACATTCTGAGACAGAGTGGATGATGGGTAAGAACAGTCTCTTAATAAATTATCTGATTCTTCATCAAATCTAAACATGTCATTGGTAAGCAAATAATTCTCAAAGGAATCCACTCCTCTAAATTTTCTCCTCAAACCCAAGTGTCTTATCTGCAAAGATGAGAAGAGGAAAACATAAGAGAGATTAATAGCTGCCTTCTGTTTTTCGAGGTCTGAGATGTAATTAATGGCATACATCTGAAACTGAATCCTAAAAATCTTTATGATTTCTGGGAGACACATTAAAGGAAATCTCCTCAAGATCCCTGGTAAAGTTAGCTGAAGCCTGGTGCTATCTTGACAAGAAGGTCATCCAGAATAAATCCTTCCCTCTAAGAAAGCGAAGTTGTTTGATTCCAAGGAGCCCTCTAAGCCATTTGTATCAGTGAGCAGTGTACGCTAAGGACACTCTGATTTTTATCAGCAGTATACATTCCTCTCATATCAGCCTCAACCCCCAGCTCTTATCTCTGATCCTTGGACAGGGAATAGCAACGTCCCAGAGCTTGGTCAACAATGGAAACAATTTGTGTTCTTCAAAGAATGTACAAGTATTTGATTCTATCTGGACCCTTAGACAGGGGCTTAGCCATAAGGTCTGTGGGATATTATAAATCTCCCTTAACTGTACTGTATCTATCCCTTTTATTTTATTTTTAAATTGATCTTCTAAATAAATGCTTGGGTTAGGTTGCCAATGCCCTCAGGCCAGCCTTAGTGGGCTTTTGTGTCTGTGCTTCAGCAGTCTGAGACAAACTTCCCTAAACATGCTAGCAAAAAACAAGGATCAAACTAAACGTATTTGCCTACTCATCCTGGCCGACACATTCGAATGCCCTTTGCTGCCCTTACATTTTACCAGTCTTTTTTATTAAAAAAAAACATTTAAAAATTGTATTGTTAGCAGAATGCTCTGGGCTTCTACGTTCTTGGCCATGTCTCATAAAGGAATTTAAAGACAAGCCTTGAGAGAAAAGAGATAAGTGCACACCCTAGACTCGGGAGTGGGCAGGCTACACCATGAGATGTGCTCAGGGTCCCAGGGTAGACCTTATAAGGCCTTCCCTCTTCCCCTTTCCTAACATTGGGGAGGGACCTCTGCTGTTTACCGTTCTGATTGGTTGCCTCAGAATCGGTTCACTCTCAGGGGACCAATGAGGAGGCCTTTTGTTTGGAGCTATCCAAGACCAATGGGCAGGCCTGCAGGGGTTATCCAGGACCAATGGGGAGACCTTTTGTTTGGAATTATCCAAGGACCAATGGGGAGGCCTGTTTGGAGTTATCCAGGACCAATGGGGAGGACTGTTAGGAGTTATCTGACACCAATGGGGAGGTCTGTTGCAAGTTATCTGGGACCAATGGGAAGGCCTATATCAAGTTATCAGGACCAATGGGGAGGTCTTTAGTTTGGAATTGTCTGGGACCAATGGGGAGGCTTTTTGTAAGTTACCTGGGACCAATGGAGAGGCCTGTTTGGAGTTATCCAGGACCAATGGGGAGGATTGTTTGGAGTTATCTGGCACCAATGGGGAGGTCTGTTACAAGTTATCTGGGACCAATGGGGAGGCCTGTAATGAGTTATCAGAACCAATGGGAAGGCCTTTTGTTTGAAGTTATCTGTGACCAATGGGGAGGTATGTTGCAAGTTATCTGGGTCCAGTGGGAAGGCCTGTAGTGAGTTATCAGGACCAATGGGGAGGGCTGTTTGGAATTATCCAGGACCAATGAGAAGGCCTGTTCGGAGTTATCCAGGACCAATGGGGAGGGCCGTTTGGAGTTATCTGGCAGCAAATGGGGAGGTCTGTGGCAAGTTATCTGGGACCAATGGGAAGGCCTCTGGTGAATTATCAGGACCAATGGGGAGGCCTTTTGTGTGGAGTTGTCCAGGACCAATGGGGAGGCTTTTTGCAAGTTCTCTATGACCAATGGAGAGACCTGTTTGGAGTTATCTGGGACCAATAGGGAGGACTGTTGCAAGTTATCTGGGACCAATGAGAAGGCCTGTTTGAAGTTATCCAGGACCAATGGAGAGGCCTGTTTGGAGTTATCTGGCACCAATGGGAAAGTCTATTACGAGTTACCTGGGACCAATGGGAAGGCCTGTAATGACTTATTAGACCCAATGGGGAGGCCTTTTGTTTGGAGTTGTCGGGGACCAATGGGGAGGCTTTTTGCAAGTTATCTGGGACCAATGGAGAGGCCTGTAGTGAGTTATCAGGACCAATGTGGAGGCTTGTTTGGAGTTTTCAGGACCAATACTGAGGCAGTTGTCAGTTATGCGGGAGCAATGGGGAGGCCTGTTTGGAGTTTTCCAGTGCCTCCTCTTGAGCCCCGAGTCTCAGCGGGGTTTTTCTGGCTTTGTTCTATGTAATGGCCGAATCTCAGGTGTCTCCTCCTCTGCCTAGTCCCAGCTGACTCATCTTCTCTCTTTCCGTATACCAACCTGCCTCCTTATGTTAAAGTTTTTCTTAGAAAAGCAGATACTCTAAACCCAATTTCTGTATGAGTGGCTCAATTTGAACTCCCCCACAGACACTTATTCCTTCAAGTACAAAATTAACCTAGTGACAGTCAATTCCTAGATAAACAGGTGGTGACACAGAGGCTAAAATTAGCAATATATATAGAGAGAGGGAGAAATGAGGCTTGCTGTCCTCAAGTCACTTTCTGTTACACGGCCAAGAATCTGAGCATGTTTGCAGAAAATCTGCTATATCTACAGAGGATAAATGGTCCATATGTCTTTATAATTTATTTTTACATATGCATACATATAGTTTATATGACATACTAATATATAATTATGTAATATATATAATATATAATCTGCCTAAGGTTAATATATAATGACCTCAAACTCCTTGAAATCAGCATGGTTTTATTCACTGGCGAGGCCCCACAATAAGAGCATTTCAATGGCATGCATTCTCTATAAATAAGAAAATAAATATTCATGAAATAATGAATGATTGATTAAAAGTATCACTATTAAGACAGGAATCTTTGTTTGGTCACCAAAGACTAATGTCTGTTAGATATTAGATGGATAGAGGATGTATCAGATATTAAACTGATAAGAACAGATACTACATAGATGGAAACACACACACGCACTAGTAAAATTGAGTCCATATACATCAATTTTATTTATAAAATATTCATGATGTCTTGTATGCTTTTCTTGAATCTTTTGAAGCAATGTAAACAAACCTACTTTGATCCACATTTTGTCCAAAATAGAATTAATCTTATATAAGTAAGAAAAAATGAAATAGCAGTTTTACTCACCTACTAGTAATTGCTATTTGAAATCTGATTTACTACTTCATTTTATAAATAAAACATAACCTGAAATTGCATTTTTAATCCAAAATAACCTGGGCTAAAAATTTTAATCCAATCTTAGCATGGCCAATATATTATTAATCACAAAGACTCATGTTGATGAAATAGTTTATGTTTTAAAATCGTACATGAAATAGTTCTCCTTTTAGTAGTACATGAAACTCTTCAGTACATCAAAGAAATAGTAAGCCATAATTTCTTGATATGATGCTTGTATTAATCAGTCAAAGGGGTGCTGATGCAAAGTACCAGAAATCTGTTGGCTTTTATAAAGGGAATTTCTTTGGGATAAAACCTTACAGATATAAGGCCCTAAAGAGTCCAACTGAAGATACCACAAGAGGTACTTCCTCATCAAAATCTGTTGTCATGTGTTGAAGCAAAATGGCAGGTGCTGTCTGCAAGGGTTCAGTTTTTCGCTTCCTCTTAAGGCTCCGTTGGTTCAGCTTCTTCTTTCTCAGCTGTAGCCTGGCATAAGGCTCATCTCTCTTCCCAGGACTCATTTCTTTCCAGGCTCAGTGGCTCTGTTCTCTTCAGCCACAAACTCTCAGGCAAATGGCTCAACTCTCCCTGGTGCTCCAGTGTCAAAACCAAGTTTGCTCCTCGGCTGTGACTTTTCCTTGTGTCTACTTCTGTGTTCTTGATTGGGTATCTGTTTATATGGGCCACCAAGGGGGGAGAGCGGGGACTCAAACCAAGTTGCCCTAATGATGTGGTCGAATCAAAGCCCAAACCTTAACCTAATTTAATCAAAGGCATCTCAGCTAAATCTAATACAATCAGAGGATGATATGCCCAGAGGAACAGACCAGTTTACAAACATAATCTATATCTCTTTCTGGAATTCAGAAATAATCTCAAGCTGCTACAATGCTGTTTGGAAATTTCACTTGATCAACAGGGGTTCAAATATACATGGTTAAAGCTATAGTCTGACTAAGCAATGAGAAGGAATGCATACTTTAAGTATTGCTGTGTTTCCAGGAAAAAAACACAACAACTATTGCTTTAAGAACTGTCATAGTCACTAGTTGTGTATTTTCTATTAATTTCCTAAATGAATCATCATGAAGACATTTTTCTTACCCAGCTTTCTGCAGGAGAAAGAAATGGGAAAGAAGAGCTGTTAGTCAATTCCAGGGTAATCATTATATCAATAACTAAAATATCCCACTTTGCTATGCATCTCTCATGTTGCTTTCTTATATATATATATATATGATAATGATGACAGACTTATTTAAATAAATCTCAGGTGGCATTAGGATGGCTTCTCTCTTACCAATCAGAAACTGGGATTTGTGAATCAAAAAGAATGAAGAGTGAAGCGGTTGTGGCTTTATCAGTTGGGCTCCCATCTACCATATGGGAGGCCCTGGGTTTACATCCCAGGGCCTCCTTGTGTGAAGGCAGCCTCGCCCACATGCTGCAGAGAGCCGCCCATCCCACAAGCACCACAGAGAGCCAGCTCAGCAAGGTGACACAACAACAAAAAAAGGGAGACACCAGACAAAAAAACACAGAAGAGCATACAGCAAATGGACAGAGAGCAGACAGTAAGCAAGCTGCAAGGAGGGAGGGGAAATAAAAAAATAAATAAATACAGACACAGAAGAATGCACAGTGAATGGACACAGAGAGCAGACAGCACACAAAAAACCATGGGGGTGGGATAAAAAAAAGAATGAAGAAAAGAAGCAAAGAAGGAAAGAAAAAGTAAAGGGAGGAAATAAATAAGAATATATATATATATATAAGAAAGCATGAAAATTTGGTTGCATATGTAAATTTATTTTTATATATTATTACTCTGTGTCATAATTCTAGAACAATCCAATGTATGATGTAAATAAAGTATTTGATTAGAACTTGGTATGGCTGAGGGTAGTACAGTAATGGCAAAGAACATTGACAGTGAGGTAGATATACCTGGATTGACATAAATTCTGCCTTTTATTAACTCAGTGAAGAAAGCTGAGTGGACTGGGTGGGGATAAGGGTGTGGAGGCTACTCCTGGGCATCTTTGCTTATCAGTCTGTTATTCAATATAAAGAGTAGACTAATTCTGCCCTTTCCTGTTTGATGGTTGGTTAAATGAGATGTTTAAGGTCCCTAAAACAGCCATACACATATCATCAAATAAATTTTAGTCCCCTAACTGTACTTTCCTTACATTTTAGAAACTATATTTGATTTAAGTTGAGTGATTTCCATTCCCTCTACCCTCTTTCCATTATTGTCAGGCTTCTTTCATCTTTTGCCACAATTTTGTGATATTCATTGCTAAATAAAACTGCCCTCATTTTAAACCCACATTGCCGGGCAAGCTTGTCAGATAACAGGAGGAGTGAGTGAAGTGTTAAAAAGCATGCTATAGTTTTTGTTTCTTAAAATGATATAATTCCATTTAATAAAACATTAAAAAATATATATATCCTCTATTTTCCATCTTTCTTGCCATAACTTTTGACAGAAAAAAAACTGGCTTTGTCTCAGCCACATCAATACTTCAAAATATGTGCTTGAATAATTAATTTTAGTGATGTATTTACACGAGGAAAATATTTAAATATGTCTCAGCTACCTGTCTTCCTTTTATTTTATTTTCTAGCCCCAAACTATCGAAGTCATCTACAGTTAAAACTATAAAATATTTTCAAAAAGAATTTAGAAGATTTACTATTGAATTCACCTAACTACTGTGTTACCATGTAAAGTCCTATATCACGAGATATGGTAGGGATACAAACTATACAGTTTCTGCCATTTATAAGTTCATTGTTCCACATGCAAGTAACTAGATAAAACCAATTGTAAGAACAGACATCCTAACACTAAAAGAAAAAGGAGATTGATAAAACCTTAGGGGACATGGTTACAGATTCTTAGACAGGGAGGAAATTTATCTGAAAACTAAAGGCTAATGGCAATATTAATAGGTAGAGAACATTATGGAAAGCACCAAAAACTAAAAATTAAGATGTATTCATACAACATCCAATCATGTTTTATGCTTGGGAAGCAAAATCAGAATCCTTCGAAGAATTCAGCCCAGTTCTTAAAAGATTTTTATTGGTATAATTAAATATCCTCAGTCTATAATATGAAACAACAATAACTACTCTAATTACAGTGGGTAATCACTAAAAGTATTTTATGTTCTTGAAGTTAGGGAAGCTCGTAAAAAGAAAATGTAAAGAATGAACAGATGTGGCTCAAGTAGTTGGGCACCAGCCTCCCACACGGGAGGTCCCAGGTTCAGTTCCTGGTGCCTCCTAAAGAAGGCAAACAATGAGCAGACAAGAAGCAGACATCAAGCAAAAGCAATGCACAAACAATGAGCAAAAAAAACCCAAAAATGAGCAAGAAAAGAAGCAAAACAATGAGCAGATAAGGAGAAAAAAGGAATGAACAGAGATAGTGGTAGAAGACAAAATGAAACAAGAAATGATAGACTTGAAAGTGAACCAAATAGAAGTCCTGGAAATATTAAGTAAACATAGATGTTACTAAAAATAAGCTTTGATAGTCAGAATTAAATATAATTTAGAACTGTGGAAGAAAGACTCAGTAATTGAAATAAAGTGGTAAGACAGACAAGAAGAAGAAGTAAAATATTAGAAAAGAATTCACTAAGAGTGGAGGACAGAGGAAAAAATAGATTAAAATATCAAACAGGGTATTAGAGATAACAGAGATTAACAGTGATGCTGTTTGGGGTTCCAAAAGATAAGAAGAAAGGGTAGCAATATGCTAATAGGAAGATGAATGATCTTTGCAAAATACATTGCCAAGCAATGAAATTCAAAAGTTCCAAAGTGAGCAGAATTAGTACAAAGAAAGAGAATGAAGAAACAAAAAAAGGGCTTTTAAAGAAAAGGAAACAATCATTTATAAAGAAATGGAACTGAGACTAACAGCTTATCAGCAACAATAGATTCCATAAAACAATGGAGTCATAACTTAGGATGTTGAAAGAAAAAACTTTCAACCTGTAACTTTTTATACCCATCATCTTTCAACAGAGATGACAAAACAAATAATTTTGAGATATATACAATGGAACCATTTTCAAATCACAGTCAATTTCTCAGAAAACCTACTGTAAATTGGTAACTTAAAGAACACCCCAAACTCACTAATTGTGGTCACCCCTCGGGCTGAAGTGTGGTTTGCTGGCCTGGCGGGGGAGCGGCCGCGGTAGCCCTAATTCCACTGCCCCCATAATAGGGTGCTTGGTCGGGCCCACCGCCACCCCTGAAGGAAGCTCGGCATGGGCGCAGAGTGCCCTCGGGTCTCCCCTTCTCGGCAGCCATGCTTCTGCGGCCGCCCCTCCTCCCGGATGGCGCCACATGATGCCTTGTGGGGCAGCACCCTTCTTCTTCTTTCTCCCTGCGCAGGTGCAGGGCGGAGAAATCCAGTCTGCCCTTTTCCCCTCCCCCGACAGCAGCAACAGCCAGGCGTGGGCGGAAAAATCCAGTCTGCCCTTTTCCCCTCCCCCGACAGCAGCAACAGCCAGGCGTGGGTGGAAAAATCCAGTCTGCCCTCTACCCCAGCAACAGCAGCCACCAATCCCTAAAACCTGCCCCTTCCCCCAGCAACAGCGACAGCCAATCCCTAATCACCACCCCTCCCCCGTCCAGTACCGCCCACTGATCTTTCGCTGGCAACCAATCAGAACAGGGCGTGGCTTCGACCAATCAGCCTTCCCCAGCCCCTATAAAACTGTTGCCTCTCCCTCAATAAAGTGGACTTGCGTGTTTACCTCGTCTCCGCGGTAGTTCTTCTGCCATGCGCCCTCCAGTCCTGAGAGCCCCCGACAAGGGCCTGGCCTCCCTTGTCCCCAGTTCGTTGCCTGCTTCTCCGGGCGACCCCTTCGTCGCCAGCTTTGCCGGGTGACCCCGTCAGCCGAACCGTGCAACCCCTTGTGAGACCGATCCCTTGTCTGCTGCCGGACCGACCCCTCGTCCCAAGTGGGACCGACCCCTCGTCCCAAGCGGGACCGACCCCTCGTCCAGAGCTGGACCGACCCCTCGTCCACAGCCAGACCCCACCTCTACCGACCGAGCAAGCCGCCGCAACTAATACTAAAGCAAACAATCAAAATTAAAATTGGCAAGACATTTGAAAAGGCACTTCACAAAGAACATACAATGATGGCTCACAAGCACCTGAAAAGCTTCCCAGCATCCCCTGTTATTAGGGAAGTGCCAACACTGCCATTCTGTAAGGAAGCCCAAGCTACATGCAGCACCCATGTGTAGTAATCGGTGGACTTTGCCCTTGAGTTCAGCCTTCCAGCCCAGGTATGGGAGGTGTGAGTAGGACATTTGACTTAACCCATGCTCTTTGAATCTTCCCAGTTGGGGCTCCCAGACAGCATAGGGCAGATACTGGTGGTATCTACTTTGTCGTGTCTAAATCTGGGACACCAGAAAATAGTGATCACGATGAACTGTTGCTATTCTATGCCACTACATTTTGGAGTGGTTTGTTACATAGCACTAGATCACAGGATCAGCTGTTTATTAGTCAATATCTGCCCTTACAGTGTGTTCTCATCAATGTAGTACAGCCAGCCTTGGTAGAAAATCCAATAGATTTGCTATATCAAAATTTAAATTTACACATTGTAAAAGACTGCCTCTTCCTGTAACTCAGCAGTACATGTTGGAGATGTCTCTTTCTTGGGTTATATGATTTATATCATGGAACCAGCATATCACAGCATGGACCTGACTGTAAATTCATGTTCCATTAATCTGGCCTATGGAGCCATGTGTAGGGAAACTACAAATGAATATGATATGTAGCTTTCCACTGAAGGCAAAGCCTACTAAGATGGGAAGATCACTCAGCAAGTGTTGAAAGAATTCCCAGGAGTCCTAAATCCCGGCTCTGTTTGGAAAAAAATTAAATTAAAAAAGAAATCAAATGGAGAAAGTCACCACTAACTCTGGCAGAATAGATAAAGAAAGGATTAAAGAGCATTGAATACTTGAAAGATGTGGGAAAGTGGCCAGAAGCATTTTTTAAAAGAGATTTATTTATTTATTTATTTCTCTCCCCTTCCCCCTCCCGCACCCCGGTTGTCTGTTCTGTGTCCATTTGCTGTGTCGTCGTCTTTGTTTGCTTCTGTTGTTGTCAGTGGCACAGGAATCTGTGTTTCTTTTTGTTGCATCATCTTGTGTCAGCTCTCTGTGTGGGCGGTGCCATTCCTGGGCAGGCTGCACTTTCTTTCGTGCTGGGCGGCTCTCCTTATGGGGTGCACTCCTTGCGCATGGGGCTCCCCTACGCAGGGGACACCCCTGCATGGCACAGCGCTCCTTGTGCGCATCAGCACTGCACGTGGGCCAGCTCCGCATGGGTCAAGGAGGCCCTGAGTTTGAACTGCGGACCTCCCATGTAGTAGATGGACGCCCTAACCACTGGGCCAAGTCCGCTTCCCAAGAAGCATTTTTAATTAAATCTAGAATCAGTTTAAACATCCAAGTTGTGACAAATGGCTACTAATGGGTAAAAGTAATGATTATAACTTTTCATTTAAACTTCCTGTTTGGACATGGGGCAACTTCTTCTCAATAACCAAATATCATTGATTCTGAAGAATACATTTTTCCCACTTGGAAACCCACTGGAACCAGGGTGTGTCTAGCAGGTCAAGTATACATTTATTGTATTATATTATATTTGGGTTTTCCAGGAAAAATGTTATTATTCATATATTAAGGCCTGCCTTTTTTGGATTCATAGAATTAAGAAAAATGTGAAATAAAGACAAAATAAAATAAAATAAAATAAAGAAACATTAAAAAAAAGAAAAATGTGAAACTTCACTTTATATTTTAATATAAAAAAGCACAAAGTCTATGCAGTTGTCTTTGTAATTCAGTCACCCTTCTATAGACCACATTTTATTTGAATAATTCTTCCAACATTCAATGAGAAATGAATTTTGAGCCTGTTTTTTTTTAAAGACAGATAATAGATGATTTATTTGGACTGTTTTAAGAGCAACTGAGATTGTTCGTCCAAAAGACTTGCCTCAGCAGCTACACAACTGTCCACAAGCCTACAATTAGAAACGTGTGGGTGCATGTTTAAGCTGTTTGTTCTTTTTTGCTGCACAGCAAATCCCCGCCAATTCAGCACTTAGGATAGCACACACGGGAGCTCACCGTGTCCACGACCATGTAGAACTTCCCTGGGTCCACTGCTCAGGGTTCACACAGCTGCAGCGAAGACACTGGACAAGACCGTGGTCTCATCCAGGCACAGCGTCCTCTTCCAAGCCCCCGTTATTGCTGGGAGAATTTGTTTCCTTGCAGCTGTAGAACTCATGGTAACTTCCTTCTTAAATGTCAGCAATGGAGACCATTTCTTCAGCCTGGCTTGAAGGTCTTACCTGAGATAACCTCCTTCCTTTCTAATTAACTCAAAGTAAACCAATGCGGGATCTTAATTACATCTACAAAACCTCTTCACTTCTTCCATATGCTTTTGGTTAGGGGCATCTTACATGTTCTGTCCCTACTCAAGGGAAGGGTTCCACAAAAGAGTAGGGTGTACATACCACATAAGCAAGGTCCTCTTTATGAGCTATTAAAATGAAAAGATCCAGGAATGGCAGTATATAATTAGTAGCAGACAGAGCACAGAATTTTTCATGGTGGAGGGCCTGGATTTGGCTGATACTTTACCACTTGTGCCAAAGGTTTTGACGTTGGAATTTCCTCCATCTGCTTTATATCTTGTTACTCTTTAGCTTCTTTTGGTGTCTGTCTGCTTGTCCTTTGGATATGGGTTGGAGTCTCTCCTAAAGAGACTCTCTTGGAAGTGACTGGAGAGTTTTTACTAGTTTACACTGTCATTGATTTGGCATTTGCCCACTGATTCACTCAGTATGTGATATCCAGAAAAAAATCGATGAGCTCCTAGCAGGTCTAGTGACTTACTGGATGGTAAACCCTCTCTACCTCAGCTTTTTAGGAAGGAGTATCCACTAATAACAAGTCCGGAGATTTTGAACTTGCTAATTCTCCAACCTCTCTAAATCTCATTTTCATCATCAATAAAATGGGAATATGTCGACCTTAGAAGTGCAATGTGAATAAAACCAACTAATACTTAGGAAAATAGTTTTTGTAAATTTAAAGTATTAAATGGTTTCTTACTGACACTGAAGTACTAAGATATACTACAAGGAAATGGATTGTCAAAACAGACTACCATGAATCAGAGAACTTTTCTCTCAAACTTTATTAGTAATTTCAAGAAAAAAAGGTAGTCAAGACATACAGGTGGTCGGGGGCAGATTTGGCTCAATGGCTAAAGCATCCACCTACCACATGGGAGGTCCAGGGTTTAAACCCAGGGCCTCCTGACCCATGTGGTGAGCTGGCCCTTGCACAGTGCTGATGTGCACAAGGAGTGCCGTGCCACACAGGGGTGTCCCCCTTGTAGGGGAGCCCCATGCGCAAGGAATGTGTCCCATATGGAAAGCCGCCCCACATGAAAAAAGTGCAGCCTGCCCAGGAGTGCTGCCACACACATGGAGAGCTGACACGCAAGATAACACAACGAAGAGAGACATAGATTCCCAGTGCTTCTGACAAGAATACAAGTGGACACAGAAGAACACACAGTGAATGGACACAGAGAGCAGACAACTGTGGAGGGAGGGGAGAGAAATTAAAAAAAAAAAGACATACAGGTAGAGCAGGTAGAGTTTCCAAATCCACAGCACTGCTTTCCAGGTATGTTCTATGAACATGAGAATATGTTCTGGCCAGGATATAATATACGGGGTTTCTAAATGATGTATGTAGTCACCTCTTCTTATTGAGAAGGCTAACGTTTTGATCATGAAATCTCTCCATTTTATTTGAACTTAAAAAATACTTACATTCAACTATGTTCTCCACCCCATAACTTCAGAGATTCCAGGATTTTTATTTTAATTTTTTTACCAGAAGCAATAGTAGTCAGCCCAGGTACATCCTACCAAAAAGCACTTCTTAGGACTCTAGTTTGGGGAAATAATAATAGAATGTTTGCAAGGAGGCTCCTTATTAGCATGTTTACAAGGAATTTGGCCAATTAATCTTCCTTCTTACCAGGGATATCTCTGATGAAGAGAAAAATTGATTGCTGCTCTGTTGCTTAACCCTTTCCTTCCCACTACTTCTCATAAACAATTATGTGTAGTTGCTTTCAGTTAGTGCTTTCCACAACCTTGGATGTTAAGCCAGAGTTCCCCAAGATGGAAATCATGAGAAAATGGACCACTGGGGCCCTTGCTGGAGTGGATAAAGAAGAGCAGTTGGCTTTGCTATTCTTTCTTCAACTCGGTCATTTCTTCCTTACTCTCTTTTATATATTGAGTTCCTACATCTGATTCTGCTGAAACACATGATTTTAAGACACAAAAAGCAATGAAAGTACCAATGTTTTAAGAAAATATTTTTCCCCCTGTGGCAGAAAAAACCTGGGAATAATATGTATGAATGATTGATGGGAAATTTTTGAGGAATATTTAAAAGAGTACTGGTGGACTCAGCTGAAATGCTTTTTTCTTCAAATATTAACTTTCTTCCAATCCTCAACTCGGCATATTCTTCCACAGAGCTCTTATATACATTGCCAGAGTTGTTTTGCTCTCACCTGAACTCAAAACACACTGATTACTCTATACATTGGCATCATTACCTATTAAATTGTAGGGAAGTCTTTGGTTACCTGGTGTCTTCATTGACTTTTTCCTGTTTTCTTTCATGAGGTAACAAACTTCATGAGAGCAGGTACTGGCATTTTAGCACACACTGTTTATTTAGTAATTGATGAAGGACATGAAACTGCTTTATTAATATTTACTTTAATAGTTTCACATGTCACTACACTCCTTTGAATTGATAGGACCCTACTTGGTTTCATACTTTTAATATCTATTAGCACACTGGGAAGTAGCATACACCACATGGACAGAAATTGTAAATGTTCTTATTTAGGCCAAAAGGAAAATGATGTGCAACGTTTTTACCTCACCCCAGTTATTCCACAAAGAGTGGAAAATATTCTTGCAAGGGAATGAAACAAACCTAATCAAAAGCACTCCGTATATATGTTCACTGGCTAGATTACTGAGTACATAGTGTATTATTTTGTCCTTAGTTACAAAAAATTCCAGAAAGGACAGTGAGTCATTGCTTAACCAATAAGCCATCTCCCCTTCTAACAGTCGAAGTGAGGACTGTTCTACCGGGAATTGAAGGCTCACCTGCTTTTTAACTGCTGCTCTTCCTAACATTGGCTCCTAAATTCCTTTGGAGGAAACTCATAGGTCTTCCCAATGCATCCTGAATGACTCTGAGCTCCTGGAAGAGTTGTCCCAAGTGTTTGCCAACTGGTTGTCAGTAGCGTAGAAAACATCCAGCAAATTCGTCAAGCCGATGGCCAAGATAGGAGAACATGTAACAGTCTTTCCAGAGTTGCCTCTAAATTGGCTGGTCCAATCTTGGATGGTCCTACCAAAACAGCCTTGCAGATATCTGACCTCCAAGAGCACCCGGGCAGCAGTGCCAATGCAGAGTACTATCAAGACATCTGTGTATTCTTTGTTGAGGCCAGTAGGTATAGCTGATACATCTTTAATCCTACACAACAGGAAACTTCTCACCAAGTGATATGGGATTGTTTGAACCATTCCATTCTCCCCCATTTGCAGCCAAAATATCTCTGTTGAAAAACTCATCCAATTCTTATGTACTATTTTCCTTTATCCTTCATGATTTTTCTGGTTTGTTTTTGCTATCATGTACACACATTAGTTTAGTATTTACACATCATTTATTAATCAGGATGCTATCACATATTTTTGAATTACTGCTTTTCTATTACTTTTTCCACACTCTCAACCTGCGCTCTGTTTTTTTCCCCCATCACAATAGTCACTTTCTGATATTTCCCCTGAGGCTAAAACTTTACTTTTCAATTCTTATTTGCTAAGATTTCATTTTTCTGCTGGTTTAGCTTCCCTTAAACCATAGAATGAGGTTTAATTTTAAAAAGTTGACCCATTTCTCTGAGTTCTTTCATCCCACTCACTCAGTGACATGCTATCTTAGAATAACACACCTCACGCTGGGTTCCACAGAAAGGGAGCTACTGGCTGGATAATTAAGAAGTACAGAGTTTTTTCTATCAACAAGTTAAGAAATAAAGGAAATTATTCACACGGGACCAAGCTTGCAACATGTAATATTATATGATACGCTGAAAACATTTTATCAATGCATATAAATGAACTTATTTGTTAGACATCACCTTGTTTACCCCTCACTTTGGGTAACCTTTGACTCTTACCTGAAAGGTCTTTGGTCCTTACCTGAACCAGTCATAGAAGGGGATACTGCATCAACCATGGTTTTCATGATCACATTTTGCTGACTTTCTTTGAAAGGTATTAGAAATCAATGTGTGGTAACTTGGTCTATGGGTCTATGGGTCTATGGCACATTCCCCAAGATGGGAATTCCTGAATTGATAAACTCTCTGGGCACCCTGGGACCACTTTAAATCCTGAGGCTATGAGGGGAGAGGATGGCAGAGCACCACTGTTTTCCTCACAGATGACTTCTTAGAGCCCACAGTCCCAGAGAGACCCCTCTTGTACATGCTCCCAAATCTGTTTTACATCTCCATGTCATAATGCCTCTTCTGGGTTGAATTGTTGTCCCATTGAAAGTCATGTACCACTCCACATCTATATCAAGAGGGGTTTAGATTCCACATGGATGCTGGATGCAATCCTCCTGCTTTCAGTTGTAGGCACTCTTGGCTCCCTGGTGTGGTGGTTGACCTTCTTCAACTCCACGTTAGCTGGGAGGGGTAAATCCAATAAACCAGTGTATAGGAGCTGAAGTCTGTTGAGGCTCAGGGCCTGGCTATCACATGGTCAGTCCAGAGATTCAGGTCCCCTGGATATATATTAAACCCCAGCAACAACTACGGTTCTATAAAAGTAACAGGAGAGGCTTCCATGGAGGAATAGAGTATGGATTAGATTGGACTTACTGATATTCTATTCATGAACTATTGTGATTAGTAATCAGAGAAAATGTGGCATTGGTGTGGAGAAAGTGGTCATGGTCACTGCTGGGGGGTAGGGAATGGGAGGAAGAGATGAGATGTGGGGGTGTTTTCGGGACTTGGAGTTGTTCTGGGTGGTGCTGTAGGGACAGTTACCAGACATTGTATGTCCTGCCATGGCCCACTGGGTGGGCTGTGGGAGAGTGTGGGCTATGGTGTGGACCATTGACCATGAGGTGCAATGAATGTCTCATGATGATGGAGGAGGTTGTTGTTATGGGAGGAGGAGTGGGATGAGGGGGGTGGGGGGGTATATGGGGACATCATATTTTTTGAATGTAATATTAAAAAAATAAATAAAGAAAAAAAAGAAAAGAAAGTCATGTACCAGTCTGAGCCCCCAATTATACAAAGTGACCGAGTTTGGGAATAGGCTCTTTGAAGATGTGATTCCAGTGGGACCTAATCCAAAAGGTCTGGTATCTTTATATGAAGGGGAGCATGGACACAGATTAAGGAAGAGAGTGAGGGTAGAAGACCATGTCATGACTGAGGCAGAGCTTGAAGGGATGCATCTAGAACCCAAGGAATGCCAGCCAACACCAGAAGCTTGGAAAAGGCAAGGCAGAATTTTCCTCTCCTAGCACAGTTTTGTCAACACCTTAATTTTAGACTTCCAGCCTCCAAAGCTGTGATACAATTAATTTCTGCTGTTCTTTTAGTTCGCTAGGATGTGAAAAGCTGATACCATAAAATGTGTTGCCTTTTAACAGTGGGAATTTATTAGCTTACAAGCTTAGTCTTGAAAATATCCAAACCACGGCATCATTAGGTGATGCCTTCTCCCCTAAGACTGGCTGCCAGTGATCCTTGGGTCCTCTGCCTCATGGCAAGGCACATAGCAGTGCCTTCTGGTCTCTAAGAGTTCTGTTTTTTTCAATTTCTAGATTCTATCTCTCTCTCTCTCTCTCTCTGTTTCTCCATATTCATCCCACTTATAAAGGACCCTGGGAAGAGGATTAAGACCCACACTGGGCCATGCCTTAACTGAAATAACCTTATCAACAGGCCCTATTTACATAAATTTACACCCACAGGAACAGATTAGCTTTAAGAACATGATATATACAGTTTCAAACCACCACAGTTGTTTTAAGCCAGGTTGTGTGTAGGGCTTTGCTATGGGAGCCCTAGCAAACTAAGACATTCGTGCTTTAACTTATTGTATGCTGTTTTGATTCATCTGTAATTTCCATGAAAGCAGAGAACAGTCATTGGTCTGGTTTTTCACTGCTGGAAATTAGGCTGATTGTGCTTCTGCTACCAACTGCAGGATTAAGGCTGAGGTTTGTCTTGTTGAGCAGCTCTGGTTGTCTGTCCACCATTGTGAATTTGGACAGGGATTTTGGCTAATTGTGCCTGGAAGCAGATCCAAATGTGCCTGGGCAGGGTGGTCTTGAGGGAAAAAGCAGAGCACAGAGGTGGGCGCCCACCTAATTCATGCTCTTCCAATAGTTTTCATTGATAATCAGTGATACAGCAGGGAATCCAAAAACTGGTTCTCTGAAAATGTCAATAAAATTGATACACCCTGGCCAGGCTAACCAAGAAACCTTGAAAGATATGTCAACAGAAAGGATGGATATCAAAATTGGAAGACTTATCATCACCACAGATCCCATTACATGGATTTGAAAGGAGAATAAAGGAGTATTATGAACAAGTCTTTGTCCACAGAGCTGACACCTTAGATGAAACGGACCAATTCCTTGAAACACACAAACTACCAACACTCACCTGTGGAGAAACAGATCATCTGAATAGTCTATATCTATTGAAGAAATTGAATGAACTATTACTATCCTTCTGAAATACAAGCACCATACTCAGATGTTTCATCTGCTTGACTCCTAGAAGTCTCCTACTTGGTTTTGAACTTGGACATCATTTAAGGCCTGGGAAAATACACCCAACAAATGTAGCAAAACCTGTGTTTGTGAAATGAAGGAGGAGATAATGTACTTGAAGGGAAAGCAGGACCAAGGAGTCTGAGTTCTAATTTTATGTTCAGAGAGAAATAGAGTGAATTGAAAGGGCACTTAATAGGTGAAGACTTTAAATACTAATAGGGACAGTGAGTTGGATGGAAAAGAGCTGCTGAATTTAGCAAATAAAAATAGGGAACACCCAGTTAAATTTGAATTGAACAATACATAATGTTTTAGTACAAATATGACTCAAATATGACATTGGATGTACTCACAGTTTTTAAAAAAAATGTTGTTTTATCTGAAATTCAAATTTAGGCGGATCCTGTATTTTTTTCTGGCAACCTTAGATGGAAATCTGTTTCCAAGGGGTTGGCTTTGCGGGATAGGTTAGAAAAGTCCATTCTGGGATTCAGTGGCTGGATGTGAGGACTGGAGTGGGAAGAGGCTGTTGAGAGACAATGTGCCCGGTTAATATTGTTTTCATATTTTAGGTTGAAAGTGAGTCCATCAGTTGAGCAGAAACGTTATTGAAGTGAGCGGTAAAGAATGCCATACAAATTTAAATACAGACAGACTCCAAAAGGGTTCTAAGAAGACATTCAGCACCCTGCAGGTGTTGAAATTCACAGGTTGATATAATGACGTAAATATCTCAAGGATACAATTTCAGGTCAATTCAGCAAATATTTGTGAAGGCCACTTCTCCGTGTTGCTTTCATGACAGTACATTTTGATGACGGTACATTTTTTTAATTGTACTATTAATTGTAGTCCATGGTTTAACTTAGGGTTCATGGTTTATGTAGTGCCCGTCCATGGATTTTAAATTTTAATTCTAATATATTTATAACCAAACATTTCTTCTTTTAACCACATTCAGATAGATATTTCAGTGCTGTTAACTGCATTCACGGTGTTGTGCTACCATCACCACCATCCAATACCAAAACATTTCCATAGTTCCACATGGGAATTCTGTACACTTTAAGCTTTAACTTACCATTCCTTATCCTCTCCCCATCACCTGGTGCCTATATTCTAGATTCTGACCCCACGAGGTTGCTTATTGTTTCATATCAGTGAGATATACAAGAGTTGTCTTTTGTGTCTGACTGTTTTCATTCAAGATGATGTCTTCTTTTTTGTTTTTTATTTCTCTCCCCTTCCCTCCCCCACCCCGGTTGTCTGTTCTCTGTGTCTATTTGCTGCATCTTCTTCTTTGTCCACTTTCTGTTGTCAGTGGCACGGGAATCTGTGTTTCTTTTTTTGTTGTTGTGTCATCTTGTTGTGTCAGCTCTGCGTGTGTGTGGCACCATTCTTGGGCAGGCTGCACTTTCTTTCGCGCTGGGTGACTCTCCTTACGGGGTGCACTCCTTGTGCATGGGGCTCCCCTACACGGGGGACACCCCTGCATGGCAGGGCACTCCTTGTGCACATCAGCACTGTGCATGGGCTAGCTCCACACGGGTCAAGGAGGCCCGGGGTTTGAACCGTGGACCTCCCATGTGGTAGACGGATGCCCTATCCACTGGGCCAAGTCTGCTTTCGTCAACATGATGTCTTCAAAGTTCATCCATTTTGTCACAAGTATCAGGACTTCATTCCTTTTTAGACAGAATCTGATTCCGTTGTATGTTTACAGACTTTTGTCTATTCCCTAATATGCATGGGGATTTGTTAGCAGCCTATCATATTCAAGAACAGTTGATTTGAGGAAGTGGTTTTACATCTTAACAATATTGCATCTTCCTGTTCATGATTTTCAGATGTTTGAATAGTCTTTTGTATGAATTGCAAGTGGCTGCTTAACACATTATCACAAATGGGGTGTTTGAAAATAAAAGGCTCTTCTGCCACAGTTCTGAAGGTTGGAAGTCTAAGTCAAGATGTGTCTGGGCCACGCTTCCTCCGAAGGCTCTACAGGAGAAAGGTGCTTTGCCTCATCCAGCCTCGGATGGCTCCAGGCAATCTTTGACTTGAGGTCGCTTCACCTTCATTTTGACATGGTCTTCCCCACTTCTGGGTGTCTCTTGTAAGGATATATCCCTGGATTTGGAACCCATGCAGATAAAGCAGAATGATGTCTCTGAAGATCCTTAACTTCATTAGATTGCAAAGACCCTTTTCCAAATAAATCCTATCCATGGGCTCCCGACATGAGCTCCTTCATAAGGCTCATGATTTCCTCTCTAAGGTTCTTGTACCTTTTCTTCTGACGATGCAAATATCCTGCACAGCTTCTGGTCCTGATCAGCCCCCACTATCTTAATTGAATGTCTTCCCTGAGGGTCTGCTACATCTTCATCTTCATCTTAGCATCTGGATGCTCTTTAGAACTCTGCATGCATCATAGTCACTTCTTGATTGTTTCCCACACTGGTGTGGGAGATTCCAAGGTCTAGCAGACTCTGTGTCTTTCAATCTTATAATTCTGTCTTGCCATGAAATATCGCCATGGGCTCCCCGACCCACCTGTGGAATAAAGTAATGAAATGCTCAACTTTATCTTCCACATCATCCATTTAATCTCTAGGCATTAGATGTTGCTACTCATGCAGACCTTTGTTATGCTGATACTGCAGGCTGTTTTAGAGCTATCCTTTTTTCAATTGCCTGTCCTGGATGGAGTTCCCATTGATTTATCTGTATTTTTTTTCCTCTTTTCCCCTATTCATCTCATATAAGGTGGTGCTTGACAGCAGGTGGGTGGAGATCAGTGCCTTTAGCCTCATTGCTTGATAGCTGCTCACATGGTTCCATCCTCATCTCTAATCTGGAGCTGTGGAGGCAGCTTGACACGGACAGCTGAACACCCTCTGTGCCAAGCTGCAACCGCCTTCTGTTCTGCTGTTACTTCTTCCTCCCACTCCCTCAGGCTGGTTCCTTGATTGTTCTGGCTGATCTTCCATAAAGACAGACAGAGTGCCTCCCAGATTGCGAGCACACAGTGCCACTGTGGTTCTTTCCTTCTGCCCCCACTTGCAACATTATAAGCCCATTGAAAATATTCTCTCGCCAGAAAGTTGTGCCACTGAAGCTTCCTGCGTCCTTGTGCCATGAATTGGGTGCACTCTTGCCCTAGAAGTAGGGAATCAGAAGCAGGTGTAGGAAATAGGGGAGGTGCCCTGAGCAAGTTGGACCCAGATTCTTTTGAGGCTGAAGAATATTTGCTCAGCATCAACTTCTTCCTCCTCCTTCCCCTTCTACTGCTACTCTCCTCCTCCTCTTCCTCCTTCTTTTACGTCCCTTTCTCCTTCTCCCATTCTTATCTTTTTCCTCCTCCTCATTTTGTCTTTTTCTTTTTTTTTTTGCTAGCTTATAATTTATGCCTTGGCAGTAGCTAGATGGTGAGAAGACTTTCTAACTCTTCTTACATAGATGTCAGGATAGGACAAACTACATAGTGCAGTCCAGCCCCCTAAGCCTGCTAATGGAAAAAAAAAAGAAGATTGGCACAAGGCCACATGCATTTATTTACATATGGCCTGTGATTGCTTTTTCTCTGTATTGTCACAGATGACGGTCTGGCCTGCAGCGCCAAAAATACTTTCTGCCTCTCCCTTTATAGAAAAGGTATGCTGACCCCTGTTTTATGTCATCAAATTAAACAAGTTTACTATAAGGAAAATCCTCCACAGGTTTTCTTATTTCTTTCTTTCTTTCTTTCTTTTTTTTTCTTGCAAAGCAATTTGTTTCACTCCATACTCAATTGGAATTCTTCCTATCCATCAAATTATTAATGTGATTGACAGGTGCTCTCTTTCTGTCTGTCTCTCTGTGTCTGTCTCTCTCCCTCACTCTCTCCTTGCTTGCAATTTCACAGTATTTAGTGTAAAGTTGGAAAAGGAAACGGCTTCATTGTCCCTATACAGATAACTGTGTCCTTAATAAACGATGATATAGCAGAGCAGTCTTTATTTTAATTATAACTTGTGACTTCAAGGTAAGAGAATTTATTCTCTATTCTAATTATGCCAGGGAACATTCTGGAAAAAGCAGAGACTATGGCATTTTGAAAAATTTAATGATATTAATAACAGATTTTACGTAAAAATTATACAGGTTGATGGGGTGCACATAAAATAAGGATGTGTTTATTGTACAAGATATCTTAGAGTTAGTTCAGAAACTGCCCCAGACTGTTATGGAAGTATAGATTAATAACATAGAGAATTCAAGGAAAAATATATCAATTCCAAATGATCAAAAATACAACAAAAATCATGTATCACTGACAGAAGCATTTTGTAGGGGGAATATGAATCTTTTTTTTCATAAGTTTATATGACTTGAATGTGAAAGACTTCTAAAATTCAGAAAATATACAAAGAAAAAATTCAGCATGATAACCACTCTAAAATGTACAATTCAACTTTTGATGCATTTTCTCTTTCCCTCTTGCTAAATTTTTAATATTTTAAGTGGCATAATTGCTCAATTATGGAGAAAAGGGGAAGATGGTACTTAGGGTTCTTGGAAGACAATAGTAAAGGAATTTTTAAAATTAAAGTCAAATACAGTTTAAAAATTAACTTCATAGTGTATATGTTTGTGAGTGAAAAGCTGTACACCAGGATAATAAATAAATATAATGTGATTTTCATAAGAAATTTGTGTCATTTTCTTAGGAAATCAGACAGGGTTGCAGCTTTCCTTTGCAAAAATGTTTTGAGGGCAAATTATGAACAGTTTTGTCCCACAAGTGTCCTTTGTGAATATTCTGTTTTAGAATGAAAGATTGCAAGGTGCTGAAAAGAATAAGTAATTCAATTTAAACACTCTCTGACAAGGACAGTTTTAAATAAAAAATTAGTGTGAAAGTAATTTTTATCTGTAAATAGTGTTTTAAAATGTTATTTTGATGTTTAACAATGGCTATAAACTAATTGCCCAATAGTGTATTTATATTTATTTATAAATAAATAATAAATGCTTCTGTAATTATATTCCACTGGGAGAATTGCATTTGTAATAAAAATATAATTAGCAGGACAGTTTCTATCATTTGAATATAATAGGGACCCCAATGGTCTCCTCCATATAAAACCTTTGATACAGTGTGTGATCCTGAGGCATGTTAGTATAGTGTGGGGGAAGGCGGCTGGCCAGCAGACAACAACATGGATGGTAGACAACATGGTCAGCAGACAATATGGGCAACAGACAACTTGGGTGACAGACCACATGGGCAGTAGACCATATGGACAGCAGACAAGATGGTTGGCAGACAACATGGCCGGCAGACCACATGGCCAACAGACAACATGGCCGATGGACAACATGGCCGGCAGACCACATAGTCAACGGACAACATGGCTGATGGACCACATACCTGACAGACCACATGGCCAGACCACATGGCCGACAGACCACATGGCCAAAAAACAATAAGACTGGCAAACAATGTGGTCGGCCAACAACATGGCCGACAGATCACATGGTCAATAGACAACATGGCCAATAGGCAATATGGCTGATGGACTACATGGCCAATATACCACATGGCCAGCAGACCACATGACTGACAGACAATATGGCTGACACACCACATGGCTGGTGGACCACATGGCCTGTGTACCACAATTTGATGGACAACATGGCCAACAGACAACATGGTCGGCAGACCACATGATTGGCAGACCATATGGTCAATAGACAATGTGGCCAGTAGACCACATGACTGGCAGACTACATGGCCGAACACAACATGGCTGACAGATAGCAAGGCTGACAGACCACATGATGGGCAGATCACATGGCTGGCTGACCACATGGTTGACGGAAAACATGGCCAATGGACAACACGGCTGATGGACAACATGGCCGACAGACCACATGGCAGGCAGATTACATAGCTGGCAGACCACATGGCTGGCAGACAACATGGCCAACAGATCATGTGGTCAATAGACAATATGGCGATAGACAATATGGCCAATGGACCACATGGTTGGCAGAGATCATGGCTAATAGACCACAGGGCCCCCAGACCACATAGCCAAAATGTAACATGGCCAACAGACAACATGGCTGACAAACAACATGGTGGGCAGACCACATGGCCAGCAGACCACATGGTTTATAGACAACATGGCTGGCAGATCACATGGCCGATAGACAACATAGCCAACAGACATCATGGTTGGTAGACCACATGGACAGCAGACCACATGGCCTGCAAACCACAATTTGATGGACAACATGGCTGACAGACAACGTGGCTGACAGACCACATGGTTGGGGAATCACATGGCTGGCTGGTGGACTATATGGTCGACAGAAAACATGGCCAATGGACAACATGGCTGAAAGGCAACATGGCTGATGTGCAACATGGCTGGCAGAAAACATGGCTGACAGATAACATGGTCAGCAGACAATGTGACCGACTGATAATATGGCCAATAGACAACATGGCTGAGAGAAAACTTGGTTGGCAGACAACATGGCAGCAGACCACATTGCAGGCAGACCACATGGCCAGCGGACAATATGGCTAATAGACAACATAGCTGGCAGACAACATGGTCACCCAACAACATGGCCATCATATCATGTGGTCAGCAGACAAGATGGTGATAGACAATATGGCTGATGGACAACATGGCCGACAGACAAGATGGTTGGCTGACAACATGCTGACAGACAACATGGCCGGCAGACCACATGACTGGCAGACCACATGGCTGAATACAACATGGCTGACAGACAATGTGACGGGCATATCACATGGCCGGCAGAACACATAGTTGATAGATAACATGGCTGGCAGACCACATGTCCAGTCGACAACATGGCCAACAGACAACATGGCTGGCAGATCACATGGCTGGCAGACAACATGACTGATAGATACCATGGCATGCAGACAATTTGTTTGGCAGACAACATGGCCAACAGACCACATTTCTGGCAGACCACATGGCCGGCAAACAACATGGCTGGCACACAACATGGCTGACAGATCATGAGATCAATAGACAATATAGTCATAGAAAATATGACTGATGGACAACATGGTTGTTAGACAACATGGCCGACATACTACCTGGTTGGCAGACATCATGGCCAGCAGACCACAGGGCCCCCAGACCACAAGGCCAAAACCTAACAAACCCAACAGACCACATGGCTGAAACCTAACAAACCCAGCAGACCACATGGATGACAGACCACATGGTTGATAGACAACATGACTGGCAGATCACATGGCTGATAGAAAACATGGCTGACAAACAACATGACCAGTAGTCCACATGGATGGAAGACCACATGGCTGACAGACAACATGGTTGATAGAACACATCGCAAGCAGACCACATGACTGACAGACAATATGGCCAACACACCACATGGCTGGCGGACCACCTGGCCTGGTACCACAATTTAATGGACAACATGGCTGACAGACAATATGACTGGCAGACCACATGGCTGGCTGGCAACATGGCCAACAGACAACATGGCTGGCAGATCATATGGCCAGCAGACCACATGGTGGACAGACAACATGGCTGACAGACCACATGGTTGAGGAATCATATGGCTGGTGGACCATATGGTTGATGGACAATGTGGCCGACAGACAACATGGCCAACAGATTATGTGGTCGATAGACAACATGGCCAACAGACAACATGGTTGGCAGACATCATGGCCAGCAGACCTCATGGACCCCAGAACACATGGCTAAAACCCAACATGGCCAAGAGACAATTTGGCTGGCAGATCACATGGCCGATAGACAACATGGCCAACAGACAAAATGGCTGGTAGACCACATGGACAGCAGACCACATGGCTGACAGACAACATGGCTGATAGACCACATGACTGAGAAACAATATGGCCAACACATCACATGACTGGCAGACCACCTGGCCTGCGTACCACAATTTGTTGGACAACATGGCCAACAGACAACATGGTTGGTAGACCATATGACTATATGGCCATTAGACCCCATGACTGGCAGACCACATGGCCAGACACAACACAGCCAACAGACAACATGCCTGACAGACAACATGGTCAGCAGACAATGTGGCTTGCAGATCATGTGGTCAATAGATAATATGGCGATAGACAATATGGCCGATGGACAACATGGCCGGTGGACCCCATGGTCAATGGACAACATGGCCGACAAATCATGGCTGACAGACAACATTGTCGTGAGACAACATGGCCAGCAGACCACATAGCTGGCAGACCACATGGTTGGCAGACAACATGGCTGACGGACGACATGTCCGACAGACCACTAGGCCAGCAGACCACATGGTCAGTGGACCTCATGGTTGACAGACAACATGGGTAATGGGCAACATGGCCGGTAGACCACATAGTCGATAAGCAACATGGCCGGCAGACCTCATGACTGGCACACCTCATGGCCGACACACCACATGGCCCAGCAGATCACATGGCCAACAGACAGTATGACCGACAGACATGTCCAGCAGATGACATGGCCAGTGGACCACATGGTTGACAGACAACATGGCCAATGGACAACATGGCTGACAGACCACATGGCTAGCAGACTACTTGGCCAGCAGTCCACATGGCCATGTGACCCTACTGTGAACTTGACCTTGTCCTAGGGTCCCAGTTGGGACTCTTTCTGGGGCCAAGAGGAAGCCCAGGTTTTTCCAAACAGGCCTCACCAATGGCCCCTACCATTGGTGGGGTAACGAATAACAATTGGAATCCTCCCCTTAGTGTTAACAAGGAACTAATAATTAATAGCCTGCAAGGTGACCACACAAGCCAGAGAACTCTCTCTCTCTGCCTAGAGGAGTTTGGTGCATATT
The DNA here is from genome assembly GCF_030445035.2 of Dasypus novemcinctus. NCBI lineage: Eukaryota > Metazoa > Chordata > Mammalia > Cingulata > Dasypodidae > Dasypus > Dasypus novemcinctus. The sequence continues at coordinate 5,668,507 of NC_092216.1, read as the reverse complement.
TCTATCCTTCTCTCCTATTCGCAGCAAGTTCTTTCCCCCATTTCCCAATAAATTCCTGTTTGTTTGTTTTTGTTTGTTTTTCCAATAAATTCCTTTTACTGGCCTATTTAAACTGATGTGCTCTTAAATTATTTTATGCAACAACCTAGAACCTAGAACCTAGAACATAGCCAAGAACCTAGAGGAATCCAACACTTCTCCAGTTTCAATCCGAGGTGGCTGATCATCTCCCTTATCTATATTTAAGGGCCTGAAAGGTTTTCTCTGAGACTCCACTGCAGAAATGTATTATTTTAATCCAATGTTTCTCTTGTCCCTAGAGAAATATGACAGGTTAGGAAAGCTTTCATTCTTAGAGTTTCCTGGGTCAGAATAATAAATAGGCTTTTTGTGCATTTCAGATGCACCAGACATTGTTCTAATATTTTACATGCATTATGCCATATTTTGGCAACACCATGAGAAAAGTTCAACAATTCTCCCTGATTTACAGCTGAGGCACAGCAAGACTGGGCAAACTGCCCAAACTTAGACTGTAGTAAATGGCAGACTTGGAATATGAGGCCTGTTGATGGTCGCCCATTTCAGATGCTATTCCACCACTCCATTGAGACAGGAACAAATTCCTCAGTGCTTTGTATAAGGAAACACATTGGATGGGCACTGATTAAGTTCAATTTACATATGACTGTAGAAGATACCCATGCAGGAACTGAAAACTATCCTATAAGTTTTCCAAAGTCTGGAACCCAAGGCCAACCTCAGAACAATGAGCCTCTTTCCATGTTCTAGTGGATGTGGATCCTTCCCAGAGTCCCAAAGGGCCTCTGGAATGTTGACTTAAATCATGTACCTAGTCGTGATAATGGGGTTCCTGGTGTGCACCCCACTTGCTCAGTCCTTTTATGAGCAGGAACATACATTTGTGAAGCAGATGGCCAGGCTTAACTCTCAGGAACGCACGCTCTTCCTGGCTGAAATACTAAGAGAAATGCAAAAGGAAGCTATCTTTAGCCTTGTGTTTGTTTACAGGCTTCATGACTATGAGGAGTTGAGCTGAGGGTCAGCACTGGATACCATGCAAAGGGACGGGCTGTGGAGGCTGTAAACCCCCCTCCAGCTCACCTTTCATGGACCTGAAGTCCTTTCATAAATACTTAAAATCTTCTGTTCTGTGTGTTACAGGAGAAAGAAAGCACAATCCAAAGGAATATATTCGCAGATACAATATTGGTCAAAAAATTTAGTAGCACTTCAACACATGACAAGGGGTTTACTTTATTATGTCTAGACTTATTTTCCTCATAGAAAAGACAGAATAATGCTATAAGGCATATTCAGAATCTAATCATCAAGGCTGCCGTCATTTTATTCCCCAAAACCTGAAGAAGTTCGATGTAGTGATCCGTCAGAAATATAGCAAGCCAGTGTTGAGAACTTTACCCTTTATGTTAATTTTATTTCACACACAGGAAATGTAATTGTCAGCCAGAAGGTAAGGGGTGTGTGTGTGTGTATAATTTATTGAATGAATTAATTATACTGTTAAAACAAATTAACCCAAATATATTTAGATAGATAGAGATAGACCATGTGTAACATGAAAATAAAATGTTTACTAAAAAGGAAAATTTAACTGTATTCCTAAATCTCATTTCAGGGATTTATGTTGTTCAGGGGAATTACAAATCCAGCCCTTTCATGATTTGTACTTCAAGGGCGAACACTACTGCACTACAGAAAAGAAGGGGAAAAAAATCACTTAAGGGAAAGACTAAAGTAAGGAATATATAATAGATATCTGTGCCTTCCTTCTACAAGAACAAAAAAAAGTTGGAGGAGTGTGAGAGGAGTAACGGATGTATAGAAAGGTCAATGGACCACCCAGGGCAGCTGTAGGAGTGTTGGAAAATGTTTGCATCCTGCAAAATGACCCCATCCAAGCATGCCATTGGTGTATCCGGGAATCCAGGATGGGCAGGTACGGACTCAAATCTACATACCGCCACCTGTTCCCAGCGTACTCCATCACAGAGTTCTAACTCTCACCTACGGGGGCATGCATTTTCTAAAATGTTCACCTCTATTTAATAAATAAGATCGCCCATTTTAATAAGCTTGTCTAAAATGATGCCATTTTCCTGTTAATATATGTATCTTCTTCGTCATTGATATGGCGTTGGAACTGTGTAAAATTGAGTGGCTTTTGAATCTGATTGAGAAACAAAAACTCTTTAGGATATACAAACTAATATAGAATTAAGTGGTGTCTTTTCCTACTTTGGGGTTCACTTAAAAATATATTAAGCCAAATTTGTGAGACATTTAAAATAATTTATCTTGGCTGTGGCAGTTTTGTGAGGATTAATATTCACGATTTATAAATACCTCTGTGAAAAGTACAATATATAATTAGCTCAAAGATCTGCAAAAAACATAAAAAATGTCATGGAATATTTAAACTCCTTAAAAATATAAAAATAGAAAGAGTCTCTAAAACCGATTTCATTGGAAAAACAGCCATTCGCAAACAGACTTTGGGTTGCTTGCAAATGATCTGTGCAATCCTTTAAAATTTCCAACAGAAATTCTATACCCCTTAAACAATAGTTCTCCATTCCCTCTCACCCCAGCTCTTTGTCATCCTGAATCAACTTTCTGCCTCTGTCTTAATATATCCTGTGCATGAATTCAAACTTATCTAATTCCGTATCCAAGTGTGCCTAGTTTCTAGAAAGCCAATTAAGTGATTTAGGCCCTAGAGGCTTTAAATATTGAGAAAGGATGTAAACTGAATGTGTATTCAAGTTACATCCAGATGGAACTTGGGCGATATGTTAATTCAAGCTTACCTGGAATGTAGGTGATATGTTAATTCAAGCGAACCCCTAAACCTCTCCTGGCCCCACCCCATGTGTCTCTTGTATAAAAATCACCTAAAACCCCTACTCAGGCTCAGCTCTCTGGACAGGTGTCTGCCAGGCCCGGCTGGTCATAATAAATCTTCCTTCTCAGAGATTCTGGAGTCCTAGCCTTCAACACGCGATCACTGAATCCTCTCTGCTCCCACTACAGTATATTTGCCTATTTTATGTATTTCCTGGAAGTGGAATCTTACAGTATTAGTCCTTTTGAGTGTGGTTTCTTTTACCCAGCACAGTATCTTCAAGGTTCGTCCATGTTGTCACGTGTCCAAGAACATCATTCCTTTTAAGATTTAATAATTGTCCTTTGTGTGGATCAACCACATTTTGTCTGTCTGTTCTTCTGTTGCTAGGCACTTGGGCTGTCCTCACCTTTTGGTGATTATAAATAGTGCTCCTGTAAACACTGGTGGGCAAGTATCTGAGTCCTTGTTCTCAATTCTTTTTTATTTATATTAAAATTTTATTTTTTATACCAGCATTACAGCTCAGTTAACACAAGGTAACTACAAGAGCAATAAACCTACTAGGTTAGCAGTTACAACCCCCCTTATTTTTGTTCATTCCTCGATCTTGAGGTTTGGGAGGAGGTCCACTCTGACTGCTTCAGGCTGAGAAGGGACGTAGACATTAATGGATAGAGGGGTGGAATTGTTGTTCTTGCAGTTGTAGGTACTCCTGGCTTTGGGATGGGGCAGGTCCCTCATCATCAGTTTGTTGGTTGTCTAGCGCAGGCATGAGGAATTGGCTGCAGATCTGCTGAGTTTCAGGGCTCCACCAGCATGTAAACAAAGCATTTCTAAACGAGTATACTATGCTATATTAGGAAAATAGCTTTTCTATTCCTGGTGGAGCCCACCAAGGGTGTGGTGACTTCAGGTGCCGTGTGGCTTGCCTGCAGAGTCCAGATGTCCCTAGGGCCCTCAGGAGCCCTTTTGCTTGAGGCTTCGTTTACCGTGGCAGTTTGTGAAGTCTGAGCCCTTCTTCTGTGCTTATACCTGGAGAGGAATGGCCCCGTCATCCTGGAACGCTGGGTTTCAGTGTGGATGAAGGTGAGGCAGCGCAGCACCTGACAAGTAATTTACACCCCTTCAAATGGTTAGGATGGCCAGTGAGCCCCACGGTGAAATTTAACGCAGGCCCTGGCTCCAGGCAGTGGATCTGAGCCTTATGGTTCTGGGGTGCAGGCTGCATATCTGCTCACCTGTGAAGATTCAGCTGATTCTGGTGCAGCATTGCCCAGAGCGTCTCACCTTTGACTCATCAAAGCTCCAAAGCTTTCATTGGGGCTCATTGGAAAATGTGAAAAAGAATACTGAGCACCTGGGTGGGTGGGTGTGATAGTGCACACCTGCGGTGGGTATCCATGATACTGAACACCTGGTTGGCTATCCATGAACCTGAGCACCTGGGTGGGTGGGTGTGATACGCACACCTGCAGTGGGTATCCGTGATACTGAACACCTGGTTGGCTATCCATGATCCTGAGCACCTGGGTGGGTGGGTGTGATACTGCACACCTACGGTGGTTATCCATGATACTGAACATCTGGTTGGCTATCCATGATACTGAGCACCTGGGTGGGTGGGTGTGATACTGTACACCTGCCGTGGGTATCCATGATACTGAAAACCTGGTTGGCTATCCATGATACTGAACACCTGGTTGCTATCCATGATCCTGAATACCTGCGGTAGGTATCTGTGATACTGAACATCTGGTTGCTTTCCATGGCTGCCTTACAACCTGGCTGACTCTAAATCACAGCAGGTAATGGCCTCGCTATTCTGGAGGTCGGCATTCTGGAATCTATAAGGGAGAACTGTTCCCAGTGTCGTCCTAGCTTTGGAGATTGCTGGACATCCTTGGGCTTCCATCTTTGCCTCGGGCATCACAGGGCATTGTCCCTCTGTCTGTCTGTCTTTTAGGTCCAGTCCCCCTTTTACATAGTCCTGTTTGGCTTCATTTTAGCTAATCTTATCTTCAAATAACCCTGTTTCCAAATAAAGTCACGTGCATGGGAATTGGGATTAGGGTGTGATCATGTCTTTTTGGAGGGTGCATGAGTCAACCCATAACGATACATAAGGATTGTATTAGTCAGGGTTCTCTAGGGAAACAGAGTCACCAAGAGATATCTGTCAATAGTATGTGGTTCTGTAAGAGTTTCTCACGCAGCTGTGAGGATGCACAAGTCCAAGTTCCACAGGTAGGCTGCAACCAGGGGCTGCAATGAATGTCCAATGAAGGTTCTTGATGAGTTCTGGAAGATGTTGGCTGTCCAAAGATGAGCTGGGAAGTTCTCTCCCAATGCTGGAATCCCTTCCCCTTTTAAAGCATTCAACTGATTGTGTGAAGCGTCACTCATTGCTGATGGCAATCTCCCTGATTGATGTAATTATAACCAGTTAGCTATGATTTACCACTGCAGTAAAGTCAATGGTGACTAAAGTCCATAAATCCCCTTGTATTACAGTTAGCTCAGTGCTTCCTTGACCAAACAATAGGGCACAATTACCTGGCCGAGTTGACACAGTAGCCTAACCATCTCAAGGAGTAAATGAAATTTTAAATATATATATGTAGTCTTAAACACCATGATGTGACTAGCAGAGCTATTACATTACATAGGTATGACTGTAGTTGAGGGAGCTAGTGTAAGATCATGTATATTATTAGAAGCTAAAAACTAACATGGGACTATATAAGGTAGTGAGACCCACGTAAAATACAAATATGGGTGATATTGCATTTGTAAGACTATTTTTATGAGATAGAAACACAAATAAACTAGAGAAACAGAAACAGAAGAGCAGCTATGTACAGCAGGGAAAGCATAGAGAGATTGAGTGGTGATGAGTTTTCTGTTTGTCTGGGTTTTAAAAAATTATTATTATTAGAAAAATGAAAATTCTCTAATAATGATTGAAGTGATAAATGCACAATGATATGATTATAATAAATACCGTTGACTACATTTTGGGTGGATTTATGCTTTATTAATATGTGTCAATAAAATTGATTTGTTGAAATATAGATATGTAATAGAGAATTATATATTATAAAATTATCATATAAACTATTATATAATATTATGTTATAATATATTGTGTTATAGCATAACATATGGCACAGCATAATATAAATCATATGATATATGCTATGCTACACTATGCTATGCTATGGTACAATACAATATAATATAGTATAATATAATATAATGTAATATAACATCAGTGCACAATGCCTGGACCATATTGAATCCTGAATAAACAACAGAATTTTAAAAATTTTAATTTCAATTGCATTTTTTAAATTATGAAATTACTAACGGTTTACAAGGAATGTTTGAAGTCATTAGAGGCACAGAAGGACTTTTATGAGAGTCTGTAATAAAATCAATGTTTTCCTCCCAACCATCCCCTTTCTTTTAAACATCCCCCTAAAATATACATTGATTTATATGCTTTATTTTACCTGCTTTATATATTTAGAACTACATTATTTTATATGCTTTACCTTTTAGAAAAAAATGTTGCTTATTGAACATTTGGTCATGTAATTTAAAGTCATGGCCCATTGTTAAACTATGTAACTTGAGTGTAATGCTTCATTTCAACTAATAGATATGATGAAGAAAGTGATAAATGACATTGTGAATATAATATATCACTGATGATTTTTATAAACCTGTTTCACAGAACCAGACGTTTTCTGAGTAACACTTTCCCATGTTCAGAATTATTTCAGTTTGCAGAAAATCAACCTCTGTGCTTCTTCTACCATGCAAATGATTCTCAAAAGCACTCTACAATTACAAACCGCACGATGGTGCTGGGAGGGGCATGGCTATGAAATATTTGTGGAGCGCCTGCAGCAGGTCAACTAGAGATACATCATCATTCATAAGAGGCAATGAGCTTTGGTACCCAAAGAATGATGCCTTTGGATAATGGTATCTTGCAAATATCCAAGCATGCTTTATGGTCATCAAGGCTGAAATGAGAGAGTCCAGCAGGCAGCTTAGGGACTGGGATACATTGGGGTACATAGAGGTGATAGGTGTGGGATGGGGTGGGGGACATAGTCAGTCCACTTGATGTTTCTTAGGTTAAAATTTTTTCTTTCTTTTTTTTTTGTTATTCTTTATTTTCTTTTTAATGTTACATTAAAAAAAAATGAGGTCCCCATATATCCCCCACTGAACCCACACACCCCTCCCACATCAACAACCTCTTCCATCATTGTGGCACATCCACTGCACCTGGCAAATACTTTCTGGAGCACTGCTGCACGGTATGGACAGTGGTACACATTGTAGTCCACACTCTTCCCCAGTCCACACAGTGGGCCACGGCAGGACATACAGTATCCAGCATCCGTCCCTGCAATAGCACCAAGATCAACTCCAAGTCCTGAAAATGCCCCCACACCATATCTCTTCTTCCTTCTCCCTACCATCAGCAGCCACCATGGCTACCCTCTTCACATCACTACTACGATTTCTTCCCTTACTAATCACACTAGTTCCCCAGCAGAACACCAGTAAGTCCACTCTAATCCATACTCTATTCCTCCATCCTGTGGACCCTGGGATGGTGATGTCCAGTCACCCTCTACATCAAGAAAGAGCTTAGATTCCACATGGATGATGGTTGCAATTCTCCTGCTTGCAGCTGTAGGCACTCTTGGCTCCCTGGTATGGTGGTTGACCTTTTTCACCTCCCTGTCAGCTGGCCAGGGTAAGTCCAAGAAACCAGAGGGTAGGAGCTGCAAATCTGCTGAGGCCCAGGGCCTGGCCATCGCATGGACAGTTCAGAGATTCAGGTCTCCTGAGTATACACCAACCCAAAATGCCAACCACAGGTCTGGTAAAAGTGACAGAAGAGGCATGTGTAGAAAGGTTATGTGTGAGTCCAACTCCATCACACCCAGGAACACAGACTCCAAAGTAGGGCCAACTGACATGGCACTGAACTCCATCTGCCATGACCATAGAACCTGTGGGTCTCTGCAGCCCTCAGGAGAACCAGCACCTGGGTTTCCATCTAATTAGGTTAAAATTAAAGAGTATCCACCTCCCTGCTGCCTGCTGTAAATGCATTAGAGTGGAGGCAGTGCACCGTCTAGGATGGCTGGTTCCCCTTCCTGAGAGGACCCCTGGCAAAAGAAAGAGCCACGGAGGAGAAGGTACTTCCTCTTGGGAGCCTCAAACCCATTAGGGATGTTGGCTTCCTGGGATGGACTGAATTATGTAACCAGATTGACACATGTTCTTTGTCTTTTAATGCACATTCCCAGGCATGTGAGCTCGCTGTAAATATGAGGACCTCTTGAAGGTGTTGTTTTAGTTACAGTGTGGCCCAATCGAATGAGGGTGGGTCTAAATACAGATTCCTGGAAGCCTTTATGAACAGAAGAAATTCAGGTACAGACAGAGAAAGTGATGACCAGAAGCCGGAAGTGAACAGAATGTAGAAGGCAAAGAGAAAGGAGAGGTCCGCCCCGTGGGATGGGAAGCAGGGATGCAAGTCAAGGAACCCAAAGCATCGCCAACAGACCCACGGGATGTTACGGACTTTGGGGCGAGAGCATCGCCTTGCTGATGCCTCAGTGTCGGACTTCCAGCCTCAAAGCCATGAGCCAGTAAATTCCCGCTATTTAAACCAAAACCATTTTGGGATGTTTGTGAAAGCAGCACAAAGATACTTGCATTCCTAACTTGCTGAGTTTTTCCTTTTTGGTTAATATCACAAATGGGTATTGAATACTGTCAGACCTTTTCTCTACCTCTCTTGAGATGGTCTTATGATTTTCTCCTATGTTATATGAATATGGTGTACCACTCATTAATTTTTCAAAGGAGAAGGACATCTTGCATTCCGTTGACAAGGCTAAATTCATCATGCTACTGTACGTGTCTTACACCTAATTGAATTAGATTTACCAGTAATTTTGTTGAGGAATTTTACATCTGTGTTCTTGGGGGATGTCATCATGTAGTTCTATTATAATGACTTTGAATTTGCCTTAGGATTATGATGAGCACATTAAGAGTCTATCCATTCTGCCAAAAATTCAGAAAGAGTTTTGTGTGATAACGGTTATTTCACCTTTGGTCTTAGGTTAACATTTCCAAAGAATTCATCTAGTTTGGAATTTCCTTTGCAAATTTTTAAAATTATGAATTCAATTCCTCTAATCATTTTAGAGCCACTAATATAGTCATTTTTTTCTTGTGTCACATTTGATATCTCATGCCTTTCAAGACACTTGTCTATTTTATCTGCTTTGGCTCATTTATTTGCAAAGGTGTATTCATCATAAATCTTTATTTAATTAAAATTTGATCTCTTATGCTTTATTTTTGGTTGTGTGTGTGTGTACGTGTTTTTCCTTGACGGATTACTCCGTTTTATGTCGTATTAGCACCTGCTCTGTGGACTTGTGCCTAGAAAGAGGGACATGGCTATATGGCTTAAAGGCACACTTAAGATTATACCTATTGGTCATTTCTGGTTTTTGTCATCTCAGGAGTGATTCAGAGTTACTACATCATGCAGAAATCATTTCCTGTCATCCTTTACATCTGCACTGCAGACTAAAAGGGTTGAAATTGGGGCGATCTTGGATTGGGTCTGTATGAGTTTCCTTTTGCAGCTGTAACAAATGACCTCAGACTTTGTGGACCAATGCAACACCCTTTTCCTAGGTTACAGTTCTGGAGATCTGAAGTCCAAAGAGGCTTTCACCAGGCAAAAATGAAGGTATCGGCAAGTTAGTTCCCTCTGGGGCGAATCTGTTCCTTGCCCCTGTGAGATTCTTGAGGCTGCTCACAATCTTGGCTCAAGGCCCCTTCCAGCAATGGCATTGTTCCAACCTCAAATTCTATTGTCACCCTCCTTCTCTCACTATGACTCTTCTGTCTCCATCATGGTTACATGGGGGTCACCATTATATTTCAGAATAATCTCCCACTCTCAAGATCCTTAATCCTATCTGTAAAGTCCCTTTGGCCATATACGGTGACATATTCACATGTTCCATAGATTGGGGCATGGGCATCTTTGGCAACCATAATTCTGCCTCCCAAGAGTTCCATCCCCAGTTGTGATCTCAGAATACAAAGCAGGGCAGGTAGTTACCTGCTGGTTCTCAGTGAAGGCCAGACCTGCAGATAGCAGGAGTAATGATTCCACAATTACATGGTGAATAAGAGCAGTCGATACTCCAAGGGTGAATAATAACACCACATTAGACTTTTCACTTAACTTTATTTAACTGTGTGGAAGAGATTTAACCATTGGGAATATAGATCCATGAACTAATAAAAGCTGAGGCTGTATGTTTTCATTCTCGATGGCATTTAATTTTCATAGACATTGGGAAGGTGATCTTTATTTGCATTTAAAATGGTATATGGATGAATTAAGAAAAATATGTGAATGATGGACAGGATTATTAGAAGCAATATTCAAGGGATGATTGTACTCACAAATGATAACTCAGCTCAGAGGCAGGGCAAATCGATGATATCATATTTATTGTATATAATACAGGTCCTGCAGGGCAATATATTTATAAATATTTTCCTAGCCACTTTATGCATGTTAGAAATAAAACAATATCTATTACACTCCAAGGAATATTTTAACACTATTGCAGGAAGAAGAGGGTTGGAGTGAATTTTAGTAGTCCATTATTTGAAGGTTAAAATCACTGTGACTTCCAATAATTTCAGAGGTTTACTGATGAATCTTTCCCTGATTATTTAACCATTTCAGTTCAAAACGAGTCAGTAGTTAGAATATTTCTAAGATCATTGTAGAAATCAGATGCTCTTATTATAGAGCTTCTAAATACACGAGGGGAAGGTGTGAGAGTTGGGCAGGACAGAAACAAAGGAGAGATGAAGACTAAGGGACTCACGGGAGCCAGGTTGTAAAGGCTTCTGGAGATGTCTACAAGAAAGCTCTGTGGAGCAACTGAATTCCTTTACATCATATAAGTACTGTGATCAAAGCTGCTTTTTGAACTTTATGTGGGCTACAGAGGAGGAAGACTGGAAGGGGTACCAACTGGATGAAGGCACAAGTTTTAGGAAGCTAGCCAATCCAGGGAGGTGGGCAGGAGAAATGAGAGCCTCTATGGAGGCAATAGAGGTGGAAAAGAGTGAAGACATTCAAAATATAGGGGGAAGAAGTGTTGGCTCCACAACACTTGGTGACCACTTGAGTGTGGAGATATGGGATGGAAAAGTCAATGATAAATTCTCATGGTTGTGACCCATTATGGATGGATGGGACAACTCACCCATATTCAGCTCTAGAAGGAGGTTATGGAAATTTCAGTGGGACATTTACATTTCCCGATGTCCGTGGAACTTGAAAGAACACGGAGACTACATCATGTCTTGTGCTTCATGGAGTTGTTCTGCTTGGGATGCCGTTTTGGAGTCATTGAAATTTCTTCCTTTGGAGCCATAAGAATGACTAAAATTATCCCAGGAGAGCATTTAGAGTGAGAAAAGAAGAGAGAGACAAGGATGGAATCCTAGAATACATTATCTTGACTTAGTGAAAAGTGTTTCTTTAGAACCCTCTTTGGAAGAGATAAAGCCAGTGGAATGAAAGTGGCACATCTCTGAGTTTATGAATGGATCAGGGTTAAACTCCTTCCTGGATACAGCATAACATATCCGTCGAGCTGTCGCTGGAGCCAGGGTCTCTGGGTTTGTTATGAGCTCTTTGATGTTGCACACATTACTTAGGGTTTAGGGGGTTTCGGTTTCCTTGTCTGTAAAAATTAGAGGTGACAGCAATGATCACTTTTCAGGGTTGGATCAATTGCATGCCACGTAGAAAGCGACGTCTGAGAATTTGGTGGTTTTATCATCACACCTGTCGTCATTTCCTCACGTGGTTCAGTCCATAGGAGCTTTTTCCTTTTAAGAGGGGTGGCAGACGCTGAGGTTTCCTCTATAGGGAAGTACTTGTGTCCCATGGCAACACTGTCCAGCCCTCAACTCCTGGGCAATCCTGAGCCCCTAGTCCTGGAGAGTAACCTCAAGAGAGTTGGATTGGCCACGGCTCTGTCAGGCCAGCTCTGCAGCATCTCCTCCTCTCGGTCTTCCTTCAGGGACTCCCTACTCCCCCTTCCAGCTGCATCTCCTTAGGCAGACCTCAGAGTGCAACTGCAGGCATGCAATGCATGAGGTCACAGACACACATCACCCCCCCTGTTTATTATTTTTTGGGAAAAAAGAATATTAAGTGATTCTTCATAGTTTTCTGATGGGGGGTCTTTATTGGGTGGAGGAAAAAGCCAAGAGAATTTAACCTAGTACCTTTTTTTAGAAGAAAGACCCACATGTGTTTCCTGTTGTGAGGAGACAAGACTCTTGCTGATTATTAAGAAAAACTGATTTATGCTATGGAAGAAACACCTGATTTTAGGGAACCTTGCCTGAATCACTGCCATTGTATTATTGAATTCGCAAAAGTTGCAGGTGTGCTCAGAACTTGGAAATGGCAATGGCTGGTCATTACTGGGAGGTGGAAAATAACTGCTTAGTTGGCACTTTAAAGGGAAGATCAATTATTCTATTTTTTAAATGCAGCTGAGTTGGGAAAGCCAGTACATCTGATCATTGAACTAGCGACTTTTTTGTTCTAACCCTCAGAGCCTATGAATTTGAATGCATGCAGACAGCTTTGGGATGGGCAAGCAGGAAAAATGAAATATCCTCTGTCTCCCCTACCGAAATATATAGATTTTGTTACATATGTGGTCATATGGTCCCTGTTTTAGTTTCCTAGCTTCTAAAACGAATACCACAGAGTGGATGGCTTAACAACAGGAAGGTACTGTCTCAGGGTTCTGAGGGTAGAAGGCTCGTCTCCTCCTGGGCTCAGCTCTTGCAGCTCTCCAGCAATCTTGGCTCTTCCGCCACATGTCAATACATGTGGTGGCCTCTTCTCCATTCTCATCTGAGTTCCATCTTCTGGTCCTCCCTGTGGCTTCTCCATGTCCCTCTGCTTATTAAGGTTCCTGTAATCTGGATTAAAACCCAGCCTGATCCAGTGGGCGACCCCTTAACTGAAGTTCCATCATGATGAGGACCTGTTTACAATGGGTCTACACCTGCAGAACCAGGGTTGGGGACCTGAGTGTGCCTTTGGGTGGCAGAAGCCAATCTCCAGCCAATTTTTATGCAGGAGTAAAAAAGGTAAACCATTCCATCAACCTCGGCTGATGGGCAAATGGCTGGTCTTGAAAATGTCATTCTTTCCTGCAATCGGTTATCAATTTTTCATTAAGGATACCTCAAAACATATGCAACATGAAAGTGAATCTCTGTAGATGTGTCTTGGAAGTTCTGTAATCAGTGTTTTCGGGACTCCCATTTGTTTCCCTGCTATGTGTTTGTTACAGGGACATTTTACAACTGGTCCAAGCCAGCACCATCTTTTACCTGGAATCCCTACAGCACTTATCATGATCAAATAGGAGGTTTTAAAATAAATACAGGGAAAGTGGACCTGGCCCAGTGGTTAGGGCGTCCGCCTACCACATGGTAGGTCCGCGGTTCAAACCCCGGGCCTCCTTGACCGGTGTGGAGCTGGCCCATGTGCAGTGCTGATGCACGCAAGGAGTGCTGTGCCGTGCAGGGGTGTCCTCCATGTAGGGGAGCCCCACATGCAAGGAGTGAGCCCCGTAAGGAGAGCTGCCCAGTGTGAAAGAAAGTTCAGCCTGCCCAGGAATGGTGCCGCACACACGGAGAGCTGACACAATATGATGATGCAACCAAAAGAAACACAGATTCCCATGCTGCTGACAACAGAAGTGGACAAAGAAGAGCACGCAGCAAATGGGCACAGAGAACAGACAACGGGGGGGCTTGGGGGGTAAGAGGAGAGAAATAAATAAAAATAATAATAAAAGAAAATAAATGCAGTGCCCTCTTTTTTTTTTTTTTTAAAGGGGATGGGGTCCCCCTCCTTTTTTTTTAAAGATTATTTTTTATTTATTTCTTTCCCCTTCCCATCCCTCTCCCCCACAGTTGTCAGCTCTCTGTGTCCATTTCCTGTGTTTTCTTCTGTGTCCGCTTTTATTTTGTCAGTGGTATTGGGAATCTGTATCACTTTTTGTTGCGTCATCTTGCTGTGTCAGCTCTCCGCATGTGTGGCACCACTCCTGGGCAGGGCTGTGCTTTTTTTGTTTGGGGTAGTCTCCTTGAGGGGTACACTCCTTGTGCGTGGGGCTTCCCTATGTGGGGGACACCCCTGCGTGGCAGGGCACTCCTTGCGCGCATCAGCACTGCACGTGGGCCAGCTCACCATATGGGTCAGGAGGCCCTGGGTTTGAACCCTGGATCTCCCATGTGGTAGGCGGACGCTCTATCAGTTGAGCCAAATCCACTTCCCCCAATGCCCTCTTAATGCCTAACAAAAGTCACAAGGATTTCTTAATGGCATCTAATACTTTCCTCATTATTTCCCCAATTGTCTAAAAAATGTTTCTGTTTTTTTTCTTAATACTTGGCTTATGTGGATAAATGTCCAAATGAGGTTTGTGGAGCCATCCTCAGGAGACACACCAAACTGCAAAAAAAAGTCATATTTTGAAATGTGGTCATATTTAACCATGCACATAATGAATAGTCCCTATAATTGTGCAGTGTAGTTTTAATTGAATTTAGTTTTCTGCGCTTTACAATTAATATGCGGATGGACCCAAATTCCCATAGGACTTAGAAGGTCACTGTGGTTAGAGTTACTCAAAAATGAATTAAAAAATATCCCTAAAGAAGACTTTCTAACAAGGACTTGTCACCTGGGAAAAGCTCATTTTAGCATGACTCGGCAAGGAAATATGAGATCCTTTTTTTCCCCAAAAGGTAATTTGAGATACCACGTGTCCAGGTGAGAGCGTGCGGACAGATATAAATTTGTATAGTTCTCATGACACCAGGTCTTTGAAATCCTAATCTGTTCTCTATCAAGATACCAGGGAATTCATTTGCCCCTCAGAGTTTGAGAAATACCTCCTTAGTACTTAGAAGAGTCTCAAGTACTTATTGAGCTCGGTTGCATCTAACTTTGCCAGTGGAAGTAACTCATGGAGCTGAATTCTGTGGAGCCAAGGTTAATTTCCATCTAATTCTGCTCTATGTACATGAAACTGGATAAATATCTGAATTTGGCACTCCCCTCGAGGTAGAGTTTTCCCCCCACCATTTTTACTTGCATCACCATTTCCACATCACTGTGAAACTAATGAATGCACCAAATGCCGAGTAATTAATTAATGGATTGAGCTACCAAGAGCAATGCATTTCTTCTATGTCACTAATTGACTCTGACCTTGTGGGCAGATTTGCTTCCATAAAGTTACTAACTTAGAGTTATGATTATGAAGCCTGAAGCCTTGGCGTGGTGGCCGTAGGAGATGTATTAGTATTTTCACATCTCCCATTTTAATTTTGTACTGCACATTACACTTCTGATGCCACCACAAATAGCTTCTTTGAAGGTCACCGTGTGCTTTTTAACATGTTAAAAATAGAAATGTGGTTTGGTGCTAGGTGCTTTAAATCCCTCTGTGAAAAAATATCTTAAAAAATTGACTAAAATGTGTCTTCCTCTGCTCAAAATACCATATTTCAGTCATTTAAATATTTGATACCAACATGTTTAGGTATTATGAATGCGATCTTTAAAATTTTGTGTTTTTTTAACTGAGATTTCAAAAATGAATTAGGTTTGTGAAAGATCCAAATGACTTACTGTTGAGTATTAACTTTACTGTACAATCGGATCTTCATCCTATTGTAACTATAAAATTGTCTTGTAAATGTTAAGGATAACTGTGGAAATTAATCCTGATATAGTGGTTTGGGAAATAATTCAATTTAAGCAGTATGCACCAAAACCGAGAGTTAGAAATGTTCCAAAATGCATGTCCTCCCTGGAACGGGGGAGCCAAGGTCCTGGTGAAGATTGGGAGTTTGAGAATCCTATTACTTTAGAACTCATAGGCTCTCAGATTTGACCCAGGTTGAACATGTGGATTGGACTTCAGAAAATTACATCAGACATTTAAACCCTGTCTGAGCAGAAATCAGTTGTCCAGCCCTCCCCATCGAACAGGGTGGGAAACGGAGGCTCAACGGACTGAAATACCTGTGCCCCTTCTCGTACGGGAATCCCCACACCAGAACTGAGTGCTGGATTGTGGGGCTTGTTACATCCCTAAAGCAGAGTCATCCCTAAGTTTGGATTCTAGGATGCCTGAGAACATCAGCTCTCCAGGTTCCTTCCCTTTGGACTATTGCATATTAAACCCATACCTCCTGCTTGGGAGTCCCGAGTGTTCCCAGCAAATAATGCCAGAGGTTTCCCAGGGATCTCCTGTCAGGCTTTGGTCCTTCTTTGTCTGACCATGGCCAAGCTCAGAGGGGACATCTCTTTGCTCCAAATTAGCAATGGGGACCCTGACCTTAGTTTCATGAAAAGGTGATGATGATTTGTCCGCACTACATGCTGTCCTGATTCACTGCTTGTTCCCAAGGAGAGCAGAATCCCATGGCAGCTTTATTTCCTGGAGTAGGTCCCATCCAAGAAGTGGGAAGATGACACCTTGATGTGGTTTGGCTGAATCCTTGGGTTTGGCTGTGGAACCCACGGGGTGCCTCTTTAGAACTGTGCCCTTTGGGAGGTTCCTACAAGCATGGCATGAGGTCCACACAGCAGAGTGAAATGTTTTTGTACTGTGCAGAGTGAACATGGGCTGCATCTATGAAATATCTTCTCCAGTGTGCCGTGGACCTCTTCTAACTTCAGGCGAAGGAGAACAGCAGTATTTTCTTGCTAATTGCGTTCTTCCATCCCTTCATTGTGATTTATTCTATTTGAGTGGTTTATAGGCATCATGTGTGTCTGTCATAGCTCAACATATATGAATTCCATAAGATTATTATCTAAATATTTTCTCTAATGTTCAAATCGTACTCAGTCACAATTTGAAATTAAAACTCGGGAGAATGAGTGTTTTCCTTTAATTCCTAAACTTGTCTGTTTCTAGGATTACTACATGTTACTTTATTTGAACATCAGGATTAAGAAAATGCCAATTATCCCAAAACATTGTGGATACATAGGTACAAATTATTTCCTGTGGTTCTTAAGACAAGAGTAACTCAGCATTCCTACATTGCAACATATATAAGATCTCTGACTCAGAAAAGATGAAACTGTTCCAACCACAGGTTTGGAGAAAAGAGGAGGGAAACATCGGTTCTAAATGGATACAAACATGACCTATCCTTTGATTCATTGTCTTAAATGCAAGCATGGATGAGGAAAGACGACTTTTGTCCTCTGTACCCAATTTTGTAATTAGAGGAGCCTGAAATTAGTAAGGAACTCATTTCATGAAACTTTGCGTCCAGAAGCATATATGTCATTGGAGCCGGGGCTCCAGAGAGACCACTGGAATGTGGAGGGAATGACATATACCTCCTAGGATTGCTGTAAGAATTAAGTGAGGGGAAGTGGGGGAGGTACATTCCAAAGGCACAGGAGAAAGAAGGCTTCCAAAGTGTCTGGTGCTACAGTTCATTTTATACTGTGTTCACTTGCATGTTTTCATCCATTCCTTAGAGAAGATTTCTGACATATGTACATGTGCGTGTTTGCCTGTTACATGCATTCACACACACACTCACTGCTTAACCATGCTAAACATTCACTTAATCACTGCACTGTTTCAGGAGCTACGCCCTTGCAAGAGAGTCATTCATGAAAGTGTCTGGTGGGAGGAATATGTAGGAAAAGTCAGCTCCTTAAATGTAGTCAGTAAACTAAGAAAACTTTTCTTCATGTCACCAATGTATTTATGGAGAAAGTGAAAATAAGTGCCACAGCCAGACAGTTATATGAATTATGGAGTCGAATTCTTAGATTCCATAATCACTCCAATGATAGACGTACTATCACATTATTTTTTTGCGTGGGTTTTCCTTCAGGAGGGTGAAGATTTTTGGGGAGAGTGTGTGTATATGCATAGTTGTTCATTGTTTTTAACCCATCTTTTTTGCTTATTTACTACTCTCTGTCCCATTATTCCTTTACATATAAACCTGGCTTCCAAAAAATAAACAAACAAAAGGAATTAAGAAAGAGAACTCATTTGTAATAATTAAATCCTCACACCTCTCAAATGCACTAAAGATCATTGAAATGTCCACATAAATTGGATGAATCTTATGGTTTATAAAATATATCTCAAAGATGTTAAGTTCACTCCTAATCTAATCATTCAGCCAATTCGAGTACAGTTTTACACAATATATTTTAAGGGGGTAGGTTGGTAATTATTTTTTTGGTGAAAACTTCCTGTTTACAACATCCTAAGGAATTGGCAGAAATTCCTAATCAATCCATTTGTGGGTAAGAAACAGACGGGGGTATACCTCCTCAATAATGACTTCGTCCATGCGCTATGGCGGGCTGAACTTTTTCTGGGGTCCCTCCCTGTCTGTGTCCCGTGGAATTGAATGATGGGGAGTTATGGTCATGGCCGATGGGGTTAACTACCAGGGCAGATGGCCCCTCTTTGGAAATGGTGGTTATGTGTGATGAATCTGGACTCAGATGGGATCTCCCTTCATAAGACTTTCATGCTAATGTGCTGGAGGTGCAGTTAATGTTGGGGTTTAAGATATATTTAGGGGATTTGAATCTCTGGACTGACAATGTGATAGCCAGATCCTGAGCCTCAACAGACTCCAGCACCTACAATCTGATTTATTGGACTTACCACACTCAGCTAAGATGGAGGTGAAGAAGGACAACCACCACACCATGGAGCCTAGAGTGATTACAACTGAAAATGGGAGGATTGCATCCAGCATCCAGGTGGAATCTGAGCCTCCTCTTGACATAAAGGTGCAATGGACACAACCAATCCAGTGTCCACATAGAAGAGGTGGCATTGGATTGGGAAAAGTGGACATAATGGACAAAGGGTATGGGGAAAGGCAGGAAGAGATGAGAGGTGGAGGCGTCTTCGGGACATGGAGCTGCCCTGGATGGTGCTTCAGAGGTAATCACCGGACATTGTAAATCCTCACAGGGCCTACATGATGGAATAGAGGAGAGTATGGGCCATGATGTGAACCAATGTATATGAGGTGCAGAGGTGCCCAAAGATGTACTTACCAAATCCAATGGATGTGTCATGATGATGGGAACGAGTGTTGTTGGGGGGGGGGGAGAGGGGGGGTGGGGGGGTGGGGTTGAATGGGACCTCACATATATATTTTTAATGTAATATTATTACAAAGTCAATAAAAAATAAAAAAATTAAAAAAAAAAAAAAGATAAATTTTAAAAATGCTCCTTTTTGTATATGTAATTGTCGATGTTGTCATAAGTTGAATGTCTTCATTATAACTATTCCCACAGAGGTCTGTAATATCCATTTTGTTTGGTAAAATCTTGACCTTAGATGGTTCATTATCCTAAAATTAGAACAATATTTTCAAAGAAAGAAAAAAGAGCCCATCTACCCAAAACTACATATTCAGTAAAAATATTCTTAAAAAGGAAAGGAAAAACAAGACATTTTAGATGTATAAAAACTGAGATAATTCATAGCTAGCAGACATAATCTACTAAAGCTTCCTCATCTTGAAGTGAAATCAGACAGAAAAATAAGACCTATAGAAGGAAGGAAGAAAGATAAACATTGTAATTGTATGGGAAAAGAGAAATATGTTTTCTCATTCTTTAAGCCATGGAAAACAATTTATTATTTAAAGCAATACAGTACAAAAGTATATTTTGGGGTAAATAACATAAATATGAGGATAATCTGAGAAAAAAATCCCATGAAATGGATGGATACTGTTGTAAGATTCCTACTATATATAAAATGGCATGTATAATTTGAAAGTAGATTGTAAACCATAGATCACCTTTTAAAGTAGGGAGTATAATATAGAACCGAATTATATAGAAAACAGACCATACCGTATCTTTTGTCCTGCAGCTGAAGCAGTGCTAAGAGGGATATTTCTAGATTTGGTTTAATCTCATGTTAAAAAAAAAGGATGTCTGAAAACAAATATATGTTTTTGCACTTTCCGAAGATGGAAAGGAAGAGAGAATTCTATCCAAATAATAGAGATGGTAGTTTAAGCCAGGATTCTGCGAAGTCCTGGATAGAGCATTTCCATGTGACAAGAGGCAGTTTTTAAATAGAATTCTAGGGCAAGGCAAGGAACCAAAGGATTGCCAGCACCCAGCCCAGGAACATAACAGTTTTGGGGGAGAAAGCATTGCCTTGTTGATGCCTCAAATTTGAACTCCTCTGCCTCAAAATGGTGAGCCAATAAATTCCCTTGGTGTAAGTCAACTCATTGTGTGGTATTTGTCATAGCAGCCTGATAAACCAAAACAGATACATAGGAGAGGAAATGCTGGTAATTCCATAGAACTGAATGTGCCATTCTACTACTCAACAAGAATAATCCCAAATATCTCAGCTTCACATGCAAAGACCTTCCTGAAACAAGACCTTCCTTTTGCCAACCCACGTAACACAGTTTTGCTCCGCTCACTTGACCATCATCCAATCTTGGTAACGTGACATTCCCCTAACTCTAAGGAAACTGTCAAATGTTTCTCTGGTCCTTGGTTTTAGCTGTGGCATAAAGTGACTGCTCTAAGTGAAGGTTGCATTAGATGACCCAGGTATGAAGAGTAGAGGATCTAAGAGTCTGGAGACCAAATACTGTTGAGTTAGAAGATTTGATTACTTATAGCTGTTTCAGTTGTGAGGGACTAATGAAGGAGAGATAGAGGGAAGAGGTCCTTAGCATGGATCTTTAGAGTAAGAAAGCTGTCACTGTATGGAACCTGCAAGAAAACCTTGAAACTCACTTTATAACCCAACCGGGAAAAGTGGAAAGGGGAGAAGGAATAATTCGTTAGTGGGAAATCCAGTTAGTGATCTCAAATCTGCATTTCTCATGCTTGGCACACAGATGTTTCTAGAATTTATATAGCAGAGAGCCATGCCATATAAAATGCTATACCTGTGTCCATATTATAGAGATTTATCTGCATATTAAGACCACTCTTTCCCCGGTTCTGCCCAAATGCTATTTATACAAGATTTATTAAGATTCGTTGCAGGGATGTTTCTGCCAAAAATGTTTACAATCTATCAATCGCATACCTTCTTGACTTCTTGCTGCCCTTTTCAAACTCCGAAGAATTTTATGGAACCGTTATGTCCGAAACATAATTTCACAGAAGCCCAATAGATCTCAGGGAAAAAAAAGCATTCAAAACATTCTCTGATCCCAAGATCCTGTTAAAAAAATTGAATAATATAACTGCATTTGGCACACCAAAATAAGAAGGCTAAGAGGTAGAAACTACTGAATAGTAAGGCATCTAAGGAAAGCAGACTAGTTCAAAATGAAGTGTGTTGTGTTTTTATCATAATTTTTATGATTTCATCTTAAAACTCCATCTCAGCATTACAGTTGACCAGCTGTTCATAGTGCTTTTTTTGTTAATTCTATCTTATTGATTTGTGAACACAAAATAAGTTAGACCAAGAAAATCAATGACAGTACCTTATTTTTGTCCTTTATTCCTCTCAGATGAGCTTGAGATGAGACACCTTCAATTCATCTGCCATAGTTGTACCTAAAGGAATTCAGCTTCATTAATAATATAACTTTGACTTCTAATTTTTTGGGGTCAATCTTAGGGTAAAAAATCAGCAGTTATCTGAACTGACAAAACTTGGGTTGCTTTTACTTTTAAGATGGGAATCTTGACTTTAAATGGGAAGCTGAAAAATGTTCCCAAGACACCTGTAGCCTCCTATTTTCTTCTTAATTCTTTCAGTGAAACTATGGACAATGAGTTACCAGATTGATTCTATTAAAACCATATAGGAGACGTTTCCTTTCTGGAGCCATGATCACCTCTCAGGAAAAGGTTGAGCTCCTCTTGTCCTCCTGAACCATTTAGGCTATTTGAAAAGATCTGAACCAATATATTTCATTTGCATTTCATTCAGAATCCTATCTTTGTATGAAGACTTGATTTTTCCCTGAAGCCTTCAGACTTTATTTCTTAATTTATATCTTGCATGGAAAATATCCCTTTAATCTTTTTCTAATGGAATTCTAGGACAGAATCATAGATCAATTTAACCTGGTTGTAGTGTTTTGTCTTTAGAGTTGTTTTATGTGTACTACGTTTGAATTGAGAAGATGTCCTATTTTATAAAAGAAATATATTTGGCAATAAGTGAAATGCATCCACTATATTCCCTATATTTCCATTCATGTTTGTTATGCTTATATTTTAAACTCACGGTATTTGATTAAATGAATTTTTAAAAAGTCTTATCTCTGGCATTTAGACATTAAGTTGATGCATAGGACACAATCACTATTTTGGAGCAGTTGATAATGTAAGCAAGTAGGAAATGCGTGTGCCTATAGAGCATGTGGAGAGATAGGAACCAATAAGAGGCTGGACAATATTGAAGACCCTCCATTTAAAGCAAGACAGCAAGTTGTTGGGAACCAATAGTGAGGACCAACAATATATTCATTACGCACACTTAAAACAAATAGGGAGCCTTGCAAATATGAACATGAGTAAGATGCTGTGTATTAGCTGGAAACTTTGCAGCCTACATGGGGAGTGTAGCAGTTTGATATGGTTCATGAATTCCAAAAATAGATATTGGATTATGTTTTCATCTCGTCTGTACCTGGGCATGATTAAATTATGATTAGGGCTTGGATTGGGTCACTTCAGTAGGGCGTTGAGTCCCCATCCTTGGTAGGTGGGGACTCACAGATAAAAGACATGGCAGAAGACAGAGCTGGAGTTTTTGATCCTGGAGTTTTGAGCTGGAGCCTGGGAAGTAAGCACACAGGAGATGAACACAGAGGAATAGAGATGGCTCCTTACACACAGCAGAAGCCCCAGAGAGGGGGAGAGAGGGACAGAGCCATTTGCTTGATAGTCTACAGTTGGCCTTGTGGAGTGAACACAGCAGCTGAGCTGGGAAAGAAACGAGCCCCAGGAAGAGAGGAGCCCAGAAAGCCTGAACCCTTGCAGATGTTTGCAGCCATCTTGCTCCAACAAGTGGCAAAAGACTGGTGAGGGAAGTAATTTATGCTTTATGGCCTGGTAACTGTAAGCTTCTACCCCAAATAAATAACCTTTATGAAAACCAACTAATTTCTGGTATTTTGCATCAGGACCCCTTTGGCTGACTAATACAGGGAGGTATACGTCACGATTATATTTCTATCTTGTTGAAGGCAAATTCTGAAGGGTGTCAATGATGCAAGCATATTGCTCCTGCAAAAAGTAAGCTATAGGGGAGCAGATGAGGCTCAAGTGTTTGAATGCCTGCTTCCCACATGGGAACTCCCAGGTTTGGTTTCCGGTGCCTCCTAAAAACAAACAACAAGCAAACAATTGAAAAAAAAAAAAAAAAAACAGCTCAGAGGAGCTGACATGGCTCAGTGGTTGAGTGCCAGTTTCCCACATGTGGTGTTTCAGATTCAATCCCAGCCCTGCTACCTAAAAAGAAAAAAAAAAGCTGTATTGTTTTCCTTTTTGTTTCTGTTGCAAATCCAGCTTTGGTCACGTGACTCCAATGGCAGTAAATTTATACTGGATCAATGTAAATGGCATTAAATCATGGATACCACAAATAAAACTTGCAAGTGCTTTGTAATTTCTAGATCATTGTTCAGTGTCACCAAAGTTCCTTGAAGTAAGCCATCTTAATTGGGAACTGTTTTGCCCGAAGATGCTCTTTTCTAGGATACTGCAGAGTGTGCTGAATTGGAGGGGACACTTCCCCTTGCTATCAATTAATCTTCCTTGCTGCCTTTTGAGGATACATCAGCAACAAATCCCAGAGGGGGAAGGAAAAGAACCTCTGTTCCACTCTCCTTCTTTATTTACATCAAGAATCATAGAGAAAATGGTAAAACAGGGGCACATTTTCCTAAATACACCTTATATTTGGAATTGACATGGAGGCTGAGATTTCCACGAAAATCTCTTAAATATACAGAGTTGGTCTTTTTTTCCTTTGATTCTTTCAGTTTTATTCCCCCCCCCCAAAAAAAAGATGTCCATGAAAAGAGTAATCACCAACATTACAATAAATGATTCAATTGGACAGAAATCACAAGGACCCAACTCAGTATGTAATTTCCTGTTTCTCCACTGCACAGGTTAAAAAAAAAAAGGCAATTTCTCTCCATGTAGGATCAGGACAGTTTTTATGCTGAAATGGTGTCTCAGATGAGTTATAAAATCCCTGATTCTATCTTCTATTTATCCTTTTCTTTCTGTTCTTTTCCTTTCTTTTCACACTCAGCTTTATAGCTTCTTCTTCCTCATACTTTTTCATCAACTATTCCACTTCTCTTTGTTTAGGAACTCTGAGTATTGTCTTCTCATTCTCTTTTGTTAGTGTGGCAAATTCCACTTTTTCAGCAGGAAGTTTAATAACATTCTCCCTCCAAATCATAACATAAGAGTTATAATCTCAAGTAGGTTTATTATTTTTTATCATTATTCCAAGTATCTTAAGCTAGAGATGAAAACTTATAGAACTCTAGATTTGATAAAGTTTGTTCCATTCTGTTTCACTCTATTTTTTAAAACAGAATGTGGAACATGATGGAAAAATGAATAGTCTCCCTTTTCCCTCTCTTGGTGTCTTTTGGTTTCCTTCTTTCTCTCTCTCTCTCTGTCCTTTTTTTTTTTTTTTTTTTTTTTTTGCGATACCAGTTAAAGGACCCAGGACCTCATACATGGGAAGCAGGTGCTCAGCTACTGAGCTACGTCTGCTCCCCTGTCCTTCTCTCTTTGCCTCTGTCTCACCCATATGCACACACAGGTACACACATATACACTCACATGCAAAGCTAACACTATAAATAATTTGAATGTATAACAACATGAACGTCTAACAAAAGAGCATCATGGGAAGCAGAAAGGATTTGAATGTTTAGTGTGGACTTGTTTATTTCAATTGTGAAAAAATAAACAATAGGGGGAATGAAAATGAAATGAATCTAATTTCAGAACTCTGTGACCCATGTCTGCTGGCATTACTTTATACTCGTGAGAGCTTTGTAAAGGAGAGTTTGAATTACAGCGCTCCCTTACCTATGGGTAAATATAGATCATCTCAGTCATCATGTGGACTGGAACTATAAGCCCCTTCCCTGCCCGAGGTGAGCTCTGAACTCTTCACCAGCAGCCATGAGCCAAGTCTGGCAAGGGAGGAGAATGTATCACCAGATGCTTCTGTTGTACTCTAGGAGGCCATAGGAGATTACCGGTTTTATGGAGAATCAATAATTGGAATGTCTTGGCCACTTCTGACTTCCCCTGAGCCATTGTCCACCATGTTCTTGTCCATACCAGTGGGTGAACCTTGACTTTTGGTTCCCAGTGCAGTTCTTTACATTGATTCCAATGGGTGAACTGGACCTCTGCTGTTCTTCTCTCCATGCCCTTCCCTAGAGAGCTGGATCATGTCTATTATGACCTGTGTTTCTAGAATCAGAGCTGAT
Organism: Dasypus novemcinctus; assembly: GCF_030445035.2. Classification (NCBI taxonomy): domain Eukaryota; kingdom Metazoa; phylum Chordata; class Mammalia; order Cingulata; family Dasypodidae; genus Dasypus; species Dasypus novemcinctus. The sequence continues at coordinate 5,642,931 of NC_092216.1, read as the reverse complement.
CATCTCAAAACAGTTCACACCTACCTTATCCACCCTGCTACCTTCCCAGTCAAGGTGTGGTCCCTGAACCAGTGGCATAGCCCTCACCTGGGAGTTTTCTGGAAGCAGAGAAGTTCAGTGTCTGCTTCATACCTACAGTTTCAGAATCTGCCTGTTGTTTAATAACAAGATCCCTCATTGATTAAAGTTGGGCATGAAAGTCAGAGAAACTGTCTTCTACCAGATTCACTGGTGTTTTAGTGTCCTGGCTGCTAAAATGAGTACAGCACAATGAATTTGCTGAAACAAGGAGAATTTAATGGCTCATGGTTCTGAGCTTAGGAGAAGTCCAAAATTGAGGTGTCAGCAGACAAAGCTTTTTTCCCGAAGATGGAGGTGTTCTGGGGCTGGCTGTTGGTGATCCTTGGTCCTTGTTTTTTTTGTCATGTGGCAGTACACCTGGAGGCTCCTTCTGGTTCACCTCTCTGACTTCAACTCTGCCTCGAAGGGAGAGTTGTAACCCACATTAAAACCCACCTTGATCCAGTGGGGCCATGCCTTAACTGAAATAACACCTTGAAGAGATCTTATTGAGAATAGGTCCACACCCAACAGAATGTGGACCAAGTCCGAGAACATGTCCACACTGGGTTCATGATTCAATCTACAACCGGCCAGAACCAAACTTGAGCATGCCAGCTCATCAGACAATGTGACTGGTCCAGCAGCGTATGCAGCATTAACTTGGAGGATTGATTCCTCATCAGTAGCATGACCTTCTGCCTTGGCTTGCCACAGAGCTGCCAATGCAAAGTAACAGAAATGGGTTGGCTTTTATTATGGGGATTTCTTTTGGGGTGAAAGCCTACAGTTCTGAGGCTGTAAAATGTCGAAATCAAGGCACCAGCAGTGATGCTTTCACACCAATCAGCTACTAGCGATCCTGCCATGTGGCAAGGCAAGATGGCAGCCAATCTCCACCTTCCCTTCTGAGCTCACCATCTCTTGGAGCCCAGCTGTGAGCAACCAGGCACAGCACTTTTCTCTTTCTGGGGACTCCTCTCTCAATGTCAGCTGCTCTGTTTCCTTCCCGAGTTCAGCAATGAGCTCTCAGCCATATGGATCTTCTCCTCTTGAGCTGCTCTGTGGGCCAGTCTCTCAGGGGCCTCTGTCCATGCCTCTGTGCTCTGCAGGTCTCAGACACTGGGACCTCTCACAGCCACTTGAGGCTTCTCTTTTTCTTGCAGCCTTCTCTCTCACATGAAAGAATCAAAGTCAAAATCATAGCTTCCGTTCTATCTGGATCTCCAATTATATCAAGTTCCAGTAAGAAGGCAGAAACTCAACCTGAGTCATACCTCAGTGCTGTAGTCCATTCAAAAGGGCCCTGTGCCCAAAGGAATGGATTAGTCCAAGAATATAATCTTTTTGTTTGGGGATTCATAAAATAACTTCAAACTCTCACACCCCCCTTTAGGGAAAGAGCGTCTAGCTCATTTATTTCAGCTATCACTCCCAAGTCAGTAAGTATATCTGCACTTAAAAGCATGTCTTTGAGAATGATTCTGGCATCATTTTCATAGTTCAATAGTGGGTGTGATGGTTAGACTATTCTGTCAACTCAGCCAGGTAATTGTGCCCAGTTGTTTGGTCCAGCAAGCACTGGGCTAACTGTAATATAAAAGCATTTATGGACTTAAGTCACCATTGACTTTACTGCAGTGGTAAATCATAGATGGCTGATTACAATTACATCAGTCAGGGAGATTGCCATCAGCAATGAGTGACACTTAAACCAATCAGTTGAATACCTTAAAAGGGGAAGTGATTCCAGCATTGAGAGATTTTCCCAGCTCATCTTTGGACAGCCAGCATCTCCCAGAACTCGTCAAGAACCTTCACTGGACTTTCATTGGAGCCCCTGGTTGCAGCCTGTGGAACCTGGACTTGTGAATTCCCACGAATGCTTGAGAGACTCTGATAAATCTCTTACTATCAACAGATATCTCTTGTTGATTCTGTTTCCCTAGACAACCCTGACCAATACAGTGGAGAAGCTGGGAGACAATTGACATTGTAGGGAACATCAGCAGCTGAGAGATGTTCAGGAAGCTGAAAGGAAAGAGTGTATTCATCCATTCGGGAAAGTTAGAAAGCAATTAAGGAGGACTTTGTGCACTTTCTTTTCCTAATTTGCATATCACAGCTGTAGAAAGTTGAGGGCTATATTTGCACAGACATTATTTTTAAAGGAGTTTAATGTTCTTTAGAGATTATTTTACAGAGGTAAGTAGGTGGAATATGCAATTAGCTGAGTCCATCCATCCATTCTATTCCACTCTAAATGGTTTTAATTTACTGAGGGAAGGAACATGATTTCAAGATTATGGTAAATGGTGAAACCATAAAGCTCTTTTCCATTTCTTAGGGTTTTTTGTGACTCCTGTTCTATAAAGAAAAGAATTTAGGGGAAAGATGAAGAAATCAATCATAGAGCTATTTACCATTTTAAATAAGCAGTTGAGATTGGTGGGCAGATTTGACTACTTTCTAAAAGAAGGCTTAGGGAAAAAGTAGGGTTTTGGACTCTCAGTAGATATGCTTGATTGGGAAGGCATCTAGTGATATTCTGCAGCCATTTGAGACAGTTGGTTATAGTCCACTGCTACTTATGGCTTTGCCTCTTTTCTGATCCACATCTATTTTCATTATGCCCATATGAGCAATGGGATATGCAGCCATGCATTTGGGATTTGGAGTTAGAAGACTTGGGATCAAGTCCTATTCCTAGCTAGTTAACTAACTGAGATTAGCTTTCATAGGTAAACTTCCGCATGCCTCTCCAGATTCCTACTGAAGACATGTTATGTTGCATCTCTGGCTCTTGGGAAGTTCAAGTAAGATGATATCTCAAAGTGCATTGTACAAATGCCATGTATTATTACCATTTTCTTCAGGTCTGGATGGTTTTCTGGAAAACAACTGTCAGTGATCAGAAGAGGTGATGCCAAAGTCTAATCAGAGCATCCAATGTGTTTCCATTTCAGATTTTTTGCTGCTTTAAGCAGTACCTGGCCTGTTGAGCCCTCAGTCAATATTAGTTACTGTTGTAGTTTGTTGGGTCAGCTGTGGTGTGTTCTGTTTAGCATTTCTATTTGAGAATTTTGGGGGATTGAACAAAGTCTCTGGTTACTTTAAGCTATAAGGAAAAGTAAACAGAAAGTTGGACACATTTGCTGGGCAGTCTTAGGTGATTTATTTTTCATTGCTTTGACAGAATAAGTCCTACAATTTTTTTTAGAGACCAGAAGCTAAAACTACTGTATGCTTTGAAATTCACATTTACTGTGAGTGTAATCCATGGAAAGAAAGTTATGTTTGTATAGAGTTCAACAAGAGTTGAGAATATCTCTAAAAGAAGCCCTACCCAGAGGCTCCCAAATGCTTGTCAGGTAATCCCCTTGGTCCCATGTTGACCATTCACTGGAAAATAAACTCAGAAGTTCCCGTGAGAAGTGAACTGCAGGTGGTGGTATAAAACATCACCCTTGGGTTTTCTTCTCTCCAGTCAACCTGCAAGTTTTTGTGTGGGGAGGAAGGGTGAAAATTACAATGACAGACAAATCTTCAACCGTATTACAGACATATCAATGTGATTGATTAAGCCACTTAGTAATATCCATCGCCTGCATTTCTTGAACCTTTATTTTTGCTTGATATGCAGGGCAGCAGAAAGTCTGGAAGAAATCAATTCCTAAAACCAGGGAAAATGACTTTCTCAGTTATACATGTACACACGTGCACACACACACGTTGAAAAATGGGAAATGCGTTCTTCAAAGGAAAAAGGGAACAAGCAAAGGAATAAAAAAGGCAGTAAAACTGAATAGAGAGACAGAGGGTGACAAGAATAGAAAAGGAAGGAGAGAGGGAATGAGGAAAGAAGGAAGAAAGGAATAGCTCTGGTAAATTAGCCCCTAGAAGCAGGAAGTTGGAGAAAACACAACATGATAAACCAAACTAAACTAAAATGCTCTGTGTTAAATCAGTTGAATGGGGGTCAAGAATATATTATTCCTTTGAGAAAGCATAAAGCATTTACTAACTAAAAACTAATTTTTAAAATATCCATCTTTATATCTGTTGTTCTTTAAATGATGCTTTATTGAGCACATACTGTGTGTTCATACTTATGTGGTTTACAGAAGAGGGCGTGAGTCACAAAGAAGAAGCCTTACTCAGAACATTCCAGCTCATTCTAATGCAGGTTTCTTTTTTTTTTTTTTTTTTTTTTTGTGTGTGTTTTGTCTATTTTTTTTTTTAATTTTTTTATTTTTTATTGACTTTGTAATAATATTACATTAAAAATATATATGTGAGGTCCCATTCAACCCCATCCCCCCACCCCCCCTCTCCCCCCCACAACAACACTCGTTCCCATCATCATGACACATCCATTGGATTTGGTAAGTACATCTTTGGGCACCTCTGCACCTCATATACATTGGTTCACATCATAGCCCATACCAATTCTTGGTCCACTGTGTTTTCTTCCCAGCTTTCTCCTCTTTCTTTTCCTTGCAGGAGGATCGATTTCGAATGGAATTCAGATCACTGAATTGCACACATGAAAGTGGTTAAAACTGGAAATTTTGAGTTATATGTACATCGCCACAATAAGAAATTTTTTTAAAAAAAGAAACAAAAAAATAAAAATAAAAAGATGCACCACAACAGCAAAAGTAAATGCATTTTCCTAAGAGGCTAGTTGTGGTTCTGCATAGCCACTGTTGCTTCTTCTTGAGGATGGGTGGAGAGGAAGTTGTCTTGCAGAACTTTTGACTTCTTGTAACATCATCAGGACCTTGATGGCTATTTCGGGAACTTTCAGCAATTAGGAGGTGAGGGCAGAGTTGATTACTGACAATCTGTGGCTTTCAATGCTGGGAGAATTACTGGGCAAATGAGTTGGCTTTGCTTGATTGCTTTTATGATCTGAATAATATTGCAACTGCATGACTGAAATAATTTTTATTTCTCTGACATCAGTCACAGTCACCAAGAAACTTTTACATTGAAGTCTTGATCTCAAACAATGGATCCTAGCACTTTAAATAGCTGTGCATATATTTCATTTAAAGTTTTAGACAGGAGTCACCCCATCTCCCCTCCCCTTTTTCCTCTGTCCCTTTTATCCTCCCTTCTTGATTTTCTCCTTCCCTTCCTTGCTCTCTTTCCTTCCTCCTTCCCCGTGTTTCTTTCCTCCCTCTCTCTCTCCCTCCCCCATTCTTTCTCTCCTCCCTCCCTCCCTTGTTCCTTGAGTGCTGGCTCACTCAAAGACACATGCATGCTTAGATATTGCTCTCTTCCCTTTGAGTCAGGTGGTTGTTTCTTTGCTTACTGTTTTCTCAACTCACTTCTCACTCCTGTTTCAGTTGGGCTAATTCCATATGCTATTTATTTCCCAGTATTCTGAGGATCGGAACATCAGATGTCATAGAACGGCTGAAAGGAATGGCCAGTTAGTCCATCGAATAAAGAGAGCATCAGGGGAAGCGGATGTGGCTCAACTGATAGAGCTTCCACCTACCATATAGGAGGTCCAGGGTTCGATACCCAGGGCCTCCTGGCCCATGTGGCAAGCTGGCCCATGTGGAGTGCTGCAGTGCACAAGGAGAGTCGCCCTGCATGGGTGCCTCCCACGCAAGGAGTGCCCCCTGCACAAGGAGTACAGCCCATTCAGGAGTGGTGCCACCCACACTGAGAACTGACACAGCAAGATGATGCAACAAAAAGAGACACAGAGAAGAGATGATATGAGATGCAGTGAACTAGGGAGCTGATCGGTTTCCCAGAGGTGCCCAATGAGAATGCAACGGACACAGAAGAATGCAAAGCGAATGGACACAGAGAGGAGACAATGGAAAGGGTGGGGGGAGAGACTGGGGTGGGGGAATAGGAAAAAAATTAATAGAAAGAGAGAGCATTAGGGGATCAGTGAAACAGCTTGCCATTTTAGCATGCACCTTATGTACATACCTACAGAGGCAGGGATGTTTTTCCTGGGAGAAGGCATATGGCTTTTCAAAGGGGAAACTTGTTTAAAAACACAGCACTGTAAAATTGTGTGTGCAGGTGAGTGCAGGTGTATGACAGTTTGTTAGTCCATATTTCTAAGGTTCTGCCTTGCACTAAGAAGAGACCAGGTAAATCCGTGGAAAAGTCACATTCTCCAAGGTGTATGGTGGCCTTAGAATGGTGGATCTTGGGAGTAGAACACTGAGTTTTATAGATAGGGGATCCAAACATCACTGGATGTTATTCATAGGTGGCCATGACTGGTTTAAATACCCATTATTAACCAAGCGGTTTTTTGAATGAGCATGAACATATACAAACTGACATAGACACACACACATATTAATAAATTAATCATTATTGCTCTTTTTCCTCTGTGTGTCTTTCACACATACATTTACACACTCAGAGTTGCATCGCATTGCACTGAATCTATACCTCAGTTTTGGTACAAATTATATTACAATATGCAGTACTTTGTGATGATGATCTACCCCTCCATTGATTGAAGTGTTTGTGAGTTTTCCTCTGAAAATGTTCTGCACATCTCTCGCTACAATTACTTATGTGAATGGGATGTTATTTATGCTATTGAAAACAACACACTACCCCAAATCAACTTTAGATCATATCACCTAAATGAAATTTAAAATTTATTTTTATTACCCTATGGCCATGAAATGGATTTTTCTTGTTTTATTCACTCTGCTAAATTCTCTTTTCCTAGAGCTCGTCCGCAGATTCTTTCTGATTTTATGTACACACCTTCATATTTCCCGACAGATTTAATTCTTATTTTCCTTTCATTGCATTCATTTTTATTTTTATTATCTTTTTTAAAAAAAGATACATAGATCACACAATTTGTTACATTAAAAAATGTAAGAGGTTCCCACATACCCCCCACCCCACTCCTCCCACATCAACAATCTTCATCATTGTGGCACATTCATTGCATTTGGTGAATACATTTTGGAGCACGGCTGCACCGCATGGATTATAGTTTACATTGTAGTTGACACTCTCCCCTGGTCCATTCAGTGGGTTATGGCAGAACACACAATGTCCAGCATCTGTCCCTGCAGCACCACCCAGGACAACTCCAAGTCCTGAAAATGCCCCCACATCACATCTCTTTTTCCCTTTCCCTGCCCCCAGCAACTCCCATGGCCACTGTCTCCACGCCAATGCTACAATTTCTTCCATTGCTAAAGTCACAATAATTCATTTTTTATTTGCTTAATTCTAGGACTCTTCACCTACTGCAGAGGCCAGGTATCCTTGTCTCATTCCTCATTTCAGACGATACTTTGAATTCCTCACTCCCCCAAATATGCTCTTTGCTGGACTTTTTCATTTCAAAGGTGAATTCCATTATATGTTTACGGTTTCTTTTCTCTACTCCATGTTTGCCATATTTTTATTAATCATAGTTTAGAATTTATCATTTAAAATTACTTTCCACATTTACTGAAATTGTCAAATGAATTTCTCCTGCATAATTTTAGAGCCATGATCTATATGAAATCATTTTCAAATTTAATCAACCCTTATATTCCTGAAGTACCCCCATTTGAATATGACACATTGTGGGATATATTTTCCTGATGTTTATCAGATGATATATATGCATATGTATTTATATATATATATATTCTTTCCAAATTTTTATTCATGCTCAAATATTCTTTTCTTGTCTTTATCGGGTTTTAGTATCAGGGCTATAGTTCTCCCAGGAAATTTTTATAACATACTTGCTAGTTCTTATAAAATTAATGCCTTTTCATTGGTACTTAAATTTTGCCTTTCTTTTACTATATCTTCTAAAATTTCCTCCTAATATAAAGGTTATTGTACATATTCCTCTAACTCAATTATCATGCTATTTGCAATTTTCTGTTGTAACTGTGGATTTTAGTCATTAAATTAATCTGAAAATAATAACAAATTACCTCCTTCCTTCCAATATTTATGCATTCACTTTCTTATTTGTTATGTTAACTACAGAAAAAAAAAAGACCAATAATTACAGTAATAGAGTGGAAATACTCTTGCTGATTTATCACTAAACCTGAGGGATACATATTGTTTGTGTGTATATATACATTTAGACACACCTGTATCTGTCTATCCATCCATGAAAGCATATATACTTTACATGATATGCATAAACTAATATATAATTTTTAAACATGACATGAGTTAAGAAAATACACATCTTTTTTTTTTTTAAATTTCTAAAATTGAAGACTGGCTTGATTTTATTAAATACTCATAAAAACCTTTTGAAATTTAGTGGTATTCTTGAGATAAATCCCAGGTCATCACAGTGAAATTTTTTTTCAATATATCAGCTGCAACTCATTTGCTAATTGTTTAAAACCTTTCCATGAATTATTTTGTAGATTGTGCTAGATTGCTTGGATTTCATACCGATGCTTTGCTAGTTTTAATGTGGAAAAATTGGGGACTATTTCTTCTTTTCTATGATCTAAACCATTTGAATGTCAGTGACAATATCTTGTCTTCAAAGAAAAAAGCTGTGAAACCATCTGGAACTAGTAGCTGAGTGGGAGAGTGGGTGGGACAGAAAACGAGGTTGGGTCTCTCTGGGATTATATAATTAGTCAGTTTCAAGTTACTATTTCTTTTGGGAAAAAAATGTGAATATCTAGAAAATCATCCATTTCATCTAAGTGTTCCAGTGTATTTGCATGGAATTGATCAAACTAGTTGGTTTTGATTATTTAATTTCCTTTGTAGCTGCGATTTCCTCCCATCATTTCATGTATACTTGTGCCTTTCAACGTAATTGTGCTTTCTCTTTTTTTGATGATTTGAATATTAACCATTTATCTGTCACACTTTCCTTTCTCTATCTGAGGAGTTTGTGTTAACTTTTATTTTTCATTTACCTGCTTTTGCATGTTTAATCTTTATCATGACCTTTCTGATGTATTTTTGTTGTGGTTGTGCTTTGGCTTTTGGCTGGAAAATAGGATTTATACTTAGGATGCTTCTTAGAGAAGCATCACCATTTGACAGGAGTTCTGACACACACACACAAATGAAATAAATTACTTATTGTGGCTCTTTATGTTTCCAGAACTCAAATATCTTTTGGCTTCAAGATACTGAAATGTTACTGTTTAAATTTCATGCCTATTTAGGAACAACCCTTACCAGAAGTACATCCATAGGAAGTATTAGGAAATAGCATGGATTTCTGCCAGCACACATACAAAATTAAACATCCACACACACACAATTGGAATTTAAACAATATCTTTTTCCAAAAAGGACAGGGAGATTTAGTTGAAAATATTATTCAGGATCTAAAGTAATCCTGCCAAGAAAACCCTATTTATTAAATGTTTAATGTACTTTATTGTGCATTGACAGTTGCCCCAAATTTATCTGATATCATCAGTTTTCAGAAACTGTTATTTTCTTCTTTCTTCCAGCTAGGCTTGAATTATTCTGTATTTAACTTAGACACGCATTTCCAATCATATGCATAATTATGAGAACTCTGGGATGCTTAGACAAATGACTTTTGCTTTGGAATTTGAAGTAAAAATTAATCTCCCCATGAATCCAGACCCTCCGCTTGAGCCAACTACTTGTCGCAACTGGCCAGGCTGTCGCCCCAGCTTTCGTTCCTGACAAGCCCAATATTAAATGTTCCCACTTGACAGATGGACTTCTACCACGACAGTGACCTTCTGCTACCCCACAATGTCAGTACAAAATACTTTGTGCAGGAAAGTACGATTATTCACATTAGTATTAATGGAAAAAATGTCTCCGTGCCAAGTAATTTTCTATCAGCAAGCATTGGGAAGCTTTGAATAGACCTGTCGGTAGAGAATAAGGAGTTGCCCTAAGGAGATTATGTGATGTTTGGAAATGTAAAATAGTCTCATCTTTTAAAATCAAAATCTGTAGTCATCTATATGATGAAGAAAAAAACCAACTTTTGATCTCTCATTCAAAACAAACCTTCTTGAAGGCTAACGTCATCATTTTATTAATTATTCTAAGGCTTTACCTTAAAAAATTTGGATCAAACGTAAATTTAGGGCAGTCATAAGAGATGCCAATTTTCAGTTGCAACAATTCTAGGTAAGCTATAGGTGCCAAAATTCGAAGCACTCTTATATAAATCAACTCCGTAGGGAGATGGTATTGTTGTGAATTCAGCACGTGTTCTCCAAATCAAGAAGTAATTTGTCATGATTTATATAATGGTTTGTCTTAAAATTTTTGAAAGGCGTAACCAAAAAGTTATAAAAATGACTACAAGGTTATTTATGTTCAGAACCAAATTCATCTTAAGCAAAATTGGTGATTTCTAATATTTCTAAGGCAACCTTCATCCTGGCAAACATCTGTCTCAAAGAGTTTTCTTTCAAATACCCACGCTCATTGCCTTGGAGTCCCTTGGGGAAGAGGACAATGCAGACATCAGATAGAAAAACTCAGAAGGACGGGGCATGTGTACTGGAACCCTCGGTTCTTTTTCAGGAACGCAGCTCCTGCAGGGCTGCCAGCTTTGAATAGGACCGGGGACCCAGGAGGCGTCTTCACACTGCGTGGTGGCGATGGGCTTAATAGAAGCCTGTGTGTCTCAAATCGACACGTTATTGTTTCATCTCCTTATTCTTCTTTCTCATAAGAAGTGCTACTAAGTAGAAAAATGGCCAAGAGACTGTCACAGCCCAAAAGAATAATAGAAAAAGGGTTGCTTTATTGGGACATCCCTGCATTTGTTAAGCCCTCTCATTACCTTTGGTTATGCCTTCTTTGTTTTCAAGAAAACTGTTGCTGTATCATCCTTTCATTCTCCGGTAATATCCGGTGTTATACTACCCCCAGATCAACTGGCATACATCTTGCTCTCAAATCATTTTAAAAACAGAGAGGAAGAGAGAGAGAATAACTTGGCTAATACTTTCAAAAGGACGCTTTAGAGTTCTGAGCCAGCCAGCTCTCTGTTTTGAAGATCAGCGCTTATCTATTTATTAAAAACAGGTTATTCCGAAAGGTTATGCACAGAGCAAGCGGTGCTAGATGAACTGTAAATCATAATACATCAAGGAAAAAGAGAAAATAAAAGAAGGAAACACTCTCTTTTCCAAAGTCACCACCAATGGTGTTTTTGTCCTATTCATGGTGCCTCCATTGGAACCTGCCCAGTGCCTGTCTTCTCGGCCCTTAATTTGGGTTCAAATGCACTCTGGGCAGACACTATTTTGCATCCCAGATGGATCTGCCTGGGTCCCTTTCTTCCTTGCATGGCTTCTGGACATCATTATCAACTTCTTTCTTGAGAACCCTAGAGTCTCTTGCTACCACTCCCCGGAAATTAAATAGGAAGTCCAACAGGGATTTCCTCTTTTAAACCCACCTTGTAAAATCTTTCTCTTGCACTTTGGATGTTATTTTTGGTACTTTAACTTTTGATACTATTGATCATCCTGCCTGAAACAGCAGGGCTTCTTTGTTCTTAATTACATCTGTGAATTTCACTTTTCCTCCAGGTGCTCAAAAATCACGTTTTTGAAAGTTCTTGCCTCCTCCTCCCCTTTTTAACCTTTCCAATCAGCCTTTGTCCCTAGAGTTAGCAACTTCTAAGATGTGTTAGTTGGGGAAACAGAACCGACGGAGGTACCTGTAAACAGCAGGAGATTTTATAAAATTCCTTCATGCCACCACGGGGATGTGCATGACGGGTTGCAGGGCGGGTTGCAAATGGTGGATTCCAATGAGGGTCCTGGGTGAGTTCCCAAGAGATACTGGTTGTCTGAAGCAGAGATGGGAATTCTCTCTCTGAATGCTGAAATCACTTCCCCTTTTGAGGCCTTCAACTGATTGGAGGAGACATCACTCTCAGCAGATGGAAATCTCCTCTTTGACTGTTGATGTAATCTCCCATCTATGCAATCTACTCACAGATGATTAAAGGTCATGAAATGCCCTTATATTCCAATGAGCCCAGTGCTTGACAAAACAACTGGGCACCATGACCTGGCCAAGTTGACACATGAACCCAACCACCACATAAGGCTACAGTGATCACCTCCTTCAACATTCCGCACATTTGTCATTTTATTCCTAACTTCTTTTCCAGGGCATTTTTATTTGAACATCCTACTCTAATCTAAAATTCTTTATGGCCCCACTTCCAAATGTTTTCTCCTTATTGAATACATGCTGTTCCTATTAATAGCATAGCGTTATTTTAACCATTTAAACACGAAACCTTGATGATAACTCCTCTCCTTTATTTTTTGTGTCCAATCCCCATAAACATTCCCTAAATCCAATATTCCACTTGAGGACTAGGTGCACTTTATTGATACATCCCAGAAATTTTGTCCTTCTGTGTTCTTCAGGCCAGCTCTCAAAGAATAATTTCATTCCTGAGGTATGGATGAAGTAAGTCCATCTTCAAAATGCTCTCACTGCTTTGAACGCCTTCTGGCATTCTTTATAGCTTATCTCCATTGACAACATCCTCACCACAGCTATTGCTTCTAAAATAGATTTCCAAAGCAGCTCAAGAATCTTCCCATCAATTCTTTTCAACTTGCCTGATTCCTTCAGGATATTCTGTAAAAGCATGCCTATCTTACCTCCAAACCTTTGCTCCGAGCAATGTGCTTTCTCATACTGATATCCCCAATATTTCTAATTCTGAAGGTTTCTCTCCATTTCTGTCTTCCTCTTGAGCACATTCTCTCTAGCTACCCCTTTCGGGGACAGTGTAAGGAATGTATCTGGTTTTCCAATCGTAGGGACTGTGTCCAGATCTCCTTGACATTTATCTCTGTGTGACCTAAGCAAGCTATTTGAGTTCCCTAAAGCTTGGAGTTCTCCTCCTTAAAAGGTGAAACACAATGTCTGGCATATTGTAGGTGCCTAAGTGACTCATGGCTAGTAAGTCTTTCATTTTATCTGTCTAACTCAGGTGGAGTTAGAGAGTGTGACTAACTTGCACTGAATTAAGTTACTAGAGACAGTGAATAAGAGGTATTAGATAAGATTTTGACTATGAATTTGGTGCCAGGTGAGTCCCTAACTATTGAACTGCTCCATCAATGCCACAGGGATAGGTGCTTCTCCTAGTTATGGACTATAGGATTAGGGTACATAGGGCACTTCCAACCAAATGAAAGCCCTGTCATAGGAATGTGGAATTGGGAGTAGACCAGAAGTCCTATGACTTCAGGCTCATCACCTTTGAATACGAAAGCAGGGAAATCCCTTTGCTGAGGAGGAGAAGTGAAGCAAGGAAGCCAGAACTAGGGATGAGGAAACTAGAGTGGAACTCTCTCCTGGATTCCCCAGGTTTCCAGTCCTACCTGAATCCCAGGTGTCTTCCTGCATTGGCCACTTTGGAATCTGTGACACCAACCTACACTCATAATAAATTCTCTTCTTGCAATAACTAATTTAACTCACTTTCCACTGTATCACTGTTCATAGGTAGGCTGTAAAATATGATTATAAAATGCTTGATCTGAGAAGGGTCATAAGACTGGCTATTTCAACTTCTTCCTCTCACATGCATGGGTTCTTTAACTGATCAAATTAATCAAATTTCAATGGATGGAGAGTAGTGGAAGAGAGACAAGTCCTCTCTATTCCTTTTCCTCCCTCTCCCCTTTTTTGCTAGGATATTCTAACCTCCACAGGCTTCTGTCTATTGAGAAAGAATATGGGTAGTCTTCTTCATTCATGTTCAACATATGGTAATGACTGTCCCACACATTTAATGAGCTTCCAGGCATGATTGCCATGGCAGTTTGATGTTGTTTATGAATTCCAAAAATCAATATAGAATTACATTTGTAAAATGGTCTGTTCTTCTGGGCATATTAGATTGTATTGGATTCTGAAGTTTCACTCTTACTTGATTAAATTATGATTTAGGTTTTGATTGGTCCACATCAGTAGGGCTTCGAGTCCACCAAGGTGGGCAGGGACTCACAGAGAAAACGACATAGCAGAGGAGAAAGTTCGAGTTTTGATGCTGGAACCCCAGGAAGTAAACACACAGAGAAGAAGATACGTGAGGAAAGGGAGAGGGTTCCATTAGACACAGCAGAGGCCCCAGGAAGAGAGACATGCCATTCACCTGACAGTTTACAGCTGACTTTGTTGAGAGAGCACAGCAGCTGAACCTGGAGAGGTATGAGCCCTGGGAGAGAGACGAGATTTGTCTCAGTCTGTGGCTGAGATTGGAAGAAGCTGGGGCCACTGAGCCTTGGGAGGAGGTAGAAGGCTGAACCCTTGCAGACATCACCTGCCATCTTGCCTCAACACATGGCAACAGACTCTGGGTGAGAAAGTGTTTCTCATGGTACCTTGAGTTGGACTTTAGGACCTGGTAACCACAAGCTTCTACCCCAAATAAATACCTTTTATAAAAACTAACAGGTTTCTAGTAATTTTTTAAAGACTTTTATTTATTTCTCTCCCCTTCCCCCATTTGTCTGTGCTCTGTGTCCATTTGCCGTGGGTTCTTCTGCATCCGCTTGTATTATCAGGTGGTACTGGGAAACGGCGTCTCTTTTTTGTTGAATCATCTTGCTGTGTCAACTCTGTGTGTACGCCACCACTCCTGGGCGGACTGTGCATTTTTCTTGTAGGGTGGCTCTCCTTGCGGGATGCACTCTTTGTGCGTGGGGCTCCCTTATGTAGGGGACACACCTGTGTGGCATGGCACTCCTTGCACGCATCAGCACTGTGCGTGGGCCAGCTCCACACGGGTCAGGAGGCCCTGGGTATAGAGCCCTGGACCCTCCATATGGTAGGCAGACACTCTATTAGTTGAGCTATGCCTGCTTCCCAGATGTTTGGTATTTTGTATCAGAATCCCTTGAGCTGACTAATACAATCACGTACGCCATGGTCTAGAATCCATGCAACAATTATAATATTTCATACAGTCTTCACAAATGATAGGACAAGGACACCATAATCAAGGCAGCAGGTTATAAGAAAAAAATACTAAGTTCTTTTCTATCTTTAGTAGGATGCATTTCAATCAAGGAAGTCAGGGGTGAATCTTTTAAACAAAAAAAAAAAAAATAGATTCCTTGATTGGGAAAAATAATGGTGTCCATTGAATGAGATCAGATGGGACAAAATAGTGAGTCTCAATCACTCTGGAAAAATTGGTGACTCTGGGAACTTTAATAAGATATGCACACTTCTACCCTGATGTAATCTCCCCTACACAGCCATTCGGACATACCCTTTGAAGAGGGGGTCAGAATTGGGGAATTCAAGAATGAAGGTGGCTTGAGAAACCTTAGTTAATTATCAAACACAGCCATTATTTGAAAGGAGCTATTTATTTCTGAGAAAAAGCTCTTGGATGTAGCAGTTGGTGGTCTTAATCGTGCAAACAGTTGATAATCATTACAAATTTTTGGGTTCTCACACGTGCCTCCCTATCTGTACCCAGAATTTCTAAACTCTGACAAGTCCTGCAAAGGTAGCCCTTTCAAAGGCAGGTCCTTTCTCAATCCATCTTTTCAGGGATTGCAATTTCTCTCATACTATGATTAGTTTCAACACATATACTAACAGATTCTGGGAGAGCCAGGAAATACCAGTGTTTTGGGAGAGCAGGAAAAGCCACAACCTATCCTAACTCCAGGACTTCTTTCATTCAAGTAGCATTCCAAGAACTCCTTGGCAACCAGTAGAAAGTTACAAATTCATGGCCACAGAGACATTCACCAAATGTCATGTAGCAAGTGATAGATCATCAGTTTAATCCAGACCGTCTGATGACAAAATCAGTTCAACACAGGGGATTCACCACAGGATATGTTTACTCAGTGGGAGCAAAGGGTCTTAGGGAAAAAATGTGGTTTCAGATTTTGAGATATTGGAAAAATCAAACTTCTCAGGGCCGCATTTCCTTCACTATGAAGTTGAGCTAATAATGCTTATCCTTTTCTCAATTTTTTTTCATTGCATAAGTCAAAATAGAAAATGCATGGGAAAGCACTATGTAACTTCTACAGCATTATAAGATGAAAGGGTATTACTGCAAATATTTTTATGCTTCATGTAAAAACTCAAAGTCCTTTTCTCACAAAAGGCAGTTTGCTTCTGCCTGGAACAACTTCTACTCCGGATATAATTTCCTAAATGAGAAATGAACAATGAGGTGCCTTGTGTATGTTTGGCCTCTGGCCTCAATAGAAATGTGCAAAATGTACCTGTCTGTGGAAGGCACTTTTGAAAATAACCTGCAATTCAATAGAACTTTGACACTTATCCAACTATCTTGACCCCAGGACAATATGTGGCATTCTATTCTTATAGAACTCAGCCACACATGTGTGTGGAGGTGGCAGTGGGTGGGGGAAGTGGTAGGATGTGTACTGCACATGAAGGTTAAATCTGAGAATAATGGATAATTTGACTCTCTTGGGATTATTCAATACTAAATCATTTGGTGCAACCCAATTTCTTTTTTTTTTTTTTTTAATTCTGTCAACGATGTCTAATTTTGGATGTTTGAAGGCATGGTTGCATGCCTACCCCAGATAAGAAGTGTCTCTCTTTCAGATCAAAGCAAATGTTAAGAATAAGACTTACGTGACCAAATTCTCATCATATTGTGGGTTAGGAGGGATGCAGAGCCTATGGGTTCTTGTGTGTTTGTGTGTGTGTGTGTGTGAGAGAAACAGTGATCTTGAGCATATGGGGGGTAAGCTGGTTCCAGACTTCTCCAAATCCACATCTCTTTGCCTCCAATTCTTACATGTCCAAGGACAGGATCCACAGGCATACCTTGTGGGAGGGTCTATGGGTTCTTTTCTGATTTCTTTAATAACTTCCTTGCTGCCTGTGGCTGATGTCAATTCATGTCTTTCATTCTTCCCATTCTTCCTCTAAAGCTGTTCTCATCGATTTAGGGTGATACATTGTCATTTATACCTGAGGTCATAATTTTGGGCTATTTAAAATTACCACCTTGCAAAAAACCATATGTCTTGGTCTCCTACAAGGCTGTCACTGAAAAATATCAGAAATGGGTTGGCACTTATGAAGGGATTTTATTTAGGGTAAAGTCTTACGATTTCAAGTCTGTGAAAGGTCTGAATCAAGGCGCCATTGGAGATGCTTTCTCACCAATGGTCGTGTGCCAGCTGAACCTGGAGTCCTGCAAGGCAAGATGGCAGCCAGTCTGCTATTCCTGAAGTCCTCTTTACCATGGCAGGGTCAAAATGGTGGTGCACTCTCTCTGTGTGTCTCTTTCCTCCCTCTGTGTGTTTCTGTTTTCAGTTTTCAATTTATAAAAGACCCCAGCAAGAGGGCAGACATCCCCTGGGTCATATCTCACTGAAGCAGTCCAATCAAAGGACCTAAAGTGATCTAATCAATTGATCTAATCAAAATCCCTTGGCTGAATCTAATCAAAAGGCCCCAGCAACACTGCATTTACAGGCACAGGTATGGGTTAGCTTAAGAGTGTAATTTCTGGAGTCCACAAAAGACAAACCAGGACAGAATGAATTCCTTTAAGATCAAACAAGCCAGTATCTTAGATCTGATAGTCATATCATTAACTGGGCCAACTGACTGCTGTGTTTACTGCGGTTCTATCAGATAGAACACATCAATTAGGCATTTGAATTTTAAGAAGGATTCTTTTCCATGCTAGATAGTAATTATTTTCAAAGTTGCCTGTGCATTATAAGCCTTATTCTGGCCGCATCTATTTGGAAGCCTGCCAAGCATAGTTAATGTGTAGTCTTAGTCCACTCACTTTTGTGACTTCTTTCATACGGTCTACATAGCTGTTTTCTGCAGTGGACTGGAAGCTCATGGAGAGATGGGTATGTTCTACTCAACTCTGTTCCTTGTATGGTGCCTAGTACAAAGTCTTTCACCTCACAGATGCTTGGCAAATGACTGGTGTCTCATGTTATTTAAAGTTCCAGTAAAAACATTACATTTGTTTAGTTTGAAAACATCTGAAACAGAAGACATATTCACATCCTTGTTGAGATGGACTTGACTGATGACTTTGACAAGCACAGTGCATGTTTTTGGGCAGCTGAGCATGAACACAAAATTAAAGTAGGTTCAAGTCTGGATGGATCATGGGAAATTGGAGACTTTGTTTTTACACTCCCCTCCCCCCACTTTTTTCTATTATTTTTTAAATGTGACCTTTTGAATAAGTGTTCTGGAGTTTCTACCTTTGGTGAAAGGCTGATATTTGGGGATACCATTGTATGAATGTATCCCTGGATACCGTGAAAACAAAGAGAAAAAGTTAAATTCCATTAGTATCGAAAAAGTGCCTCCTATTGTTCACTGTGGAGAATGCTTACAACAGCCTCTTGAGGATGATGCTCATGCCTAACTTTTATAGATAAGGAATAAAAACTTAAAGGAAACACGAAGGCTTGTGAGTCAGCATGGCATAGTATTAAATGTAAGGATTTGGAGGCAGACAGCATGTGTTCAAATCCCTGCTTCCCTCTTGCCTAGCTCTCTGATGGTTTCTGATCTTATGCTTCTGTCTCCTTTTCTGTTAAATGGGGAGACAAATAGTCCCCACTTTAAATGCCTGTTCTGAAGACTAAATGGTTGTCAAAATGAAAGACTATTTTAAAGCACAAGGCTTTTAGTATGTTTACAAAAACATTAGCCTTTATTACTGCATTATTAAATATCACAACTGGAGATGTCCAATAGTAATTCTAGTGCTTTTTCAAATCATTGATAGATATTTTTAAATAGATGGCCACCAAAGTCTTACCAGAAGGACATTTATAATTTTGTACTTACATTTGTTAACTTATCATTAAGAAGAAGAAATTTCCAAGTCCAGATGCTAGAACTGGTAAATTCTACCAAACAACAAAGGAATTGGCATCAATTTTACAATATTTCTTGCAGAAAATAGACGAGAAGGGAAGACTTCTAATCCTTTTGAGGCCAGCATTAAAACTGAAGGCAGTACAAAAATTAAAACTACAGACAACTAACCCTCATAAATTTAAATTTAAAATCCTCAAAATGCTATTAGTAAACTGTATTGCCAATGCATAAAAGGAATCATGTATGACAGTCAGGTGAAATTTAGTTCAAACACATGAGCTAGATTCAACATTTAAAATCAATCAATGGAATCCACCCAATCAATAAGTTACAGAAGAAAAATCATCTGATCATATCAATTAATACAAAAAGCATTTGACTAAATAAATCCTACACCCTTTCATTATATAAAAAAAAAATCTCGGTAAGTTAGGAATAAAGGCAATTTCATCAACTTGATAGTGTATATTGATTCAGCTAACGTCATACTTAATGGTAAGAGACAGGAAATATTTCCACTAAGATTTAGAACAAGGTGTGGGTGTTCTTGTTCAAGCATTCAAATTCATCATTATAGTGGAAGTTCTAGCTACTGAAATAAGGCAAGAAAAAGAAGAAGATATCTATGTTGCAAAGGAGAAATAAAACTATCTTTCTTTGCAAATAACTTAATTGTCAACAAAGGAAATCCCAAGAAATCTACCAAAATTCTTAAAACTAGTAAGTGACTTCAGCAAGGGTTCAGGACAAAAGATTAACATAAAAAAGCATTCATATCTCTTCATAGAAATATTGAAAATGTGGAGATAGAAATTAAAAACAATAGCAGTTATGATTAATATGAAATACAAAAATTAGGCATAAATCTATCAAAACATGTGTAGCAGTTTGATACTGTTTATGAATTCTAAATAGATATAGGATTATGTTTGTAAACTGGTCTATTTCTCTGGGCATATTAGATGGTATTGGATTCAGTGGATTCACTTTTACTTGATTAAATAATGATTAAGGTTTTGATTGGACCTTATCAGTAGGGCCTTGAGTCCCCATCCCCTTGGTGGACAGGGACTCACAGAGAAAACAACATGGCAGAGGAGTTAGTTGGAGTCTTGAGCTGGAGCCCTGGGAAGTAAATGTAGGAGAAGAACACAGAGGAATAGAGACGGCTCCATAGAAAGGGCAGAGGCCCCAGGAAGAGAGAGAGCCTGATAGTCTGCAGCTGACCTTGTGGAGAGAACAGAGCCCAGAGAGAAATGAGCCCAGGAAGAGAGACAAGACTTATCCCAGACCAAAACTGATATGGGAAGAAGCTGGGACCATGGAGCCTTAAGAGGAAGAGGGAGGCTGGACTCTTGAAGACATCAGAAGCCATCTCACTCCAACATGTGGCAACAGACTTTGTGAGGGAAGTAACTTATGCTTTAGGGCTTGGTTACTGTAAGTTTCTACCCCAAATAAATGCCCTTTATAAAACCCAACCATTTTTGGGTACTTTGCATCAGTACCCCTTTGGCTGACTAATGTAACATGCATAGGATCTGTATTCTAAAAATTGTAAAATGCTGATGAAAGACTCAAATAAGACCTAAATAAATGGATTGGTATACCATATTCATGGATTGGAAGACTGGGCAAGGTAAAAATCCAATTTTCCCAAATTGACCTTTAGGTTTAGTACAATTCCTCTCAAAATCCCAGCCAGGTTGCATATATGTGTATGGGTATATGTGTATGTATGCTAATTCTAAAATTTATATGGATATACACAGATCAGGGAATAGTGGCAATCTTGAAAAATGCAAATAAAGTTAGAGAAATCATGCTAACTGGTAGAAAGCTTTACCAGGTACTGGTCATAATCAAAGCAATATGGTAGGGAATTGTGGGAACATGGCATTGGATTAGGCAGATAAGGCTCAGCTCTCATAAAAATAGTGGAAAAACAAACAAAAACTGCATGAAGGATCTGCTTTGAGGGTCAGCAGACCAGGACAGTACTTCACAACTTCAAGGAGGGTGAGAGATGGAGAGATGAAGAAACTGAAACAACAAACTGTGAGTTACTGAACCTCCAGGCTGCTGGGATAGGGGTCCCCCCCCCCCACCTCCAAGATATTCAGTGGGGATAAAACCCCTGGCTCATTTCAGCAGGCTGAAAGGGGAGAAAATGTCTTCCTTCCCATCAGCTGTTATGAGAAAAAGGGAGGGGGAGTTGGGAAGCTTTTCTTTGGTGAATTCAGCCAGCAGTGCCTACTTTGAATCTCGGCTCTGTCCAGACAAAAACAAAGGAAAACTGAGAGATATACCTCTGTGAAAAGTGCACCAATGAGCACCATGAAATTACATGGACAAAAACTGCTTTTAGAACTCTATTTGCTTCACCCTGGGAGAAAGTTTGTGCTCCATTAGTGAGTCCCTGGCAGACTTTGGTAACTTAATCTGGGCAATTTTGGAATAAGTTGAACTAAATATCAAAGCTGTGAAAGAACAATAATAATAGACAAGGGAGAGACATAGGCCATCAGAGTAAATTCATCAACATATCAGATGCCTAGACATCAGCAAAATATTGCAAGCATACTAGGAAACAGGAAGAGATGGACCAGCCAAAAGAACAAACTGAACATCCTGAAGAGATTCAGGATTTAAGACAATTAATCATTGATAATCACACAACTCTCCTGAATTATTTTAAAGAAATGAAATAAAATATAACTAAAGAGATAAAGGATATTAAGAAGACACTGGGTGAGCATAAAGAACAATTTGAAAGTCTGAAAAGAAAAGTAACAGAATTTATAGGAATGAAAGTCACAATGGATGAGATAAAAAATACATTAGAGGCACATAAGAGCAGATTTGAACTGCTTGGAGATAGAATTAGTGATTTTGACGGCAGAACATTTGAACTGGAAAAGAGAGGTGAATAGAAAGAGAGAAGAATGAGAAAAATGGAACAGGGTCTCAGGGAATTGAATGACAATGCAAAATGCAAAACATATACATTGTCAGCATCCCAGAAGGAGAAGAAAATGGAAAAGGGGCAGAGAAAATATTTGAGGAAATAATGACTGAAAATTTCCCTACCCTTATGAGAGACATAAATATCAATATCCAAGGAGAACCATGCACCCCAAACAGAATAAACATGAACAGACCTTCCCAGAGACACCTACTATTCAGAATGGCAAATATCAGAGATAAAGAGAAGATTTTGAAAGCAGCAAGAGAAAAGCAAAGCATCAAATACAAGGGAAACTCAATAAGATTAAGTGCTGACCTCTCATCAGAAACCATGGAGGAGAGAAGAAAGTAGTATGATGTATTTAAGGTATTGAAAGAGAAAAACTGCCAGCCAAGAATTCTGTATCTGGCAAAACTATCCTTCAAAAATGAAGGGGAGTGCAAAGTCTTCACAGACAAATAAAAACTGATAGAATATGTTTCCAAAAGACCAGAATTACAAGAGACACTAAAGGGAATGCTGAAGTCTGGAAGGAGAAAACAAGGGCGAGAGACTTGGAGAAGAGTGTAGAAATGAAGAATATTAGAAATGGTAAAAAGATAGACTACAGTATGATATGACAACAGAAAGCCAAAGGTGAAAATGGATGAAGTAAGCCATGCCTTTACAGTTATAACATTTAATGTTAATGGCTTAAACTCCCCAATCAAAAGACACAGATTGATAAAATGGATTTTAAAAAATGAGCTATCTATATATTGTCTATAAGAGACTCACCTCAGATTTAAGGTCACAACCAGGTTAAAAGTTAAAAGTAAAGGGTTGGAAAAAGATATTCCATGCAAATAGTAATCAAAATGAGCTGGAGTAATGATATTAATATCAGACAAAATAGATTTTAAATGCAAAAATGTTTTAAGGAATGAAGAGGGTCATTGTATATTAATAAAAGGGGCAACTCAGCAAGAAGAAATAATTATTGTAAATATTTATGCACCTAACCTCAGTGCCCAAAGATACATGAAACACATATTGACAAAACTGAAGAGAGAAATAGATGTCTCTACAATAATAATTGGAGACTTTAATATATCACTCTCAGTATTGGATAGAACATCTGGTCAGAAAATAAGTAAAGAAAAGAAAACTTGAATATTATGATAAATGAATTAGATCTAAGAGACATCTATAGAGCATTGCACTCCAAAACAGCAGGATATGCATTCTTTAGAAGTGCTCATAGATCCTTCTCCTAGATAGCCCATACATTAGGTCACAAGACAAGCCTCAAGAAATTTAAAAAGATTGAAATTATACAAAACACTTTCTCTGATCATAATGGAATGAAGCTGGAAATGAATAATGGACAGAAAAAAAGGGAAATTCATATATGTATGGAGATTAAACAACACACTCTTAAATAATCAGTGTATTAAAAAATTGCAAGAGAATTCAGCAAATATCTTGAGATGAATAAAAATGAGAACACAACATGTCAAAACCTATGAGATGCTACAGAGGTGGTGCAAAGAGGGAAATTTATAGCCCTCAATGCTTACATCAAAAAAGAAGAAAGAGCTAAAGTTGATGATCTAACTGCACACCTGGAAGAACTAGAAAAAGAATGGCAAACTAAACCCAAATTAAGCCAAAGGAAAGAAATAGTAAAGATCAGAGCAGAAATAAATGAAATCAAGAACAATAAAATAATAGAATGAACAAAACCAAAAGTCAGCTAGACTGACAAAGAAAAAGAGAGAAGACACAAATAAATTCAGAAATGCAAGAGAGAATGTTACCTGTATTTCTGACCCTGTAGAAATAAAAGACATCATACGAGGATACTATGAACAACTCTATGCCAAAAAACTAGAAAACATAGATAAGATGGACAAATTCTTAGAAACACATGAACCACCTACACTGACTTTAGAAGGAATAGAAGACCTCAGCAAATCAATCACAAGTGAAGAGTTTGAAAAGTCATCAAAACCTCCCAAAGATGAAAAGCTCAGGACCAGATGGCTTCACAGGTGAATTCTGCCAATCACTTAAAGATGAACTCATACTGATCTTGTTCAAGCTCTTCCAAAAAATTGAACAGGAAAGAATGCTACAAATTCATTCTGTGAAGCCAATATCACCCTAACACCAAAACCAGATAAAGATACTATGAAAAAAGAATATTATAGACCAACATCTCTAATGAATATAGATGCAAAAATCCTCAACAAAATACTTGCAAACAGAATCCAAAAACACATCTAAAGAATTGTACACAACAATTAAGTGGGTTTTATCTCAGGTATGCAAGGGTGGTACAACACAAGAAAATCAATTAGTGTAATAAACCACACTGATAAATTGAAGAAGAAAAATCACATGATCCTCTCGATTGATGCAGAAAAGGCAATTGACAAAATATAGCACCCTTTCTTGATAAAAACACGCCAAAAATACGAATAGAACAAAGTTTTCTCAATATGGTAAAGTGCATATATGAAAAACCTACAGCTAGCATTGTACTCAATGGTGAAAGGCTGAAAGCTTTTCCGCTGAGATCAGGAACAAGACAAGGATGTGGCCATGGTGGCTGCTGGGGGTAGGGAATGGGAGGAAGAGATGAGATGTGGGGGCATTTTCGGGACTTGGAGTTGTCCTGGGTGGTGCTGCAGGGACAGTTACCGGACATTGTATGTCCTCCCATGGCCCACTGGGTGGAATGTGGGAGAGTGTGGGCTATGATGTGGACCATGGACCATGAGGTGCAGTGGTGTTCAGAGATGTATTCACCAAATGCAATGAATGTCTCATGATGATGGAGGAGATTGTTGTTAAGGGGGGAGGAATAGGGTGAGGGGGGTGGGGGGTATATGGGGACCTCATTTTTTTTTAATGTAATATTTAAAAAATAAAGACAAAAAATAAATAGTAAAGGAAATGAGACTTTGGAACTCTATTCATTTACTGGAAAAATTTTAAATGTGTTTGTCTGACATAAATATATAAACCTACTTTGTAAACAACCGTAAATTTCATGAAACATTAATGTAGATCAAGTACTTCTGATTAAACTATTATGTCCAAATTGTTAGGTGCTATAAATATACAATACAATTTTATTTCAAAGTCTTAATGGGAAAAAAGAGAATAAAATATCTCATAAATAATTTTACATTGATACTATGTTATATTGGATTAAATAAAATATGGTATGAAAATTAAAAAAAAAAGACAAGGTTGCCCACTGTCACCATTATTTTTCAATATTCATGCTAGAAGTTCTGGCCGGAGCAATTAGGCTAGACAATAAAGTAAAAGCCATCCAAATAGGAAAGGAAGAAGTAAAACATTCACTATTTGCTAATGACATGATCCTATATCCAGAAAATCCTGAAAAATCCACAAAAAGCTACTACAATAGACTAGTTCTGCAAAGTGGCAGGATACAAGGTTAATACACAAAAATCAATAGCATTTCTATACACTACTGATGTGCAATCTGAGGAAGAAATCAGAAAAAAATTCCATTTATAATAGTGACAAAGATCATCAAATACTTAGGTATAAACTTAACCAAGGGCATAAAAGACCTGTATTCAGAAAACTACAAAACATTGCTAAAAGAAACTGAAGAAGACTTAAACAAATGGAAGGGCATTCTCTGTTAATGGATTGGAAGACTAAATATTATTAAGGTGTCACTTCTACCCAAACTGCTTTACAGATTCAACACAATCCCAGTAAAAATTCCAATAGTCTTCTTTGCAGAAATAAAAAAAGCCAATAATCAGATTTATTTGGAAGGGTAAGGGGCCCCAAATAGCATAAAAATAATATCTTAAAAAAGAATGAAATTGGATGACTCATCTTTCCTGACTTTCAAATATATTATTTGGCCTCAGTGGTAAAAACAGCATGGTACTGGCATGAGGACAGACATATTGACCAATGGAAAGAAATTTAGAACTCAGAAATTGCCCTTCACATCTACAGTCATGTGATTTTTGACAACATTGTTAAGCCCACCCAGCTGGGCAAGAACAGTCTATTCAACAAATGGTGCTGGGAGAACTGGACAACCATATCCAAAAGAAAGAAAGAAGACTACTACCTCACACCTTACACTAAATTAACTCAAGCTGGATCTAGGATTTAAATATAAAAACAGCTACCATAAAACCCCTAGAAGAAAATGTAGGAAAACATCTTCAAGATCTTGTGGTAGACGGTAGTTTCCTAAACCTTAAGCCCAAATGACAAACAACAAAAGAAAAAAATAGATAAATGGGACTGCCTCAAAATTCAACACTTCTGCACCTCAAAGGACTTTGCCAAAAGGGTGAAAAGGCAGCTGACCCAATGGGAGAAAATATTTGGGAATCAAATATCTGATAAGGGTTTAATATCCATGATATTTAAGGAGATCATGCAACTCAGCCATAAGAAGACAAAGTATCCAATTTAAAAATGGGCAAATGACTTGAAAAGACAGCTGTCCAAAGAAGAAATGCAAATGGTGAAGAAACACATGAAAAAATGTTCAACATCACTAGTAATTAGAGAAATGCAAATCAAAACTACAATGAGATATCATTGTACACCTATTAGACTGGCCACTATTAAATAGTTGGAAAACTGTAAATGTTGGAGAGGATGTGGAGGGATAGGAATGCTTTTTCATTGTTGGTTGAAATGTTTGGCAGTTCCTAAGGAAGTTGAACATAGACTTGCCATGGAACCGGCCCAACAATTGCTAAGTATATACCCAGAAGAACTGCACATCAATGTTCATAGTAACTTTATTCATGATAGCCAAAAGTTGGAAACAACCCAAGTATCCATCAATTGGCGAATGGATAAACAAATTGTGGAGTCTACACATGATGGCATATTATGCAGTAGTAAAAAAAAAAAATTAAGTTGTGAAACATGACAACATGGATGAAACTGGAGGACATTATGTTGAGTGAAACAAGCAAGAAACAGAAGGACAAATACCATATGATTGTGCTATTATGAACTAAATATATTATGTGAAATAAAAATATCATGTGAAATATGAATATGGGTAGAATTGCATATATAAGACCATTTTTCTTTGAAGCTGAACAAATGCAATTAATAGTACAAAATATTAATATCACACAAAAATATACATTATATTAAGTGAAGGAGACCAGACACAGAGTATTTCATATTGTATGTAAATACATTTTTGTATGTAAATACATATTTACATTTAAAATATAAATGTTTTATAGAAAATGTGATATAAATGAATTTATAAAGATGAAAGGAGATGAGGAAGGAATGCTAAGGGGTGTGGAGTCTTTCTTTTTGCAGTAATGAAATTGTTCTAAAATTTTTGAGATGATGAATGTACAACATTGCAATTATACTAAAGCCATTGACTCTACACTTTGGATAGATCAGCCAGAAACAGCAGCTATGTACAGTGGGGGAAGCATAGAGAGATTGAGAGGTGAATAATTTTCATGTTTTTTGTCTGTTAAATTATTGAAATAATGAAAATGTTCTAATAATGTTTGAAGTGATGAATGCTCAACTACGTGATTATAGCAAATACCATTGATAGTATACTTTGGATGAATTGCATATTTATTAATACATATCAATAAAATTGATGTGTTAAAATTTTTTTAAATGTTAAGATTTTGAAAAGATTGTAGAAAAATTATAAAGTTAAATTTGTCTCCATCAGAGATTGGGGATTGAAAGACAAAGGATAAAAAAGACCCTAGATTGACAGAATGATGCTAATTGTTGAAGCTGGATGATTTATAAATTGGGAGTGAGTATCCTCTTCTCTGTACTTTGGTGTATGTTTGGAAATATCCATAATAAAGAATTTAGGAAAAAAAAGCCAAATAAAGAGACTATTTGAAACATTAATTCATTAGTGATTCTGATACTTAGAGGAGTATTTTGGAGAAAATTAAAGGGGAATTAACTTAAATATGTACATTTCAAATCACTGGAGAGGAAAAAAGCAAATACAATAATAGCCATTGATTCAAATAAAAAAGTAAAAGAAACAACAAGGAAACACAAATAATAGTAGCATAAAACAAGAGATAAACAAATATGTATCAGTCACTGCAATAAATATAAATAGGTTATATTCTTCATACTCCATTAAAAGACAAAGACTCTCAGAAATGCTTTACAAAGTTGTTTAGAAATACAAGAGATGATGAAGAAAAATATAGTTGTGGAAAGCTAAGGAAACTCTCCAAGCCTATCCAAAAATATACATATATGCAGTATCTTCCTAGGAAGTTTTGATGCTACCTGACCCTTCAGTCCTTGGCTGGGCCTAGAGTGAGTAGCCACAGGCACTTATCTCAGGTTAGGTTACATCCTGACCCCAAAACACCACCTTTTAATAACTGTCATGGAGATACTAAATATGTAGAAAAGAATTCATTATTTTTTCCTTCCAAAAGCATTTGTTTTAGGTGTGAAAACCCATTGAATTGCAGCACAATTCACTCAAGCCAACACCTCTAAAAATCTTTCAATGAGTCTGGCTCCTTGTTTCCTTCACTATCATCACCTCATTTTGTGTTTCCTTTGCTGTAAACAATGTTTTCCATATCACTGGACTCTTATAAACCTGACACCTCCAATTTCTCTAGAAAATTCTGTTGGTTTCCTTTGCCTATATCTAAATGCCTTTAACAATCTGCCCCCAGATTTATCTCTCACAATTCTGCCTCCATCTTCAATTCACCAAACATGTAGGTTATGCATTTGATAAAAGAAAGTTTTTCTTTACAATTAAGCAGAATACAAGACACTTTCAAGGCGGTCTTTCCATTTCCTATTCCCTCGGATATCTTCTTCTGACTCCCTTGTATCAATTTCTACACACTCTTTAAGATGGAGACTCAAATATCACTTTATTCTAAAACATTCTATACTTTCCTTATGAAAAGTTTGGTTCTATGCTGTTCCTATTTATTTTAATCTCTCTTAATCAGAGTGCGTGTGTTATATATATAATTTTTTCCATCTGCCTGTCTGCCTCCCTCACTAGTTAGTGACATAATTCTTGAAATCAGAAATGTCTTACTTATTACTGAAATAGATAATGACTCTCAGTAGGCCTGCATGAATCTTTTTTAATGAATAGCAAAGAATACAGAAATTTTAAAAGTTAAGGCAGATGACTGATGGTAAATTTGCAAATCCTGACCTCTTCTGTTTGTCTAAGACTGTCAAATTTTTGTATCTATTGTTATGAGATTATTATCATCTTCTTTCACTCTCAAATGTGTCCCAGTCTGAAAAATATGAAATATTTTCTCCGTATTTAAAGGCAAAAATGAGTTTTAATTTATAGTAATTTTACAGTTAAAATTTTAAAATCCAATCTGACAAAATCTGCTCTTACTTAAAGAGAAATTGTGCCCTTTAGATCATTTACATTTAATGTGATCCATCGGTGAGATGATTGGATTTAAGTCTCTCCTCTTGGTATTTTGTTTTAATTCATCCCATTTGTCCTTTGTGTCAGTTCCTTCTTTCTCTCCTTGAGTGGATTGTATATGTTTCAGTATTTAATTTTATCTTACATGTTGACTTTCTGGCTATAGCACTCTGTGTATATGTGTATGTGTTTGATGGTTATTCTAGAGATTATAGTATGCATATATGCATAGGTTTTACAGATTACCTCCAAATAACATACTATTTCACAGAGAGTTTAAGAACATTAGAATAGTTTATTTCCATTTGACCCCTTTCTGTCCTTTGTGATACTATCTTCTATATTACTTCTGTATATGCTACACACTCACAAAACATTGATACATTTTTTTTTGTTTTAAACAGTCAATAGTGTATTTTTTTAAGATTTATTTTTATTTATTTTACTCCCCTTCTCCCACCCCCCAGTTGTCTGTTCTGTGTCCATTTGCTGCATGTTCTTCTTTGTCCACTTCTGTTGTCAGTGACACGGGAATCTGTGTTTCTTTTTGTTGCGTCATCTTATTCCAATAATGCTGCTTCCAATAGTGTATTTTTAATTGTTTTAAACAGACTTTATGGAAGAACAATTTACATGCAATAAGTTGTTCTCATATAAAGGGTACACTTTAATGGATTTTGGTAAATATACATGGCTTTGTAACTTTCTGTCACTCCAAAGAAATTCCCTCATTGCCATTTGCAGTCAATTCCCCTAACTCCAGTCAAACACTGATCTGCTTTCTATCACTAAAATATTCTAGCTTTTCCTCTCATAAAGCTTTTAAAATTCATCTATGTTGCATGCATCAGGAGTTGTACTGGTTTCCTGGATCTGCTGCAACAAAATATCACGACTGTGTGGCTTAAGACAGAACTGGTTATGTTCAAGTGTCCATTGGGTACCATTTTCTTTCAGCATGAAGAACTACTTCCAACATTTCTCTTGTTATTTGTCTGCTAGCAAGAACTTTTCTCAGCTTTTGTTGGTCTAAAAATAGTCTTTGCCTTCAGTTTTTGAAAAATAGTTTTGCTATGTTTAGAAATCTAGGCTGTCAGTTCTTTTCCTTCAGTACTCTGTTCTGTTCTGACTTGCACCTTTGCTAAAGAGAAGTCTGCCAGGTGTTCTTTTATTCCCTGCCTGCCATCAGCCCTGGCTGTACGACCTCTCAGCCCCAGTGAGAACACCTGGGAAAGTTTTCAGGTGGGCGTAGACCCATTCTGTGTCTGGACCTCCTCAGATTTTAATCTGCAACCCTCACCCATGCTTTGCCATTAAATGTTTATTAGAAGGCTGGCAGTTTATCTCCTCATGCTGCCCCTGCTTTTCTTCTAGGGAGGAGAGCAGCTTCACATCTCTTCTCCTGTATGAAAAGTTTTTACGTTCTGGAATTCAGTTCATTCAGGTTTCTTTGTGTCCTCAACTTTCTGATGAGCTTCACAGTACTCTGATGGCTTGTGAATTAATCTGCATTTAACAAAACTGACCAATCACGTACATGTAAGTGGGTAGAAGAAACTCAGTTCCTAAGATTTTCATTTTTCTTTAGGCTTGGGTGCCAAACCAGCCACACTCCCAGTGTGGGTCCTCATTCCAGAGCAAGCAGAGTGGCCCTCGTGCACAGGCTGAGAGCTTGTGTTTCTCTCCCAAAAGGCCAAGTGGTGGCCGGAGGGACTCCCCATCCCAAAATAAGCACTGTGAGGCTCTCTACAGAACCCTGCAGGAGAGCTCTCCGGTTGTGCTACCTGGGGCAAGGGATTGCTAGGTGTTGAAGAGCCAACTGAGTGAAAATGAAGCAACTGCATTTTTAGAGTACTTTTCTCAACTGCTGTTGGACAAATTTGCAAAAGCAATTCAGTGAAGGAAAGATAGAGCCTTTGAGCAAGTGGTGGGGATCCCTTCAACTCTGTAGGGAACAAAGAATTGAACCTGAGTCTCAACTTGTACAAAAATAATCCACACTTGATCATGGACTCACACACCAAACATAAAACTATATATTTCGTTAAAAATGGGATTTGGGGGAGAACTAGGGCTTGACAGAGAGTCTTTATACTTCAACACATAACCCTGGTAGCTTCAGGGATGTTGTGTGTTTGTTGGTGGCAATCTATAATGCACTTTGGTTTTGTTAAGTGTAAGAATTCCGTTTGGAATCTGACTTATTGGGCTCACCACACTCAGCTAAGATGGAGTTGAAGAAGGACAACCACCACACCATGGAGCCTAGAGTGATTACAACTGAAAGTGGGAGGATTGCATCCAGCATCCATGTGGAATCTGAGCCTCCTCTTGACATAGAGGTGCAATGGACACAACCAATACAATGTCCACATAGAAAAGGTGGCATTGGATTGAGAAAAGTGGACATGATGGCTGATGGGTATGGGGAAAGGCAGGAAGAGATGAGAGGTGGAGGCGTCTTTGGGACATGGAGCTGCCCTGGATGGTGCTTCAGGGGCAATCACCGGACATTGTAAATCCTCACAGGGCCCACTGGATGGAATGGGGGAGAGTATGGGCCATGATGTGGACCATTGACCATGAGGTGCAGAGGTGCCCAAAGATGTACTTGCCAAATGCAATGGATATGTCATGATGATGGGAAGGAGTGTTGCTGGGGGGTGGGGGGAGAGGTGGGGTGGGGGTGGTAGGGTTCAAAGGGACCTCATATATATATATTTTTAATGTAATATTATTACAAAGTCAATAAAAAAAAAAAGAATTCCGTTTGTCATCTAATTGAAGATGTGAGATAGGCAGCTGGAAATATCTAATTATAAGTCATTGATGAGGTCAATGTCTGAGATGTAAAATTTTAAGTTTTTATCCTGTGGATGGTATTCAAAGCACAAGAATATTTGGGGCTAACTAGAAAGGATGTGAGTGAGAGATAATAGAAAGATGAAATTAGAACAAAATGATGTGGGTTACTTCTGAGTAAAAAAGAAAAACAACTTTAAACTTTTAAAAGAAGGTTTAGATTATAGAAAAGTTACATTAAAAAATACAGGGGATTTCCATTACCCCACTCTCTCCCCCCTTACATTTTCCATTATTAATAGCATCTTCCATTAGTGTGGTGCATTTGTTACAATGAACGGATACATATTGAAGCACTGCCGCTAACCAAGGCTACAACAACTGTACAAGGTTGCAGTTTGCATTATGGTTCAAGCATTAATATCAAGGGCTTGTCGTATTGGTCTGTTTTCTTTCATTAGGCACTGCCTGTGTACTCTAGAGATTCTTGCCACTCTTTGAGAATGTCGCAGGACTCCCCAGGTCGGGAATTTTATATTTTGTGGTTTATTGTGTGGGTCTCCACCCACTGAGATAAACCCTACGATCACATTCACATTCTGTAGAGGTATGCCCCAGGTGCACCCTTCCGCATACATCCCCCCAAACCCAGTCACACTCACATTGCTGCAGCCCTGGATTAGTTAGCTCAAGGGGTGCTGATGCAAAGTACCAGAACTCTGTTGGCTTTTCTAAAGGGTATTTATTTGGCGTAGGAGCTTACAGTCACCAGACCATGAGGAGGCAGTTACTTCTCTCGTCAAAGTCTGTTGCCACGTCTCGGAGCAAGATGGCTGCCAGTCTCCAAGAGGGTCCAACCTTCCTCTTCCTCCTAAGGCTCCGTGGTCCCAGCCCCTTCCTTTCTCAGCTGTAGGGTAGCCTAAGGCTTCCCTCTCTTTCTTCCTGGGTTCAGCTGCTCTGTTCTTCCACAAACTTCAGCTGTAGACTTTCAGGCTCTCTCTCTTCCCAGGGCCTCTGCCGTGTCTATGGAGAGGTCTCTACTTCTGTGTCTTCTTCTGTTGTGGGTTTACCTCCCAGGGCTTCAGCATCAAAACTCCAACTTTCTCCTGTGCTGGGTGTCCTTTTCTCTGTGAGTCCCACCCACCAAGGGGGCAGGGACTCAACATCCTACTGACATGGCCGAATCAAAACCCCAATCTTAATTTAATC
The DNA here is from genome assembly GCF_030445035.2 of Dasypus novemcinctus. Lineage (NCBI taxonomy): Eukaryota > Metazoa > Chordata > Mammalia > Cingulata > Dasypodidae > Dasypus > Dasypus novemcinctus. The sequence continues at coordinate 5,609,575 of NC_092216.1, read as the reverse complement.
AAGTAAAAATGAAACCTCTGGATCTAATCCAATCTAATACACCCAGAGGAACAGACCAGTTTACAAACACAATCCAATGTCTATTTTTGGTATTCATGAACCATATCAAACTGCCACAACCACCATAACCCCATCCACTGCCAAACCTCCCCATCCACCTTTCCATAGATTCTACCCAGATTGAGCTTTGGCTCACCACTCTCTACTCTCTTTCTTTCTCATTTTCTTTTTTTTTTTTTTTTTAAAGATTTATTTATTTATTTAATTCCCCCCCCCCTTCCCCGGTTGTCTGTTCTCTGTGTCTATTTGCTGCGTCTTGTCTTGTTTCTTCGTCCGCTTCTGTTGTCGTCAGCGGCATGGGAAGTGTGGGCGGCGCCATTCCTGGGCAGGCTGCACTCTCCTTCCCGCTGGGCGACTCTCCTCATGGCGCACTCCTTGCGCGTGGGGCACGGCACTCCTTGCAAGCATCAGCACTGCGCATGGGCCAGCTCCACACCGGTCGAGGAGGTCCCGGGTTTGAACCGCGGACCTCCCATGTGGTAGACGACGCCCTAACCACTGGGCCAAGTCCGCCGCCATCTTTCTCATTTTCATACCCTGTTGCCTCTTCCTTGGTAACCTGCCAGTCACAGCAGATTTTCTACCCCAGCCCACCAGCAATGAACATACAGCAGGAATGAAAAATTAACCTTTGTGAGTTTGGAGCCAACAGATTTTGAGGATTCTTATCAGACTTAGCCTTTCCTATCCCAATAGCACTAATGGGTAATGCAGAATTATACTTACAAAGAGCTACAGAATTTCACCTGATTTTACTTTATTTAAGATTTTTGTTTTGGTATTTAGTAATGCAAATGGGCAGTCATTTTCTTTTTAGTTTATTCCTCTTTGATCATTTCCTTAATGCCGTAAGTTCTCATTTGAAGTGATCTAACTGTAATTATTTCCTCTATCATCTGGAAAATAGACTTTAATATTCCTGTAGATCTTAGAATTGTTTGAGAGAGATTATTACTTTTTCTGTGGAAGTTTTTTTTTCATTTTTATCATTATCTTATTAATTTCCAAATTAAATATCTACTTTAGTAAATGGTGAATAGGAAATATATACTTTTCCCTTTTTAAAATAATAAATGAAGAACCTAATGTCATAAAGGATACATATTTTTAGTAATGATTCTGGAATTTATGTTTTTATTTGACATTATGAATTATGATTAAAAAATGTGACTGATCTCTTGGCCCTTTGTCTTGTTTTTTAGAGACTGATTTTTTAAAAGTCATTATAAAAGTAAATTGAGGGAAGCGGACTTGGCCCAGTGGTTAGGGCATCCATCTACCACATGGGAGGTCAGCGGTTCAAACCCCGGGCCTCCTTGACCTGTGTGGAGCTGGCCCACGCACAGTGCTGATGCACTTAAGGAGGGCCGTGCCATGCAGGGGTGTCCCTGCGTAGGGGAGCCCCATGCGCAAGGAGTGCACCCTGTAAGGAGAGCTGCCCAGTGTGAAAGAAAGTGCAGCCTGCCCAGGAATGGTGCCACACACACAGAGAGCTGACACACCAACATGACGCAACAAAAAGAAACACAGATTCCCGTGCCACTGACAACAACAGAAATGGACAAAGAGGAAGACACAGCAAATAGACACAGAGAACAGACAACTGGGGGGGGGGGGGAAATAAATAAATAAATAATCTTAAAAAAAAAAAGTAAGTTGAAAAGCACCACCACATTTATTTGTTTAGGACGTACCGGGGATTGAACCCAGACCTTGCACATGGGAAGCGGGTGCTCAGGCACTGAGCCACATCTGCCACTCAGCATCAATTTTAACAGACGGGTTGGTTCATTAAAGTGAATCATAATGCTTTATTGAAAATAATGGAACTAAAAACCCAGATATTATTTATTGGATGAAGTACATGCCTACTTAACACTACTTAACAAGGAATATTTGACTGACAAATAAACATTTGTTTTGTGGCAACATTATCAAAGGATTCTTTTTTTTTAACTGGAACAAATCTAGGAAATAAAAAGTTCCAGATGCCACCTACTTGGTGTATCTACTAATGTTTAGGATCTCTCCCCACACCTTTTTCTACTTTTTTTTTCCTTTCATTTTATCTATCAACCTTGAACTCATTAATATATCAATATACCACACCATGGAACCGAGAGTGCCTACAACTGCAAGCAGGAGAATTGCATCCATCATCCATGTGGGATCTAAGCCCCCTCTCGATATAGAGGTGGAGTGGACATCACCATTCCAGGGTCCATAGGATGGAGGAATAAAATATGGATTAGAGTGGACTTATAGGTATTCTACTATACAACTATTGTGACTAGTAATTGAAGAAACTGTAGCACTGATGTGGAGAAAGTGGCCACGGGAGTTGCTGAGGGCAGAGAGAGGGAAGAAGAGGTGTGATGTGGGGCATTTTCGGGATTTGGAGTTGTCCTGAATGATATAGCAGGGACAGATGCTGGACATTATATATCCTGCCATAACCCACTGAAGGGACTGGGGGAGAGTGTAGACTACAATGTAAACTACTATCCATGCAGTGCAGCAGTGCTCCAAAATGTGTTCACCAAATGCAATGAATGTGCCACAATGATGAAGGAGGTTATTGATGTGGGAGGAGTGGGGTGTGGGGTATGTGGGAACCTTTTATATTTTTTAATGTAACATTTTTTGTGATCTATATATCTTCAAAAATACCATAAAAATGCTTATATATATATATATATGTACACACACACATTAGGCAGACCCAAATAATATGAGCAAACATTACTGCTAAACATTGACTATATATTTTTTGATTTTGAGATGTTCTAATAATACTTAAAATGTAAGCAAAAGATTCATTCCATGATGACAAAATAACGAGTAAAGAAACATAACCCCTCTGAGAACTTTCCCTAAAACTTTTTATAATTGTCTGATCCTTTTTAATCAAATTGACCAGAATGAAAATTTCGCTTTAGTGTGATATAATGACTGCTTTCAAGTATTTTAATTTATCATTCTTTAGCATCTTTCATTCCTCTACAATGTAATATGAAAATTAAATATATCACACTTACTATTGGTATGAAATATACTTGCTTCCATTAAACAGCAAACATTGGTGAACTCTTCTTGTCACAACGTTATTTCACAACCTTATTTTTCACTCCTTAGTGGAGCGTGAGTTTGGAACCAGAAACTAACATTATTACAAGTTTTGATTGTCTTGGAGTAAAATTTAAAGATGGTTCTTCACACAAATAGGGCACCTTGCCGGGGAATATTTTTGTTGATACATTATGTGGCAATTTGAGATTAGTTTTAAGTCCCGGGATTATGAGTTCACGTAAGAAGTTAGAATGGTGTGAGTCATTTAATGTTTCCAGTTAATCTTATAAGTTACTGACTTATAAGGCCCTCATTAAAATATTCCGTGGAAATTGGAATTTAAAACAAAGCTTCCAGAGTTGAGTGGGAAGTCTTGACGTGCATTATGACTAATAAGCATCTATGAGGAGAGCTGCATCTCAGCAGCCCTAGTTTATTGCAGTTCCATGAGACTTCCTGGAAATTATATGATTCATCCGATGGTTGTCAAGAAAAATTGGCTTTTACGGGTGATGGAAGCCAGGGCCTTTTGAACCCAGAGACCATTCCATCACATCATGTTAGGAGAAAATGCAAATAATTTGGTGAGAATAAGAGTTGTAAACAAAAGGCTTAGAAGATTTTGTCATCTGCGCTGAGAATAAGAGGCACAATTTGAATAACCCTTGATTTTCCTAGCAAATTAAAGAATTCATGCCAAATTACCTTTCCTAAAATTTCATATTTCTTCACTTATTTTGCTTCTCAAAATAAGATATGATGAGATGATTACTTTCTATCGATTGTTCTCTGATCCATGAATACAGGTGCTGAGAGCTTATCGCTATTGTATAACCATAAAATATTTGTCACTGGCTGTTTCTGTATGTTTAATCATTCTGACTGTTTTAATTAATTGGCCAATAACCTTAATACCTAGAGTTGTAGTATTTTTCTCATCAACTCTTTAATAGCCAAATAGCAACTGGTATATGCAAATAAAATATAGCAAGTATTTTGCAATAATTATGGCATATTTGAATATAAAGGTTCTGTGTACATTACCCATAAGTTAGGTATAGCACATTCAGATTTAAAAATGCTGTTTTATCATCCTTAACAAATTTTGGTTAGTCACCAATTGCATTTTTTCATCTTTTTGGAGCAGTGTTGGACTTGTACACTATTAGGATATTCAAGAGCTCAATTCATTTGAGGGAAACTTCCTGAGAGCTGTTAAACACCTTCTGTTATTAGAAGGCTTAGCTTCAGATAGTTGGGTTACATATTTCAAGGCTGTAAAGAAATTCCCAGCAGACAAGAATTCTCTGCATGGGAGAGCAATTCAGGTACTGTGAAATGTTCTCTTGAAGAGTGTATCTTCAGTCTTTATACCATTTCTTATGGAATTCTTAATTATACTTGGGGGAAGAAACAGAGATTTACCTACAGTGTGGAAGGCAGTAGCCCAAACACAACATAATTTTCCTGAGAATTTGAACAAAGGTTCAAATATGTGTGTGCTAACACAAGAATATTCTCCTGCTGGGCCATCCCTTTTGAAAGCATATACAGATTTAAAAAACATCCTTGGCTTTCCACTCACCCATTTAAACATCACGCCTTTCACTGTCATACAATGGAGATATCTAAGTGAGATTTTCTGGCTTGATCAGTCACATTGTCACTGGAGAAATTAATTTCTAAAATCTATAAGTATTTCTACATCCTGCTTCTTAATGCCTGCTTTAAGCTTTTCAACCACATTAGTATCTTCTTCATTATTCGTGAAATAAGACTGGCCTCTCGACTCTAAATTCATTGCTAGAATATGTAGAACAACAGTCACCTGTTTTCCCTTGCCAAAAGGTATTTTAAGCCATTTCAATATTCAATATTGATTAATGCCTCTCAAACTTAAGAGAGGGGTTTCTAGTGTTTTGCCATAAAGTCACCTGGGAATTTGAATTTGTGCCATGATTGAGCTAACGATATTTGTGACAAGTCCTCAGTAGATTATTAATAGCATCAATTGCTCAAACAGTCACCGTTTCCATCTTAGTAAAGGGAAGAGGCACTGATAATATGGCCTTTTGCATCTTGAATTGTATTTACAACTGAATGTTTCCAGATGTTTATTAATTCTCTAGTACTTCGTGTATCCGTCTGAGCAGAAGGCTCTGCTACACATTTCCCACTCCTTGGAGTCTACCTCTCATTAGGGCTGTAGCTGAAGTGGGCAGCTCCAAATAAGTTCAGACTACTCACCAACTACCTGGTGACATTCTGCCGAAAAAACCTCTACGAAACAATGGACATCTTTCTGCATTCTGCCCCATGATCTTCTTCCATGCCATGTGAGTTATTCTGGTCTTTGGAAATACAGCATTGAAGTGGGGGAAAGTTGATATCCCAGGGGGTGTCCTTCCATCGTTGTGGACAACATTCACTTAGTCTATGATGTGGATCACCCTCAAAGCAGCTGGAGTTGTAGAAAGATGAGACGGCCAGAAATAGACCCACGCTTCTATGGTCAGTTTATTTTTGACAAAGGTACTACATACTTGCAGTGGGGAAAGAAGAGCCTTTTTTAACAAATGGTGTTGGGAAAACTGGATATCCACACGTAGAAAAAGGAAATCAGGCTCCTACCTCACACCACATAAGAAAAGAAATCAGTTCCATGGATCAAGGACCTAAATATAAGAGCTACAATTATAAAACTTTAGAAGGGAATATTGTGACAAATATTCATGATCTGAGATTCAGCAATGGATTCTTATATGTAACACCAAAAGCACAAACAACAATTAAAAAAAACCATGATAATTTAATTTCATCGAAATAAAAAAAACTTTTTATCAGAAGACACTAAGAAAGTGAAAAGACATCCTACAAAATGGGAGAAAACAGCTTCGAACCACATATCTGATAAGGATTTGATATTCAGAATATATAAACAACTTTGACAGTGTTTGTCTTCAACATGCAAAAGACATAAATCAATATATTTTGCTCAGGAAAAAAGGCAGGAAAGCAAACGTAAGTAAAGCCTGTGGATCACTCACAATTTAGAAACATTTCTCAATTTTTTTCTCAGGGTTCAAAGCAAAGATGCTAAGTCTTTCCCTCTAGACATCTGAGGGTTTATAAGCAGCATGATACAAGCAATGCAATTTTGATAATTGCTGCCAAAATGGTTGGTAGTCAAGCCTCCCTCCATCAACCCAGCCAGACATCTAATTCTCTCTCTGAGGACAGTCTATTACCTCTTCTCTACTGAACTTTTTAAAACTTTCTGATTCAATGAGTTCTGTAACACCCTCAGAACTGACATCTATTGGAGTGTGAACCAGTTCCGATTAAAGAAAAACACTTGCCAAACGCAAATCTGTATCTGCTTCTAAATGATAACTTCTGAATATGTGAACTTTCCCAACAAAACACATTCTGCATTCAGTTCTGGGATAAAATACAGGATGGATGCAACAGAGAAGGGAAAGAATATGTTGGAAGGCTGATGAAACCACTTCGTCGTGTGGAAACCCACGTTGAGTTGGACAGCAATTAGAAGGAGCAAAATTTCAGATACTCATTTCAAAGGACCCAGCCGCCAATGTTGAGGATCCAACTTCCAGTGCCAACTATGGTTTGCAGTAATTGTTTTGTACTTTACTTAAGGAAATGTCCTGTTCTGAAATGTCTTATAACAGGAAATAAGAAGAAGGAGTTAGGCAGTGAAGTCAAGTATCCTAATATGGAAATCAGATCAAGGATCTGAAATAAGATATTATTTATTTAGGTTTATGTTGCACAATTCAGAATTTGGAAACCACCACTTACATGCATCTAAACTTGTCACTAGAGAGTCTTCCAAGGAAATCTAGGGAGATTTATAAAACATCATAGTCATTTTCAATCTGTATGGAAAACAAAATGTCAAGCTGAAAGTTACAGTGTAGTAATATTTTGTCTAGTCGTCAAAATTTCATACTGATAGAATTACATATTCTATGACAGTTTGCTGATTTTTACAAATATGTCCATCAAATGGCTAATAGTTGACAATGTGCAAATATCCCTATACAAACATCCAACTAAAAGCAGAGATTCAAACACTCAAATCCTTTGGAGGAAGAAATCCAGAAAGAATTCATTTGCATCTTGTGAAAGTGAATCTATTATCTTCTTGGTTTAATTTCCCATAATAGAGGAACTCCAAATTTTCAGGGTGTAAAATGGAAAAGCTAACATATAATTTCAAAAGATGATGATAGAATTTGATGGAAAATAAAACATTATAGTTGCATTTCTATTTCCATTGAGTCTTAAAAACAGTAAGATACCACCAAATATCCACATATATAGAGGGTAGGTAGTAATTAATAGTCATTCATTTTAACTTAATAGCAAATAAAAATTAAATTCCTCTTTAAGTTGACCTATGGATTAGAAATATGATAATGCAAATTCTTCATCTCTTCTATGGAAAGATTTGTCTGGAAGAAGGGCCCCATTTTCTCCTCTTCAAGACTCAGGTAAATTTCTTATGTTGGCCAATCAATGTTGATGGGGGCACATTGAGAGCAAAGAGTTTTTATATAATTTGTAAATTTTAAAAAAGATTATACTTGAGGTCTAGCAGAGTAACTTTACTCTGGAAACCCATTATTTCTTGAATCAGTCTAAGAGAAGTGGATTGCTCCGAATTTTGGAATGGCTCAACTAAAAAGAGAGGGGAGGGGAGTGGATGTGGCTCAAGCAGTTGAGCATCTGACTTCCACTTGGGAGGTCCCTGGTTTGGTTCCTGGTGACTCCAAAAGAAGCAAAAAACAAACAACAAAACAAATGAAAAAACCAACTCAGGGGAGTCGATGAGACTCAGGGGTCCACATATGAGGCCCTGGGTTCAATTCCCAGCCCCAAATACCTGAAAAACAAAACAAAACAAAAAAGAGGTGAGAGAGAGGTAAGGAAGTAAGGAAGGAGGGAAGTTTGACTAGGAGCTTTAAGAACATATTTCTACTCACTAAAGAAAAAGCAAATTTTGTTTATGACTATTCAGATGCTTAGCTGTTACTTCCAACAATCTGGCTTGGCTAGAAGTTGAAAGTCAAATAGCTTCCTGCCTCATTTTCTCCCCTTGTTTTTTCCTCCAGCATCTATCCTCACTTTTTCTTTCCATGATTCAAATTCAAGTCTACTATCAAGCAATCTGAGTGAATATAGACAATATCTATTTGAAAAGGTGTGTGTGTGTGTGGAGGTATGCATCAGCACATCTTTCCTATCTAAATAATCCTAATCTTAGGGGCAAAGGTGAGTTCTTCCTTAAAAATGAACATTCTTTTCAAAATATATGCAAGAGGAAATAAAGCAGATTCTGAAGTGCACCCAAACAGCAAGAGAAAAATTTCTTTTGGAGGATCTCATTAGTTGACAATCATTCCACAAAGAACCAATTGCCTTTGGGCATTTCCTGACTTGAAATTCTTTACTGTTCATTGTAGTAACAGTCACTAAATACTTAAAGGTTTAGCAATAATTAACAAGGTTTACAATAATTAACAATATGTAGCTCAGTTTCCCTTAATATGCACTGGGGAAAGGTTAACCCCATCCCCCATAAACCTACATGCCATGGCACTTCCCCACAGGTTAAATAAAGAAACCACACAGAGATGGGAGTAAAGGGACATGGAAACCTTCTCTACCTACATATCAGAGGGAGATAAAATTCCTACAGAACAAAGAAACATCTGCTCCTGCAGCATTCAAAGAACCATTGATGTGGCCTATGGGTGGGAGGCTGTTCATCTCTTTGTAGATAACCTAAGCTGTCTGAGTCCTGTCTTGTGGGTGTGGGACAGTAAGAGGCTGCAGTCCTGCCCTTGGTGACTGTGGCAATGACTCCAGTCCCGGGAGACAGTTTATCCATGCAAACTCTATAAACTTTAAATATTCAGGGAAAATGCAAACAAAATGTGCTAAAAGTTTATCTAGAATGTATGAAGTCCATGCTAAAAGCTTACCTAGGATGTGGACGATATATGCTAATTCAAGCCTATTGAGCAATGAAAACAAAGAACCATTTGGCCCTTCTTCTCTGTATAAAAGGAACTCAAAATTCTTATTTGGGGCTCAGGTTTGAAACAGAAAGCTCCTGAGTCCGGCCAGCCATCAAAAAATCATTTTTTCCTTCTCAAAATCATTCTTGAGTCCTGGCCTTTCTATATGCAAATAATTGAACCTCTCTCGTCTTCTACAACATCATAACTCCCTAACCCACTATCTTCTAGTTACTATCAGGGAAAATTTTCACCTCTAGGGCTTCCTGTTGGTCCCTGCACCTCACTCAGACCCTCAACCCCCTTCCACCAACTATCATTCCCCCGCCTAGGAAAGTTCTGTGTAAATTAAAATCCCCCCTTCCAGGAGTGGGCTGAAGTCTCTCTTTAGACCCCCACTATGCTGGTGGGGGGGGCTGAAGTCTATTCTTCAGACCCCCACCATTGGGAAAGCTTCTTAATAAATTCTTTCTTTGTCTATAGTCATATCAGTCTCCGTGTCCCAGTAAGCACCATATTTTTCTCCAACACAAGGTATTATTAATAAGGTGGTGTATGGGAACTGTGTATTTTATATATGTTTTCTGTAAACCTGCAACTTCTCTAATAAAAAAGAATTCTAAAAAAGTGAGCCAATAACTTCCCATTGTTTAAGCCAAAAAATATTTGAAGCTTCAATAGTCACTACTTTGTGTGTCCCTAAAAGCAGAGCTTGAGACAAGAACTTGGGTGCAGGTGTTTAGCTGGAAGCTTACACAGAAGGCAGAACATGGGAGGTGTGGAAAGAAGCAATGCCATTATCTGGATACATTAAGCAAGTCACTCATAAATTGTGATATTTGAGACTTCCTGAGAGGCATTCAGACTTCTTTCCAGAATTGTCTACCCGAAAACTAGAAGAGCGGAGCATTTACTAACTGTCCCCATGTCCAATTGGCTGAGGGTTGACCATGGGACTTTAAAGTTCCCATCAACTTAAAGCTTGAGCACAGACCAAGTAAGCTCCAAAGCTATAGAAGAAAGCTTTAGGACAAGTGCAGAAAAATGATGTTCTCTTTTGAGAAGGAACCCCTCTGAAGGTAAGTCTGAGTTTAGAATCACAAGCTGCAGCTTCAATCACAGATATGTGATGTGGGCACAGGAGATAGCTCCCATAGTTTACCCACTAGTGTCTTTAGATTGACTGATGTCCTTCTCTGTAACTGTTTTAACTTGATGGTCAACCACCAACTTTATAAAACAATGCTAGAGATTAATCAAGTATGGTCTAACCAGACTTGCAACTGTTGCTGAGGCTATCATGTTTACTTATCATCTCTTTCTTCCAGCTTCCCCTCACTCTCAACAAGGTTTCAGCTCCTCTGCTTTTCTCTCCTTCTTGGATGACTCACCATCAAATCGAAGGCTCTCATTTCTTGGCTCCCTTGCCTCGCTGATTCATGCCCCAGTAAATCCCCCATCTCCCAGACATTGTGGTACAGCAACCCTATCTCTTTGTCTTCAGCATCACTGATTATTTCCATCAGGAAAATAATTCATTTCTTTGTGTCTGGTCCACTGGCATGGAGAGCCTGAGGTGGACAGATGTCAGGCATAATTCAGGTTCAGAGCAAACCTCTCTGTGACCTTTTCCCTGGGAACTAGAACGTCTCATGTTGCAGAGCCTCAGGTTTTTAGCAGAGGAGCCTTGAATTCTGCAAGTGGATCATTGGGATTGATGACAAAAGGAGCCACTCCTCCTAATACTTATTGCTGTCTACCCATGTGTACTAGTTATTGGGGGCAGAGCACCATATTTTAGGCATTGGCTCAGTGTGTAAAACACATTTTGGAAGCCAGTGTGTCCTCCCCACAGGGTGCGTTACTTGAGCTAGCACCTTAGCTCTACCTTTTAATGGATCACTCCATCTTTTGATTTTTAACTTTTACAAACAAATACTTCCCCTCCCCCCTCATTCTCCTCCTTCCTTGCAAACCTCTGATCTGCTTTCTTTATCTGCAAATTTGCTATCTCTTGTCACTGGTTCTAAGTGATATCAGATAACACTTGTCCATTGTGTCTTTGCTTATTTCATTGAGCATAATGTTTAAAAGGTTCTTCCTTGTTACAGCATGTCTTATAACTTCATATTTCCTTATGGCCAAATAATATTCCACTGTGTATATGTCCCACGTTTTGTTTACCCATTCATTTTTTGATGGGCACAGGAGTTGTTTCCAACTTTGGGCTATTGTGAATAATGCTGCTATAAATGCTGGCATACAAGTATCTATTTTCAAACCAAGTTTTCACGCTTTCTGGGTAATATCTAGAAGTGGATTGCTGAATCAAGTGGTATTCTTTACTCATTTTTGAGTAAACACCATACTGCTTTACTTTGTGACACCATCATTTTACCTTTCCATAACAATGCACTTGAGTTCCAATTTCTCCCCATCCTCTCTAACACTTATTTTCCATTTGTTTTATAATAGCCACCCTTGAGGGTGGAAAGTGGATTTAATTTGCATTTGCATGGCCAATGGGTTGAGCATCTTTCATCTGCTTATTGGCCATTTGTATATCTTCTTTGGAGAAGTGTCCATTCATATCCTGTATCCATGTTTTTTTTTTTTTGTTTTTTTTTTTATTGACTTTGTAATAATATTACATTAAAAATATATATGTGAGGTCCCATTCAACCCCACCCCCCCACCCCTCCTCTCCCCCCCCCAACAACACTCGTTCCCATCATCATGACACATCCATTGGATTTGGTAAGTACATCTTTGGGCACCTCTGCACCTCATAGACAATGATTCACATCATGGCCCATACTCTCCTCCATTCCATCCAGTGGGCCCTGTGAGGATTTACAATGTCCGGTGCGTATCCATGTTTTAATTGCGTGGTTTGCCTAGATTTTCAAGATGTTAACTCAGTGTTATATATTACATTATCTCAATATGCTGGATTTATGGAGAAAAATTGCTTGTCGTTTTCTTCATCCAATGAGAATAGAGCATGCCCTTCTCTATCTGGCCCAACAGAAGAGCTGCCGTTCTATAAACTCTGATTTTCTCCCTGGTTCTCAGTTAGGCAAAAATGTAAAACGTAAAGCCTTAGCTTCAATCTGGAAAGCTTAACCAGAAATATCAGGTTGAAAACATGAAATAGAGGGCATTAAAAATATCAGCAAAACACACAATCTGGCTCCCCAAAATCATAACAAAAGCAGATGTTAATAGCAGAGTAACAAATGTAGACCACTGCTTTCCAAAGGCCCCTGTTTACTTTGTACTTTAGTTTTATTTTTTTCAGCCTTAGCTGAGCAGACTCTTGAATCTAAAAGCACAGAGGATGCATTGAAGGGCTAAATGAATGGACACAATGCTTAGTTTGGAAAATTCTTGTTTAAGTTAAATAAGAAAATATACAGGTACACTGACATACATTCACAGAGAGACAACAGATGGGTCAGAAGTTGAGAAATCCACCAGACTTAGTTTTGACAATGCACTCAAATGCCTGTGTAACAACCCATTGTCAACTGCCCCTTTCCTGGATGTGAGCTTTCATAAAAGCCTTTGTTCCTTGATCACCTCTGAAGTCACATTCTTCTGTAATGAGAGGCCATTGTCACACACCACTGTAGAGAATTGAAGCAATTGTTTGGCTAATTTGGGTTTTCAAAACAATTCTTAGGTGGGCTATAGCTAAATCACCTAGCAAAATGTTTTTGTTTATTTCTCCCTTGAATGTTCCACATAATTACCTTCCATTTCATTTTCACTTTAGAAAGGTGGATCTGAGTACAGAGCTCTCACAACATGTAGTTCATGTTTAAAGGGGGGATTCTTGCTAATATTAACAAATAGATAAAATAAAGGGTCTCATACCATCCCAGAGTCCTCAGGATTGGGGAATGACCGATGGACTAGAGTAGACTTGCTGGTATTCTACTATGAACCTACTGTGATTCTAGCAATGGAAGAACTTTTATCATTGATGTGGAGGTAATGGCCACTGAAGGTTCTGAGGGCAGGGGGAGGGAAGTACAGGTGTAATATGGGGGTGCTTTGGGAACTTGGGACTTGTCCTGAATGACATTGCAATGGCAGATACAGGCTATTCTATATCTTGCAATAACTTACAAAAATGTGCAGGAGAGAGTGTAAACTACAGTGTAAATGATAATCCATGCTTAGTGGCAATGCTCCAAATTGTGTTCCTCAGTTTTAACAAATGTACCACTCTAGTGAAGGATGTTGTTGATGTGGGAAAACACGGGAAGGGTAGGGTGTGGGGCATATGGGAATCCCCTATGTATTTTTATGTGACATTTTTGTAATCTAAGTATCTTTTGAAAAAAATATATAATTTAAAAAAAAGGAAAGTGCATGGGTATGTTGACTGTTAATGAATATCGATTGAGTGAAAGGTGCATAATCGATAAATATATATGTGCATATAAATGCATACATACTACATACACATACATGTAAGTATACATGTACATATAAGTATATCCAATTCGATGGAAAGCACTATCCTAAGCTTAAATTATACATGGTCCTCACTGTCAGACCCCACAGATTGGCTGTTGCAGTATTTAATATTCATATTATAAATTATTATATTATAAATGTCCACTTAAAATGGATATTCACTTATTTGTACTTGATATTCTAAATCCTTTCTTCTCCTTGCTGAGCAGAGAGATGTTATTTATTTATTTTTTCCTTCTTTATTTTTTTTTAAATGTTACATTAAAAAAATATGAGGTCCCCATATACTCCCCACCCCCCTCACCCCACTCCTCCCACATCAACAACCTCTTTCATCAGAGTGGGACATTCATTACACTTGGTGGATACATTTTGGAGCACTGCTGCACCACATAGACAGTGGTTTACATTGTAGTTTACACTCTCCCCCAGTCCACCCAGTGGGCCCTGGCAGGGCATACAATGTCCAGCATCTGTCCCTGCAGCACCACCCAGGACAACTTCAAGTCCTGGAAATGCTCCCACATCATATCTCTTCTTCCCTCTCCCTGCCCTCAGCAGCTACAATGGCCACTTTCTCCACATCAAGGCTACAATTTCTTCCATTACTAATCACAATAGTTCCACAACAGAATATCAGTAAGTCCACTCTAATCTATACTCTATTCCTCCATCCTGTGAACGCTGGGATGGTGACATCCACTCCCCTTCTATATGAGAGGAGACTTAGATTCCACTTGGATGATGGATGCAATTCTCCTCCTTGCAGTTGTAGGCATGTTGTTCCTCTCATTCCAAATCCAATCAGACAGAATCTCAGATAATTGCATTAGTGGTAAAGCTGAATGTCACAGTTGCCCTCAAAGCATTTGGAGAGGACCGTGAGGTGTTACAGAGCTGATTTGACCTCTAACAGCTGTGTTATAGGCAGTGCAGCTTTCACAATCATGGGCTGCAGGCATGTGGACTGCTCCCATGCCTGGGTTTGGGGGAAATGAGCAGCATTACAAAACAGGAGATGGTTCCTATCAGCATACCCCTGAAATAAAAGGCAGCCTTGAGAAGATGATAAATTAACTATGAGTCTGCTGAATTTCATCCTCTGTCAGAAGTTGGCAAACTATGGTCCATGTGCTAAGTCCAGCCTGACACCTGTTTTGCTGAAAAAGTTTTATTGGAACATAACCATGCTCACTTGATTTATCAACTATGACTCTTCTGCACTCAAACAGAAGAACTGAGTACTTGTGACAGAAGCTATGGCCCCCAAAGTCTAAAATATTTACCATTTGGCTTTTAACAGAAGTCTACCCTTGGTCTACATCCAATTGCCCAAAAAATGTAGAGTGGCTGTTTTAAACCACACACTGTCTATAAGCTTCTTCTCTTTCCTTTAGAAGAGGCTACATAAGTTGAGGTGGTTATTGAAGGAATACAAAGTCCTTATTGTCCAGCTCAGGGGTTGAATGGTGCTAGTTTTATTCCACAGTTGTCATTGGGTGCACTCATAAGTGTTTCTCCTGTAGATCCTACAGTGATTTGTCAATGGAATCTTGAGTTTACTGTAAATCAGGCATCATTTGAGCCTTAAGGTAGATTTACAGGAGGGAAAAATTATTCAACATTATCATAATAATCATCCTAATAACCATGTCATCTTTTTCATCTCTGATAGCCCTGTTATTGAAGGTCTCACATCAAAGAAACATTATAATATCTCATTGGTGGTGTGAACTCTTTCCAGAGACATTTCATAATAAGGAAGCATATTCTGTTATAAAGTTTGCTATGGTTGAACAAGATCCAAGTGACTTTCAAAGCTATTAATATAGCCTGTGCATAAATTCAAACTTATTCTATATCCAAGTATGCCTAGAAAACCAATTGAAAATAAACTCTACAGGTTTTGGATATTCAGGGAGGATGCAAACTAAATGTGTTAAACTTACCTGGAATGTGGGGGGTTCATGTTAAAAGCTTACCTGGAATGTGGGGGATATGTGTTAAGTCAAGCTGGAATGTGGGGGGTTCGTGTTAAAAGCTTACCTGGAATGTGGAGGAGATGTGTTAATTCAAGCCTACCTGGAGGAAATAACCTATCTAATACTCAGATAAAACACTTGAAGAAATTAACAAGAAGTCTGTTTGCATATAAGAACCATTTGACTCCCACTCTTACATCCTCTGCGTAAAAGGGACCCAAAAATTCTATTCGGGGCTTGGTATTTATTAGGACAAGGGTCAGTGAGTCTGGCCGGTCAAAATAAATCTTCCTTCTTAGAATTCTCACGTCCTGGCCTTCAATACTGTATATACTTGCCTTCTCTCTGCTGCAACACTATGAACAAAGTAATAAGTCCAATGTGTACAATATCATTTGAGCAAAAGTTCAACATGTGCATATAATTACCACAAAATACTTTGTAATCCAAGGGATGTCTTGGAGGATATTGTAATCATTTCATTTGTATGTGATTGCATGGTTTTTATGGAATTTTATATACAGATCTAGTTTTTTGCCTAGTTCTTCTCTAGCATAAGTGTGGACACTGACAATTCACTTTTTCTTCAATTTCTTGATTAGTGCTTCTTAAAAATTATTTGGATGTGAATCATTTGGGGATCTCATTAAAATGAGAGGGGGGGAAGGGGCTAAAGTGCCTTTCTAATGAGTTCAGAGGCTAGGCTGGAATAGGTACAAGAATGTAGACCCACATTGTACAATGTGGTGGTCACAAACCGTATGTGGCTAATCAAATTTAATTCTAATTAAATACAATTTAAAATTCACTTCTTCAGTTGCAGTAGCTGGGTTTCCATTATTTGATAGTCACATATTATGGGTTGAATTATGGTCCCTTAAAAGCTAGGTTGAAGTACTAATCCACGGTCATTCAGAATGTGACCTTGTTGGAAACAAGGTCATTACAGATGCAATGAGGCAGGTTAGAAAGAGGTCCTACTGGAACGGGGTTGGTTTCTAATCCAATATGACTGTTGTCCTTATAAGAAGAGGAAATTTGGACACAGATGGTGACCGACACCGGGCAGAGTCGGTGTGACACCATGTGTCTTAGTTTGCTGCAGGGCCACCGATGCAAAGTACCATAAGTGGGCCGACGTTTATAAAGGGGACTTATTTAGAATAAAAGCTTACAATTCTGAGGCTGTGAAATACTTTGGCAGCTGCCTTTTTCTTTTTTTATTATTATTATTTTTTCTTTTAATTTTTAAAATTTATTTCTCTCCCCTTCCCCGCCCCCCGCCCCAGTTGTCTGCTCTCTCTGTCCATTCGCTGTGTGTTCTTCTGTGTCCGCTTCTATTCTTGTCAGCGGCCTGGGAATCTGTGTCTCTTTTTGTTGCGTCATCTTGCTGCATCAGTTCTCCGTGTGTGCAGCGCCATTCTTGGGCAGGCTGTGCTTTTTTCATGTGGGTCGGCTCTCCTTACAGGGTGCACTCCTTGAGCGTGGGGCTCCCCTATGCAGGGGACACCCCTGCGAGGCACGGCACTCCTTGTGCGCATCAGCACTGTGCGTGGGCCAGCTCACCACGGGTCAGGAGGCGCTGGGTTTGAACTTTAGACCTCCCATGTGATATGCAGACACTTTATCTGTTGGGCCAAATCTGCATCCCTCCTTTTTCTTTTTTCTTTTTTCTCTCTCTCTGTCTGTTTCTATCAGACCCAGCAAGAGGATGGAGACTAGAACTGGTTCACACCTCGCTGATACATTCCAATCACAAGCCCCGCCTCCCTCCCCCCAAGGAATGGATTAGTTCAAAAACACAATGTTTTTCATTTGGGACTCATAAAAGAATGTCTATGGTACATTGTTAGGGCAAGCCCGGGAATCGAAGACCCCACATGGGGTTCAGAAATAAAACATTCCCATCAGGGCAGAAAATTGTTGCTGGGCAGGACTTCTCTAGAGGATAGAGAGAAAAAGGATGAATTCTGTCCCTAAGAAACATGTTATTCATATTTTTAAATATTGGGACATAATTTAAATCTTTAAATAAAAACACTTCTTTTAAAAATGTGTTTTTAAATTCTGTTATCTATTGACATTTGAGGAACTATTACAATTTATAACGTATATGTACACTTGGGACCCAGAGTTTAACTAAGATCAAGTTTTTCTTTATCAAAGAACAGGTACCATTTGATTTTTTTTTTTTAAGTCAATTTTGAAATATCTGTCTTGTCTATCTAGAGACTTCATCTGAATCAAGCAAAATGCTCCAAAGATGACCTTTTCATGCAAGAGAAGTTAAATGTGGTGGCATTATCATATTGTATGTTTTATTATTTCTATATTCTTCAGTTGAGTACAGAGTGAAAAATGATGGCTATCTTTTTTTCCCCTAAAACTCAATAAAGTGTTTTTAAGCAGGTCATGGAAGACATTTATTAAACTTCTACTAGGCAGACTGTTAGAGCAACCAATAGCCTGGGTATTGGTTTCCAAGGGCCTAAATTCCTATTTCAGAACTAACTCGATTTGCATGTTCCATGGGCTTCATTTTCAAGGGGTAGTATCGCATTTCACAGAAAAAGTAGAGCTATCTTCCAGATCCAAGTGGTCAAGCTCATGCATTTTGCATAAGTGTTATTCATCTAAAAATCAATAGACTACTTCGTGATCTTGGACAATTAGATGTAGGGAGTCACAGAAAAATCCCTGAAGGATTGTCAACATCACTGCAAAGTGAAGTAAGACAGAAACTTCCTCACCCCCATTCCCACCCGCTACCCCCCGCCCCAAAAGAGGTGTCCAACCTAATCTTCCCTGATTAATCCCTTAAAGCAATTTTTAAAGAGCTATAACTGCTTTTTGATTGTGCATAAAGTTTCCTTCATAATAAGGAAAATATATCCCCTTGGAAATAGGGACGTGATGAAAAAAACAGTCATTTGAAATCATTCAGAGGGAGTCCACTAATATCTCTCTGAGAAGTGCTTTTCAGTTAAGTCATTGAGCTGATTTTCTGAAGGACCTCTTATTCCCCTTTGGAAAGTTCAATAACTTCTGACATCCCCTGCAAGCGACTGCAGAAACTTCATACACTTTCTGTGGCAACTCACTTCTGATTCTAAATACCCAGCATTGGCTCAGACTACACAAAACACCAGCCACAGTTTGGGGTTCCCAGCATCAGCCCCACTTCTGACCTAGCTACAAACTCAGGGGTGCCAAATCCTCCACCCCCTGGGTTTGAGAATTTGGTAGAATGACTCACTGAACTCACCACTGAACTAGGCTTAGGATTATAGTTTTATTATAGTAAAAATGATATACATGATAGGGGTAATGCTTATGCATGCCTCAGTAGGGTCCCAGAGACAGCCAAAGTAGATAGAAGCCCAGGTACTGGTTCTCCTGAGGGCTACAGAGACCCACAGGTGGTACAGTCATGGCAGATGGCTCTGGAGTTCAAGGCCATGTCAGTTGGCCCTATTTTGGAGTTTATGTTCCTGAGTGTGATGGAGTTGGACTCAGATATGACCTTTCTACACATACCTTTTCTGTTACTCTTAAGACCTGTGGTTGGTGCTGGGGTTGGTATATACTCAGGAGACCTTTATTTCTGGACTGTCCATGTGACAGTCAGGCCCTGAGTCTCAGCAGACTTGCAATTCCTACAGTCTGGTTTATTGGACTTACCTTGGCCAGCTAACAGGAAGGTGAAGAAGGTCAACCACCACACCAGGGAGCCAAGAGTGCCTACAACTGCAAGCAGGAGAACTGCATCCATCATCCATGTGGAATCTAAGCCCCTCTTGATATAGTGGGGGAGTGGACATAACCATCCCAGCATCTACAGGCTGGAGGAATAGAATATGGATTAGAGTGGACTTACTGATATTCTACTATGGAACTATTGTGATTAGTCATGGAAGAAATTGTAGCAATGATGTGGAGAAAGTGGCCACGGTAGCTGCTGGGGGGGGGGGGGGGTGGGCGGGGGGAGAGAGAAGAAGAGATATGATGTGGGAGCATTTCCAGGACTTGGAATTGTCCTGGGTGGTACTGCAGGGACAGATGCTGGACATTATATGTCCTGCCATGGCCTACTGGGTGAACTGGGGGAGAGTGTAGACCACAATGTAAACCAGTGGTGCAGCAGTGCTCCAAAATGCATTCACCAAATGCAATGAATGTGGCACGATGATGAAAGAGGTTGTTGATGTGGGATGAGTTGGGTGAGAATTCAAAAATTCATATTTTTTGAATGTAACATTTAAAAAAAAATAAAGAAGGGGAGAAAAAAGGATATAACATGAGAAGAGACCCATGGGGGAAGATCTGGAGGGTCTCAAAAGCAAGCATCTGTTCTCTCCATATGGAGTCAGGATGGGTCAACTTCCCAGCACAGAGATGTATCTTCATCTTGGAATCTCCTCAGCTTCATTGCCCAAGAGTTCTTTTTGGGGTTCCATTACATTGGCATGACTGGGGGATTCAATGCCATGTGTTTGGACTCCATCATCAGCCCCAGCTCCCTGAAGTTGTGTGTGTGAGGGTCGAGGTTGACATGAAGCAGCTCAAAACCTCACCCCCTCATCCCATGGTTGGTTTCTATTGCCAGACCCCACCCTAAGGCTGATCCTACCTCCTCGTTTCCTTAGCATATGATCCATCAGGTATTGCTCCGGACTCACCTTGAATTATAAATCACTCCTATCACAAGAAAATCCAATGATTTTCAGGGAAACTCTCCAGCAAAATGGTCAAAAGCCAGATCTCTTCTGGCGAGGCCAAATTCATTATTATAAAGTCCCCCACCACCCCTGCAGTCTTTTGTCTAAGCCTTTTAATAGTTTTTTTTTTAAACTAGAGAAGTTGGAGATTTACAGAAAAATCATGCATAAAATAGAGTCCCCATATACCATCCTATTATTAACACCTTGTATAGTGGTATTATGAAAGAACATCACAATAATTGAACTAGTAGCTATAGTCCATTGTTTACAATAAGGTTTACTGTTTGTGTTGTATAGTTCTATGGTTTTTAAATTATTTTCATTCTGGTGACATATGTAGCACCTAAAATTTCCCTTTTTTACTACATTCAAATATATAATTCAGTGCTGTTAATTACGTTCACAGTGTTGTACTACCATCACTCCCACCCATTACCAAAACTTCACAATGAACTAACAGGCTCTGAACTCAATTTCCTAATATATTTGATCATAAATATCTGTATTATAATCTTACCAACAATTCTAGTGTTTACCAATTCCAGTGGCAGATATAACCTGAAAAATAGGAACTGAATACTCCTGGGGCATTCTTAGAGTCGTATTTCATCACTGATAATTAGTCCAATCATCATCGGATGTGGAATTGTTGTAAATTGTTGTAATGTGACCTGAGACACGATCACACATTGAAAGCAGATTCAGTAGTTGGGATGGTGAATGCAATTTATTTGCTTGCTTCGTCGCAAGCTGCCAGCACAACCAATGTACAATTGTCCCCTGCTCCCACCCTGCCTTTCGCTTCCTTATACTTTGCCCGCCTGTTCCTCGTAACCTCCCTGTATTATGGCCCTTCTCAGCAGCAGTTTGTGCTGCTGCCTCCCTCTGCCCCTCCTCCCAGCCACTGTTATCTTCCCCCTCCCAGCGGATCGCTGTTCTCCCCGCCTCATTTCAACTGCCCTCATCCCGTATCCGCCCCGGCACAACCTCGGAAACAACCCCCTCTGCCATCAATGGCTTACGTCATAAACCGCAGGTCCGCCCTTGCCTCTGCAGCCAATCCTCAGCTGCCCCGCGGACATGCCCCTCCCACAACCTCCCCGCCTCCATGACACTATAAAACCCCATGTACTTCCCGAATAAAATCAGACCTGCGCATAGACCTCGTCTCCGTGGTTTTTCCTCCATCGAACCGCGCGTCCCCACCAAGCCTTGAGCCGCCCGCTGCCGCCCCGGTCAGGCCGTGGCGTAGGCCCGATCCCCGGCAGCGACTCGCCTGCAGTGACCCGCCTGCAGTGCCGCAGCGGAGGCCAACATACAATAAATAGGTGAAGGACACACAACACAGTTAAAGGTGGAAGATACCACAGTCAGGGGGTGACTTTAATGAAAGGTCTTGAGATTGAGTCTGACGTGGCATCAGCAGAGACTCCAAAGCCACCAGTAGGAGTCACTGGTCGCTGTATCAGCGATGGTGGCCGCAAGCCTTGTGACACAAATGTGCTTTGGGGCCAGGAGTCTGCTTCAACCTGATGCTCACTGGATGGCATCAGAATTGGGTCTGTATGCCTCAGAAATCTGGCCATCGATATTATTACCAAAGGAAACCTCAAGCCAGTCCATATATCTGGTTACTACTTGTTATAAAAACATGAATTTGTTTATGTTCTCATTGTGGTCAACACCTTGACAATGTTTGGGGATTCATGATCATTAATATCATTTCAGTATATAACCTCACCATATCATTCTCATATGACCAAAATGTCTCCCAAGGAAAGGACCCTCAAGCTTGCAGTTTTCCATTGGATCTTGTCTGGCTCAAGAGCAGGCAAGCTCTCAGGAGCACAGGGCTTCTGGCTTCCAAGTATACTGGTGCTAAGAGGTACCATCAGCCTCTCTCATTAAGAAGTTAGTAGATCTCATAACCCATTTATTCATGCCTTCTTGGTTGTGATATATCCTCTTCCTTTGTCATTTATTGTTACCCAAACTTTTCCACTTCTGGAAAGGACGTTAAGTTGGATTGAAGACAGCAAGAGTAGCCTACAACTGAATCTGTGGTGCAGAAACATGCACGGAAATGTGAGAGGAAGAACAGGTGTGTGAATTGTATACATACATCAAAATTAACAGTTTCCTGTGTATAAATTAAAGCATCAGAGGGGCTCAGCTGCTTATAAAGGCATTTAGGAAATGTCCAAGTGGGGCTCAAAAATGGCGGGCTGGCTTTAGAGTTCCTTATTAGGTGGGGGAGGGGTATTACAAAATGAGGAGCAGATATAAATTGATTAGCATGATATGCTTGTCTGTTCCGATAAGCTCTCTCTACTGGATGGAAACTGACTTATCCCCCAGTGGGCTTAACTGCAATTTGTTAGGGTAAGGTGCACTCCATTTTCTTGGAAAGCCCCTGTGGTCACCTGTTATAGTTTTCTGGAAAATCCTTTCTCAGAGAAGGGTTGCTTCCAGCAATGCCCAATGCAGACAGTCATTTGACTTTCCTGAACCCATCATAACCAGAGCATCTAGCAAAAGTGAAAATTATAGCCAGGTTCCCAGGTACTATCTTCCAGGAGCATGCAAGGAGGCACGGCACACGATCAGAAGGATCAGAAAGATGGATTCTGTTGTAGTAGCTCAGAGAAGTCGGGTGTATGCAGTATCAAAGGCCAGGATGCGAGAATTCTGATTAGGAAGTTGATTTATTTTGACTAGCCAGACTCGGCAGACTCTTGTCCTGATAAAAACCAAGCCCTGACTAGATTTTTTGGGTCCCTTTTATACAGAGGATGTAAGAGTGAGGAGTCAAATGGTGCTTGTATGCAAAAGGACTTTTTGTTAGTTTCTTCAAGTGTTTTATCTGAGTATTAGATAGGTTATTTCCTTCAGGTAAACTTGAATTAACACATATCCCCCACATTCCCGGTAAACCTGAATTAATACATATTCCCCACATTCCAGGTAAGCTTTTAGCATGAACCCCCCACATTCCAGGTAAGTTTGATACATTTGGCTTGCATCCTCCCTGAATATCCAAAGCCTACAGAGCTTAAACTTCTCAGTTGGCTTTCTACATATATTTGGATATAAAATAAGTTTGAATTTATGCACAGGCTATATAACTGTTCTCTGCACTTCCATGACCCTATTTCCAGTTCAGTTATTGGATTTGACTGTTTCTAGGTGACCGAAAGGAAATCACTTCCAAGGTGTGGGTCCATGCATTCTCTTGTGAACGCTCACTACTAATGGGTGCCAGGGACAGAAGGAAGAGAAAAAGAGCTAGCAAAATAGTAGGGTCTGGAGGTTTTCAGGGTTTTATACATGAAAATGGTGGATACTTGTGATGGTTTGAAGCTGTATGGACCCCAGAAAAGTATGTTTTTAAAGTTAATCATTCCTGGGTGTGTGGACCCATTGTAAGTAAGATCTTTCGATGAAGCTAGTTCAGTTAAGGTGTGACCCACCTCATTCAGGATGGGTCCTCGTTCTCTTACTGGTGTCCTTTATAAGAGAGTGAAATTCAGACAAAGGAACAGAAATCCACAGAATCAAAAAGCCAGAAGCATCAAAACCCAGAGGAGAAGGGAGAGCCCAGCAGATGCTGCCATATG
Source organism: Dasypus novemcinctus (assembly GCF_030445035.2). Taxonomy (NCBI): domain Eukaryota; kingdom Metazoa; phylum Chordata; class Mammalia; order Cingulata; family Dasypodidae; genus Dasypus; species Dasypus novemcinctus. Next base: position 5,585,591 of record NC_092216.1, on the reverse strand, counting down.
CCTTGCCATGTGACAGAGGAGCCCAGGATCTCCAACAGCTGGTCTTGGGGAGAAATCATCACCTGAGGATGCCTTGATTGGGACATTTTTCTGTCTTGAAACTGTCAGTTAATAAATTCCCACTGTTAAAAGCCGACCCATTTTGTGATAGCTGCTGTGAGCAGCTTAGCAGACTAGATCCGTGCTATTTTCAATTCAGACACAGAACACCAGCCCTCATCTATCCTAGTTGTCCCCTGTATAAATGCACACCCGCTCACTCTTCACATGCACATTTACACACACAAACAGCAACAGATGCTACGTTGCTCCCATAGCCCCTCAGCTCTCATTCTCGAAACACTAATATGTTTCTGTAGCCTGGCAGATTTCCCAACAGTGACCCACCAGCCAATCTATCAGTTTATCAGCCCAGACTTCTTATACCGAACCCATAAGTTCAATGTTTCAGAATCCAGAGCCTAGCAACAAAAAAGTCAAAATTATTTGTTAGGTTTGTCTGTTTTTGTTCTTGAACAATTATCTAATCAACATGCAATTGCAGGAAATAAGCTCCTGGAATAACTTGTCATCTGGGATACTTCTTTCTGGGATATGTATGATATCTTAAGCTACCTTTTCAAAATTTCTCATACCCAGTTTTGAAAATTAGTATTTCCCCATTAAGAGGTGATCCAATTCATTTGGTTCCTTTTCCTTATACTTGGCCTCCTCCTTTCAACTTAATTTACCTTTGTAAGACACTGTTCTCATTTGCCAAAGGGCTGCCCATGCAAAGTACCAGAAAGGGATTGGCTTTTAGGAAGGGGATTTATTTGGGGTAAAATCTTACAGTTCCAAGGCCATGGAAAGTCCAAATTGAGGCACCATACAAGGTGCTTTCTCGCCAAAGCCAGCAACTGTTGATCCTTTTGTCCAGGCACATGGCAAAGCAAGATCACCGCTGATCTCTGCCAAGGCCTCTGACTCTCTGCAGTGGTAGGAAAACCTATCATAGTGCTAGTCTCTTTCCAGGCTTCTTCTCTCTCTCTCTTCGGCCCTCAGCTCTTCGACCTCTCTATTTGGAGCTCAGCTGTGGTGAAACCCTTCTCACATGGGATGACCAAGTATGGTGGCATCCTTTTCTTGTCTTGCTTTCTCTCTCTCTCACTGTGTGTTTCTGAGTTTATGTCAGATCGAGCAAGGGAGTAGAGGCTCAACTTGAGTTATATTTCACTGACATAGTGAGAATGTCAAAAGCTCTGAAGCAATCTTATCAATCTTATCAAGTAATCTAATCAAAAGACCCTCAATGGACGTTATTGCAATCAAAGGGTATCACACCCACAAGGATAGATCAGTTTACAAACATAATCTTTCTCTTTTTGGGATTCATAAAATAATCTTTAACTGCCAAAGACATTCAGAAATTTAATTTATATTTGTTTTTATTTCCATGTCAAATGGTTTTGAAGATGTCTACTTTTATATATTTGTTTAGTTATGAAAGGTAATATGATCTTAATACAGAAAATTTAACATTCAATTTGCGTGAGAATTAATTTCGCATATAGTTCTTCTGAGGTTTTAACTTATGCAGCAATATGTGTTTTATTATAATTATATCCTTGTCTATATGTTCTATTGTCCTACTCATATAGGTCTATAGTAAGCTTTTACTTAACATCCTATCATAAGGTGGTCCCACATTATTGTAGATACTCTTCCTACCCATTATTTCAATAGTTAACTCATGTATCACTAAAAGAGAATTGGTTTGCATTGGACTATTTACAATATTTTGAAATCACCACAAATGCTATCATAAACACATTTGTACTTCATATTGTTCAATGTTTTGGAAGTAATTCTTGATATACATGCTCAGTAATTGAATTGAATTACCAGATCAAAGTGTGTGAATAGTGTCCTGGCTTTTGATTCAATTTGGCAAATTGCTTTCCCCAAACCTGTCCTACTTTAGGGAGTCATGAATATTTAAGTAATAGTTTGTAATACTCAGAGTAGACATAGGTGATGTGATCTTTGCAAAATTAATAGAATACGGTGACGTGCTTAAAAAGTACAATATATTTTATTATTAGCAATGGTGATATTTTGTCTCATCTATTGTCCATTTGCTGAACAATATTGTTGATTTACTGTCCATACTAACATGCTTGATTTTAGTATTTTCCCAACCATTATTGTTCATTATATATATTCCAGTTTTGTTTTCTAATTTAATTAGGAAATATTTCAATGTCCAAATCCAGTAACCCAAATTTAACAGGTATGAACTCTTCTATCCATAGTTGTATCAGATCTCTATTTTAAAGGATACTGATCTTTACAGATAGTAGATTTGAGAAACATTTAAAATTAAAGATAAAAAAATTCGTAGATATATTGGGTGAAAAACATGATTCTTCAAAAGGAAGTAAAGAAAAAAATACATAACAGGTGGACAAAAATTATAGCGCATACTAACATAGGTTTTATCCTATCTTGTAGAGTTTGCTTTATAATTAAAATTGAGTCAATATGATTCAATCTATTAATAGATCAAAAGATTTGCTAGATATTCTTGACCCAACACATTTAGACTACAAAAATTGATGAATTTTGAAATATGTATACATTGTGCTACAATCACTAAAATCAAGATTATAAATACATCCATCACTTCCACATTTTCCTTGTGCCCCTCCATAATCATTTTTCCTCACCTCTTCCAGCCCCGCATCTCCATCCTCAGGTAAACACTGATCTGCTTTTTGTCACTTTGGAGTAGTTTTCATTTCCTATCATTTTATATAGATGGAATTATAGAGTATTTCACTCTTTTTTGGCTGGCTTTTCCCACGCAGCTTTATTTTAAGATCCATGCATGTCTCAATAGCTTGTTTTTAATGCTGAGTAGAATTCCGCTGTTCATTATAGAATGGTTTGTTTATCCATTTGCATTTTGATGGATGTTTTGGTTGTTTCCAGTTATGCACTACTGCAAATAAAACTGCTATGTATGCGTGTGTGCAACTATCTGTATGCACAAATGTTTGAATGCCCCAGGGTCAAAACTGAGAAGAGACTTTATAAGGAAACTGAAAGCTTTCTTCCAAATTGATTATATCCTTTAATATGCTGCCATCAGTATATGAGAACGCCAGTTGATCCATTTTCTTGCCACAGAGGGTATGTGAGGCTTTCTTATTTAAGCCATTTGAATAGGTGTGTAGTGGTATCACATTTTGGTTTTAATTGTTCCTCCCTAATGACTAATAAATTGAACATTGTTTTTGAGAACTCTATGAATTCTGATGATATATTCTTCATCAGATATGTGATTTTTCTCACTTTGTGGCTTGTCTTTTCACTGTCTTCACCATGTCTTTTGAAGAGCTGACGTTTAAAAATTTGAAGTTCTATTGATCAGTTTGTTTTCTTATGGATTGTGCCTCTGGTGCTTTGTCTAAGAAATCTCAGCCTAATGCTGGGTCACATTTGTTTCTCCTAATGTGTTCTTCTAGAAGTTTTTTTTTTTATATTTTATATTTTTAATCAAGGTCTATGGTTCAATTAGGTGCAAAGTACATATTGCCATTTAAAAATTTTTTATTTTTATGGATACCTGATTTTCCCAGCATCACATATTGAAAATACTGTCCTTTTTCCACTGAATTGCCTTTGAAACTGTTTTCAGAAATTGGTTATCTGTATATGTGTAGGTCTTTTTCTGGACTCTTTAATCTGATCCATTGACTTATTTGTAGCTATTTTTTTTTTTTGCCAGTAGCTTACTGTCTTGATTACAGTAGCTTTAAAGTAATGCTTTATATGGGGTAATGTAAATTCTCTTTCTTCTTTCTTAAAGTTTTTTTTTTTTTGCCTAGTCTAGGTCCTTTGCATTTCTGTCTGCATTGCAAATTCGGCTAGTCAATTTATTTCCTCCACAAAAAGCCTGCTGTGAATGTGAGATTTTATGAAATCTATAGATCAGTTTGGGGATTATTGCTTTCTAAACAATACTGTGTCTTCTGACCATGGATGCTGTATTTCTCTTCCAAAACAGCAATATTTGGTAGTTTATAATATACAGATCTTTCTAATCTTTTGTTTGACTTGCCCCTAAAAATTCTACAGTTTTGATGCTATGGTAGAAAACATTCATTTTAATTTCGATTTTTAAATTCTTCATAGCCAGTATATTGAATATACAGAAATAGCACTGATTTCTGTGTATTGATTATGTATTATGCAATCATACCAAATATATGCATTGCAGTGGTTTTCTTTGTAGGTTCAGTCAGATTTTCTATTGAAATAACCATGCTCTCACTATGTATAGATTGTTTTACTTAACCATTCCCCTCTGGAATTTCTTGCTTTATTACATTGGTTAGTATCTTTAGTGAAGTGTTGAACATCCTTGCCTTGTTACTGATATCAGGGAGAAAACCATTAAGTGTGATATTAGATGTAAACTTTTGTTAGGTGTCCTTTACCAGGATGAGGAAGTTTCTTCTGTTACTAGTTTACTAAAAATTTTTTTTTCAAACTAATAGATGTTTGATTTAATTGAATATTTGTCTGCATATATTGAGAAAAGCATATGTGTGTTGCATATACATATGTGTATATGTGTATATATCTGTGGGTATATGTGCATGTGTATGTATAATGTATATAGTTTGCTTGCTAATAAGTTGAAATTCATTGAATATATTGATTGATTTGTGAACATCAAAGCATGATTGTGTCCCTATGACAATCCCACTTGGTTTGTGCTGTGTAACTTTTTTTCTGTATTGCATTTAATTTCTGTTTATTTATTATTATTTTTAGAATTATCTTATCATCATTAGGGATATTGCTCTTCAGTTTTTTGTCTTCTTTTTTTTTTAAAAGATTGATTTTATTTATTTCTCTCCCCATCCCCCCATTGTCTGCTGTCTGTGTCCATTTGCTGTGTGTTCTTCTGAGTTCGCTTGCATTATCCAGCGGCACTAGGAAACTGCATCTCTTTTTTGTTGCATCATCTTGCTGCGCCAGCTCTCTCTGTGTGTAGCACCACTCCTGGGTGGGCTGCACTTTTTTTTCACGTGGGGCGGCTCTCCTTGTGGGGTGCACTCCTTGTGTTGGGGTGCCCCTGCATGGCACGGCACTTCTTGCATGTGGCAGCACTGTGCATGGGCCAGTTTTCCACCCGGGTCAGGAGGCCCTGGGGATCGAAACTTGGGCCCTCCATACAGTAGATGGACGCTCTATCAGTAGAGCCATGTCCACTTCCCTTGTTGTCTTCTAATATCCTTTTCTGATTTTGGTATCAGGGTGATGATTGGCTCACTGAATGGTTTTCAATGTGTTCCCTCCTTTTTATTTTCTAGAAATGTATATGGGGAAAATGATATTGCTTCACTAAATGTTCAGTAGAATTTGTCAGTGCAGTCATATGGTTAGGGAGTTTTCTTGATGGGAGAGTCTTTATATAGGAATTCCAATTTTAAAAATACAAATAGGACTAATCAGGTGATATATTTTTCTTGAGTGAATGTTAGTAGTTTATGTCTTTAAAGTAATTTGTCTACTTAAAATATTGTCAAACATATCAGTGTTAAGTTGTTTATAATATTCTCTGATAGTTCCTTTAATATGTTTAGAATGCCTGGTGATAGAACCCCTCTCATTCCTCATATTTGTCACTTTTTTCTTCTCCATTTTTTCCTGATCAGTCTGGCTGGAGGGTTATCAATTTTATTAGTCTTCTCTAAGAACCATGCTTTGATTTAATTTTTCCCTTTTGTTTTTATAGTTTCCAGTTCAATAATTTCCACACTCTTCTTTATTTCCTTTCATCTACTTACATTTGTTTAATTTACCCTTCTTTTTCTCTTTTCTTAAAGTGAAAGCTAAGGTAATTGACTTTAGGTCTTTTTTCTTGCCTAAAATATCAAATGAGTGCTAAAAACTTTCCCCTTCATACTGATTAAATAGCATCCCAAATTTTGATATGTTATGCTTGTATTTTATTCTGTTCAAAATACTTTCAAATTTCCCCTTTGGTTTCTTCTTTGATCCATGGACTGTTTAAAATATGTTATTTAGTTTCTAATTATTATATCATTTTCCAGAGAAGTTACAGTTATGGATTTCTAATTTCTTTCTATTGTGATCAGAAAGTATAGTTTTTAACCTTTTTATTTATAAAACTTGTTTTAGGGTGCATATTATGGTCAATATTGCAAAATATCCCATGTACACTTGATAAGAGGAAGTATTCTGCTATTGTTTGATGAACTGATCTAGAAAGACAAACTGTCAAAATGTCAATTAGAGGAAGTCAAATTGGTTGATAGTCTCATTATGGGTGATATCTTTGTGGTTCTTTCCATGTCTAGTAATATTTTTATTAAATGCTGGACACTATGAATTTTACTTTGTTGAATGTTAGATTTTGTTGTTATATTCCTACAAATATTCTTGTAATTTATTCTAGGATATGGTTAAGTTAGTTGGATATGCATCTATCCTTTTATACTTTCTCATTAAGATTTGTCAGACCAGACCAAGGCAACCTTTAAGCTCAGGCTAATTGTCCCTCACCACGGTATCACACTTTTGAGTATATTACCCAACATCCTGTATTTCAGGAAATTTTTCTTCTAGCTGATTTGAATGGTCAATAGTTCAGTATGGTCTCTGAAAATATTACTTCTCACCCTTTCAAGAGGTTCATTTTCTAGCCTCTGGCAGTTTCCTTATCCTGCAGATCATTATATTGCATTCTTGAGTGGTTATATCCCCAGCTGTGAGTAATTTCCTCATATATGCACACTGTGGAAACTTGGGGCAGGTGCTGTATATATCACCATTTTTTGCTCTGAGTGTGGCTTTCTATTTTCTGCTACTCTGTACTGAAGCTTTAGTATGTCTGTTTTCCTATACTCAGTTTGTCAGACTCTCCCTGTGTTCTCCCTTCCCAAATCATGGCTTGAAAATTCTCCCAAGGCAGTAAGCCTGGTAATAACCGATAGTCTTAACTTGATTGTTTCCCATCTCTCAAGGATCACTGCTCTTTGCTTAATGAGATCCACTTTCTTTCAAGCTGTTACTTCTCCTAGTTTGTCCATTTCTGGTTGATTTTTAAAAGAAGGAAAACCAGATCCTTTTTAATCTATCTTGGACAGAGATTGACCTATCTCCTTAAATAATCTCCTTGATTATGCTTTAAAATTTTGTCATGTTCCCTGGTATTACCATTTTTTCCAAATATTTTTATAAAGGATGTATAGCCATTTTGTGTGTATTCAGTGTGATTGCTTTCACCCTAATTATTATTGACATATCAGACTTATTGGCTTGGTTGGTCTCTCCTTTTATTTACTCACTTCCTTGATCAGTTTTATGAATTCTCTTAGTTTCTGTTTTCCCTTTTTGCTTCATGACTGATTGCATTCTGGTTTACATTTTATTGCTCATCTCTTGAGATTTCCCAAAGGAAAGAAAGAACTAGGTAAAAAAACAAAACAAAACACAACAGCTTCAATTCACTTTTAACTTGAAAATCACTTTGGCATTTCATAACTTTTTTTCTCTTTTTTCCAGATACAGTCAACAACTCCCATCACATTTAACAGAATATGTGTAGTAGACTAAAGTAGCAATGCTATTAGTTGCATCACTTAAACTCATAAGACCCATAGGTGTTATAAATGCAGTGTGAATGAGCTTCTCATGCAGTACACATGCTGTGCTTCAAATTAAGTGTCTTTTTGAAACAAGAATGCACAAGAGCCCCTGTTCTCCATGAGATATTTTAGTGACCTAATTTAATTTATATTTTTGAATGTTACAGATTATTCTGGTATTTCATTCACACTAGAGTCTACTAATCTCGACTGAAAAAATAAAAGCCATCCATGCTGATGATTTACTAAGGGCGAATCTACAACATACCGACACATACTGACACATGCCGAGGTCTGATGATTCCAGAAGGAAGAATTTTTTTCCCGAAAACGTCCTTCAACTCGAGGAGTTGTGTAACCTTCTCCTGTTCCTGGTAGGGATAGGTCGCCTGGGCTTATCAGAAGTTGGATCAACATTTCAGCCCTCTGCACGCTGTCTGATATTCTGTAATGGCCTCATGCAAATATCTGCATGGGCCAAGCCACTCACAAAGTGAGCGTTTATGAGAGGATTAAGACGTTTTAGTCAATGAAGAGTGTTTATGCCCAGAAGAGCTTCAAAACCGGTCTTGTTAAAGATGAGCTTTCTTTCTCGGTCGCAGCTGTCCTAGCCCGGGGAGGGAAGCTGGCAGCTCGGGGCCGGCGCTGGTCCAGGAAGGAGTGGCAGGAGGTGGCTGAGCATGCAGGCGAGGTTTCCGTGCAGGTGCTTGCCCAAAGCCCACTCTAGACTGTGGATGTGGAGAAAGGAGGCCACTTCCTCTCCTGACAGTCCATTCCATTTAGCTTGTTGTAAAATGTGTTTGCCTGTCATCGCAGGTTCAACCAGCAGAGTGATTGTCCTCCCTACCTACCTTATTTAGTTATCGCAAAAATTATAGAAAGTAGCCAGTCCTACTGATGAGACTATCCTTGATTCAGATATGTTTAGAGTTAGGCTAAATTCGCAACAGAACATCTAGGAAATAATATCGATAGGGCCATCCGGAAATAGAATGTATAAGTAGAAATGGATGACAGTGCCCATTGCTTAAATGGAGCCTCTCTATAAAATAATCTTATTAAGTTAACTTTCTAAGTCATAAATATTACCTCTCAGTGTTATGTTTCCACTATGGCTTGCTATTGAACTAAGTGAAACATCTGGATATGGGGAACTGCTGGGGATGAAAATATGAAGTGTAGGTGCAAGCTCAATGAAAATTTCTACAGCCCTTTACTTCCCTGGCATTTCTTTCTTTGGCAAATCCAGGTCGAAGCTAAGAGCAAGAGCTTGGAAATCAGACTGTCTCTGAGCTGCCAACACCACCACCATGTATGGTCTTTTCCAAGTTGTTTAATTTTCACTCTACCTCCTCAAAGCTAAATTGGGGCAAGGAGGGTATAAGAATTCTTGTTGCATTTTAAAATATGGAAAAAATTAAACTTTTAATCAATATCAACTCAATGATTACATAATATAATAATATTATATTATTAATTATTCTAGAAACTTCGTTCTTTAGAGAGACTTGGTACTGACCTCATATTTGGGGGCAGAATTCTGATCCTGCTTTGAGATTTGATTTCCTCTTTAATGTGATTCTTTTGCTTTCTCTCTCTTGGGAGTTTCTTTTTTTTTAAAGATTTATTTTTTATTTATTTCTCTCCCCTTCTCCATTCCCCCACCCCACCCAGTGGTCTGCTCTCTGTGTCCATTCGTTGTGTGTTCTTCTGTGTCCACTTATATGTTTGTTAGTGGCACCTGGAATCTGTGTTGCGTTTTTGTTGCTATGTCAACCCTCCATGTGTGTGGCACCATTCCTGGGCAGGCTGCACATTTTTTGCACTGGGTCGCTCTCAATAGGGGGTGCACTCCTTGTGCATGGGGCTCCCCTACATGGGGGACACCCCTGTGTAGCACGGCACTCCTTGTGTGCATCAGCACTGCACGTGGGCCAGTTCATCACATGGGTCAGGAGGTCTGGGGTTTGAACCCTGGACCTCCCATATGGTAGGCAGACACCCTAACCACTGGGCCAAATCTACTTCCCTAGGAAATTTCTTAAATCATGGCATTTCAGGGCAGCCATGGAGTGTCCCCTGTCTATCTGGACCTGGAAGGTATAGTGGGAGACCATGCTCCATGCACCATCTTGCTAACTGGACAGTGAGGATGGCCATCAACAGGCTGCTTATCACAAACCTAGAGACCCCGATGAGGAAACAGCCATTAGAAATGATGTAAGTGCATCGTAGAAATGGTAAAGAGGAAGGAGAAATGACTGAGGCTAAAAATCAGAGTATACAAAACAGACTGCCTAGTAGATCCCATTGGTGCAAATAAAACTGTGAATGTCTAAACCGTAGCATATGGAAGAAGATGCCACAGCAGGCAAAGTGTCGTGATCCCTGCATCACGAGATTAGACGTGATCTTTATACCTTTTACTCTTTTTTAAAAAAAAGATTTATTTTTTTATTTCTCTCCCCACCCCACCCCCACCCCCTTTGTCTGCTCTCTGTGTCCATTCACTGTGTGTTCTTCTGTGTCTGCTTGTATTCTCATTAGCTGGCTCCAGGAACCCATCCTGGGACCTTCCAGAGTGGGAGAGAGGGGATCATTCTCTTGTGCCAACCTCAGCTCCCTGGTCTGCTATGTCTCTTATTGTCTCTCCTCTGTGTTTCTCATTGTGTCATCTTCCTGCGCCAGCTCTCCACATCGGCTGGCACACCTGTGCAGGGTGGCTCTCCCATGGGGGCCAGTATCTGCGTGGGCCAGCTTGCTGCGCAGGCCAGCTTACCTTCACCAGGAGGCCCTGGGCATTGAACCTGGGACCTCTTTATATGGTAAACGGGGGCCCAACTGCTTGAGCCACATCCGTTTCCTGCCATTTACTCTTTTACATGATTCTGCTTTTTAATTTTTCTAGAAAACGGTTATATGATCTTTTATTGCCTTGGTGTACATCAACAGGATTCATTGTAATCCTAAAACACTTCAAAGACCTGGTTACAAAAGATAGAGGCAAAAGATAGTATGGGTTTTGGTGAAAGGGGCTGGAAATACTTAGACTTGGGTAATTATCACAAAGTATAATAGCATGTATCACAGTATAATAGCATCTATCACAAAAAGGCCTGGAAGAAACTGGTATTAAAATACCCATTCCTCATAACCCAACAAGCAGTGGAAACTGATTTTCTTTAAAATATTGTTTTAACATAATCTATAAGGAATTCCTCAGCCTTTGTCATTCGTGAGCAATTCTGTTAGTCTTATTAGAGATCAAAATTATGACAATTGTGCTACATAAAATCTCATCAAGCCTAAACAAGTGAAACCAGAGTGTTACTAATTGTCTTCATCATCAGGTTAAAGTGCATAATCTCACTTAAGAACAAAGCTATCATTTTGCAGATAACAAAAACTAAACACAGATGATGAAAGCATGGTAGAGTTGATGAAAATTTCCCTGAATTAGATCCCAATCAATGCCACAGAGGCCCCTATAAATAGAATACAAATTGCAGGGAGAGATTATATAAATCAGTTCTTATATTTACTGTCACTGTGATTGACAGTTACTGGATGATATAGTTCTCATTTGGTAAAATAGTAATTTAATGGTACAGGCTTGGAAGCTTCAATTAAAATTACATACAGTTGCATTTATGCTTGTCTCATTTCTAGAGTTTCTTGCCTGAGATCTTCCCCTAAACTACAGGTATCTTAGCCTGATGAATATCTTTGAAATACTCAAAGGCACACACAAGAAATAGGCGTATCCAGAATATTGTCAATGAGAGTTTAACGTTTTGCTTTTCCCCACTGAATGGATCGATTCTTAGTTTTTAACTGCATTAGGGAGACTTCCTCCTTTTCATGCTCATTATATCTCTTCACAATAAATTCATCCTGTATCACTTCAAAACACCACCCACATGACTGACACCGGAATGGGGTAAAATAGAAATGAAAGCTGATGCGAAAAGGAAAGAGCTGGAGAAGAGGGACTGAAACCTCTCAGCGTCCAGAGACCATGTGGGATTTGACTGAGGACAGATGGGAATTTGGAAAATAGAGAGGAAAAAAGAACAAGTGCTTGGAGGGGATGGGGTAGAAACAGGAGGTTGTGGCATCGTTGTTATATTGGCAAGAAATCCAGGACAAACTGATCATTCCCACTGGTTGAGTTGTGTGCTTTAATTTTATTTGACGGAAAGCATGCCTTTGGATAGCTAGGTCTGGAAAGTAACTATTTTGAAGAAAATCACATGCAGGATATTTGGAGGATGGAATTATTGGAGGATGCAAATAATAGAAAATTCTGGAACAGAGTGGCTATGAGGTCTCTCTCATTGCTCTAATTTCAGCACTCAACACAAAAAGGCATGCCCCTCCATTATATGGGAGTTTTTAGAAGTTATGGAAAAGTAGACTATTTTAAACAAATTGAGTTTCATGTCTTGCAGCACTCCTTTCTAGAAGTAGAAACATATGCCTTGATAAATAGAGCTAAAATGCAGTGTCCATTCATAATCTCTTTAACAAAAGGAGGTTTACAAATTGGCAATTTTATTAATACCAGGGAGTGCCATAGTATTATGAAAGTGAAATATTATTATGAAATATTTTCAGTTGGGAAAACTACCGACGTAATGGTGAACTTTCTCTCCCTCTCTCAAGTGTGTGTGTGTTGGGTGTTGAGGGCAGTGTTGACTTACAGAATTATGTTTTCTGTAGGTGAGCTTTCCAGCCATGAAGGGCAGCCTTGCATTCAACAGAAACCAAACTATTGCCTAAATGGTTTCATTTTCCCCCATTCTTTGCTTATCTATTAGGTTCTAGAAGGAAGAAAAGTGGACTAGACTCATAAAATACATGCAGAGAACGTATTCTCAGCCACATTCAATTAAGGTTCATTCATGGACTCTACATATGCACTTAGTTTAGTTTTGTGTTGTTGGGTTGTGTTGAAGAGAAAGGGACGCAATTAATTTTGAATCCGAGGCTGATAAATAGCCAAACAGCAGCAGTTAATAGAGTTCATGACTTAACGTCTACCACCCCTTTTTAATCATTTTAAGACGATGCTCTAGAAGACAGTGGCTGGGATATGTTGCATCTACTATTATTTGTTCTGTTAACCAAAAATTTGGATTAGTATTTTCCACAGTGTACACAGTCTAGCAAGCCACCTGCTATACCAGCTGTTTTCAACTGAGACAACTCAAATGAAAAGCTGTACAAGTCAATTAATGCATAATGTTCTTTCCTTCCAAACTCCGTTACTAAATCTTTCAGGTTAAGGCATAAACTATCCCTTACAAAATTCTACATTCCTTTTAAGACTAGGTATCACAGGAATATTGTACAGCTTTGCTAGTATAAATTAACTCAGGAAAACAATGCAGTCTGGAGACTTTTGTCTTAGAAAAATAAGTAATGCACTAATAACAAATAATTTTAGGCTTTTTAAAAATGCTTTTAGGCATTAACATTTTTTTCCCTGCTATGTGTTTTTCCTATGGCTTTCAAATATTAAGCTTAAGATCCTGGTACATCCAGCTTAAATTAATCTATAAATTTAATAGGGTTCAATCAAATTGAGAGGAGATTTTAAGTCACTTACCAAACTAAGCCTAAAACTTGGGGGGGAAGAGAAATATGCAAGGATAATCCAGAAAATTCTTTGAAAAACAAGTGTAGGGGGAAAGCTCCCCATGTATTAACAGGTGTTTTTCTGCTTCTGTGGTAGAAACAATGAATTGCTTGAACAGAGAGAAAAAAATTACCTGAAAAAATATAATTCAAAATCTAGAGAAAGATCCATGTGTATAGGGCATTTATCATTTTTAGACTACCTCAAATCAGTGGATCAATTCTGTAAATGTTGTTTGGATATTTGGCTATCTTTTACTGGGTATGAAGACACAATCTTGCCCACCCAAAGCTTCTTTCAACTTAAATATATAAAAATGAAAACGGGATATTTTCATAGATTTGGGAACAGGATGGCCTTTCTAAGATTTACATGGCACACAGATATCAAAGAAGACTGCACAACTGAGTACAAAGAAGCCAAAGCAAACCAACCAAAATTAAGTGAAACAATTGTCTAATATCTTATATAATTTCAATGCATAGGAGGAGCAATAGAGCAATTTCAGAATTTTTAAATATGTGCCTCGAGTCAGTAAGATAAATACATGCTACTAAGATAAAACAATAGAAAATTTTGTTAGATATGAGAACACCTTTTTTTTTTAAAGATTTATTTATTTATCTCCCCTTCCCCCCCACCCCAGTTGTCTGTTTTCTGTGTCCATTTGCTGCATGTTCTTCTTTTTGTCCTCTTTTGTTGTTGTCGGCATGGGAATCTGTGTCTCTTTTTGTTGCGTCATTTTTGTTGTATCAGCTCTCCGCGTGCGCGGCACCATTCCTGGGCAGGCTGCACTTTCTTTCGCACTGGGCGGCTCTCCTTACGGGGCGCACTCCTTGCATATGGGGCTCCCCTATGCGGGGGACACCGCTTTGTGCCAGGGCACTCCTTGCGCGCATCAGCACTGCGCATGGGCCAGCTCCACACGGGTCAAGGAAGCCAGGGGTTGGAACCTTGGACCTCCCATGTGGTAGACGGACGCCCTAACCGCTGGGCCAAGTCCGCTTCCTGAGAATACCTTATTCTTAGTAAACAATATAAATGGTCAATATCTGAAAACAAATGGTCAGTTACATTAACACGAACGAGTAAGCAAGCAAAAGAGTCAATGAAAGCTAACATGAGATTTTTGTTTCTCATCATAATATTAAAATCAGAATGTTTGAAATACACATTTTTTTGGTAATGACATAAAGAAATGGCATGCACTTTTCATCCTCAAATCATTAAATTCGTTTTTTAAAAAGATTTATTTATTTATTTATTTCTCTCCCCCCCCCCCCGATTGTCTGCTCTCTGTGTCTATTTGCTGCGTCTTCTTCTTTGTCTGCTTCTGTTGTTGTCAGCGGCACAGGAATCTGTGTTTCTTTTTGTTGCGTCATCTTGTTGTGTCAGCTCTCCGTATGTGCGGCACCATTCCTGGACAGGCTGCACTTTCTTTCAAGCTGGGCAGCTCTCCTTATAGGGTGCACTCCTTGCACGTGGGGCTCCCCTACACGGGGGATACCCCTGCGTGGCAGGGCACTCCTTGCGCGCATCAGCACTGCGCATGGGCCAGCTCCACACGGGTCAAGGAGTCCCGGGTTTGAACCGCAGACCTCCCCTGTGGTAGGTGTACGCCCTAACCACTGGGCCAAGTTCGCCGCCACTAAATTCATTTTGTAAGATAATTATAAGGATCTATCAGAATGCTATTGTAATATGCTTATATATGCATATTATATTTATTGCATCGTTCAGTTATCTATAATATCTGCTTTACAATCGTGGCATCTTTCATCAGATGCTTTTATGGTTTGAACTGTGCCCTTAAAAATGGTATGTTGCTGTGGGGGGAGTGGGGGGCGGGGGCGGTGGGGTTGAATGGGACCTCATATTTTTTTTTAATGTAATTAAAAAAATAATAATAAATAAACAATTTAAAAAAATGGTATGTTGAAGTCCTAAGTGTATGTCGAATATAATCTGATGATGTCCTCACACCGAGTACTTGAAGTTTGGGCCATTGCAGATGTATTTAACATAAAGAGTAAGGTGAGCCCTAATCCAATAGAACTGCTGTCCTTATAAGAAGAGAAGAGACAGACAAAGAGAAGAAAGACATGTGCAGAGGAAGCTTACTGAGGAAAGATGGCAATTTGTGCTGTCGCCAGCCAAGGAACATTGAGGTTCGCTGGTTAACTGCCAGCATCAAGGAAGGATTTTCTCCTAGGACTTCTGAAGGCAGTGTGTCCCTGCTGAAACCTTGAATTTGGACTTCTGATCTCCAGACTGAGAGAATAAGTATCGACTGTTTTAAGCCTCCCCATTTGCAGTAATTTGTTGCAGCAGCCCTAGGAAATGGATGCAGATGCTCAACCAGACACCAGAAGTTTATGTTTCTATGTTGCCAAATCTATAAACCATTTTCCTTGTAGCCTTCCAGTTTTGTGCCAAGCTTAGAAAAAAATGTAACATCCACACCCCACCGCTATTGTGAGTAATAAAGACATAAACTCTTTGCATTATTTTATGGCATATGGAGATAGCACTGTGCATTAAACTGAATGATTCACTTATTTAGGTGACTATTAGGCTGCCAATTTACTTTAGAATAAATTATGAGTTTTGGAATAATAATCCTAATTTTTCCCAGAGAAGAGAAGAATGTTACAGCATAAAGCAGCATAAACCATTTCTATTTGAGGTTTGGCCAAAGACTGATCCGTCCCCTTCATTGTCACACAATACTTATCAAAAATTCACAGAATTAGATGGGAAAGTGGACAAACTATACATTTTTCCAAATCATTGCTTCTCAACCAGAGATGTCCATCTAAAACTCCCTAGGACCACAATACGTGGTGTATGTGTGTGTTTGTGTGTGTGTGTGTGTGTTTATACACAGACAGCTGGCTGGTTCAGGATATTCTAAAAAATAAGTAGAAAGCCTTATAAGTAGAAAACTACTTCTCATATGAGTTTGGCTTCTGAATAATTTCATTGACTTACATCAGACAAGTGGAGAACATTACGAGAAACAACCCTTGAGAAACCTGACAACATATGGTATCTTCTTGTTCCAGATAATTTTCATTGCATTATGCTAAGGCTTCACGAGAACTTGTTATATTTATTCGGGCTCCAATATCAGGAATATTGGTATCAAGCGTTGGTTTTTATCTTCAAACTCTTGTGAAAATAGGCTAGCAAAATGCCTCCCTCTAACAAAGGCATTTACATCTAAATGCTTGGCCCCTGTTTAGCTGCACCTGTGACCTAATGGCATATTCTATTTACTAATTTCTATCAGGCAAGTTTTCTCTTCTAAGATTTCCTTTTTCTTTTTTTTAATGTTTCACCCAGGTCTTTATAAATGACTGGCATCTCAAAAGGACAGGTAGCTCATCCTTTACCTCACCCATCATCTTGCTGAAGAAACAGTGGCCAAGGCCATGTGTTATTCCATGTACTTACAGCCCACCTGCTTGACTGAGGACAGCAGTGACTGAAATTGATC
Organism: Dasypus novemcinctus; assembly: GCF_030445035.2. NCBI lineage: Eukaryota > Metazoa > Chordata > Mammalia > Cingulata > Dasypodidae > Dasypus > Dasypus novemcinctus. Next base: position 5,568,784 of record NC_092216.1, on the reverse strand, counting down.
AAAACTTCCATAGCTCCTTGGTGTTCTTCTCTATTACTTTTCCCTAGAGATCCCACTTGCACTCTGGCTCTTCCTGCAAGAAACCCTACCATATTTTGAGATATCCAGAAGACTTTCTATCTTCAGAAAATACTCTTGTAGAAGGAGAGTTCCCTGTTAGAATGACTTTGCATCAGGGAGCAAGTTCCTCTTGGAAAGTGCTCTTCAACCCCTCACATTGTCCACAGCACAGAGGAAAGAGGAGATCTGTCCAGATAGCCATCTGTCCCAAGTGGCCTCTTGAGGAGTCAGGTAACAGGGGCTGGGAGTGTACATTGGCAGCCAAGGACAACCATATTTTTAGAGCCATAAAGCAGAGGAGGAGCTGGAGACCCAGGAAAAGCGGGCATCCCCTTTTCCCCTGGAGGATGTCGGAAGAGGGGTGGGTATCAAGCATCCTGAGTATCACTAATTCAATGAATACACTGTGTCCTCTGTGTTTGCCAAGGAAGATGATGCCATATACTCTGCAGCCACAGGTGCTAAAGCAGGGATGTATCTCCCCCAGGCTTTATGTTTTTAGCAGCTAATATTATCATGCACTGGAGGAAGAGTGCAGGAAGAGGCAGACTCTTCTAGGTAAATTCAAGAGCTGTTTTGGGGAGCACACGTGGGATGGTCCAAGTATGGAAACACCGGCCAGGTCTTTTAGAAGAGGAGCTGAGATGGGCTGTTATGCACATGACTTACAGATGGAGTGCCCTCGGAAGACGCCTACAGAAGAGAAGGAGAAAGATGGGCAGGGGGAAAAGCCTGGGAAGCTCAATCTGATCCCACAGGGACCTCGGGAACATTGCACCATGGAGGTTCTCCTGCTGGAGAGTAGGCGAGTAGATTCTGAGATCACTGTAACATTGGCTGTGACTTGCTGCCTGGGATGGAACAATCTCCCAAGCATGCCTGTCCCTCGGCTAATGTCAATCATCTAGAGCAAGATGCACAGGTGAACAGTGGAAACTAATGGCAGTTGCAGGTGGCAATGGGTACGTTGGCTGTCATGATTATATTGTTGGAACAACCTATCAGAAAGAGGTAGTCCCCAAAATGCCAAAGCCTACCAAAAGAGTTACAGACCTGGAAACCCAAACATCAGAGAAGATGACAAAATGATACTGTTCCCCCTATAAGGTGCGTTTATCCTCCTTGCAGTACCATTGTAGTATCTTTCTTTTATTTCTTTCCTGCAGCTTATCCCTTTCAGATTCCAAGCAGCAGTCCACACCTTTGCAATCAACCCAGTGTGAGCAGAGGAAGCCTTAGTAGGCTGGTGAAGCCAGATGTGGCTGAATTAGAATGCATCGATGTCGTCCTGACTTTGCTTTTAGAAAGGGTCTCAAATGACATTCACACAACTTTGCACTCTGTGACATACTACAAGAGCAGGATTCAGTAGGTAATGGAAGGATTCTTTAATATTCCTTTGAGGTTCCTTGCCTTATTAAAATGCTGTATATCTGGCAGTTATGGATTAGCAGGCACACTCTTTGGAAAATAATTACCTTCTGCCTTTGGGTGTGGGCATTCATTTCTCAGGCTTGGAATCTCTTCCATTCTACATTTCAAATTGCCATGTGTTTTCTTACTCGAAAATGTATTTACCTCCAGATCTGTGTTTGTAATTTAGAGAGGACTAAAGTAAGAAAGGGTGGTAACTCATTCTTTGATTAGAAGGTTTCGGTTTGGAAATATAACAAGACCTTATATTATTTAGATGGGTAAACTTTTCCCAACATTAAGAACTAGCATTCATTTCTTCTGCACCAATTAACATGCCATCCCGACATACTGCTTTCAGATACATAAATGCCGGTCTAATTTATATGATCACTATTGTTCCTCAGTATTTTAAAGGCGAAACTCAATAGCAGCCAAATTGCCTTCTAAGGAGAAATCAGCAAATTGATCAAATGAGGTAATACATGAGATGTTTTAGGAGGAAAAAAAAAAGGACTGTGGCACAAGTTTTCACTCTAATAAATCAATTTGTTAAAAATTATCTACAAGTATTTCAGGAGGAAACAGGACATGGTGGGGATTGTACCCAAATGTAAGGTTGGGGCAGGGAGAAACATCAGCCACTTGCAGAGATTTTATGCCAGAATGGGACAAATGTAGTGTCTTTACAAGGAGGAAGTATGTTAAAGACAAAATGGATGAGAAGAGTTATCTCCAAGAGTGCAACTTGCCACCGATTGCACATTTGCAGCTAACATCATCGTATAGTCTCTGACACTGTGACATGGCCTCGAGAATAAACTATCAGTGTTGGTGTGGCATCTATCACATTCACTGGAGGGATGCAAAGAATATTGAGCGCTAGAAAATCTAGTCTAGAATGGACCTAATGAACAAATCCACAAAGCAAATAGGTTATGTGATGAATACCTCTTCCTTTATTTGGGTTCTGAGACCACAAGTAATGCTTCAATTATTCATTTGGTTTCTCAGATACCTTCCAAAAGACTACCATGTCCAACAGATGAAGAGCATTTTTCTGATAAAAAAATAGAAATCTGGCAGCAAAAGTTGAACTTCAGTCTCTTGTAAATTTGCCTAATGCTGTGGCAAGCATCAAGAAATTGATCAGTCCAACCTCCCTTTATTACTTCTGGGAAATGTATCCCTTTCTTGGTACCCCTCACCCATTCCCCTCCACTAAACACGTTTTGGCTGAGTTTCTGAGACGTTGCAACTATCAGATATTTGGACACCATTTCTTTAGTGTCTGCCAACATGCAGGTCTAGCTGATTCAGCTCCTCTTTTTCCATCTTATTTCAACTATGTTTTGTACTGAAGTATGAAGTATAGGAATGTAATGTCTTGTATTGGGCTTCATGTACCAACTCTCCAGGAATGCAATGTTTCCCTAAAAATCTATATAAGTAACGGTTTAACGTGTGCCCTTTGAATTCTAATGTCAAGTTCCATATAAGATTTTAAAAAGAAGATACACAGATTGGTGACCTCTACTCCTTCTTCACCTCTGTACAGGTGAAGGCTGTTAGATTTTTCTGCATCTCTTTCCATTTGTGCTTTTAAATGCATATGCCTCTATGTGTGTTTGCCCATGTACATATTCACTGACTTTGTATATAATTGGGATCATAGGATAAGCCCACATTCATCATGGGATCACAAGATAAACTTTCTTGGCATTTGGACAGGCCATCTGCATTTTCCACAGATGGGTGTATTTGCTCTTTTAAACCACTGATATATGAGGTGTGTCAAAGACGGTGCCAAACTCATTGCTGATTTTCCCTCTTGCTGGTGGGATCTTTCCCCTCCCCTTGAGTCTGAGCTCGCTTTGGCTTGTTTTAAACTGTGTTATTTATGGGAACAGCTCCTGGACAGTTGTGTGCTTAGACCTTAGAAGGCTTCCCAGTTCTGCTCTTGCCTTCTTGGAACCAAGAGTTGACAGGTAAAGAGCACTCGCTACCCTGCTGGAAATAACATGGAGAGAGAGAGAGAGAGAGAGAGAGAGAGAGAGAGAGAGAGAGAGAGAGAGAGAGAGAGAGAGAGAGAGAGAGAGAGAGAGAGAGAGAGAGAGAGAGAGAGAGAGAGAGAGAGAGAAAGAGAGAAGGAGAGATGAGAGATGCCTGGACAACTTCCAACTGTTCAGTCATTTCAACTGAAGTGCAATGCTTGAGCACAAACTTCTCCTGAATTCCTGGGCCATGGTAACGGGAGCTGCACTGGAGGCCCCACGCGTGCACGCATGAGCAGTTTTGAGTTAGGGATGTGTTTTACAATTAATGGACATTCTGATAGATTTGGCGTATTTTTATTGGTATGTAATGTACTAGATGTATTGCAGTTGAAGGCATTTTAGAGTCAGAGAAATGCAAAAGCACATACACAAAGTTTGAAAACATGTAATCATTTAAAGACAAAAAGGAACTGAAGCATCAAGGACCTGCACATATTCCCCCATCACCCCCAGACCAAGGAGAACACTGCCATTCGCAGAAACCTGTGGTAGTACGTTCATCTCATCCCTTGGCAGTGGAATGACTGAGCATTTTCAGTGTTTCTATTATTAACTATCCTATCTATCTCTCTCTCTCTCTCTCTCTCTCTCTCTCTCTCTCTCTCTCTCTCTCTACTATTTAATCTATCTATCATCTGTCATCATCATCTATCCATCCCTATCACCTATCCATCCTTATCTATCTACCTACCTATCTACTATTTAATTTATCATCTATCATCATCATCTATCCATCCCTATCATCTATCCATCCTTATCTATCTCCCTAAATATCTATCTCTCTATCTATCTACTATTTAATCTATCATCTATCATCATCATCTATCCATCCCTATCATCTATCCATCCTTATCTATCTATCTATCTATCTATCTATCTATCTATCTATCTATCTATCTATCTATCTATCTATCTACTATTTAGTCTATCATCATCATCTATCCATCCCTATCATCTATCCATCCTTATCTACCTACCTACCTACCTACCTATCTATCTATCTATCTATCTATCTATCTATCTATCTATCTATCTATCTATCTATCTATCTATCTAATCTATCTCTTTATCTATCCACCCATTCTCTATCATTTCTCTCTATCTCAATATCTAGGCAGTGGTTCCTGAAAAAATAATTGCTTTGCACTATATGTAAATAGAATTGTGCTGCAAGAAAGATTCGTTTATGAAACGTGAAGTTCTTTGGAGGCCCCGTGTATCTGGTTGATGTCGATGTAGTTCATTTATTTTCACTCTCGAAGAGGCTTCCATTACACTAATGCACCACGGTTCATAGCTTCAATGATTTATTTTAATGCTAATGGATATTTGGGGGCTTTCAAACTTTTTGCTCTTATAAATCATGCATTTTCTTGTTCTTGTCATATATGAATTTATCATTTTGTTTATGCATATATACACATATGTCACTGTGTTTGTGTCTATGTATATACTCTATCATATATCACATATTATATATAGGCAATTATATATGTGTGTGTATTGTAGACGTTTTATAGTTAAATGGATAGAGGTAAATATATCCATATATACACATACATTATTTAGAGATCATATATTATACTATAAATTGAATGTATTTTCCTTCTAATACTTTCTTTTCTTCTTCCTTTATTAAAAAATGTCTTATTTATGGTTTAAACTTATTTTGTTACTTATTTCAATCTCTAATCTCTCTGCAGAAATAAACATACTGCTAAAACCTTCAAACAAATGATAAATATATGCATTTTATTTTTCTTTTTTACCTGAATTCTGGAGGAGCTGTACCCACACTTTTTAATGTTATGCACACATTTCAATCGTTATTCATAACCATGCAGACTTTTTAACAGATAGGCTTCATCTATCAGTCTTAGAAGCCAAGACTAAGAAATGTTTATATGATTTTTGTTTATTCAGTTATAATAACAAAAAGAAAACCCAGCGTCTCTTAACAAAAATAGTATAATTTTTGGAAATAGTTCTATTTTCCGAAACAAAGGGAAAAATATTGGGAAAAGAGGCAGTGTTATATACTCAGAGATTTCCATAATGCCGTTCATGGAAACAGCTGGAATCTCATAACTGCCGTTGCATTCAGCGAGTTGTGATGTTACAACCTATGTCACCTCTAGAAAATATCACTGCACACTCATGAAGAAACAAAAAGAGGGCAAACAATAAACCAAGTGCTAGTATTATTAAGGAAAGGTTTCTATCTTGCAGCGACCCAGGGATTCTCAGATCAGGTTTTGGGAACCATTTTTGTAGCAGGTGCTTGCTTCTCGGATGGTAGAGTCTTGCCTCCAAAGTTGGGTGGTCTCAACTGCCCTTTCCTATTGGTGAGAGGTGCTAAAAGCTGATTGGAAGGTGTGCATGCCTTGTCACCTATTGAGACTTCCACTTTAGGTAGGGATATGCCTTTTCAGTGGGACTTGGCATTTTCAGTATCTCTTACTGTTTTCTGTCTGTGACTCAGTTTTTCCAGAGATATGCTCAAATGCCTGCTGGTTAGCAGTTTGGGAATCCAATGTGGGAATCCTCATTTGTTGTTAGACCTCTGTTTAATTCCCCTGCTTTTGTTATGATGTCCCCATATGCCAGTTGCTTGTAAAAGAGTGAATGAAGCTCTCCAAAAATAAATGAAACTCTGGTTGGCCAACATACAAGTGAAGGAAGAGGCAATTGTCTAACTATGTGGGATAGAGTGGGTTCACAGAGGTCTAACAAATGTGTATATGGGTATATGGTCTATCATGAAACATCCTGCTTTTAATCCTACCCCCCAGACTCTCCATCTTCAGGGGCCCTTCGTGACACCAGTCCCCATGCACTTCTGATATTTTGGGACAAGAATTGTCTTCGTCTTCCTTTGACTTCCCTCTAAGCTAAGACTCTCCAAATTGCCCTGATCTGGATAAATCAGGATTCATACATCTGCTTTCTGGTTAGCATTATTTTACTGAAATCTTTATTATGTTGTCACCAGCATCCCCATTTTTCTTGTGGCTTTTAGTCTCTTGTGTATACTTCTCATCTTTCCTTGTAGTGAGTTTTTGGGCAAGAACAGTCCTTTCCATGCTCTATATTTAACATTGTATTTAGTCCCTTATTATGTCCCAAAAGAGACAGTGCTTGAGCAGCAATGGGATATTTGCTACTAGCTAAGTACTTGATTGATCCGTACTTAGCCTGCCCACTCCATGAATGAATATTCACCATCCATTTTGTGCCACTCTCACCTCTGTCCTCTGTGCATCTTTGCCTCCCTCTCTCTCTCTCCAGAATGGCCATCCCTCATCCTTGTAAAGGTGAAGTTGGCAAAAAGAATGGTTGGGGAGAGTCAGGGAGAGAGGTGAGAATGGGTCAGCAAGGAAGTGTGGACATTTGGGGGCTTGAAAATGTTCCACAGGTTCCATGTATATATATGTATTTTTTATAAATTGCTCATGACCTTGTCTCAGAAAATTCAGTGGATGAGAAAGATTTCTCTCACAATGTTTGACAGAAGAGATCCAAGGGGGAGATGTTAATGAGGAGGAAGAGCTGAATACTTAAAGACCAAGGACATCAGAACGTGGACAAAAGTAGGAGTGGTTGGAAGGGAAAAGAATGGCTGAAGAGGCGCAGTGTCTCAGCTCGTTCTGTAGCTACAGTTTGCGTGCTGCCTGCTCTCTGAAGCCATGCTGTCCCCATCTAGTGCTAACACCTCCTTGCTTCCTTCATGCTGCATTCTCACCACCCGAGAACTCTAAAAAACTGGTTATCACTCATCTGTCCACTGGCTGGTCTGAGAGGGCATTGCAGATATTTGGAGCTCTTCGCAAATTGTTGAATAACCCCACCTTGATCTGGCGATTTTGCCTTGACCTTTAAATGATCTCAGTCTTTATCGATAATTTGAATTGATTAAACAGACAGGCTGAAACGGGCAGTTTTGTGTGTTTAATAACAACATGCTCTTCTCAGCGTCAGCCTTGCAATATTAGCATATTTTAAATTATCTTTTTAAACCTCATTTTTCATATCTCATTCTACCCTGATATGAAATCCAAAACATTTACCTACTTGTCATATACAAATATTTGGGGAGTTGACACAGCCAATATCATTTACAGAAGGGAGAAGTAACAAAGTGTACATATAATTTGAATTCTAATTCTGAAAATAGTACATGGTTCAAGTGGAGTTTTCTTCCAAAATGTAATACCTATAATGGGACATTCCAATTTCAGACACTTTTAGAAATGATTGTCTTCACGTAAATACAAATCATTCTATTGTATCAAGTCATGTGGGTATCACATGCATACGGAAGGTACTTTATAAAGCATACACAAGGGAGAATTTGTGTTACCACCTCAAGTTGTAAAGCAATATTTCAAAGTAAATTTGGATTAATTTAGGATTCAGCCTGGGCAGCTTAAAGCAAACAACAACAATGAAGAGTCACCTTAGTGGCTTAGATAAGATAGAATATTCTCTATCGTCTTTCAGCTGCTTAGAGGTATTTGCTCTGGGGATGTGTGATATTTGGTGGTGTCAAGAATCCGGTCCTTTCCAAAGGCTCATTCATGTCCAAGAACTTTTCATGATTTAAGATGGACAATTAAGTTCCAGTGAGGAGATGATGGAGCGATGGAAAAAGCTCAGCACTGATTTAAGGAAGCTGTTTGAAACAGCTCCGACAGCTGATACTTGTGGGCAGCTGGCCAGAATGGGGTCCGATGGTCACCACCTCCCACAAGAGTGTGGGTGATGAGGTGTGCGAGCCTGCAGATGTCAACAAACACCAGGGTTCCCTGACTGAAGTGCAACAGTGCAACAGAAGTGGGCAAGTCTAGCCATCTCTGCGGCAAGACTTAAGGGATTTTAGTCATGTCTCAGTAGAAAACCCCGAACTTCTCTTGAATAAATATAGATTAAAAACATGAGCATTTAAAAATCCTTTCTGCTCACTAATATAAGAATGTTTGTTAAGGTAATTTTGTCTCGTTTCATGGTAGTTTTATTCCAATGTGTTGATTTTTATCCACATGTGTCACAAGAACTGAGCTCAGGAAAGGTATCAGTGAAGGGGCATGTGTTTTGTTGGGGACAAGAAAATGCTTCTTAAGTTCATATCTAGCAATGACATAAAAATTTTGCCCTAAGAAATTATCTATAAATTATAAGCATAACGTTTTTGAGGCATAGCAGTGGTTGGTTGTCCATGCAATTTGCGAGACCTGAGAATATTTTTTAGTGAACAGATTTCTGTACTGTTTTGTGGAATTCTGCAAAGGCAAAATTAAGACCTTAAATGATTTTAAATTTGATACAGAGGACAATGAGAATACCTAGAAATTCTTGCATGGAAGATTGACACCAAGTCTTAGTCTGCCAAAGACTGCCAATCCAAAGCACCCCAAAATGGGTTGGCTTTTCTGATGGAATTTTATTTGGGGAACATCTTACAGTTCTGAGGCCATGAAATATCCAAACTAAGGCACCATCAGAGATGTTTTCTCACAAGTGAGCTACTGGTCATCCTGGCATCCTGCCATGTGGCTAAGCAAGATGGCGGCCAATCTCTGTTGAGGTCCCGCCTTCTCCTCTGGGCTCACTCTCTCGTAGAGCCCAGGGGTTGGTGATCAGGCACAAGGTTTGTTTCTTTCCAGGCCTCCTCTCTCAGCCCTGACTGCTTTGTTTTCTTCCTGAACTGAGCTGTGGGTGATCAAGCATATGTCTCTTCAGCCTTGAGCCGCGCCATGGGCCCAGCCCCTCAGGGACCTCTTCCTGTGCTTCTGTGCTCTGCTCATTCCAAAGTCCAGGATCTCTCTTTGGGCTTCTCTGTCTTACTGCAGTCCTCTGTCTCACATGGCCGGGTCAAAATGGCAGAGCTCCCTTTTTCTGTGTGTCTCTCCCCTGTGTCTCCATTTATATAAAGCTCCAGTAAGAGAGTAGAGCTCCAGCCTGAGTCTAACACCATCAAGGGGTCTTACACTCACAGGAATATATTAGTTCAAAAACATTATCTTTTTGTTCTTACTCACCAAATTCAAACTGTTGCAAGGAATGCCCACTTAGAGAAGATTTGAAAGCACAGTAGCACAGGCTGGACTGTGGTCTAGAGATGAAGCTGAAGGAAGGGAGATCATTGAGGAGATTGTAAACTTCTGAACCGAGTAGAAGCAGATAAAGTGGATGATGGTCAGACATTTATAAGAATGAAAAAGCTCATGCTACAAATTTTTGAAAGTATGGATAATTCTGTGTCCTCATATATACTAGAACTGGCTTCAGACGTGGGTTTGTCCATCCATGCCATTGTTGCTTTAGCAGCCATGCTTCTGAAGCTAGCCAAAGAGCAAATGCAGAAGCCAACTGTCCACATGAAGGTCAACCAACCCATAAGCACCCCACTTCTGAAAGTTTGCCCGTCTCTGAACGTCACAGTTCCCAAGTCTAGGGTGATAGTAGCAGCTAGCTCCATTCACGGGGACGGCCATCTACAAGCAGATATCCCCTTGCCTAGCAAAGCAATACATCCAGTCATTTTATTCTCAGATATGGAAAAAAAGTGGTAGGCACTTTCTTCACACTAATTTTTATTTGTAGTTACTTCTGGAAAATGTACCCTTACTGGATGATTTAGGGTTTGAAGGAATGTGAGTTATTCCTCATTGTTCACACCTTCTTCAAAGCTTCTAACATGCCTGTCCTGTGATTACATCAGAGCAACAGAAGTAACACACATGTGCATGCTCATGCAAGCAGACAAACACAAGCATGCACACGCCTGTACACAGACACACAGGCAAGTGCACACTCATGCAAACACACCTGTGTACACACACAGATGCACACATGAGCACAAGTGCATGTACATGTGCACACACAAGAACAAATGTGTGTACATACACAAACATACACACACATTTATTAAGCCATTGCTAGCATTTATGCACTTCTGTACTCACACAAGCTTTTTACGTGCTTAGAGGGTCGGTACCTCAATACCAATAATTCTAAAATTTCCACATTATGGATACACCATGGAAATATTTTTAATACATTTACTTCTGTTCACATAGATGAGACTAAATATTCTCTTTGCTTTCACATCAATAGTTTTAGTGTCATTTTACCTTGTTTGGTCTGAAATGGAATGGTAAATTATCAGAGAAGCTGTGGCTGGTTGATGAAAAAGCTTAATACTTATGGCAGAGAAGGATAGTTGTTTTTAATTTTTTTCTTAATTATGTGATCTGGAAGCTTTCCTATTTTACTGACTACTTTACTGATGATAATAGGATTGACCCAGATTCTTTTTATTGAAATGTGCTGGAATTCTCTCCATTCGGTCTCTTCTTTTTCCCACACCACTGTGGATTGTGATACTTATTAGAAAGGACTCTATATCACATTTCCCTATGAAGAATTTTAAAATAAAATAAAAATGCTGGAATGCATGGTTTGGAGTCAGTAAACACTATTGAACAGAAACTGGGTTTTTGGTATCCAAAAGCAGGGTGTCTGCTGCCTTCTTGGGAGTTTTTAAAACAATTTGTAACACATTGAATGATTTGTGTTTCCTACTCCTCTAAAAATGGAGAAAAATTACCTCTCCCAATTAAGTTTTCATATATTACAATATATAATCCAATATGTGTGCACTTTTCTAATTTGTTCTATACATTTAATACCAAAATATATAATATGTGCATATATATTGCATATACATATACACATACATATCTTTCTCTCCTAAAAACAAAGAACACCCTTTTGGAATTACAGAGCCAGGAACCCTAATACATGCAAGCTGAGTCGTATTTAATATAGGTTCTTTCCAGCTAGCTATCATATATGTATTTAGCTCCCCAACTCACTATCTACCTAAATATCTATTTATGAGACATTCATTTATTTATACCATCCATCCATCTATCCATCCACTCATCCCTTATCCATCCCTCATCCATCCACTCATCCATCTACCCACACACCCATCCATCCATCCACAATCCATCCATCCATCCATCCATCTATCCATCTCCCATCCATCCTTCTCCCTTCTACCCGCCTACCCATCCATAATGTGTTGAGTCTCCAGGCTGTTTAAAATAAATTCTAGCCTTTCATTTAAAATATTTCACAAAGACATTAATATACCATACCATGAGTATCTAAAGTGAGTCATGCCCTTTCCTTAATCATCTTCATAAAATACTATCTTCGAAGTTTTGATTTGATTCTTTTTGACAGGTTGTTACCTTGTAATGTTGCATTAACTCCTAAATCAAGTCTGGACTATTCGAAGAGGCATGAAAGCTCTGTGAAAAATAAGTGTTAATGTAAGTATTTGTCTATGGAAGCCTGGAATACAATTCAGTGTATTTTTTTATTATGCCTCTGAGAATGCAAAGGTGACCCCAAAATGCTCATAGGTCTGTCATTTGATGGATCTCCAATGATTACCCCAAATAAAGCTCTGGATGCCTGTAGCATCAAATAAAAGGCCTAGCAGTAAACCTCAAAAACATTTTTATTATTCCCAGGATGGCATGCTGGAAGTACTATTGAGCTATCTCTATGACTTGTAGGTTTTTGAGGATTTGGGGACTAGGAAAAGGTCACATCAATTTCCCCCTTTCTTAGTGGGTATAATTAATAACTCTGTGTCCCCAAGTTTCTTCGTGTTTTTCAGATTAGCTAGTTATCACAAAAATACACCATTAGCTTAAACTTGTATAGTCCAGAAGTTTTCATGTTGTTGGGTTGGTTTATATCTGAAAGCATCATGAAGTGGGGTTTATCTTGGGTTTTGATTTTTACGACCACCTCCAGGGTCTTTTCAAAGTGATTTCCTAATGTAGACTTCCCATCTACCCTTTCCACTGTCCCTTCTCACCCTTTTCAGGAAGGTATGTTTTCGTTCGGGTTCTCTGGGGAAACAGAACCAACAGGAGATCATCTGTAAATAGTATGAGATTTTATAAAATTGTCCCTCATGATCTTGGGGGTGCACATGTCCAAATTCCATAAGGCAGACTGCAAGCTGGGGACTCTGATGAAGGCTTCTGATGAGTTTCCTAGGGGAAGCTCCTGGCTGAAGCAGGAACTCTCTCTCCTGGCTGCTGAAATGATCACTTCTCCTTTTAAGACCTTCAATGGATTGGATGAGACGTCTCTCATTGTTGAAGGCAATTTCCTCAGTTGATTGTAGATGTCATCAGCCATAGATGCAATCAACTTACTGATGATTTAAGTCCAGGAAATGTCCTCACAGGGACAATTAAGCCAGTGCTTGCTTGACCAAACAACTGGACACCATGACCTGGCCAAGCTGCCACATGAGCCCGACCATCATAGTACATTAGAAGAGACTGACTATGCATTTATGACCTAAGGTTTACTGACTATATTTTAATTGGTTAAACTAATCTCCAGTATCCAAGTCACTCCTGCTTCCTGGAAAAGTGAGGCAAATATGGAGCAAATTTGCATCTCAATGGATTATTAAAGCCAGACCAAAGATTCAACTTGGGAGAAAACCTTTATGGAGATCCAAAAACCTCACTATTAAGTCATGTTTTGACCTTTTAAAAAGGAACATCAGAAAAAAAATTGATTGTAATAAGTCTGAGTAAAATAATCACAACATCATATAGATGGTTATCTATAGTTAATGGTAAAAATCATATACATAAATGTGTCATGTCACTAAAAGTCTATAGTATGTAAAATAGAAATTGTTGAAGAATTGAGGAGTTTTCTGTCCACATTAAACAACAGAATATGAAAATCCTTAGGGACAGAACATAGACTGGTGAGTTGGCAGCTGCTGGAGGGAGGAAGCAGTGCAGAGGAACTGCTGAATATGTGTGCGGTTTTATTTCAGAGTGATGGAAATAATTTGGAACCAGGCAGATGAGGTGGTTGCACAGCATCACATCTGTACAAAGTGCTACTGCATTTTCACTTTGAAACTATACTTGTGTATCATATGAATTTCACCTCAATATGTTATTCAAAAAATAAAGTAAGATAAAACACCATTTATCCTCAAACTAAAGATATTTCTGTTCGCTTAATGTTTACCTAAGTTAATTAAAATGTTTTAAGAAGAGCATTAGACTTGCATTGCATTTCTAATTTGAGTGACTTCCATTTCACACCTTTTTCCAGGATATCATATCTTTTTTATGTATAGATCAAGTAACAGCAGTGAATTCTCTCACCTCCATTTAATACGGCTTTAGACCAGGGGTTCTTTTTTTTTTTTAAGATTTATTTTTTATTTATTTCTCTCCCCTTCCCCTCCCCCCTGCCCCGTTGTCTGCTCTCTGTGTCCATTCACTGTGTGTTCTTCTGTGTCTGCTTGCATTCTTGTCAGCGGCACTGGGAATCTCTGTCTCTTTTTGTTGCATCATCTTGTTGCATCAGCTCTTCGTGTGTGTGGTGCCACTCTTGGGCAGGCTGTACATTTTTTTGCACGGGGCAGCTCTCCTTGCAGGGTGCACTCCTTGCACGTGGGGCTCCCCTACGCGGGGGACACCCCTGCGTGGCACGGCAATCCTTGCATGCATCAGCACTGCGCGTGGGCCAGCTCACCACAAGGGTCAGGAGGCCCTGGGTTTGAACCCTGGACCTCCCACATGGTAGGCAGACGCTCTTTGTTAGTTGAGCCAAATCAACTTCTCTAGACCAGCGGTTCCTAACCAGGGGTCCCTAGAAAGATTTCAGGGGGTCCGTGAGCTTAAATTGAAAAAAATCAACTTCTTATCTTTATTTTCTCTGACCTCTAACTACAATCTAGCATTTCCTTCACTTACGCATGTATGCAATAAATATATTATGGTAGTATTCATTTTACCTGACTGGAAAAGGGGTCTGTGGAACAAAAAAGTTTAAGAGCCCTTGCTTTAGACTTATTTTGGCTCATGGTCTTTTAAAAGTTTTTATTTTCTGTGGTCAGTGGTTTAAAAGTTTCTCAGTGTCCAGAGGTTGAATGTAGGCAGAAAATGAAGGGAATGGGGTGATGAACTAGGTAGGAGGTTCAAATTCTGGGCTGATTGCTGGATTCTTCAATTTGGATCTTTGAAACAAGTATATATGTTTGATTTTCTGTCGTGGTCCCCTTAAGTATGATATGGTGAGGAGGGCTTGCTTTGCCCTTCTTTTCACAAGAAACAGGGTAGACAGGGAATCACAAGGCTGTTCTTTGTAGAACTGGGAGTAGGAGACTAGACTTTGGAGTCACAGTCTGTGACCCCATCCCCTACTTCCAAAATCATTATTCATCCAGGCCCCAATGAGCTGAGCAGATGGCAGGGAGCCCCATAACATGGGGAGCCTCCAACATGTACCTTCCCAGGAAAATCAAGACTGTGGTTGCAGCAAGTGCCAGATTAACTCTTCATATTTTCTTGAACATTGTTAACTTTGAGAGAAGATGATGAAGAGAATGAGGATGGTGGTGAAGTACTTTGCCCAGAGTGATACAGCTGATAAGACGTGAAATGTTGGTGCTTAGCTGAATGGCTCTTCCTTCGGGCTTTGTAGGATTGAATTCTACCTCTGTCTCTTACTAGCTAAGGGACCTCAACTGTGTGACTTAATCGCTCTTAAGTTCACTGGAAAAGTGGTGAACGTAACATGACAGAAGCTTGCAGTGACCATTAAGTGAGAAAATGCGCCTAATGTGTTTAGAATAGCCCTTAGCTTTCTTAAATACTTTAGAACGTACTCGCAAAATTTTAGAGATGCCCCCCCCACCTCCAAAAACAAAAAAAAGGCAGGTCTGAAATTTAAACCAATATATTCTGTTTTTCTGAAGCATTCTGCTTCTCAAAAACTAGGGCAGTGAAAGGTTCAAAAGAAGACCCTTAAGATTCTTCTGATGAGTGAGACAAGGATGTCCCTGCTCTCTTCCATCTCGACTCAAGTAGAGTGATTGTCATCATGGGTTTGAAACAAGCATGTCCAACTTTTTCCCCTCCCTTCATTCCTAATAGTTGCCACTCTCATACTATGTTTCTTTTTTTTTTTTTTAATTATTTATTTATTTTTAAAAATTACATAAAAAAATATGAGATCCCATTTAACCCCATCGCCCCCATCCCCCACTCCCACCACAGCAACACTTGCTCCCATCATCGTGACACATCCATTGCACCTGGTAAGTACATCTCTGAGCAACACTGCACCCCATAGTCAATGATCCACATCATAGCCCACACTCTCCCACGTTCCATCCAGTGGGCCCTGGGGGGATCTACAATGTCCCATAATTGTCCATAAAACACCACCCAGGACAACTCGACGTCCCGAAACCGGCTCCACATCTCATCTCTTCCTCCCATTCCCCAAACCCAGCAGCCACCATGGCTACCCTTCCCACACCCATTCCACATTTTCTCTGTGGACATTGGATTAGTTGTGTCCATTGCACATCTATGTCAAGTGGGGGCTTAGATTCCATATGGATACTGGATGCACTCCTCCTGCTTTCAGTTGTAGACACTCTAGACTCCATGGTGTGGTGGTTGACCTTCTTCAACTCCATGTTAGCTGAGTGGGGTAAGTCCAATAAATCAAAGTGTAGGAGCTGAAGTCTGTTGAGGCTCTGGGCCTGGGTGTCATATTATCAGTCCAGAGATTCAAATCCCCTAAATAAATCTTAAACCCCAGCACCTATTACAATTCCAATAAAGTAGCATGGAAGTCTTGTGAAAAGAGATCCCCTCTGAGTCCAATTCCATCACGCAGAAACACCAGCTCCAAAGAAGGGCCATCTGCCATGGCAGTGAACCCCATCTGCCATGACCATAGAACCCGTGGGTCTCTTTATCCCTCAAAAGAACCAATACTTGGGGTTGTATCTACTTTATCTGTCTCTCAGACTCTGCTCAGTTGTGCATAAGGGCATTCCTTCTGAAAACCTCCAGACTCTTTTTTAGAGACTCATAGCCTTATAATCTCATTTCTCCTTTCCATTTCCCCCTTACATTACGTCAATCAGCATTTTGAAGTCATGTTATTATATGTAGACAGGGATATTCTGCTGATCCATATTGAACCTTTAATTCAAGGTCATTTTCTAGTTGTATCTTCAGCTGGTATGTGGTAGTGGTCCCTCGGTGCCAGGGAGGCTCATCCCCGGGTGTCATGTCCCACACTGGGGGGAATGCACTGCATCTACATGCTGAATTTGGCTGTGAGAGTGGCCACATTTGAGTAACATGAAGGCTGTCAGGAGGAAACTCCCAGGCACAGTGCTACTCTAGGCCTTGTTCTTATTGCAGGTGTACAGGATCAAAAGCATAGCCATTAGTATCAGGAGCCCACTGTTGGGCCCTCCTTCCTTCCTGGTTCTTGCCGTTGCACTTGGGGGACTGCCGCTGCTCCTCCAGGGTCCACAACAGTGACCCCCCGGCCAGGGGCCCAGTACCCCCCCCCAGCTGTTGTTTTTAATTGTTTCCACTATGAGTATATCTAGACATTACTATATACCCTGGGCATATGCCCTGTATAACTCCCTGTCAACCCTATATATCCTGTCAATAACATCCTATATCAGTATTCCTCCGCTGCCATTGTTGAACCACTCTGTGATCCAAAACTTCCTGTAAAGTGAATCCCAACATATTGTCAGCTTCACAAGAGTCTTAGATCACCGAAATTCAAATATACAATATACAGTACTTCCCCATATCCACCATAAAACCTTTTCCCTTCCACAGCAATAATCTTTTAACTTATTCATATCATATTTCCTGAAACTGATGTAGAGATTCCGAGACAATAGCTTTCAAACAAGGTGACAGCTGTACTTACTATGTGGTCCATACTTTAGGTTGTACAGTTTTCTAAATTTTTTAGTTATCCTATGCTTTGCCTTATGGTTTACATTATTAGTCTGTCGTCCCCTATATGTTTTTGGTGTAATATTACAAGTTTTATATTCATCCTCATGTACTCTCACAAAACTCCTCTCTTGCCCCCATATTTACCTTGGTTCCATCCATTCCACATCCATTTTCCCCTTCCCTTGGGGCCCACAACACCAGCCAATCTCCATTTCCCAAGAAGCCATGTCCAGAGATACTTGCAGCAGTATTCAGGGCCTGACTTTCTCAACTGCCCTGTTGCCCTGGGAGCCATCCTTTCTCACGAGAGATACAGTTCTCTCTATTTGACGGCATTAGTCTTCTCCAGGATGTGGGTCCACCCCAACTCTCACTTCTTGGGTCTCTTCCCAATGGTACAACCCACCTTGGCATAATGAGCCTTCAGCTATTCCCCTGGAGTCTGTCCCGCATCAGTCCATACCCCCTGAGCATCCTAAAAGGTAACCCTCCTACTTATACTTTGATACGAGTTTCTCAACATTTTGTTCTCAACGAACACCTGACACTCTCCCATGTTCGTATGTTGCCTCTCCCTCCCCCCATTTTTTGGATAATATTACCCCTCTGCCCATCCCCAGCCCCCCTCCAACCCACAAAGCCCCATCTGAAGGCAACCCCTTGCCCCCATTTTGTCCCTTCTTTGTGTCTTTATCAATTGTTGATGTCCTGCCCAAGTAAGAGAAAACATATCATGAGGACATGAGGACACTCTTTTGTTAAGTGCCATAACACAGGGCTATGTTGTAACTTTTCATTAAAATTGGGTTGATTGAAAGAATGGTGCCTACTTTTTCCCCCAAATTTACCAAGACTCCTAGAATGATCTCTGTTTTAAAGAAAAATGATGAGCCACATGATTTTTTTTTTGCTTTAGTGTTCATTTGAGAGATGATAAGAAGAAAAATTAGTTTTTAAAAAAGGAATTCAATAAATACTTAGGAGATCACTTGAAAGTATTTCTAATTTTTGCTTTATCAGTTGTGTGTGAATTACCTGGTGTGTGTATCATCTAAAATCATGAGGTGCTTTGCTTTCTTTGGGAATGAATAAATTCTTTTCTAAAGGTTTTCATGTAAGATGTACAGGAAGATATGAGACTAATGAGTTTTCATAACTTAATTCTGAAAAATAATATGATTTAATTCAATTGTATGATATAATTTGTTGCAATGTACCCCAAATCTTAGATTTATGATTTTATTAGATTTTTGAATGAAAAATGTGTTACTGATTAACCAAATAGGCCAGGAACGTGTAACAGTCTTCCATTAAACTGTCAATGGGTTTACATGAAAAGGACAAAAATTATAAGGAGTGTTTTATGTATATACACACATATACAGTAGATGTAAAATCATCAGAATGTCTGGTACAGACTTACTGTCAAATATATTTTCCTCCTTTTTTCTGTAGGTATGCTTCTAGGTAAATGCCTATTCTGTGCTCTTGGTATCACCTGCCTATTGGAAGGACTTCTCTTGTTTGACAGACATGTGGAAGCTTCTCTTGCCTTACTCTCTGCCCCTTTGCTAATTGTTTCTGATTATTTCACTCAGCTCCAATCTCCTCTTCTCTCCTCTTGTCTTCTTTGTTCTTGTTTTATCTTGTCCCATCTTATCTTCTCTTTTTTCCTCTTCTCTCTTCCCCTCCTCCTCCCCCTCTCCTCCTCCTTCTACTTTTTATTCCCCTCTGCTCATTCCAAATGCTTCAGGAGCCATGATTTCTCCTTTGCTCTGGGTTTTACATGCACAGAAATCTCAGATGGATACCCCTGTGTTCATTCAACATCACCATAGAGTCTGTAACAGGGCTTAGACCACAACCTTTTATGGGGCTCGGGATCAGAAGCCCCAGTTCTCCAAAGAGAATGTTCCAACTGGACTTTCGTCTCTCCCCATCTCCTTTACCAAGTCCGGTTTCTCAGTTCATTCAGATCCCATGAAATAAAGAATGGTTCTGATTTCTCAAAGACCCCAAAGGGCACACATGTTTTCCAACATTCAGACATTAAGATTTGTCACCAGATTTTCCTGAGCTCAGGTCTGGGCTTCAGAAAGAGTTGCTGACTATTTGATGAAATTCATACATAATCCCATTGGGTTCCACAGAACCATCTTGATCAATTTTTCCAGACTGAAACTTAACCAACAGTCCAACCAGCACTTCTTCTAAGAGGAATACATAGTTCATGTATTTACTTATAAACTTTATCAGACCACTGGTCCCTTGTTTTACCCAATAAAAGAGAGTAGGTCGTTTTTACTCCCCTTGCAGTTTAGTGTAGACACTAAAGAAAGAGATGCAGTGAGAACGTTAGTTCAAAAGAAAATTTGATGAGTGTTTTGAAGTTTTGTTTAGTATTTTAAAAATTCTTTGAAAATTAATATAAGCAATGTTTCTACCAAGTGTCTGACCTTCATTATGAGCCCTTCAGAAAAATTCATTTCTAAATATGTACTTACGTTCAAGATACCTTAGATTGGGAGGGTCATAGAGAACATTAAGCATTTTGTGATTATTGCAGTTGAAAGAGTGAGTCATTTTTACTAAGAAAAAGTCACAGACATGCAAATTACCTCTCCTTAAATATTATTTATTCCTGTCTCTTAATAGGTTTTAATGTTTTTATTCCTACTTTTTCACATTCACATGCTTATTTTAGACAAAGTATTCTTTAAAATGTTTTTATTTTTCTAAATCATTTACTTCCCTGGAAATTTGAGTGTGATTTTGTAATGCCTAACTTCTAGAGTAAAAGCACCATAATTGTATGCATCTTCTATGAATACTTTCAATAAGCTAAATAACCAATTGTCTGGGTGTCTGTATCAAATTCCTTAAATTAATAATGGACAGCTGGGTGGAAACAGAAATACATGGTATACAGTTTTTAAACCAAATGCTTGGGCAATTTTACCCTTCTGAACTGAATAACCCTGGCAAAATTTGAATGTACAATGAGAAATCTGCCTAACCATAGGAAAAGTTTTCTAAGTTTTTCACAACCAGAAACATCTAGGTTCAATTATGATACAAATATATAAATGTGTATAAAATATGACATGCATATAATAGATAAATATGATACAAAGTTGATTATAAAAGCAAATAATTTCTGTGGACTTCCCCATCTGCAGGCAGCTTCTATGTGCTGAGGGAGCATCAGGCAACTGTGGCCTGGATTCCCACTTCTAAAGGTTTCCCACTTCCCACATTTAAAATCCTCACCCTTTGAGATATCCCATATGTCACTAGAGACAACTTGTTGAGACCAACTTGGAAGCTGGCCTCATTAACTGAACCGGAAAATTATCTCATATGGGAAAGAGAATTGGCAGAAAGAAAGGGCATGAAGGCATGATATCTTAAAGTATACTTGTCACCCTCAATGAAAATTCCAAAAACAACAAATAGGTAGTTGTCAAAACGTGTCATTTCTCCCCAGTGGCAGGCTGACAACTTGAGAGATATTTTGGGTGTATCCTGACAGCAAGGAATAATTAACAGTGGCTGCATTGAAGAAGTTTTTTTTTTTTCACTAAGAAGATCAACTGGCCCAGATTCTCTAGGTAGGGAATGGCTTTATCTGCAAAGGTTCTTATTCTTTGAGTTTTTACAATTAGGTTCTCTCTAGGAATAGGAAAGCAATCATTCTTCTCTTCTCAGAACTGGCAGCATCCAAAAATGTGCAAGAAAACAACCACCTGGATTTTACTTGAAAAATGATCAAGACAGATTTTTAGCTATGGTTTCTAAAGCCTTTCTAGGGCACATATTAAAACCGATATGAAGATGAGCATTTGATCAATTTTAGATTATATTTAACATTTGTCTAGGAACTGCTATGTAATTAAAAAGATAGAATAAATATGAAAAAAGAGTGGACCAGCATGAGCACAGAACTTGAATCAAAACAAAACAAAACAAAAAGACAAATAAATAAAATACACTTTTGCTTCTAGTAATAGGAACTAAAGACTTACAATAAGTCAATTTAGTTGTCAAGTAGTTTTAAATGTGGGCACCTATTGTTGGTTTGAAACTATATATTGAGTGAAGAAATCACAAAACTGTATTTTATCAGGTTGCGTGGAGGGAGATGCTGTTCACAACACAGGCAACTCCCCAACTCATCTATCAACATCTTACCTTCCCTAGTATGGCCCTGCTAAGAATTATGCTGAATTTGTATTTCTTTCACACTCAAGTGTTTAGATTCAAAAGTGGCAAATCATTACGTTATTCTCAGTGTTTTCCTCGTCTTAAAGTTTATATAAAGTATTCTTGCTTTACTTGGACAAATAAACATCACATACAAGCTTCTTGGTGTTAAAAAACCTTTTGAATGTGGAGAGTTTGGGTAGGTGAGTCTCTTTATCTGTCTTTTATGCTGGACTTGCAACATGTGATTGCCTTAAGTCAGAACAAGAATGAGCAAGGAACTGATTCAGCAGGAAATATATTTTCTCCTAATGGGAAATGATGATATGTTGGTGTAATTAGGCGCCCAAAGACAGTGGTCAGGCAGTTCTCTTCTCAAATATAGGTATGGTCAATTATCAGCTGCCCGATTTTGGACAAACTCCCACAACTTCACTTTCATCCTATGCAGCTGTTACTGGAGGCTTTCTTTACACAACCTAGCATATAACCTAGTATACCTCTAACCTCTGATGTAGCCTACAAAAAAGTGGCTGGTGCATCTTTATTTAGGAATTCGGCATGGATCTGAAATCAGATGCTTAGGCTTGTGGAACAAAGTTCCCGAGACTGGGTGGCCGAAAAGAACAGATATATTTTCTCCCAGTTGTGGAGGCCAGAATTATGAAGTCAAGATGCCAAGGGGGAAGCAGACTTGGCCCAGTGGTTAGGGTGTCCGCCTACCACATGGAAGGTCCACGGTTCAAACCCTGGGCCTCCTTGACCCGTGTGGAGCTGGCCCATACGCAGTGCTGATGCGTGCAAGGAGTGCCATGCCACACGGGGGTGTCCCCCACATAGGGGAGCCCCACATGCAAGGAATGCACCCCGTAAGGAGAGCTGCCCAGTGCAAAAGAAAGTGCAGCTTGCCCAGGAATGGCACCGCACACATGGAGAGCTGACACAACAAGATGACGCAACAAAAAGAAACACAGATTTCCGTGCCACTGACAACAACAGAAGTGGACAAAGAAGAATACACAGCAAATGGACAAGTGGGACCAGGGGAAGGGGAGAGAAATTAAAAAAAAAAAAAAAGATGCCAATGGAACCACAGCTCCCTTGGAAACCTGTAGGGAGAATCCTTGCTTGCCTCTTGTGGCTTCTGGGGTGGCCAGCCAGTTTGGCATGCCTTGGATTGTGGATGAACCTATCTAGATCCATCTTTGTGTGACTTTCTCCCACTTCACTCTCTGGACCCCAGTCATATTGGATTAGGGCCAAGCCTCATCCAGTTTGACCTCATTTTAACTTAACTAATTACATCCGCAGCCACCCTATTTCCAAATAATGACACATGCGTGGGATCTGGGGCTAGAACTTGAATGTGTCTTATCTGGGGACACAAGTCAATGCAAAAGAAGGGGTAAAACTTGTACCCATGTTATGGTGGTGTTCCAATGTAGGTTTCTTAGCTTTGACTGATGTACCATGTAAGATGTTTACATTGCAGAGCTAGTTGGAGGGCATCCAGAAATTCTGTGTACCAGCTTTGTCACTTTTCTGTCAATCTACAACTATTCCAAAAGAAAAAAAAATGGAAGTAAGCAGGCTTAAAAGAAAGCTGTCAGTATTTGGAACGTGAAGACCCAAATTCAAATATGCCTCTGGCTTTCCCTCTACAGAACCATTGTAGGCTGTGGGGAAATCAATAAAGCAGTCGACCAACTCGAGCTCTCCACAAATGTATAGCTCTGCTGTTGCTTCAACACTCAGAGGAAACAATCTCAAGATAATATATGGCTTCTTGTCCTATGCAATCCACATTTATTTTAGTTTTGTCTACATGAACAATATGAGGATTAGAACTCAGTCATATTTTGGGTAACACCAGTCTAAATCTCTACTCTTAATTATATACAATTTATTAAACTTTTAGAAGGAAACTAGGCATGAGGAAAAAACTTTCGACAACCACTTTTGGCATAATTGAGTCAACACTTCATTCACTTTGTGAATACAGGTTTATCCTGTGAGTCAAGGGCTCTAGAGAATATTCCATCCTAAAGGAAGCAAAGAATGTGGCCTCATTATGACAGCTTGCTTAGTAACTTATTTTTAGAGGGCTGTAGATTTAGGACTAAAAGGAGTTACTCTGATCACATTACATAAGGCATTAACACATCTGTCCTAAAATGGATATTTTAATCTTTTGCCAAGCGTAGCTCTTTTGGGCTGATTTATCACTTTCGCCAGTTGATGAAGCTTCATATGTCACAGATGGCAAAGAAGGGCCTCGGCTAGGAAAATGCTTTCAAGACTGACTCACGTGGAATTTTTCTGAAAATAAAATTTTACCTCCTCATATAAAATAAACGATGGCAGTGACAGTTTTATATGTTCTCACAGTAGAACAACACAAACAAGTTAATGCTTATATTCTTTCCTACTTAGCTTATCAGTATTACTTGGGAACCAGTGGGTGTTTTATAGCCCCCAAATTAGCACAGTATGTGAGGGTGAAGTTGTTTTCAGGATCAAGAGCTAGAAGATGTAGTGCAAGTTCTGACTTTTCTTCTTGGCTGGTGGTTCTGAGATATTGAGTTACTCAACTGTCTTTTGCTAACCTAATTATCACCAGTGAAGAATTAGGAATAATAACAATTTTAATGACCCTAAATGAGCTGTTTACTTCACAGAAGTGTTAAGATGTAAGAAAATTCTTATACATCATGAGATATTAGATTCTATTAATGTGTTGACGCACATTTCCAGATGGTTATTATTGCATTGTGTTAGCTGTTTTAGTATGAGATCCAATTTCAGAAGTTTTGATATTTTTGGTTTTCCCAAGAGCCCCTGATAGAGATTTTATTTTTAAGCACTGATTTTTAACATTTAGAAATATTTTAGTTCTGATTTTGAGATGCCCTACTCTTGGAAAGTTATCTTCAGGGAGAAAACATTGCTTTGATGTCATGGTTTGGACTTCTTCCTGGCCTCAAAACTGTGAGTAGATAAATTCCCATTGTTTAACCTGATGCATTTCATGATATTTGTTCTGAGCAACCCAGGGAACAAAAACACCAAGTAACAGAACATCATTCCTTTTTAGGGCTGAATAATATTCCATTCTCTATATAGACTGCATTTTTTTTGACCCACTCATCTGCTGATGGACACGAGTTTCTCCCACCTCCGGCCATTGTAAACAATGCTGCTGTGAGCCCTTATATTCAAGTATCTGTCTGAGTCCCCATTTTCAATTCTTCGGGTATAAACCTAGGAGTGGAATTTCTCAATTGTATGGTAAATTCTACTTTTAACTTTCTGAGGAACCCCCAACTTCTTCTACAAGGTAGAAAGCTGATATTGATGGACGTTAATAGTTGGGGTGATTAGTTCTTTTTTTTTAAATTTTTTTTTCTTTTTCTTTTTTTTTGGTCTTTATTTTTTTAATATTACATTAAAAAAATGAGGTCCCCATATACTCCCCACCCCCCTCACTTTACTTCTCCCCCCATAACAACAACCTCCTCCATCATCATGGGACATTCACTGCACTTTGTGAATACATCTCTGAGCACCGCTGCACCTCATGGTCAATGGTCCACACCATAGCCCACACTCTCCCACAGTCCACCCAGTGGGCCATGGGAGGACATACATTGTCCGGTAATTGTCCCTAGCACCACCCAGGACAACTCCAAGTCCCGAAAACGCCCCCGCATCTCATCTCTTCCTCCCACTTCCTACCCCCAGCAGCCACCATGGCCACTTTCTCCACACCAATGCCACATTTTCTTCGATTACTAATCTCAATAGTTCATGAATAGAATATCAGTAAGTCCACTCTAATCCATATGCTATTCCTCCATGCTGTGGACCTTAGAATGATTATGTCCACTCCACCTCTATATTGAGAGGGGGCTTAGATTCCACATGGATGCTGGATGCAATTCTCCTGCTTTCAGTTGCAGGCACTCCTGGCTCCCTGGTGTGGTCGTTGACCTTCTTCACCTCCACGTTAGCTGAGTGGGGTAAGTCCAATAAACCAGAGTGTAGGAGTTGCAAGTCTGTTGAGGCTCAGGACCTGGCTATCACATGGTCAGTCCAGAGATTCAGGTCCCCTGGATATACACATTAATTTACTAATCTGCTTCCCCAGAAGGCTATTATTATTTTTTGGGGGGCAACGGTATTTAGTAAAGGGCTAGGCATGCTTCTGGGAGATACCCTCTCCTTTTCCATGCAGTAGCCTCCAGACCGTTCTCTGATATTGGCTGCACCCCATGTTGGGCCAGCAAAGAGAATCCCCTGGATACTAGTGCTGTTTTTCCTGGCCTCCCCCTAAAGCCCCCAGATTCACCAGTGGGGGCAAGCCTCAGGATCACACTAAGATCCCACACATTGACCTAGCGCCCCATGGTTCACCTTGCAGAGTGAACTAGACCATCTCCTGGAGAGAAAGTACAAATTTCAGACTCCTCAGATGAGAGCATGGCACCAACTCTACAATCCTGGACTCATTCTTAACACGGGTTCATTCATCACTTAGGAAGATTTCCCTGAAATAAAGCCATTGGCATTAGAAGATGGAGAGCACCAGGTTCATTTATTTTTGGAATATTTACAGGAAAAGGGCTTTTACAGAGCATGACATGGTCAGCATTGAACCTTCAAAAATACTCAGTGTTGCCTTGGAAGGTATTTATTTGTAATTATCCAAAATACAGTTTATAGATATATTTGGATAATCATTTTTTTAAAGGAAGTATTCGGGGCCAAATTGTGTTCCCAATAATAAGTGCTTAATGTAAAGCATAGCTGTACAGAGCTCTCGAAAGCTTATAACATTTTCTTTGTTCTTGTGTTGAGAAAGAGGCTGCCTCAACGTTTGGAAACAATCACTTGATGGCAAAATCCTGAAGTGACTTGAGGATTTGCTTTTCAAGAAGCTGGGAACTCCTGTTTGTTTTGCTCTATTACTCTCCATACACATTGCATGCTGGAAGCAGACTGCTCTTCCCCCAGCCAGGGGTTGGATCTGACTATTTTATTTCAGACCTGTTTTCTTTTTTTGCATAGAAAGCAAATAGCAGGAACACAGATGTCGATAAAACTGTAATCACACAGATTGAATGCTGAGAATAATGAGTCCTTGAGAAGAAAAGAGTTCCCTTAAATACAGCTGTCAATGCTGGAATCAACTAGAAATCTAAGATTTTACTCTGCTGCAGATGAGAATTTTTAAGGCTATGCTCTTCAGACACTTTGAAACCAGAATATCAGAGAAACCCAGTTCACACTGCTCTCTGCCCTGGATAACAACGAAGAGAAAATAAATGAAAAAGAAGCCTATCCACGTTTTTTTCCTCTATGCTTCCTTCTTCCAGACAAAACATTGCAAGTAGGAATTAAATGAGAAGACAAGTTGATCAAGCTTTGGCAATTAAGGCTTGTGAAGAGTGATGGGATTAGGCAGTTTTGCATTATAGTTTTCTGAACTGGACGGAGTTGATCTTTTCACAGACAAATTGGAAAAATGAGGTAGAGGATTTCAGTAATTCACTGGCAGCCATTCGATTCCCCAGGAAAAGTAAGAAGAGAACATCCATTTTGTAGAATCCTATTATCTGACCTTTCTTTCTGAATCCCTCATCTAACACCTTTATGCTCCTTATTCTTGGATGCTCTGATAGTGTTCCCCAAATGTCAAGTTACCTAACCTCCCTTTTTTAAAAAAAATTCTCTTCCACTCACTTTTACATTAGCCAACTATCAGTCCTAGGCAGCCACATTTATCTGATTGAAATACTTCCTTGTGCTTCTTGAGTCAGCTAGGGTCTACATGTTCCATAAGGGACATATTTTATCTCTAAATTGGAGTATCTGTAGAAGGGTATAGAAAGAAGAGTTTAGAGACAGGAGGGAGAGCTTTTCATTGTTAATAGAGCCCACTTATGTTCATTCCTATATTTTCATTTTCCTGCATTGTTAGAATGATATACTTTGATCATCTCTGATGTTATCTGAATGGAGCTTTACAAGTTACAAGGCATCTGCCCATACATAATTTAATCTAGGAAAGCATTTAGTATTGAAGTTACATACTCCCTCCCTTCTAGTGGTTCTGAATCCAAAGATTGAGTGAAGCAAACAAGAGTTCCTGGAAAGAAACTGGCTGCAGTGAACTGCTCTCCATAATACATGGAGACAAATAAATAGAACTTTAGTGATTTTTCCTGAGGGTATGAAAAATTATCAAGTGGCTTGTAAATATTTTAAATCCATTGAAGACACCATGCAGTAAATGCTGAGTTTGTAGAGGTTACAATTACACAACTACCAAGAGAATGGAAAAATCAAGTCCTAATACTATAGGAATGGACACTTAACCATCCCAGGGTCCACAGGATGGAGGAATAGAGTATGGATTAGAGTGGACTTACTGATATTCTACTATGGAACTATCGTGATTAGTAATGGAAGAATTGTAGCATTGATGTGGAGAAAGTGGCCACGGTAGCTACTGAGGTCAGGGAGGGGGAAGAAGAGATATGATGTGGGTGTATTTTCAGGATTTGGAGTTGTCCTGGGTGGTGCTGCAGGGACAGATGCTGGACATTGTGTGTCCTGCCATGGCCCACTGGGTGGACTGGGGGAGAGTGTAGACTACAATGTAGACCACTGTCCATGTGGTGCAGCAGTGCTCCAAAATGTATTCACCAGGTGCAGTGAATGTGCCATGATGATGGAAGAGGTTGTTGATGTGGGAGGAGTCGGGTAGGGGGGGTGGGGGGTATATGGGGACTTCATATTTTTTGAATGTAACATTTAGAAGAAAATAAAGAAGAAAAAAAGAGAAACAGACACTTGTAATAAAATTTCCAATGAGAGCATCACATAGAGATTCAAAACCTGCTCCACCTCAAATGTTCTCAGATGGAAATAATTATGCTACATTGTAGAAAATTGTGACTATTGCCTTGAAGAAGACATTGATTTAAACATGTATTATAAACTGTGAATAGAATTGCATCACCCAAATTAGAGGAGATAAAGCGGTAGTTTTAAAATAAGGTATTATTTCATATCGCATTTAAATGTTTGCTATGTAATTAGGGATTTGATCATTTCATTGAAATCCCTACATATTTATATATTCAAATTGCAAATTTATTTTTAAATAAATTTTCCTAATTGGGAAATATCTCCTTATATTCAGGCATCGTGCTTACTTTTTTTTTAAGATTTATTTTATTTAGTTCTCTCCTCTCCCCTTCCCCCCCATGTTGTCTGCTCTCTTGTGTCCATTCACTGTGTGTTATTCTGTGTCCACTTGCATTCTTGGCAGCACCAGGAATCTGTGTCTCTCTTTGTTGCATCATCTTGCTATGTCAGTTCTATTTGTGTGTGACGCCACTCCTGGGCAGGCTGTGCTTTTTTTACGTGGGGTGGGTCTCCTTGTTGGGTGCACTCCTTGCATGTGGGGCTCCCCTACACGGGGGACACCCCTGCGTGGCATGGCACTCTTGCGCACAGCAGTACTGTGCATGGGCCAGCTCACCACATGGGTCAGGAGGCCCTGGATTTGAACCCTGGACCTCCAATATGGTAGGCAGATGCTCTATCAGTTGAGCCACATCCACTTCCCCATGCTTACTTACTGAGCCTGGTAACGTAAATTGTTCTGCTCAAATAAAGATGATTTTTAAAGCTTGTTACTGAATTAATAGAATAGACAGGTAAAAAGAGATAGCTTTGGTTTAAGATGATGGATTAGGTAAAGAAGTATAGAGGAGCTAAATAATCCCAATGTAGATTTTAAAGGAGATATGTATGGACTGTAGTACACTACGTAATGTCAATGTTGGATGTTGAGGGAAAGTAAGGGTAGTCCAGGCAAGATGCTAACTACAGTCCCAAGAGATAAAACTCACAAACAAGTTAGGGAGACTGCCAATGGTATGGGATGAGAGCACCCATGGGTTTTACTGTGTTCCTCGAGCTTGTGGGGTTAAGCAGAAAGAATATGCAGTTCAGACTTGAGAACCACAGAAATACCAGCCAGCAAGGTCCTCTGGATCTCCAAAATGTATGTGTGCCTCATCGCCCTGACTTTGGAGAGATGATAAGATGTTTAGTGCCTGAATACGCCAACCATTAGCTTCACTTTTACCATAGTGAAAAGTATGGAAAGCTCTTCATTGCTTTCCCATTTAGAGTTATGATGCCCCCACATCACAATAGATGCTGCAATAAATTCCATGGTACTTAGATTAGAAACAAACCTGACTTAAACTCCATTTCTATGAGTACCACCATCATTTGCCTGAGGAGCCACAGGGGACTTCTTTCTGGTCCTGGCTTGTCCCCTCTTGCCTTCCCATGATCCATTTTCTTCAGAATCATCAAAGAGCCCCTTTGTTTTCCAATTATAGTTGGAAAAACTTTCAACCAAGATCTGGGAGCCTCCATGCCCTCTGTCACCTGAGTTGTATGGGTTGATGGTGTCCCCAACAAAGCTATGTTGAAGTCCTAACCCCCAGTACCTGGGAAGACTTCACTGGGTGTAGAATCATTGTGGGCATATTTAGTAAGATGAGGATATCCTAGAGTAGTGTGGGTCATAATCCAGTATGACTTGTGTCCTTGGAAGAGATGGGAATGTGGACACACAAGCAGACCAGGAGAAGAAGGTCATGTGATGAAAGAGGCAAGGGTGGTCAGCAAACCAGAGACTAGCTAGAGGCACAGAAGAACCCTTTCTTTCAGGTTTCAGAGGAATGTCCTGCTGACATCTTGATTTTGGACTTCTGGTCTCCACAATAGGGTGACAATGAATTCCTGCTGTTTTAAGCCTCTTGATCTGGGCTTAGCCCTATGAAGCTGAGAGAGTGATGCTGACCCAGCTTCCCTCACTCACTGAACCTCACTAAGTCACTCCTGCCACCTTGTCAAGAAACTCCTTGCCTTTGATGGGTTGCCATCAATTGCACGGGAGAGCTTTAAAAAATGACCAACCGGTGACCACCCCTCACACACACACTCAGAATGTCTTTACGTGGCTAGTTTTTGCTTGCTCTGGAGAACTCAATCTTCATATGGCATTCTCTTCTCAAAAATAGTGCACCATTCCTACTCTCTCTTGTTTCCTCCATTTTAGAAGTTACTAGAATATCTCGTTTGATAATAAGACATCAGTTATTTGATTAATCAGATACCCTTTCTCCACAAAGAGAGGATACAGCAGTTTGATATTATTTATGAATTCTAAAAAGTGAGATTCTGTTTGTAAACTGACCTTTTCCTCTGGGCATGATATCCTTTAATTGTATTCGATTCAGCTGAGAAGTCTGATTAAATTATGCTAAGATTAGGGGTTTGATTCAACCACATCAATAGAGTACAACTCAGCGTTGAGTACCAGCCCCTTGGGCTGATAAAACAGACTCTTACACAGAAGTGGACATACAAAGAAGAAGAACACAGAGGAAGAGAGACAACTCATTGGACATAACAGAGGCCCTGGGAAGAGAGATGAGCCTGCTACAGCTGATATGAAGAGACCAGAGCAGCTGAACCCAGAAAGAGGTGAGACCTGGGAAGAAAGATGAGTCTTATGCCAGCCTACAGCTGAGAGAGGAAGAAGCTGGGACCACAGAATCTTAAGAGGAAGAGGAAGCCTGAACCCTCACAGATGTCACCCGCCATCTTGCTCCAACACATGGCCAATGACTTTGGGTGAGAAAGTACCTCTTACGGTATCTTGAGTTGGACTCTTTAGGGTCTTGACTGTAAATTTCTACCCCCAAATAAATACCCTTTCTAAAAGCCAACAGAGTTCTGGTACTTTGCCTCAGCACCCCTTTGTCTGACTAATACAGAGGGTGAGTTCATTTTCCCTCTTCACCACGTGTCTAACTCTTGAAATAGTGCCACGCATAGAGC
The DNA here is from genome assembly GCF_030445035.2 of Dasypus novemcinctus. Taxonomy (NCBI): domain Eukaryota; kingdom Metazoa; phylum Chordata; class Mammalia; order Cingulata; family Dasypodidae; genus Dasypus; species Dasypus novemcinctus. Next base: position 5,537,259 of record NC_092216.1, on the reverse strand, counting down.
AGGCTCTCACATATAGGTTGCATGAATAAAATGTTAAAATTTACTTTTAAAAAATTATACTTCTGCTTGTACAAATGCATTAGTATCAAAAGATATTGAGGTACTGCTTTTCCCCTGTGGTTTATCAAACCTTATAAATAATGTAAAACAAAATTAATGGAAATATTTATAATAATATTATTATTGGTTACTACTGCAGAATACTTGTCTTTTACAACTTAAGTATGTATTTCAGGGACATGCAAGTCTATTAGAGTTATCTATCACCTGAGCACTCTAAATAAATTTGGATAATATTTCTGTAGAGAAATAATAAAGTATAATATTTGTTTTAAACGTGATATGTGCAGTGCTATTATTAATGTTTCTAAGTTATTAGCATGTCATTTTTATATGGATATATCAAACATTTTCCCTTAGTACCTAGGTTGGAGCTACTAAAATAAGAAATAGCCAGTATAAAAATGTTACTACTCTTGGTGTGTTTCAAAGATCAAGGAAATAGATTCTGTGCTCTCAAGACCTACTTCGATAGTGATTCAGGCTTTTTTCTTAGCATTTCCAAAAATAATACTTCCTGACAGTGTTTTGAAATGAACTGGGGTTGTCAAAGCCTTGCTTGTTTTGTGTCAAACACCTGCAGTTTCTGAAGACTGCAAACAGCACTCACTCCACCAAAGAGAATCTTCAACCTCACATAGACTTTGCTAAGTATCCTTTTACAGGACAGTCCTAGTTTGCCCACTAAGACAATCACTTTATTCCCCTACTTACAGTGCCATACAATTAAGGAGCTTATAAATTTAATATTATTCTTGGAATAAATCAATTATTATTGTTTTTTTCTCTTGGGCATTCAAAAAGGGACATTTTATGTGTCAAAATTACTTATTTTGCTAAGTAAAATACATACTTTGAAAGCTTCAAGAGAGCTTCATGCCAAAATTTACTGAAAAAAACAGAAAAGAACCTGTGGCATAATAAAAAATGGGAGGCTACTTTCTAATCTTTGGATTTAACAATATTTTAGCTTAATTTAATGCTATCACGCAATGTCTTATAGATGAGTCCATTTCCCTCTAAAACAGTAATCAGCAATCTGGTTCCTTCTTGATAATATTAGAGATCATATTACAGCTATGTAAGAAATGAGGTAGATTATAAATATATATGTATATATATATGGCATTAGAAATATATTACATTGGAGATGGTATTGCTGATTTAGGGCCATCTGCAGCTCCAAAAAATGGTTATTATTGTTTTTAAACACATTTTTATTCAGGGTCTGTCTGACGGTGATTTGGGAATTTAGTGGTGTTTTTTGTTGTTGTTTTTTCTTAAAGATTTGTTTTATTTATCCCTCTTCACCCTCTCATTGTTTGCTCTTGGTGTGTCTTTTCATCTTCCCTGTTTCTTTAGGAGACACTAGGAACTGAACCCGGCACCTCCGATGTGTGAGGGAGGTGCCTAACTGCTTGAGTCACGTCCGCTTGTGCTTTGTTGAGTCTCTCATTATGCTGTTTCTTCTTATGTCTCTTGTTGTGTCATCTTGCAGCATCAGCTTGCTGCGCTTGCCCGTCACGCTAGCTCATCGTCCTGCTCATCCCCTTTAGGAGGTCCTGGGAACCTCTGTTCCCTGCTCTGCTGTGTCTCTCATTATGTTTTTTCTTCTTGTATCTCTTGCTGCATTATCTTGTTGTGTCAGCTTGCTGTCTTCTTTAGGAGGCACCGGGAACTCAACCACAGACCTCCCCTGTGGTAGGCAGGAGCCCATTTGCTTGAGCCACACCCGCTTCTAGGTTTTGACCAGGGTAACAAAGTCTTGGTAGGCAGACTGGGTTCCCTCTGGAAGGGTTTTGTGGTCTGGCCTCCCAGTGAAGGCTCCACTGGGGTCAGCCTTCGTGTGCTCATTCGGCATGGGGGAGTCACAAGAATGATGCCTGGGCTACTCCCCAAACCTTGACACCTGTCCTGCAAACATGCAGTTCCAGAAGTTCAAATCACAGCCTTTGTCTCGACCCCGCAAATGTCCCATGTCCTGCTTCCCACTAAGTCATCAGGGAAGGTAGTTTAGCAGAACAGCCACTTACTTTCATTGGTAGAAGGACCCCCAGCTATTTTACAAATTTGAAACCAGAGAAGATTTGGAGAGGGTAAAATAGGAATATATTAAAACTTTTGTTTTGTATTAAATCCATGGTAATTAATGGATTATATAATCTCCAGTCATTGCAAGATGGCATTTCTTGTGTGTTTATTATGAAAACATTCAAATGGTCAGAAATGGAGAACAAATAGTAGAATGAGCACTAAATACTCTTTCCCTGGATTTAAAAATCCTTAATATTTTGCAATATTTTCCTCAACCATATCAGTTTGCTAAGGATTTTATATTGCAGACAAAATGACTTTTTACACCTAAATATGTCGAAGTCCCTTCTACACAATGTGTAAATCCCACTATGTAATTGTAGTTTTATTCATGCAAATGAAATGATTATTAGAAATTTCGTAATATCCGTTACGCAAGTCCATTGTCTCCAAAAAATGCTTTATACTTGGTTTGTTCAACCCAGGATAGAATCAAAGAGGGGCCCAGAATCTGTATTTTTGTAAAGAAATTATAGGCAAGAGTGAATGCTTTTTATTATTATATATTTTATATAACATTGTATAATATGATTTTTGTTTCCAGAATTATTATTAATGACAAATAATATATAGACACATCAGGGCACAAAATCATTGGAGGACAATTATGTAATTATTTACTTTCTAATTATTCTAATAATAACATGAGCTGAAATATTAGTATTTTCTAAGGTGATATGTTTCAAGTATCGTTTACATCTAGTATACATTGCAAGGAATGATTTTCTTTATCTTCTTTCTTTATGCATTTTCTACTCTAAAGCTTTTTTGTTTCCTTACTCATTTTTCTAAGTACTTTTCTGCCAATTACTATTATGCACCTCTTAATTGTTCCTGTTAATATTTAGAACATTCTACAATTTCTTTAACAACTATTCATCCAATTTTACAAGTATTGCTCTTTCTTTATGATCCTCATTATAATTTCTTTTAGTGGACACATAAATGCTAGAAATTGGATGGGAATTTTCCTTGTTTTCCTTTTAGCAAAGGAGGTATATAAAATCATTGTAAGCAAAGCACTATGCACTGTCAATATCTTTACATACCATATAGTTCACAAATGGACTAGTCAGTGATGGGGAAATATACCTGAAAAAAACAAACAACAAACTGAATATTTTTTTAAGACAGATGTTGAAAGAGATTTCTGAATTTTCACCTGTTTTACCGGCTTTTCTACACACCACCTCCATCTCCTTTTTCAGTTAATTAATTAATTGATTTTTAAAAAATTTATGCCCCTCGCCTTGCAGCTTGCTTGTTGTCTGCTCTCTGTGTCCATTTGCTACACACTCTTCTGTGTTTTTACTTGTCTCCCTTTTTGTTGTTGTTGTTGTTGTTGCATCACCTTGCTGAGTTAGCTCTTTGTTGCGCTTGCTGGCTGGTGGCACACCATGGTTCCAGGGCCAGTGGCTCTCCACAGCATGCAGACAAGCCTGCCTTCACAAGGAGGCCCGAGGACGTGAAACTAGGGCCTCCCATATGGTAGATGGGAGCCCAACTGCTTGAGCCACAGCTGCTTCCCTCCATCTCCTTTTTGATTGCTTCTCTAATCTTAGACACAAACACTGCCAAGGTGCATGGGAATTGGGCTTAGTTCCCTCTGTGTGCTCAGAAACTAAAACTATCTCAGGGAACCAAGAGTTAAGAAGAAATGCCAAAGGAAGCCTCCATCCTCTTTCAGACCCTTGAGACTTGGGTAGACCAGGTGTCCTTAGCCGGCAGGTGTGAGCTGGGGCTCACGTATTCTCTTATTCCATCGGCCTCCTTGGTGCTCAGCAGAGAGAAGACACCCCATAAACTTGTATTACTTTTTCCATGGGCAAAGGTGTGGGAGAGTCACAGAGCTCCAGGAGGGCTGTTGTTACATGTCAAGGAAGTCTAAGAAAAAGACATGAGCTCTAGTGCCTCGAGGACTCCCTGCACCTGAGAATACTGCACAGATCTGCATGGTAGGTGCTCTGTAAATACTGAAGAATGAATAAGCCTTGGTGGATTCTATGGCATCCTTCCTGCCATCTAAAACTCTTCCTTTGATAAATCATTTAACTTGTGAGAACTATTCTTTGCAGGTTTGCCTCCCTTCATTTTCATGTGAATGGCGATTGGATGTATGATTGGATGTTTGGTCCAAAGTCTAGGCTAACACTGATTTTCTGACTCCACGAAATGCTTTATTTCACTCGACCAATTGACTGCCTGGAGAGGTTTTACCCATATAACTGACTTCAAACTCTTTTTAGAAGGATAGAAAGTGGCATAACATGGGGCAATCAATAACAATGGCCTTTTTGTAATAGGGGCATGTGAAAAGAACTTCACAGTCACTCCCTGATGTGTTTAATATTGAGTTATATTAGTTCTCTGAGAAATTGAAGAGACTTTTATTCATTTGTACATTCGCTTGTAAGCGCATTCATTTATGTATTCAGTATCTTCTTATCGAGAGACGAATTCCTCAGACACGGTTCTGAGGATCCTTCTATGATGAACAAAACCAAGATTGTTGTCTTTGAGGGTCTCATAACTGAGACATGACCAGTAAGCAATATAGTCAATAAATCAAAATGCATGTCAGGAGATCACAAGTGCTATTGAAACACTAGGTTCAGAGAAGGTGAGCTGGAAAGGAAATCTTTATTAAGATGGTTACATTTGAAAGAAGAATTGGGAGCAATGAGGGAGTACGCAGCTTGGGAAGACCTTTCCCCACTGGTGGAAGAGCCAAGGCAGGAGGGAGTCACATGGATTCCAGAAACAACATGGCGCCCTGAATCTGGAGTGGGCTGAGGGCAAGAACAATTGAAGTGGAAAACTGGATATAAGGGAGCACTATATGCTTTAGAACTTGATACTGCCTGAATTGGGGAGCCATTAGAGGGTCATGACTGGGGAGTTATCCTCTGTTGATTGGGAAGTGCATGGATATAAAGGATGTTTGCAGGAATTTCATGAGGGAAAATGGATTCTCTATCACGTGCAAAGCATATGGCAGTATCTCCTGGTCTCTCCCTTCTCTTCTGGGTTCCAATGAAGTTCAGATTCTGGCTGCGCAGTCTGTAGCTTCTTTTCTCTCTCTGTTTAGTATGAATGTTTCTATGCAACAGAAATGATTACTCACCTAGAGTGTGTCACCTCCATCCCGTCAAAAGAAGCCAGTACAAAAGAAGTTACCAATGAACTGGTTTATGATAACTGCTCTACGGAGTTGCAAAACTAACTGTATGTCTTGCATATAATAGAAGATATTTTTCAGTGGATGGCAAGTAGATTTTGGCAACATTTTTTATATCTTAAATATTTTTGTTAGAAATTACAGCACAGATACATCTGGTTGTAATGTCAGGTGATCAACATTAATCTCAGCACTTTCGTTTTGTTTAGAAAGAGAAGAATGTTTCCAACTTAGGTCTCCCGACATACTTAAATTTTACATAAATATTTAGCTCAAATGAAAATTCACAAAATATTGAAAGTATGAACTGATAGTGAAATGATACAGTTATAGAAAGTGGAGAAGGGTCAGAAAGAGGGCAAAGATGACCAAGATTATAAGACCACGGGAAATGTAGCACTGGAGACCCTTTGAATGTCACGATTATTAGCAAACGTGGAATGAAGCACGGCTGAGGTCCAAATGTTCAAGTGTTTGCTTCCTGCAAGGGCAATGCTGGGATTCCCTGGTGGACTATGAATGATAAGAGGTCCAATTCATTGTGCACTATGAGGCATCATTGCAGAGAAAGCATTGCCACAGACCATGCAGACCTCGATTCCCAAGTTTCCTTCATAGTTGAGATATTCTGCCAAATGAGGTGGAGATGCCTGGAGCCTTCAGAGACCCTGGCCCTCCTTTCACTGGATGAGAATGGATGAGTCCCCTGAACTCCATCAAACAGGCATCAGCTCTGTTCCAGGCAGACAATGTGCAGTCTCTACTTCCTTTTAGGGAATGGGTTGGGCCACGTGTATTGGGCAATTGAAGGACTTCTAACTCCTGTGTAGGTTACAAACATTTGATGCATCCACCCTAGGTTCTAGCCCTAACAAAACCTCTCCTTCCATTGTAATCACTTCCATTTTCCACTCCCACCTCTCTGAGAAATTAGTATTTTTTTTTCCTTTAAACTGTAATTTATGGACTAGTACATGTTGGCTTTTATGTATGTATGCATGTATGTATGTAAGTATGCAAAGTCAAAGTATGTAAGTCAATTCTTATCATTTGCAGCAATGTTCTATAAATTTGCTGCAAACAGTGAACTTTTGCTCAAGGGGTAATACAGCCTGAGGCTCCTGAGAGCCTATTGGCACAACTGTCACTACATGGCTTTGTTTTATGTATAGTTCTGTTTAAAGATACCTTATCCAGGACATATTGTAGATTCTTTAATATGAACTCATGGCCCATGGCACAGAACGCCTGCCTAAACAGCACTCCTCTGGCACACGTATTTCTTGGTAAAGTATATCATCAGGCTTTTTTGCACTTAGGAGCACAGGACAGCACTTTAGCACTGAGTTTGGGGTCATTTTAAACAGGGAAATTACCAGAGAAAGCACAAAATGGAAAAACGTGGCAATAACAATACCACAAAAATGATCCGAGAGCTGGAATAGCCCCTTGTCCAACTTTAGCTGGGAAAGTGCACGCTGGGCAATTTAACTTTTTTTCCCCGTTCTGCGTGTATCCATGAATGATCAGGAAATCTCCATGAGTTATTACTTTGGGGTTCCAAATAAAATTGAATGAGTCGACAAATTTGCAAATATGGAATCCACAAATAATATGCAGATCAATTGTAACTATGTATGTGTATATACATATATACGTTATATATATTTCGCCTGCACATATATATATATAAGTATATGCATGACCAATGACCACATTTTATTTGAATCTTCCCCCTTTTCTTATAGTGTAGTGGGTTACTTATACATATTCCACATTATATCCTTTAGAGAATCTTGCATCTCAATTTTGAAACTGTGGAGTAAGAATGTTTGGATACACCATTTCATTAGCAAGCACCCCTTCATGTGATATTATAGGGAAATCTGGCTTCATGGTGTTAGATGATATTTCCAGATTGTCTAGCCACAAGCCTATCCACAAAGCATGCTGTGGTTTTGAGATACCAGGAAGTGTGTTAAAAAGGGGTCCCACCACAAAACCACAGAATCAGAATCTGAATTTTAACCAGATGCCCAGTCCTCTAAGTGCACTCTAAATTTGAGAAGCACTGGTAGCCTATATCCTAAAGTGAAAGCAACGCAAAGCCAAAGGCTCAGAAAAAGTATAACCAGGGAGAAATCCTTTCCCAAGAGACTAAGAGCCAACCTAGTAATCTTTGCCACTGTGGTACCTGCACATCTGCTAACAAACTTTTATACAGTCACAACTGGAAAGTTGTTTACATCAATTCCAGAGTGCTCTGGAAAAAGGTTTCGCATTTATTCACATGATTTTCTGTATAAACCATTTGGGACTTCCAAGATGGCATCTTCTGTTTATCCATTCTTCTCCTTTGTTTCTGTGCTCAGATTTGGTCATGAGTTCTAACTTGGATCCTATACAGGGATAATTTATTCTGCCCATGTGTACAAAGAACTTTAGGAAAAGTATGAAGTTTGGCTGAGATCTGCCTCACGTTTGTATATCCTTCAGGAATCCACGAAAGAACCCCTTCTCTGTAATGTGTAGCCTTCTCACTTGTCTGAGCCTTCCACCCTTGTCTCCCTGCCCCACCAGCTCTGTCCTTTCCTGAGAGATTCAAAAGGTTCAAGAGGGAGAGAGGTCTTGGCTCATACAACTGGGACCACAGCGTACTTGTATTAAGAGCTCTACTACTTAAAGCTCCTGAAGTTTCTTCGCTTCTCAAAGGGAATCACAATATTATTGTATAGCGATTCAATTACATCAAAACTGAACATATTTAGAGGACTGGGAATTAGTGGGGAAAAGATAAGAGGAGCCGCACCCAACCCACTATTATAACTCAAACTACCAGTGTCCTGCAGGCAAGCATCCTTCTCTGTGTTGTCTATCCATAAATCTTACTCAAGGCCAAGTCAAGTTGATTCCTTCAGCAGTGGTTTATTCTAACTTTCTGTGGTAGACTGAACAAGAGCCCACTAAAAATGCCTCTAGACCAACACCAGGAATCTGTGAATACGGCACCCTTTATGGCGGAAGGGACTTTGCTGATGTGATTAAGAACTGTGATGAGGAGATTATCCTAGATTACCCAGTTGGACCCAATGTCACCTCAAGGGCCCTGATAAGTGGAAGGCAAGATGGTGGGTATGATAGAATTTGTGAGAACTGAAGCAAGGTCCAAGAGAGAGAATGGAAGCTGAGAAATTGCTGCTTTGAAGAAGGAGAATTGGGCTACAAGCCAAGGAAAGCAGGTGCATCTAGAATCTGAAAAAAGGCAAAGAAACCGAGTCTCCCCTAAAGGTTCCAGAAGGAATACAGTCCTGCAGACCTTTTTAGACTTCTGACTTGAGAACTGTGAGATAAAATATATTGTGCTGCTTTAAGCCACTGGGTATTTTGGCTGAGTTTGTCATAGCAGCACTAGGAAATGAATGTGGGGTACTATAATTTTTTTCTGAGTTATTTAGAGGTAAATTTTAACTATAGCAGGCAACTTACATTTTCAAACCCTGATAAGTGAAGATGTTCTGTAGATCTTGCCTTATTTTGACTGTGAGTGACTGAGTGACCAAGTCAAATTTATTGGCAGGATAATTAAATTAAAAATAAAATTACTCTCATCTAGGTGAGCCCCTGAGTAACCAAGTCCAGTGTATTACTGGGGTAATAAAAAGGATAAATTATTCTCGTCCATGAAATGTAAGGCTAATTGCCACCTCCAGATTCCTCCTACATAAAAATCTTTAATGGATGTATTAGGACAAGTTTCACAGATGTTTTATAAGACACTTTTTATTTTTAAATAATTACAGATAATAATTGTAGATTCATAGGAAGTTACAAAAAAAAAAAGTACAGGGTGATTTTCAGCACTTTCTCTTAGCTTCCCCCAACAGGCTGGAACCTAACATTGATGCAATCCACAGATCTTATCTGATTTTGACAGTTTTACATGAATACATTTGTGTGTGTACTGTTCTATGCAATTTTCTCACATGTAGAGATTTGTGTGACCACCATCACCACTGAGATACAAACAGTTCCATCACTACACTCCTGCGCTATCTTTAAGCCCTCCTGTCCCCTGGTACCTCTTATCTGTTCTTCATATCTATGGAAGATTGAATCGTGGACCCCAGTTTGGACATGTTTGGGTCATGGTCCACATTTTGGTGAGTGTGCATCCACTGTAAATAGGTTATTTTCAAGGTGATACTTCAGTTAAGGTGTGGTCCAATAGAATCAGGTTGGACTTTTCCCAGACATAAGCCTTAAGTCAACAGAACCTGGAAGAGGAAGGAGAAGATGCCGCCATATATTGCCGTGTGATTGAAAAGCAAAGGAACCCCAACGATTACCAGAAGATACCAGCCTTGGAAGGAAGCGAGCCTTCTAGCCTCTGAAATCCCATCCCAGTAAATTCCTGTTGCAAACCAACCCATTGCGTGGTATCTGTTTTAGCAGACAGGAAACTAAAACAACCGCTATCATTTTGTCATTTCAAGAATGTTACATAAAGGGAACTATGCAATATGGAACCTTCTGAGAGTGACTCTTTTCACTCGGCATAAGGCTCTGGTATTATTTTAAGCTTCTTGGAAGCACGTTGTGGTGCTTAAATTCAGACACTTCAAGTTCGGACGGTCAGAGTTGTGTCCTGGCTTTGTTAGAAAGGAGAGGACTCCCTTGCTCACTCAACCTCTGAATTCTGTCTTAGTTTGCTTAATGCTGCCTAAACAACATACCAAGAACAGGTTGGCTTATACAATAGGAGTTTACTAGGTTAAAAGCTTACCATTCTGAGGCTGTGGAAATGTCCAGATCAAGGCATCAGCAGGAGATGCTGTGTCACCAAGTTGTAATTGTGGGAGATGAGGCACATGGAGACACCATCTAAAGAGGCTCTCAGAGCTACAGCCGTGGGCAATCATTCCGATGGCAGGGTGAAATGGTGGTGTTGGCTCATCTCTCCTGGCTTCTGTCTGTCTCAGTGTCTTATTTCCAGTGCTGCTATTAGCCCTCCATCTATAAAGGACTCCAGGAAGAAGATTTAGACCCATGCTGGGTCCCCCAATCTAATCAAAGGTCCTTGACATAAGTGAGCTAATGAAAAGGTAGGTCACTCAACTGAATCTAACACAAAGACCCATATATAATAGGTTCACAAGCACAGGAATGGGTTAGCTGAAGAACATAATTTTCTGGGGTCCACAAAACACTTAGCCCAACACAACTTTCTTATCTATAAAATGGAGACAATGACATCCTATCACAGAATATTATGAGGATTAAATGAATTAATGTCCCTGAAGCGCTGATTAGATAATTGGTTATAAAATAAGGCTTCAATGAAATGTTAGCTCTTTTTTTTGAGCATATTGTTTTATATGGAAATGATCTTAAATATATATTTGCCATTTGTTGGTTTTTAGAGTGCATTGGTTGATGGTGTGATTTTAGCACTGGTTGAAACCTCCAAACATGTAGCTTAACCCATTTCTGCAGTTTGAGAAGGGAGAGCAGAGATAATTATAGCAACATTGCTGTATAAAATGTAAAAATGGCCAGTTTTGAGTACATTTATCTTTTGTCTTTCCAGTCACATTCTAAACATTGACGTTCCTTTACTATTGTAAATTTAGGCAGAAACCTTGAGAAAAACTATGTGCCGCAAAATCATGTCCTGTGTGTAGAAAACAACCATCCTTTCTGTGGTCGTATGGTGTGTAGGACACAAAGCTAGTTGAGATTGTGTAATTTCTGCCCCATCAGTTAACACCCTGGGAACACAGGCTCAATTTATCATAGAACACAAGCTGACACTTCCCAGCTGGAAACGTTTTCTACACAGTCTTTGTAAAGGAGAAAATGGAAGAATTCTGGGTTTGCAAAATTGGACCTGTGCTCTACTTTAAATATTTCATTTTCCTTGAGCCTTTCAGACAAATGGGTTCAAATACATCATTTACACTTAACATTGGTAATTTTAAAATGTCAGCCTCTAATCTAAAAGTATAGAGATTAAAAATAGTGCTTATTCCTCGTGCTTTCCAAATATTTTCATTCTGATTGGTACATCTCAAAAATAAGCAAACAGAAGTTTGAAATTAATACAGGAATTGCGATGTATAAAATTTTTAAAAAACACATTAGTACTGATTTAAAGCAGCAAATTTTAAGTTCTTTGGGCAATTTGGAAGAGAGGACATCCTGAATTAATGGGATACTGAATGATAAATAATTTACTTATCATGTTATCTCTAAGAGCAGACAGTAATTCTACTTACTTCCTGACACAAGTATTAATTATTTTTCAAGAAATTTGTAAAACAACATGTATAATCTTCAGTCCAATTCATTTTTGAATTATTAAAAATTTGTCCTGATGAAATCTGAATTAATTAGCTATTTGGCATAGATACTACCAATGAATGAATTATATGCATGCATTGTTTCCTTAGGTTGCTCAAGATGTTTTTGATTGAGCTGAAATTTGGTTTTCTATCTCTGGAAAAAAAGTAGCAATCTATCTTTCAATACGTGTTTTTTTTTTTTTTTTTAAACACAGGATCTACTAAAGCAATCTATGATAAAGACTAAAAGTCTAGTATCTTTCATGGCTTATGTAGCAAAAAGCTACCCAAGTTTGCAATATTATTACATGCACATATGTCATGATTTAATTATGCTTTAGGCATACGCATTTATAGTTTTCATTCCTTTGGTGTAAGACATACTGTTTCAAATTCCTTGACAGCCTCATGTTTGGGAGACTAATTTTTTTTTCCTGGTAGAAAGGTGTTCCTTTCACATTTGAGATTCAGAACACATTTGTAACTCTTTTGAGATATTCCTTTTTCTTAGTATGAACAAATAGGATGGGTACCTTTGGGGTTTCTCTTTGACGAGGCTCTCTGCTTGGCCAATCCAACTGAGGAAACCCTTGTTCACAGATGAACTCAAACCAGCATGACTGCCCCTCGCTACTTTTCTCCTTCTTTCCACAAGGAAATTCAGTGACTTTCCCCTTTTCCCCGTAATTAACCACATTCCAAAGTTTCCCAAGAACCAATCTTCATTACCAACAATTGCTGACATTGTCCATAATGGAAATTCCTCATATAAAGCAGTTTCTGTTATGCAATTCCCATGAACAACCATCAGTAAATTAAATGGGAAAAATAAAAGTGTTTCTTGGAGTGAGGTTTCATGAACTGGACCAGGTGTAATTGGTTGCTTTTTCTCTGTATTGAAATTGACTGAAATGGATTTTCTTAGTCGCAAATATATATATTTATTCCTTTAACACCTTCTTTGACAAAAAATGGTTCTCTTGAGGAAACTATAGTTTCCAGGCATGACCTTGCATACTCTCAGAAAAAGGATGGCCCTAAAATTGGTAAAGTGTTGTTATCACCCCAGCACCCTCTTTAGTTAAATCAAGGCAGGTGTGAAACAAGACGGGCTTTTGTAAGGTTCCTCAGATATTTCGGATGCCCTTTTCAATGAATTAATTAGTTCTGCTCATAAGAATTCCAATGGCTTAATTGCACTTTCTCTAATCTGATGAAGGAGAGTAACTTTCAGTCACCTCCAGTGGCTTCTCCTTCATGGATTCAAATGAGATGGAAAGCTCTGTGACTTGAAAGGTTTATTCCACATGAATTATAAAACCAGTGAAGGTCATGGCAGGCATCAGGAGAATTTGGCAAAGGTGGGAGTGGGGTTGGGATGGCTTTGAATACGTGGCGATTGGGTGCTAATTCTTCATACAGTTTTAACATCATCTCATTGACCAGTTTCTTAATGCCTAAAGCCCAGCCATGGAAACATCTGGAATAGCTTGCAGCCATCACAAGAAGCCCACGTTGATGATGGAATGTGGGATCATCTCTATTCTGGGAATATTTATTGACCAAATTCAGCAGCGTTCTTTCCCTAACGTTATTCTACCATGCATGCATTGAGCATTTCAATGAATGGGAAATGTTGTGAAGACTTAGAGAAGGCACAGCATTCTCACGGGCATCATCCGTCACTGGGTTACATCCTTGTGAAAAGTGTGCCTGCTGTGTGATTCTGGATTTCCGTTTCTAAGTATCCATCCTCTGAGCCAGCCATACTCCCACAGTGCATGGAGTGAACACAATATGTGTGCAGAGATTTGTCCACAGCTATGTGCACATATGTGCCTGTCGGTTAAAATAGTTTATTGTCCCACGTGGCTTCAAGCCATGGAAATACAGCGGTGTCCAAAGAGTGAGGCACAGACACATGAGCTTAGGAAGGAAGGAAGAATAGGAAACATCTCTTTAATAATGCTTCAAGTTGATTACATCTTTAAATGCTAATAATATAGAGAAAGTTAGAGAAAACACATGAAAATTCATCTCCCCCATTTCTTTTACTGTTTTTGATATGGCTACAAGAAATTTTAAAGTGACATCTGTAGCTAGCATTATTGTTGGGCAGTGCTGGAATAGAGGATATGGACACAGATTTTATTGCAATTGTAAACAGATTTTATTGTTTGTTAAAGCTAAAATTTTAAGGAGCTTCAATGTCCACTGGTGTGAAAATGATTAAAGCAATTACAGAGCACGCATACTGTGGAATTCATCAAAGGGTCCCAGGAGAATGACATGGGATCATCTTTAGTGACATGAAAAGTTATCTAAATTACAATGCCTGATAGACACATGAAAGAGTCCCAAACAAGACAGAAAATAAGACCATGAAACTGTAGAAAGTTGTAGAAAGTTGAAAGGAGCTTAAACGTTTTACTCTTCTTTGTATTTTACTGCATATGTCTTAAAAATATTTAAAATAGTACGTACATATCAATATTACTTCCATTAATTAGAGTAACATTTTAGTGTAATCAATCTAAACAGGTTAGTTATTACTGGAATCAAGGAAAGACCAGTTTGTGTGGCAACGGCCACATACTGCTGATGAACGCTGAAGAAGGCTCATCTCCAAGGAGAGAAATTGGCAGTAGCCCTCTAAGTATAAAACACAGATTGCCTTCTATCCAGTAATTCCAAAATCTAGGAATCTATCCTCCGGATGAACCCAAGGATGTGCAAAGTGAACTAGTCTCACATTACTTTATTGCACCATTATTTGTAACAGTACAAAAGTGGCAATTCTGTAATTGTCATTAACAACAGGGCACTTTAATGTAGATAACGTCAGTTGGCTACAACCCTGAGAAAGTATGAGGTAGTTTCATATGTACCATCATGGGAGGCTCTACATTACTTGCTGTTGAGTGGAAAAACAATCAATGGAATTTGGCATTTCAGATGTGATCATTTGTGCAAAATGTGCATATTCAAAATTAAAGTGGTTTAAATGTTACATATTATGTGCCTATGCATTCATATATTAAAGCATTACATACAATGCATTTACACAAGTACAAATATGTATTGCATATGTATGTATTGTATAGACCATATTTTAATATATTTTATATGTATATGTATATATGTGTCAGGTATAAGGGACATACACACATATATATATATGGTTGAAAATTCAATGTAATCCCATGTTTCTTACATAAAATGTGCCTTCACCATTTTCCTTAGGTTCTCAGAGTCATATAATCACTGAAATTTCTGAAAAGTGTAATTATTGTAAGAAGTATCCAAATGTTTTGTTAATACAGAACTAATGAGATGACTTCAGGAAGGACCTTATATTCAAAGAAAGAATAACTTAGGTCTTTGGAAAGTTTTGCTTGATAAGCTATGTCACCACTTGGTGCCTTATTTTTTCTGCATTGATGATTCTTCTCAGACGAGTCTTAAACCCTTTGTAAAGGACTGCAGGTGACTCCAAGATTATGCTATCATCCTTCCATCATCCCTGTCGTTCCTGGGTCAGTTAACTCAAGAATATTTTCTCTTGCCTTACCTACATCTCCCAAAAGCCCAGCTGTCTAGTTCCAGGGAGATCTCCACAGTGGAATGAAAACCGTACAACCCATCAGGAATATACAATGGTTAAAAGTTCAAACTAGTCAACGAACACCGGCTGTGAATAACGGCGAGACAAGCCTGTCCCTTCCTTTTCAGATCACCTTCCAAAGGTGTTAACAAAACACAGCCCAGTCTGCTCAACAATTAACACAGAAAGAGAGCTGCTAATTGGCTGCTATTGAGGCAGAGCACTTCCTATCTCAGAGGGTTTGTATCTGGACAGCAATGTGTCTGGGTTGAGTATGGAACTGACTGTTCTGTCTGTTTTTAAGACAAGTAGCTGGATTGTGGTGCACGGCAAATATGAAGAGCAATTTCTGATGAGTGGTCCTGATTCTGTTGGAGAAGGTCAGTGTTGAGTGTTGAATCATGTCCCTCCAAGAGATGGGTTGAAATCCTAACTCTGCATACCCGTGAATGTGGTCTTATCGGAAAATAGGGTCTTTGTGTAAATGTCATCAATTTAAGATGAGGTCATCCTGGAGTAGAGAGGGCCCTAAATCCCATCACTCATGTCCTTATAAGGAGAAAGGACTTTAAAGATAGGGTGATGAAGACAAACAGGTAAACTGGCCAGGTGAAAATGGAGGCAGAGATTGGAGTGACGCGTCTATAAACCATGGAAAATTGTGGATTTTTGGCCACCCAATGACACAAAATCTTGCTCTAAGAGTACTCAATAAATGGACTCTATTTAAATCAAAAAGATAAATAATTCAGTATAAAAAAGATACACCTCAAAGTGCTTGAAATAAACTTCTTTTGTTTTTCCTAGTGGACCTTCAATGGCTATATAACTTGAACCTTCTTTTGTTTGTTTTTTAAAAATTTCTTTGTCTTTATTTTTTTTTAATGTTACATTAAAAAAATATGAGGTATCCATATACCCCCCCCACCCCCGTCACCCCACTCCTCCCATAACTGCAACCTCCTCCATCACCATGGGACATTCATTGCACTTGGTGGATACATCTCTGAGCACCGCTGCACCACATGGTCAGTGGTCCACATTACAGTTTACACTCTCCCCCAGTCCACCCAGTGGGTCATGGGAAGACATACAATGTCCAGTAACTGTCCCTGCAGTACCACCCAGGACAACTCCAAGTCCTGAAAATGTCCCCACATCACATCTCTTCTGTTTTGTTTGTTTTAACACAAATGGGCTTTAGAACAAGAAGTCAAATAGAAATTGATTTGTCAATAATTTAGGACACATTTCAACCAAACATTTATAGTTTTGCCTAAATCAATGGTAATAACAACAGGCTAGTCCTTTCCCTGAACAAATACATCACCCTATAAAATAAAAATGGTTTCAGCCACAAATTTCATGGACACATGCGTGTGCACAAACACGCATGTTAAAATTGCAGAGGGAGACATTCTGGCTCTCAGCAATGAGAAGGGGGTGCTGTATATTAACCTGGTTTTGGCCCCAGAAGTACAGGAAGAGCCTCAGTTTCTTCCACTTCTCCAAACATGGGACACTCCTGGGAAGCCAGAAGCCAAGTGTCTGTAGATCCATTTTAAAGAACGTCTCTCAAAGATGTTACTTCAGTAAAGGTTTTAATCTGGATTATAGGAGTCCTTTATAAGCAAAATGAGATTCAGAGATTCAGGGAGTAGCTGGAAGGCAATGGAACCAGAAAGAAAAGAGAGGATATGCTGCCATGTGCATTGGCATATGATGGAAAAGCCGAGGAATCCCCCAAATTGCCTGCCTGCCATACCACACCCACTCTGGGGGGAAGCAAACCTTCCAGCCTCTGAAACTGTGAGCCTGTAAATTCCTGTCATTAAGCCAACCCACTAAATGATACTTGTTTTAGCAGCTGGGAAACGAAAATACCCCAATTCAAGGCTGGCTTTAAGGAATAAGCTAGATCTTCAACTTCTCGAATAGTTCTACCAAATGTAACCCAGTTTACATTTCTTAAATGGACATATTTCCTAATAATTTTGAGACAAGATTTAAGAAACATTTTGCAGTCATGACTCATCTGCAAAATCAAACAATTCTGAGCATGATGCTTTCTTTATTTGAGAGCTGCCTAGGTTCTTTTACCTTCAAACAGGTTTTGTTCATTAAACAGATTCCCCCCATAAATATGAACGGGGATGTTGATAAAGCAAAATAAATCATTGCCAATTAAATTAATTAGGTAGCATAAAAAGTTCAGAATTGATCCAAGATGCCCAGAGAAAATGCCGTTTGTTGTCTTTGTTGTTGTTTGTTGTTCAGAGTGTGGTCAGCAAATGCTTAAATGCGAACCCTAGACATAGATGTTGAATAGATAAACAAAGGATTGTAAGAAAAGAGAAAGGGAGGTGAAGGCCAGAGGGAAACAGAAGGAAAAAATGGCTGAAATTAGAGAAATGAAATTTAAGATGTTCTTAATGAGAACTATCAGGGACACCTCTCAGCCCCCCAAAGAAAATTCTCATATGTTCAGTGCCACCAGGGTGGGATTGGGAAAGTGTTCTACATGCAACTATGCACTAGGTATTTTCAAACACTTCTCATTTAGTCCTTAGATACAGAGTCCTGCCACAGATTTTCCCTTTCCATTTTCCAGCAAACCAACTCTAAATAACTCATCCAGATTAATGTTAAATAAGCCATGCTATCATACAGATTAAATCAGCATCTCAATACTTTGCCTGACTTTTTTTTTTTTTTTTTTTGTCCACTATACGGGTGGCATCCTTCAAATTTAAACCAACCTAATAGCACCGATGAAAAGATAATTTGACATTCCACTTCAAAAGTAAATATTTAAAAACATAGGAAGATTTGTTCAATTTAGCTGTCAGCAGTGGGCTCATGCTTTTTCTTACTTTCATGAATCAACTGTGGTATAGGGTGCTTTCTCTCCAGATGGCAATAGTAGTGGTTATTGAGAAGACATGTGTATGGAAACCTGTCAAACTCTGATAGATGGGCTTTATCAAAGGAACTTTATATTTACAATAACTAATTTTATCAAAGGGGCTTCATTATATTATCATACTATACTAATGCTGTCTTTATTACTTCATCTAAAATATACTTTACTTGGCATATCTGAACCTTGATTTAAACCTTCCTCATGAAACTCAACCGCACAATTTTCATATAATGTACCAGCCCTTTAAAGGCAATGAGAGGGAAGTGGATTTGGCTCAACTGGTAGAGCATCCACCTACCACATGGGAGGTCCAGGGTTCAAACCCAGGGCCTCCTGACCCGTGTGGTGAGCTGGCCCATGTGCGGTGCTGATGCATGCAAGGAGTGCCGTGCTGCACAGGGGTGTCCGTGTGGAGGGGAGCCTCACATGCAAGGAGTTTGCTCTTTAAGGAGAGCCGCCCCATGTGATAAAAGCACAGCCTGCCCAGGAGTGGTGCCGCACACCCAGAGAGCTGATGCAGCAAGATGATGCAACAAAAAGAGACACAGATTCCCTGTGCCACCTGACAAGAATGCAAGCGGACACAGAAAAACACACAACGAAGGGACACAGAGAGCAGACGACAAGTGTGGGGTGAAGGGGGAAAAATAAATGAAAAATAAATCTTTAAAAATAAATAAAGGCAATGAGAGGGAAACCTCTTGGGTGAATCAGTCCTGAAAAGTTGAGAGTAATGGACATCATAGTTCTTGCCTGGACATGTTAATTTTCAGCAGTGTGCTCTCAGAGTAACAATGGCTGCCTCGAAATATCCTACATAGCATTCTTAGGAATTCCACACAGAGAGGGAGTCCTGCAAAAAATATCAATTAAATATTCATGACAGACTCAACGGTCCATTATTGTCATGAAAATCCACTGTCAATCGTCTGACCCATCAGCTGCTGGTGTTGCCAATGACATAGAGGAAGGAAGGGACATTGTATGACTAAATGATTCCTTGACTTTTTTGACTGCAATAACCTAAGGTAGATCTGCTTTAACCTTGTTTGTCTTCACCTAAATATTTAGTGTCAGAAGTTTACTAAGTTCCATCAGTTTCTGATTTATGAGTTGGGTATCTCTCATCAAGATTCTCTATGTTTCCTCATCTGCTAAATTAGGAGAAGGACATTCCTTGCACCATGGGGTTTTGTGAAGAAATAAAACAACAGTGGAAGCATCTCCTGAGCGGGAGCACCACTTCCCTACTTCTTAGGATTAATGTCAGCACTGTGGAAGAAGGCAGTGAAAACGCAATGTTGTTCAGGTAAAGGATTTTGGTCCTTTGAAATCATGTTTTTTTCCCTTTTATTTGTTGTTGTGGCTCATCATTCCAATATTAGTCTGAAGTTTTTTATTGTCCAATGGGAATTCGTTTTAGTTCAAAAGGCAGTACAATCCCATAGCCACCATGACGATCAAGATACGGAATTTTTTAAACCCTGCCAAACATCCCCATAAGTAAATTATACCTCAATAAAACTGACCTGCTTGACATAGTAGATGTCCAAATGTATCACACACCTATAATAAATAACAGTGAGAAATTGGTGCAGGGATTGACAAACAGTATCCACGGAATTACTAGAAACACAAGACACTCTTGCTATTAAAGGCAGTAAATATCAGTTTGATAAATAGTATCAGTTCAAAATGTATCAGTTCACTAAATGCTACAAGCCAACTGTCCGTGTCTAATGCCAAACCATATCTTTAAATGACAAGTGAATACACGTGACACAAAATTCCTGAAGATGAAATTTGGTAAATATAGGGCTATTGGTCATTCCCAAGCTCAGATATAAAACCTGTATTTTCTCTCCTATATCATTAAAATGACGAATATATTTAGAGTAGTTACAATACCCAGCCCTCTTCCCCAGAAATTGTCTTTGGCCTTGTAGGTGATGAGGCTTCCTTTGCCAGGGGCAATCAAGAAATCATGGCCCAAGAGTCTGCACCTGTAATTCTTCTAGGACAGGTTCTTAACCTTTTTTGTTCCAGGGACTCCTTTGCCAATCACATGAAAACCACGGCCCCCTTACTAAGTCCACACTATACTGTGTATTATTTAATAAATACATCATACCTGCACCAACAAGTCCCCATAGGAATAATGTATTTCTGAATTTCAATTTAATCTCACAGACCCCTTGTTAAGAACCCCTGCTCTAGGAGAATGAGGAAGTTGGGATGATGGTAGTTTGGTAGTTACCAGTTTTTTCTGGTTTTGTTTTTTCTCTTCCCTAAGCATCCCTAAAGAAAGGTGTCGGAAGGCTGAATTCTCAAATCAGTCTTCATTTTGGAAAACAGAATTTTGTTCCTTTGGTCAGGTTGCTTGGGAGACACAGTAAACACACCTGAACCTATCTATATGACAAAGGAATAAGTACACAAGAAGTTATTTAGCATCATGTACATGAGAAAGAAACATTCGAGACTTCTTGTGTTTTGTTTGTCATTGGGTTTTTTTTTTTTTAAGATTTATTTATTTTTCTCCCCTTCCCACCCCATCTTCTTTGTCCACTTCCGTTGTTGTCAGTGGCACGGGAATCTGTGTTTCCCTTTGTTGCGTCATCTTGCTGTGTTAGCTCTCTGTGTGTGCAGCACCACTCCTGGGCAGGCTGCACTTTCTTTTGCTCTGGGCGGCTCTCCTTAAGGGGCATGCTCCTTGCGTATGGGGCTCCCCTATGTGGGGGACACCCCTGCGTGGCAGGGCACTCCTTGCGCGCATCAGCACTGCACATGGGCCAGCTCCACATGGGTCAAGGAGGCCCCGGGGTTGGAACCATGGACCTCCCATGTGGTAGGCGGACGCCCTAACCACTGGGCCAAGTCCGCCACCTGTCTTTGGGTTTTTTAACAAATCAGTTTTATTGCTATGTAATAATAGAGCATAAGTCCATCCAAAATGTGCAACCAATATTGTTTGGTATAATCACATCGTTGTGCATTCATCACTTCAGTCATTATTAGAGCATTTTCATTATTCCAATAATAATAATAATAATAAACAAAGAACTAGTGATTTCAGCTCTCAGCTCCTGGGGCTTCAGGAAGGAAGTACTTGGGGCAGGTGCTTCAGACCCCGTTATTTCATTGAAGGGCTTATAAAAACAGGAGGAGGGTTTCAGTAGGAAATTTACATTTTTCAGCATCACTGCAAAGGAAAACCGAATCCATCAAAGAGGTCAAACGTTATCCTGAGCAATGGGCTCCCGATTTGTTTTCCCCCAGAAATCTCTCCCCTCCCAGGGCACTATTCTGAGGCTTGTAATTATCACTACCCAAGATGAGCAACAACGAGCCAGGCACAGAGGCTGAGGTCAGGGCAGTTTTGTTTAAATCATAGCAGGTCACTTGCTGTTTCCTCCTCCTTGGATATCCACTGCTTGCCCCCTCCTTCTCCATCCCCTATCTCTCAAACCCCAAATCAACAGATATTTCAAGTTTAACCTCAAATGGTGTCTTCTTATGACTCCTTCACTAACTCTTCAATTCATAATTGTCTCCCTCCCTCCTTCCTTTCTTCTCCTGCCTCTCTTCCTCCTTTCCTTCTTTCCTACTTAATTAATTTTATTGAACATCTATTGACATCAATCATTGGGACTGAACAATAAATAATTTTAAAATCCTCCAACCCAATCCCAACGGGGAAACAAATGTATAAAGAGGAAATTACAATGTGTAGCTCCAAGTCTTTTTCAGCTTTCTTCTAGCAGTTGCAACATTATCTATTTTATAATTCTGTTTCTGCCTCTCTGACATCGATTGCGGTTTCTAGCTGGTGTTTGCATTCACAACAGGTCTTAGTTCGGTTCACTCTAGGCTCTTCACTCAAATCTTTCTTCAGATGGAACCTATCAAATTGGATAAACAGTCTGATCCCTGCCTTTTTTACGTGAAAACAGCACATTATCTGATAAAGCCTTCACAAATTTCATCTCTAAATAATTGCAATCCAGTGCATTTTGTATAACGAGTTGTATACACACAGCAAAGCTTATGCCAAGATGGGAAAGGTTGGAAAGGCTGGTAAAAAAAAAACAAGAACAACAACATACACACACAAAACAAAAAATCCCTTGCAACTTCTGGAGAGTGTTTTCCATGCAGAGAGAAGATTCGGGTTTTTCTGCAATTTAAACAGCACTGAACACCTTCTTGTTTGCTAGGGTCTAGTAGGTTAATTTCTTATCCTGAGGAAATTGCCCTAATTTGTATTGACTTTCATTAGCTACCTCCACGAAGATAGCAGGAGGTAATCAGTGCCACAGCGATCACCTGTGGGTGCTTGCCTGCAAATGCAGGTGTGCTGTCGGATCGCGTGATGCACGTTTGAAGAGGCAAATGATTTAATGCACTGCGGTGTGATGGGAAAAGCAGAGCTCTCTGTATAGATTCAGTTACATCTTCAATTTATTGAAAGCCCTGCGTCAATACATTTCTTTCTTTGGATTTCAGTGTTCCCATGAGGAAAACGGTGAAAACATATCTACCTTACAGACCTGAGAAGCTAATGTAACATACTATGCAAATATATATATTTTTGACCTGAAATGGTTACATTGAATTAAATGCAGGTCCCCTGCCTCCAGTAACAGAGAGTTCCAAATAAACTAAGAAGCCATAGACATATTGCTACAACTTACCACACTTTTTAAAGAGTCATTCATATTGCTCAATATGTCAGTGGTTTGTTATTTTTTTATGGTGGAAGAATGTTCCAATGCAGCAATGTGCCATATTTTGATTCTCCATTGACAAGTTGATGGACATTTTTCTCATGTCCTAGTTTTTATGATGATGGATACATTCGCTATTAACACTCACGTAGAGGTGGCGGACTTGGCCCAGTGGTTAGGGCGTCTGTCTACCACATGGGAGGTCCCCGGTTCAAACCCGGGGCCTCCTTGACCCGTGTGGAGCTGGCCCATGTGCAGTGCTGATGCGCGCAAGGAGTGCCCTGCCACGCAGGGGTGTCCCCCACGTAGGGGAGCCCCACGCTCAAGGAGTGCACCCCGTAAGGAGAGCCGCCCAGTGCGAAAGAAAGTGCAGCCTGCCCAGGAACGGTGCCGCACACACGGAGAGCTGACACAACAAGATGACGCAACAGAAAAAGACACAGATTCCCGTGCTGCTGACAACAACAGAAGCGGACAAAGAAGATGCAGCAAATAGACACAGAGAACAGACAACTGGGGTTGGGGGGAAGGGGAGAGAAATAAATAAATCTTTAAAAAAAAACCACTCACGTAGAGGTCTTTGTGTGCACACATGCTTCTGTTTATCTCTGGAGAATTCCTCTATTGGAATTACTGGGCCACATCTTAAGTATTGGTTTAACTTTATAAGAAATTGCCAAACAGGTTTCTAAAGTGAATATTGCATTTGTTTCCAAGCTGTGTTTGGTAATTCCAGGCCATCTACATCCTCACCAGCCCTTGGGTTTTTCAATGTGTTTCCTTTGCAATTCCAATAAATGTACAATGGAATCTAACATAGATTTAACTTGCAAACCCGTAATGACGAATCATGCTGAGGTTTTTTCATGGGCTTAGTGGGTACCCAGAAAGCTTCTTGGTAAAGTGTCTCTTCAAATGCATTGTGTTCCTTTTTTGGGGGTTATATATTTTCTTCTTGCGTTGAGTTCTTTTTATATTACAGATAGATGTCCTTTATCACAGATGTGAAGATTTTTCAAAAAATAGTTTCTCCCTGTCTGTGGCCTGTCCTTTCCTTTCCATTATAGTGTTCTATCAAAAGAGACGTAGTCACCAGTGATAATCAATGTAATTGGCTTAATGAAAGAGAAACTGCTCCAGGAGGGAGATCTTAAAACGAAGGAAGCACCTCAAATACTCAGCAAGTTACATGGGCATATGAAGGCAATTACAGTCATTGGTTAACATTTAAGTTCCTTATCTCAAAGGAAGGTTTTATAGAGCAGGAGATGATGATAGATGGGTTATAATGGTACACTCGTCTATTTCTGATAAGTTATCTCTAATGGACCAAAAACAGCTTGTTCCCCATTGTTGCATAAATTGCAACTCTTTGGATTTATGTTGTGTTCTCCAAAAAGTCCCTGTTTTTATTTTTAACTTTTTGGAAAGTCCCCGTCAAACCTCTGAAAAAGGGTCGCCTCCAGCTTAACCAATATAGGCAGCCAATAAATTTTACTTAACAGTCTTTTAAAGGAAAGTTTTTAGTTAAGGTATGTTCGATTTTTAGTGTTACCTTTTACGGTCCATCTTTATTGTTTTCTAAGAAGTCTTTGCTTATCATAAATCATTAAGATAGTCTCCTATATTTCCTTGTAAAAGTTTATTTCAGGTTTTATATTTTGATTTGTGGCCATATATTTATATGGTACAAAAACTGCATTGAGGCTTCTTTATTTACTTACATTTTTTGAGTACGTACATCCTTTTCTAGTACCCTTTGTTGAAAGACTAATCTCTCAATTGAATTACTTTGACACTTCTGTTAAAAGTCAAAAAACTTTGTATATGCGGTCTATTTGTGGACTCTTGATTCTGTTCCATGCGTCCATTTTGCACTGCCTCAAATACTGTATTTTTACAGTAAGTAATTAATTAGTTAGTATGAGTTTTTTTACTTTGTTCTCATTTTCCAAGTTATTTTGGTATTTAGTGAAAGAAATTATTTAGGTTTTTAAAGTGATGAGTTATCCCTACATACCCTGGCATAAATTCCCTTTATCATGATGTATTAACATTTGTATGTTATGCTGGATACATATTTGCTATTACATGGAGAAGGATGTTTGTGTCTATATACATGAGAAGTATTGGTCTGTAGATTTGTTTTCTTTTAAAATCTTTGTCTCATTTTACCATGACAGTCCCAGCCTCTTGGAATTAGTTGGGAAGTGTTCCCTCCTCTTCTATTTTCTGTAGTAGTTTGGGATGTGTTCTCCATAAATACTTAACCAAACCCACTTGTGAAATTAACTGGGCCTGATGTTTTCTTTACTGGAAGGTTTTTGCCTATCAATTCCATTTTTAAATAAACATAAAGCTGTCCAAGTTATATACTTCTTCTCAAGTGAGACTTGTAGTTCATGTATTTCAATAAATTTGTCCATTGCATTGCAGTTATCCCATATATTGGTATAATGTTGATCATATTATTCCCTTTTTATTCATTTTATACTATATCTAGTGATAGCCACTATTTTATTTTTGATAATGGACACTTTTGTTCTCTCTCACTCTCCTTTTGCTTTTCTGCTTTCTGGTTAAAAGTTTTATACATTAATTGATTATTCCAGTGAAACAGATTTTTGTTCCAATGATTTTCTCTTCTGTTTATCCCTTTCCAAATTAGACTGATTTTGCCCTTATCTTTATTATTTCCTTTCTTCTGCTTGCTTTAACAGAGGATTGAATTATTTATTCATAATCTTCATTGTTTCCTAATATAAGCCTTTAATGCTTCGAATTTCCCTCCAAGCACTGCTTTAGCTGTATCTCATTAATTTTGATGTGTTATGTTTCCATTCTCATTCTAGTC
The DNA here is from genome assembly GCF_030445035.2 of Dasypus novemcinctus. Classification (NCBI taxonomy): domain Eukaryota; kingdom Metazoa; phylum Chordata; class Mammalia; order Cingulata; family Dasypodidae; genus Dasypus; species Dasypus novemcinctus. The sequence continues at coordinate 5,511,478 of NC_092216.1, read as the reverse complement.
GAAACATTTAATTACAATTGTGGCTTCTTTTTGACACATGGGTAATTTAGAAATGTGTTGCTTAATTTGCAATTATGTGGAGAATTTCTAGACCATATTTTTCTTTCTATTTCTAATTAAAATCTGTTGTCAGAAAACAACAGAATTAAATTTAAATCTAAATTTCTTTATTATATTTAATTATACTTGTGAATATGTTTTTTTGTACTTTAAAAACATGGATTCTTATGTTGGATAGAGTGTCTGTATATGTTAATTATGTTATGTCAGTCCACAGTATTGTTTAGGTCTACACAATGATAATGATATTTTGTCTATTTATTCTCTTTCTAAGAGAGGAGTATTAAATTTTCAATTTTAACTTTGGATTTTTTATTTTTATTTTTCCTTTCTAATCTGTCAGATTTTGCTTCATGCTTTTTGAGACTCAGATGTTCTTTGCCTGTAAATCAAGGGTATTTAGGATTTTTTGTATGTGAATTTGTCTTTTCATCATTGCATAGTATCCTTCTTTATCCCCAGTCATAATTCTTCCATTGAGGTATACATTTTCTGATATTTATGTAATCATTGCTGCATTGTTTTGGTTAATATTTGTTTCATATAATTGTTCATTTTTTAAAAACTTCAGACCAAAATATTATATTTGCTGTGGATTTCCTATAGATAATAAATATTGCATTGTTGCATTGCAAATGTTGCAAATGTTGCATTGTTTAAAATCCAATCTGACAATCTCTGCTTCTTATTTGAGATGATTAGGTCATTTACACTAATAGATTTTTTGATGTGTTTGGATTTCAATACACCACTGTTCTGGTAGTTTTCTGTTTGTTTCACCAGTTCTTTGTTCTTATTTTTTTCTGTCTACTTTTGAATAATTTTATTATTCCATTATGTCTTCAATATTGACCTATTCATAATACTTCTTTTAGTTGTTGCTTTAGTTTCTCATAGTGTCCATTCAGCTAATAATATATCATTTCATATACAATGTTAAAACCTTGAACTGTGTACATCAAACTTCCCTTCCCCCTGTACTTTGTGCTGTTTCGATGTGGATCTTCTTTTACATACAGTATATATTCCAATATATTGAGGTTATTTTTAACATTAGATGGGCAATTTTAATTTAAAGTGAAGAAAAATAAACGTCTTCCCAGTTTGCCAGATAGTCTTACTGTTCTATTTCTGCATGAGAAATTGCTACAAACTTAACAAATTTGAACAACACACATGACCTCAGTCTCCAGCTGTCACTTTGGTTTCACTGGGCTGAAGATGAAGAGGACTTGTGTCCCAGGAGTTGAACTTAATGGATTATATCCAGCAGCGTCTTCCCCACCTAGATCTAATTTAGATGATGAAATTTTAGAAATTAAATGATTGAAACTGGAATGTGGCTCTTGGAAACCATGGGGGAGGCTGTATATATTTGACAGGTGCAAGAGGCATGAATCATTGGGAAGCAGAGGGTGGATTTTGGTAGGTAGAACCTAAGGTGACTCCAATGATTCCCCACCTCATGCAATCCTCTCCACTTGAATGGGGGAAGGACCAGGTAACAAGTGGATCACGGGAAATTTAAGACCGTGCCTTTTACTCTTGATTGCTCTCTCCCTACCCCCTACTTGGAAGAAGGAAGCGGCCATAAGCTGTATGACTATAAGGAATTTGCCAAGAACCTCAGTGAGTTTGTAAGTGTATACTTCCCCATTTTAGTCTTCATTCCTTGGCAGTGCAAGCCAGGAACCACACACAGGCTCCAGCTAGACTGTACCCCAAATAATAAATGTGTGTTGGGCAAAGATGCTGCATTTATGTTGGTTTATTATGGACCAGAGAAAACTAACATATGTCTAGGGATTTTCATTTATTGATAAAGATCCATATCTGGTTTATTATGGACCAGAGAAAACTAACATATGTCTAGGGATTTTCATTTATTGATAAAGATCCATATCTGGTTTCATATCTGGTTTCTGAAAAAGTTTTATATGAAGAAAATTCCTTAAAGTATTTCTTTTAGGAAATATCTACTGACAGCAAAGTATCTTAGCTTTGGCTTTTCTGAAAAACTCTTTATTTTCCCTTCTCATTTTTGAAGATAGCATCACTGGGAATAGAGTTCTAGGTAGAGAGTTGTGTTTTTTTTCCTTTCATAACTTCAAATCTGCCACTCCATTTCCCCCCAGCCTGCATAGTTTTTGTGGAGAAGTCTGCTTTAATTCTTATCAGGCTTCTCTATGTTTTATTTTACTTTGTTGGATTTATATTTATTCACATTTTCCTATCATAGCAATGTGACTATGATGCATCTCAGTTTATATGTGGGTCTCTGTATGTCTATATATGTCTGTGTGTGTGTGTTTTCCTGCCTGGATGTTATCTGTGTTTTTTGTGTTTGTGGTTTGATGTGTTTCTCTTTTTTTGGGATGGGTTGGGATTCTTAGTTATTATAGCTTCTTTGGTTCCTTTTTCTTTCAATACTCCCTCAGGAACTCAGTTCCTATGCATGTTCACCTCCCCTGGCTCATCTATTTGGTTGGGATGGGTTTTTTTGTTTTATTTTGTTTACTCTTTTACCATTATATTTCAGATTGGATAATTTTAATTAATCCATCTTCAGGATCACTGATATTTTTCAAAGTTGTATAAAGCCTAGCCATTAGTCTGTCAGCAGGATACATCATCTCCAATATGATTGTGACTTTTAAATTATTACTTCTAGCTTTTCTATTTCAGTCTTTCTTGTAGCTGTCATCTCTCTGCAGAAATCCCTCATATGTTTTGATGCATTTCCCCTAGATCCTTTAACACCAATTTTGACAAGCTATGGCCACCTGTTTTTTGTAAATCATGTGTCATTGGAAAACTTCCATGACCATTTACTTATGTATTATCTTGGGTTGCTCAGTTGCCACAAGGGCAAGTTTAAGTAGCAGCCACAGAGACTTTATGACTCAAAAAACATAAAACACATCTAACTCCTTAGAGAGACAGTTTGCTGACCCTGATTTTAGCATATTAATCATAGTTGTTCGTAAATCTCTGAGAGTTTTAACATTCTCTGTGTCTGGCACCCTTGAGTGCAATTACCTGTAACAATGGACTGATTTTAAGGTTTTTTTTTTTCTGTTTCATAATTCCTGAATGTAAGACATGATGTTTAGAACAATAGAGACTGAGACAAACACATGCATGCTAGGAAAGTATAAGCTGGGTATCCTCAGGTGTTTCTTATGGGACGTCTAGTCAAGAGCTCAGCTGGGCTTGGTTTATGAATTCTTATGTTTATCTTCAGGGGATCAGGTCTTTAAGTTGTTCTTCTAGTGGTGGTCTGCCATGTCAATGCTTCCTGCTGAGAATAGGAATGCTGGTACCTGTAGGCTGTCCTCAGTGTCCCTGCTGTACTCAGCTTTCTGCCCTTTCACCCATGCCCCATAGAAGGCATCTCTCTCTTTGCTCTTTCTCCTCCACCAATGGCAAACTGCTGCTGTTTGTTCCTCATTTTGTGCCTCGTGTTGAGGGTTTGGGGAATTGTCCTCTGTCCTTTTGCAGCTTCAATCTGAGACAACCCCTGTCAGCAAGTGCCCGAGGGATGTTGTTTTCTTAGCATTTCTCTCCCACCTCTCCGTGAGAGACAAACTCTCTCTGTATACAAGGATCATCATTGGCAGTGGTCTCCTGTCAGTCCCTTGATGAGAATTCTGTCTGGTAACAAAATAGGATCTTGCATCCACCATGGTTCCTTCCCTCCTCCAGGGGTAGAGCTTTTTTGTTTTTTATTTTTTAACCTTTCCCCCTTCCTCCAGGTCTTTGTCTTTGCTCTGTGGGCAATTACTTTTCCTACTCCTCCCCCTGCCTCAATGCATTTGTTATGTGAGAAAAGCATCTGGGATGGTGTCATGTTTTTTGTCTGTCCCACGAGGATAGTAGATATTCTCCTTCAGATTTATTCATGCTGCCTGCCCTCTGCATACTCTTTCTTGGAGTGCCATTGAGGTGCATGGATATCAACTTCCGATGTGTGCAAACTCACCTTATCTCTTTGGCTCTCATCTGTCCCCAACTGATATGCCAGTTCTTGCTCGCATCCAATCATTCACTAAACTTTTGGTTAACTTCCCCTTCCCACTTGTGTGTTAGCTGCCCCTTAACCTGTGTCATGACGTAGTTAATCCATTCCACATCTCCCATCCCTCTTGAGAAGGGATGGCTTATTGTTGTAATGTGGGATACTTCGTTGTCCTGTCTCTGCAGGTATTCAATGGGCTCAGGAAAATATGTGATTTTTTGGTAGTGTTGCTGAATTTTTCTCATGAATAGCATAGGAGGGCCACACTTTCCATGCTTCTACATCCTAGGTGAAAGCAGGAAATCCTTCCTTACCTTTTTTCTTTTCCTTTTCCTCATGGGAACAATTACATGATAACTTTACTTGCCATTACATTCCATCACCATATAGAATAGAATCCAGGAGGAAAAGAAAATGTTGAGTAATTTATTCCTTTTCTCAACCTGTAACTTGAATTATCAAAACAATAGGGAGAGAGCAGACATGACTCAAGCAGTTGAGTGCCTCTTTCCCACATGGGAGGTCCTGGGTTTGGTTCTGGTGCCTCCTAAAAACAAAACATAAAAGCAAACAACAAGCAAACCAATGAAAAACCAGCTCAGGGAAGCTGATGTGGCTCAGTGGTTGAGTGCCAGCTTCAGTCCTCAGCCCTTGTACCTAAACAAAACAAAACAAAAATACAGTGGGGAGGAAGCGGTTGTGACTCAATCAGTTGGGTTCCCATCTACCATGTGGGAGGCCCTGGGGCCTCCTTGTGCAGGCAGGCTCACCTGCATGCCACAGAGAGCAGCCCGGCCAGCAAGCACCATGGAGCGCCGACTCAGCAAGGCGATGCAACAAAAAAGAAACACAAGCAAAAACACAGAAAAGCATGCAGTGAATGGACACAGAGAGCAGACAGCAAGCAAGCCACAAGGGGGGAGGGGAAAAAAATAAATAAATACAGACATAGAAGAACACACACGGAATGGATACAGAGAACAGACAGCATGCAAAAAAATCACAAGGGAGGGGATTTTTAAAAAATACAACGGGGAAGGAAGCTCATGCTGCATTCATTTCTGTACCCCCAGTCCAAACATGGTGCCCTGCTCATGGTCATGCTGCATAAACATTTGTAGATCTGAATATTCTGGACAAGCCTCTTGTTACATTCCTCCAGTGACAGAAAACTCTTCCTCTGGATAGAGCAATGTATCCTTGACACTTCCTTGTTTTATTGTAGAGAGAATCTGTTTTATGTTTCCATGGCCAGCTGTACACGAATGTTGGAAGGTTTGGTTTTTTATTTATTTTGTGTATTTTTTTGTTTGTTTTTCTGGCAGCAAGCCTTGAAAAATGAAGTAAAGTGGTACAGATAAAGATCATGGAACTATCAGGAAACTGCTCTCTGTTTGCACCCCTTCCTCTGACCTGGTCTAGACAAGAGAAAAGGAAGAGGGGAAAAGATAATTTTAGGGCCAGGGAATGAGTGGTGTGTGTGTCTTCACTCAGAATTTTACCTATAGTATCTCCTCTATGACATAGTTCTCCCCTAGGAGATAATATTTAATATCCCCATTTTACACATGTGGCTAGTGAGGTGTAAAGTAATTCAGATGCATAATAACTTATAATTTGGCCAGTGGCGTAGAGTTGATAATGTGTGGAGCCATGGTTCAAACGTCCTAACCTGTGAGCTATATTATTTCTATATTTAAGAACTGTAGAGGGGCATCAACCTGGAAATGCAACTTACTCCATCTTGGGTTGTTTTCTTACCCCTTAACTATCTCATGAGCTCCTTTTCCTCGCCCAGTTTATCTTCTATGTCACCTTCATATGTGACTTTTATTTAATTATAGATCATTCCACACATTCCATTTTAACCTTAATTGATACATTGCTTCTAAAACATCTACACATTCAAGGGCATGCACTACTCATCACACAGGACTTGGCATGATGTGTCATCACAGTTTATTCCAGTATTTTTAAAACCACAATTTACAAATGCCCATACCTCATCTCCCCATACCTCATTTCCCAAGGTTACTCTTATAAAAGAAGATTTAAAATTCCTTTAGGAAATTTGAATAGGTAGGATAACCTTTCTTGAGGAGCTCTGGGGATGATTCTAAGCATTTATATCTTAAAAGACAAGATTATAGCATCAGATGTAAGGAATTTCTTTTTTATCAGATAATCCAAATTTCATGCACCGCATCTAATTGTTGAATGTCTATCATCCTGCTAGTTACATTATTAAAAAATTTAAATTTATTGATTCTATACAATCTGCTTTTACCTTAAATAAACAATTATTTTAGCTTAAGATTATGAAAGTGCTAGTGTATAGCACTAAATATATTTGATAGTTGGTTCCATGATCAAGTCTGTGGTCACTAAAAAACACCAAAGTCTGCTTTGTTGGTAAGTATTAATGGAATAAAAACTCTTCATGAAACTTAATGGAATTCCATATATATAGATAATTCTTCTCAAATATCAAACACAGAAACACAACATCGGGATCTAGCTAAACGTTTTATAAGTGCTAAAGTTATGACCAAAATAAATTAAATTTATTTGTAAATGGCCAAGAAGCTCTTTGTAAAGTTCATTTTCCTACATGATACGTATAATTAGGACTCCTTATGTAGTATTCTCATAAGATATCCACCATGCCAACCTTGGCTTGTTTTTCTGCAAACACACGTTGGTATTTTGCAAGGTTGACATGGCGTGTTTTTACCTGGGGGTTTTGTAATGCTGATGTTAGATTTTGGATGTTATTATATTATTCTCCTGGTAATCCTACAATACTGTTAGCTCAGTTTAAGAGTTGCAAGTGATTAAAAAGTGCATGCCGTACACACAATTCTCTCCTCTGCCTTGTGAAGAAAATGTTAACATGCAATACACATTTCGCAGAAGGGTTTGTTTTTTTTTTAAGGAGGCACGAGGGATTGAACCCAGGACCTCGTACATGGGATGTAGGCATTCAACCACTAGAGCTACATCTGATCCCCCTCTATAAGGGTTTTAATCTTGACATTTTAAGCCTTTACACCTTCTTTTGCTATTTCTGTCCAATGACTATTCATTTCATTTGCAAAAGATTGTTATGTCTGCACGGAATCACGCTATTTAGCCTATGGTTCAATTAAAACTTTGTTTTCTCGGTTGGCACAATTATTTTAATTTTCATTGGAGGCATTAGAGAAGTTAAGAGCTATTACTGCACTTCAGCCATGTAGGCTACATTCCCCCCTTCCAGGTTGATGACTTGCAGGCTCAATGTCAAGCAATTTCTCTGTTATCTCCCATCGCATACTAGAGGTTTAGTAGCTTACTGGCAACTCCAAATCCCAGGTCCCTCTTGTCAAGTTGGCCAGAAAAAAGTACTATCTGTCAAATTGAGTACAAAAACATTTCACAACCCCAAAATCTCAAACATACATTTCCTCGCCTGAGCGTAACTTTGACGGAAACACATTTTGGGAAGGAATGGTTCACACTTCTCAGCTCTGGTTTGTAGACTCTGGAAACCAGACATGAGTAATTTCACAGGTCCTTTCGTGCCCATCGGTGGAGATCTCTTCCAAGTTGGCAAAGGGGAAGATTAAGTTGTGGATACGCGAATGACGAGAGTCCTTAGAACTGGGAGAAAGAATCCGAAGAGAAAACCACTGAGAGGGGGCAGCATGAGAAGGAACTGATCCAACGTGACTGGTTTTGACAGGTGAAGGAAAGAACCAGGAGCCAAAGACCAGAGGCAGCCTTTAGCAACTAGAAAGAGTGAAGAAATGTACTCTACTTTGAGCACCAAGTGGAATCCACCCTGCTGACTCTTTGATTTTAAACTTGTGAGACTTACTTTGGACTTCCAACATCCAGAATAGAAAGCGAATACATTGTTGTGATTTTAAGCCAATCAGTTGATGATGATACTCTGTTAACCAATCCAGGGTGGATGGGTGGATTTTCTAGTAAGATGTGTGTTGGTTCTCTTTACGTTGCTCCTGAATTTCCTGAACTCATCAGCTTAGCAGGAGTAGGTGATGGGGTGTTGAGGTTACAAGAGAAGGTGTGAAACTCATCTTAGAGAAGAGGAGTTTTCCTTGGTCAAGGGAAACTTGACCAGGGACCTCCGTGAGTGCAATCATCATCAATTAAATTTTCTGTCTGGACGTGCACTTAGCCCTGTTTCCATTATATAATGCTTTTCAACAGAATACCCTAAAATGCATTTTCACAATGTTATATACATACACAATTTAAAAACTCAAAGTCAATATCTGTATAAAAAGTGGCACCCAACCGTATAATCAGTTTTACGCCTGAAGCCATCAAAATACAATGAAATGTTTTAATGCCATGAATTACATATTCTAAAATATTACAAGTAACTAGGAGGGGTGAAAAGGTTTCTTTTGAGGAAGTTTGGGGTTTTTCTCGTGTTTTAGGGATGGTTTCAATAATATAGTAAAATTGCACCTTACCACATGGGTAATGACAGACCGTCAACATTGATTACTGGGACTTAATTATAATAATGACTGTGGGGTTCAATAGCTGTAATTCACAAGTGTGGCAGCAGCTCTGCCAGCTGTGAATTTTCATTTGAAGATTTAACTGCTTTATAACCCATGAGCAGCACTTGCACTCTGCCTCAGCATGCGATAAATGACAGGCAGGTGTGTGCCTTCTATGGACAGAATAGATTTATTAATTTATTTCTCTCCCCTTCCCCCACCCACCCGGTTGTCTGTTCTCTGTGTCTATTTGCTGTGTCTTCTTTGTTTCTGTTGTTGTCAGCACCACGGGACTCTGTGTTTCTTTTTGTTGTGTCATCTCGTTGTGTCAGCTCTCCGTGTGTGTGGCCCCATTCCTGGGCAGGCTGTGTTTTTTTTCACGCTGGGCGGCTCTCCTTCTGGGGCGCACTCCTTGCGCGTGGGGCTCCCCTACGCGGGGGACACCCCTGTGTGGCAGGGCACTCCTTACGTGCATCAGCACTGCACATGGGCCAGCTCCACACGGGTCAAGGAGGCCCGGGGTTTGAACCGTGGACCTCCCATGTGGTAGATGGATGCCCTAACCACTGGGCCAAGTCTGTTCCCGTATTATTCTTATATATCTTTCATTTTCTCATATTATACAGAGTTTATACATTCGTGTAAATTATGTCCATAAAGATTTAAATTATTTCAAGATTATAGGGTCTATGTTCACATCCTTAAATGGAGCATACATACGTCTTTATGTACTTTAATCAAATGTTCTGTAAGTTACAGATAGATGAACTTAAACTTTTAAAAAATCTAGTTGCATTAGTAATTTCAAGATATAAAAAGTCACCTACTTGGCTATCTGAATATGAACAACTCCTTTTTTTATTCTAATATATGCAACTTCCTTAAAAAACCAATAGCAAATCTACATCCCAATGACATGGGTAGATGCCATTCACTATTTGCACTCTGATACTGCTACAGCTTTGAAAACAGCATTAATTCTGTACCAAGATGATGTCACCTTGCAGAAAGCTGAAAATTAGGACTAGGAATGCAAAGTATATTGGTACAAATTATTACCAGAAGCTCTCTATCCCTGAAAAAGTCTTCAGAAAACCCCAACCCTAACTGTGGAAAGGATATAATGTCTTTAAAAGAACCACTGTGTAAGGTGAAGTCTCGGCTTGGTAAGTTGTGTCTGGTCCTAAGACACGGTGATAAATGGTTCCATGAGCTGGCCAGACATGTACTGTGAACAGAGGAGAAGTGTGTTAGCCAGTACTTCAACATGAGCATAGATAAACAGGAATCAAATGGAGAACATTTATCAGAAAACAGTGGCAATATTCGGGGTAGAGTGTGCTCATACCCCAAGGCTAACATGAACTTATATTTTATTTCCATAACTGTATGCAGTATTTCCCCCTTATGTAAAATCCAATTATTCTTTTATTTAGAAAAGAAAAAGCAGCAATATTGGCCATGTGCTATCAGCTTGATACTTTATTCTGTTTCAAATATGATAGAAAAGTCACAAGCCCTCTTCTCAAACTCAATGTATTAATTGTAATGCTATGCCAAAATGGTAAGAACTCAGAAGAAAGAGATATATCCATTTTAAAAGGTTAGAGTGGGAGTTGATAAATGGGAATCAGTCCTGTCAAAAGATGAAGCATTTTGTTGGTTGAGAAGAGCTCAGGGAACATTTGGAGAGCAAATCCATATGGCATGATGTTTCCTTGTGGAGATGAAGGATGAATGAAATGCTCCCTCTTTAGACTTGACTCTGCAGTGATCATTTCACAAATGGAAACAGCAAATGTAGCAAGAGGAGCCAATCTGGGCAAAGCTTTATTTGGGGTCTGCCTATGTGAAACCAGAGGGAGATGCCCTCTAGAAAGCTAGATGCTGTATCTAAAACTGACATGGGGCGAACTAAATTAGCTCCTCTTAGGATGGTGGAGTAGGCAGCCAATGTAAAACTTTTGGGAAAATTGAATAGATCAGTGGAGAATGAAAAATCCACCGTGAATAGTCAAGAAACAGAAGCAGCAGCTATCCTGGTATTAGTCAGCCAAAAGGGTGCTGAAGCAAAGTATCAGAAATGTGTTGGCTTTTATAAAGGGTATTTATTTGGGGTAGAAGCTTTTAGTTACAAAGCCCTAAAGAGTCTAACTCAAGTTACTATAAGAGGTACTTTCTCACCAAATGTTGCCATGTGTAGAAGCAAGATGGCGGGCAAGGTCTGCAAGAATTCAGCCTTCCTCTTTCCTCTTAAGGCTCTGTGGGCCCAGGTCCTTCCTATCTCAGCTGTAGTCTGGACGGCTTGTTTCTTTCCTGGCTTAGCTGCTCTGTTTTCTTCACAGTCAGCTCTAAACTACCAGGTGAATGACTCATCTCTCTTCCTGGGGATGCAGGATCTAAGCTGAGAAGTTCTCTCCTCTTCCGTGTCTATAGAGTTCTCTTTATTCCTTTCTGTTCTCCTGTGTATCTACTTCTGTGTCTCCTTAATTGAGTGTCCATTTATATAGCCCACAAAGGGAGTGGGGCTCAAACTGAGTTGCCCTAGTGACATGGTCGAATCAAAGCCCTAATCTTAACATAATTTAATCAAAGGCAGCTCAGCTCAATCTAATACCATCAAAAGGTATCGTGCCCAGAGAAACAGACCAGTTTACAAACATAGTATCTCTTTTTAGAATTCATAAATAACCTCAAACTGCTACACATGGTATGCAGAGAACTAGAATGAAGTATATAGCAGGTTAGGGCATTGAGAGGTCAAATTGCAATGGGTCGAACTTTGGTTTACAATGATGAGATCAGTGGAACCACGTCAAACAGGATGTGTTTGGGGACAGATTGAGGATCAAGGATTTTATCTGTATTCTGTTTAATACTTCTGCAATGAGCCAGATAAAGGTATGGCACACTTCTAGTCAAGGGTGAAGATGGCATGAATTTGGAGGAGTTAACCAGGATATTATTTGAAAGAATCAAGAAAAGGTAAAGATCTAGACAGATCGAAATTATGTATTGGTGTTCTGTACTTAGTATAACTACAGAAGCTTTCATCATTTACAACTGATCTAGCAGGTATGGTGGGTTCAACTGTGGACCCCAGTTTGGGCATGTCCATCGTGTTCTGTTGGTTGTGGGCCCATTGTAAATAAGTTCTCCTTCAGATGTTACTTCACTGAAGGTGTGGGCCCACTGAAACAGGTTGGATTTACTCCAGATTACTGGACTCTTTTATAAGTAGAGTGAAAGTCAGGGAGAGAAGCCATGGGAGCAGCCAGAAGCTGCAGGGAACCAGAGGAGAAAGGAGAAGACATGGGAGTTTGTATTGCCATGTGACACTTGGAAGAGTCAAGGAACTCCAAAGACTGCTGGCTAGTCAGAAGATACCAACCCTGGTAGGAAATAAGACTTCCAGCCTCTGAAACCCTGAGCTAATAAATTCCTGTTGATAAGCCAACCCACTGTATGCTTTTTGTTTCAGCAGCTGGGAAACTAAAATAGCAGTGCAGTGCAAAAATGCTTGGTGAACTATGATTTCAATGGGAAAGAATGAGGCGAGAGGGCTGCCAACAGATCCTTAGAGAAGCTGTGTGAAGGAGTCTATAAACTAGTTTTCCTTCACACTGATAAAATCACACCCAGAATGTGGCCTTTTGTTGCCGTTCCATTTTTAATGGAGGACGTAGGTAGCCTAAAGTGCTCAAAGATTGTAAGACAAAGACTCAAAATCATTTCCTATAGGAAGCATTCGAAGGAGGTAGAAAGATTTGGTCTAATGAGAGGGAGACGTGGGGAAAATGTGTTCACATCTTTCAGTCCTGGTTTCATATAGCATGATTGGATTACTTTTGCAGGAATAGAGCTGTAAAGTAAATATCTGAAAAGGGAAGTGAGCAAAGAGGTTTGGTGTGTAGAGTCAATAACATTCTCCAAGTTGGTCTATTCCAGGAAGCCTTGAGAGCCCCTTCCCAGGAGGTGCTCAAGTAAACACTGGATCCTGTTTTGGAAGGAATTTTATTAAGGATTACTGGATACTGGTTTGGAAGGAATTTTATTAAGAGTATCTCTCTTAGGTTCCTAGGATTACTGTAAGAAAGTGCTGCCAAGTGGGTGCTTAAAACCAACAGAAATTTATTGTCTCACAGTTCTTGAGGCCAGAAGTCCAAATTCAAGGTGTTTGCAGGGTCAAGCTTCAACGGAAGATGTTGGAGAATCCTATGTCTCTTCTATCTTCTGGCGGTCACTGGCTGGTCAGCCGAGGCAACGTCTGCCTCAGCCATCATCTGCTGTTCTCCGATCTGTCCCCTCTTCTTCTTGGTCTGCCTTTGTCTTCTGATAAGGACATCAGTCAAATTGGACTAAGAGCCCACTCAAGTCTAGTGTGACCACATTTTAACTTGCCCAATTCCATCTGTGATGACATCACATTTGGAAGTACCAGGAAGCAGAGCTGTAACATATCTTTTTGGGAGACACTGTTCAACCCATAACAATATCCAATTAAGGCCTGTCTGGCTGAACTGAAAGCACTTTATGGTCTCCTTTGATTCCGAAAATCTCTGCTATTTCAAATTATTCTCCACTGACAATTCTGAAGCCTAGGAATATTATCACTTGTCTCTACTTAGTAGAGCTTCTGGGATGCGTTCTCTTCGTCCTGCCACTTACTGACTAATTTTCAGTGTCAAATAATTACTCAATTTCTGTTTACTTTCTAATTCCTGATTACTACATATTCTATTAAATTTTTTTCAAGATCTGCCAACTGACAACAAGAGATTCAATAACTTGGGCATCTTAAAATTTGTTAATCATTGAAGGTCTATTTTGACAAATTTTCACCAAATTTATGATAACCAAGTCTACAAAATAATATTTTAGGCTTCAGAGACTAAATCCCTAGCTAAAAATATATACAGGCATACTCTATGACTTTTCCAGAAATTTGAAAATTATAATTACAAAGTGGAAAAATTCTTCAAAGGTATTTCTTATTGCTTTTTAAAGTAGAGGTGTAAAACTTTAAAGAAAGTTACCCAAATAAAAATGCCTAAAAATATAATCTTAAATCCTTTCCAAATGTTATCCAATGACCTAAAGACAATCCTGTGTAGAAGAGTAGCAGTTATACAGTGGCTAAATAAAAGTGGGGTGGGAGATGCATAATTGCATTTTACTCATAGTTGGCTTTTATTTGATCTGTGTATGGGATGATATGCTTTATGGATCATTGTTTAAAGCCTCTGTGCATAAATGATTCACAGCAAAATAAGAGAACATTTAAAGCAGGTACAATTCTGACACAATCCCCTGTCAAAGAGCCCAAAATTTTGATAATTTTCTCATCCATTTCCCCACATCCTATCATCTCTTAGCAATACAGTGATATAGTTAAGGCCATGATCTTAATGTTTGCATTTTATTGAGAAATATTTTAATAGCCATAGTACAATAGTTAATTACTTTCATGAGATAAATGAAAAAAAAAATTAAAAACAAACTCATGAAAACTTCATCTCCCTGGAATTCACAAATTAGGTATTTTTAGAAACATTAAGTATCTTTAGAAACATCAAGTAACTTAAGAAACCTGACCTTCCTAGGAATTTACTTTTAATTAATACCCTAGTGGAATGAGCACCAACTGGAAAACTTAATTTCTCGGCAGGTATTTTAATTAGGGTTTCAGAAGGCTGCTTACCTAAGAAACCATTTACATGCACTAGGCAGCCCTACATTTTCAGAAGATGTATTTGGCATTAGATGTTGTGTCCACATTCTTTGGAAAGCCTATTTTCATCTGAAAGTTGACATTCTTGATTGTCTTCTTTCTTTTCTCTAGTTATATTAATATATCCATTGGGTAATCTCAGAAGAAAGACGATTTTGTACATAAATTTGAATATATTTTAAGATGTTTTCAAAAGGAAGAGAGTGAACGGAAATAGTTAATTAAAATAATATATGATGGCCTTTTCATATGTATGACATTTTCCCAAGATAAATGTTTAAAATATGAATTTGAACATTGACAGATTGTTAAAATTGTCCTTACTCAGTTGTTTATTATTTTCAGGATATAATAATGAGCTGATGAAATATTAAAATATTTTCCTTATTTGAAACTTATCCAACACTCCATAAAAACAACATATGACAAGAGGACATTTTTAAAGGAAAGTTACCAAATTTAGCATATCAAACAATTAATTTTTTTGGAATAGTAAACATTGTGAACATCCCATTTAGTCTTATTGATGAAAAATGTATTAATTTTTAATGTTACATTAAAAAATATGAGGTCCCCATATATCTCCCAATCCCTCACCCCACTCCTCCCCCCATAACAACAACCTCCTCCATCATCATGAGACATTCATTGCACTTGGTGAATACATCTCTGAGCACCGCTGCACCTCATGGTCAATGGTCCACACTATAGCCCACACTCTCCCCCAGTCCACCCAGTGGGCCACGGGAGGACATACAATGTCCGGTAACTGTCCCTGCAGCACCACCCAGGACAACTCCAAGTCCCGAAAATGCCCCCACATACATCTCTTCTTCCCATTCCCACCCTCAGCAGCTACTGTGGCCACTTTCTCCATCTCAGTGCTACATTTACTTCCATTACTAATCACATTAGTTAATTAAAGTCAACATCATAAAGAAGTATTTTTTAAAAACAGGAAATCCAATGGAAACTTACCTAGAGTTATTTTCAATGTCTTTGCCCAGCTCTGTTATGATTGCTAGGTAGCAGAAGTGTTTCGATATATGCTGTGATAACATTTCCCATGAAAATCTTCAAAATTACTGCAATTTAAAAAAAGTTAGCAGTCATGCAAACTTGATGCCTACTGTAGAAATCAAATGCAGAAACGAGAAGGAAGTTTTGGCATGGGCAGTTTGGGAAGGAGCCAATGGGTAGCCTGGCTGCGATTTGTTATGTTTGGTCAGAGTGGCAAGGGATGCCACAGACATATGCTAGCATCCCATCTCGTGAATCTGATTGGACTCCCTACGTGCTCAGTCTGGAATGGACCAACACTGTAACACTACTGTTGCTGGGGCAAGTAGGCATGGATACAAGTAACCCATTCAGACATGGGTTGAATTGTAAAGGTAGATGAGAAGTAGTTTTCATAAAGAGGAATAGCAGTTAGACACTCCCAGTTTTCGAAACTGGCATCTTATTGGTATGGATTATTCAAATGATGCTCATGGGATTTTTATAGATGAAAACATGAAATTTGAGGAAAGAATCTCCATCATCAAGTAATATAATAAAAACAATGGCAATTTGCTATACATATATCGTGCTCTATAGGCTTTCTATAAATACCTTAGTTATCAGACTAGTACATTGTTTCACGTATCTTAATTGAATGAAATAGTAATTCATATATTAATGCATCCCTAAATTCAATCTTGAATGCAATTAATAGCTTTGTTTCACATACAAAACTTGGGGTTCAGTGTCCTACTTTTGCAAGAGAAAAATACAATTTTCTGTGACTAAACCTAGATTACAGAAGGAAAGCATATTTTTGTCAATTTTCTATTTTGAGGTGAAGTTAAATATGAGAGATAAGACCATTTATTTATTACGAAAGCACAGAAACGTGGAGTGAAGGAAACAGTGTGGAAACACACTTAGATCCTTGCCTAGCTCACAATTTTTAAACATATTGCCTATATCATATTCAGCTGTACTTGTTACAGCTTGTTGTTAAAAAGCAGTAGATCTGGAATTGGAATTTTTAGTTTCTCAAGTCAGTAATCAAAGTGAAAACCGACAAGCATTTGAAAATGCTGTCGGGATTTTCCCCCATGCGGGAAGCGGACACAGTGGAAACAAACTTTCTCTATTTCTATCAGTCCAACAGATTCCTCTCCCAGTGCCACCATGCTGAATGAAGAATGTATCACTTGAAATACTGCTATCCTAATCGGTGTGGTGAAATTCACACATTATGTGAGGCATTCTGGAATTGATACAGGCTGAGGAGACAGTTTTCGTATTTCTTCTGGAATACTCTGTAGAAGCTCTGTTCAATTATTCTTTAGCTGCCCCTGGTCCACTTTCTATTGACTGTCAAGCACATGGAGTTCATATGAGGTGACTGCACATAAAATGCAGTGCCTATGCGCTCGTATTTGTGCTTTATATTTATTTCTGCCTTGCATTCTTTGACTCCAGCATCTTCTGGCCATCTTCACTCTCATGCTTATTCCATGTGTCCTGCTTTACTGCTGCCAATATTTCTTCTACAGTGTGTCAGCCTTCTTGTATCCTTCTGAAATATTTTATACTTGTAAACTTGTTTCAATAAAGTAAGTGGTCAGCAACACATCAAATCCTTTGAGAAACCAGTCTCCCAAATAATTCTAAACCCCTCATTCATACAATATGCTCAGAATTGTTTTCGGAACAGACTGTATGAAATCTAAGATCAGTTTTAAAATATTAAGTAAATAATCTTTTAACTACGCCCTGCCTGCCAGGAAAAACATTTCAGTTACTGTGCAGTGTGCGTGAGCTGTTGAATACTTAACACTTTCTTTTACTCAAAATCCCTGGAGAGAAGTGGGACTTGGCTTTCCCCCTCTATTTTCAGGAAAGCGCGCACTCTGAGAGGCAGAGAGCAGCCCCGTAAATAAACACTTTTGTAAGCATCAGATGCCCTGAACCATCAAAGTGAACTACGGTTCTGAACCCACAAGAGAACACAATTAAAGGCTTGCTGTCCTAGACTCCTCTCTCCTGGTGGAACAAAGAGAAAAAGTGTGATTCTTAGAAGGATTGTGCTTCGAAGCTGTCGGCAAGGAACTAAATGTATCACACCGTGATGCCGAATGTTCTGCACTTGCAGATCATGACTGGGGCTGGAGATATCCTTCAAGTGCAGGAATTTGCAGGATTACCCTCCACTGCTGAGCCCAGGGCTGTCTCAGACATAACAGAGGCTCAGCTAATGTTGGGAAAGAAAATTCTGCTTTTTCCATGTTTGGGATGCAAAATTATAAAATAGGTACTATCTTTATTTTGCCAGAGCTGTTATGGCAAATACCACACAATGGGTTGGCTTAAGCAAGAATTGATTGGCTCTTGGTTTTAGAAGCCGGGTCCCAAATCGAGGTCGTGGCAAGCTGTATTTTCTCTCAATTTTGTAGAGTTCTGCTGCTGGCCCACCGCAATCCTTGGGAAGCCTCGGTTCACATCTGTGTCCTGTCCAACAGCCTTTCCTTGTTCTTCTCCTTGGGCTTTCTCTGACTCCTGGCTTCTCCCATTTTCTCTTTCCTGCTGACTTACTCTGCTTGAATTTCTTTTTTATAAATCCTTGGGGAATATGGATTACGAGGCAACCTGTATGAATTTGGTCAGGTTCTCACCCAAGGAAAAGGGCTGAATTGCGATGATGTTTTTTCTGGGGTACTTGATGCAATCCACAAAAGGAATATTTCTAATGTGACTTTAATGAGCCCACTAAATCAAAACGAATTATTTTTCTCGTATCGATTCTGTACCGTAAGTTGCAAAGATTTTGTTTTTCGATTTTTTATGTATTGCCATTTTAATTTTCTTTTAAAGCTCAGATAATTATAGTGACATTAATTTGCTTATGGAGCAACCAAGATAATGACAAAAATCTCTGTGAACAGTACTAATAATTAATTAGGTCTTCCAAATAATTCATTAAAATTTCAGACATAGTATAATGAACGCTCTGAATATTTTGGAGATAATCATAGAATCCAATTACTTCTTGTTCATTTACAATCCACATTATCTTGGATAAGTTGCCCACCATTTTGACACCTCACTTACCTTATATGAAACATAAGGAATCATGATTCTTATTTCATAGAGTAGGCAAACTTAAGGCAGACAATAGTGACAGGCAGGTTCTTAGAAAATATTTCCTCCTTTGTTGACACCACTTGGGATTGCAGAAGGTATGTGATGAGGTTTGTGATAATACTTAGAGTCTTAAATTACTCTTTGCAAATAAGGAGTTGTCATTTAATTAGTCATATTAAATGGGTCTGTCTGAATTAATATATGTTAATAAACTCTCAATTACTTGACAGTTGGACTTAAGATTATAAACAGAAAGGATAGTTTTATAGAGAGGGCTAAATTCTAGAGCTGGTTGCAACTGGTAGGAAAGAAGGCACAGTGGTGTAGGTTCTTGTTCTAAGTAGAGAGAAGGGACCAGGGTTCCAGGTCCCTGATTTTGACTGGATCATCCCTTTTCTCCATGACTGGTGGCTTTCTCCTAAAGTTAGTGTGAGCAGCAATCTGTAATGTCCGGAGTGAGAAGGAAAGAAATTCAGATGGTCCAACACAGCATCTTTGCTGCCACTTTCTTTCCTCCCTCTTCCCTGGCATTTTTCCTACAATCATTTTTGTTTGCCCTTTTTTGTCAATTAAAGCCTTCTGTCACATATAACCTTGGGTGGCAACCACAGCCTTGGTGCTTTGCTGCCATCACTCTTGGAAGAATCATCCCATTGTAGGGTGACAGTGGCTGATCATGCCATCCTGGGGCTAAGGCTGACCAGGGGAGCAGAGGTGAAAGACCATACATGAATGGGCAGGGGCAGAGGTGAGGCCCGTCTCTGTGCCTGCGCTGGAAGGGAAGACAAGACCCCTGAGAGCTTTGCTTTCTACCATGCTTCCAACACCACCAAGGGCCTGGAAGTCTGACTGTAAACAAGGACCCACCCACTTCCTCAGGCAACTAGGCTCTGAAATCTCCATCATGAAGAGGCAAAGTCAAGGGCAGGGTGGATCCTCGTTAAGTAATCCAAAGAGTCATTTATTTCCATTGGATAGACCTGTTTGCAACTCCAAAAGAAGGAGCTGTCCTTTTCTAATGTGCATAACTTAAAAGAATTGGTAGAAGGAAATTTTCAAAATAGAAACAATATCAGGGAAGCAGATTTGGCTCAATGGGTAGAGCATCCGCCTACCACATGGGAGGGCCACGGTTCAAACCCCAGGCCTCCTTGACCTGTGTGGAGCTGGCCCATGCACAGTGCTGATGCACACAGGGAGTGCTGTGCCAAGCAGGGGTGTCCCCTGCGTAGGGGAGCCTCATGCTCAAGGAGTGCACCCCATAAGGAGAGCCACCCAGTGCAAAAAAAAAAAGCGCAGCCTGCCCAGGAGTGGCGCCGCACACACAGAGAGCTGACGCAACAAAAAGAGACATAGATTCCGGGTGCTGCTGACAAGAATACAAGTGGACACAGAAGAACACACAGTGAATGGACACAGAGAACAGACAACTGGGGGTGGTGGTGGTGTGGAATGGGAGAGAGAATAAAATAAAAAAACCTCAAAACCATATCACACAGAGGTGCCAAAATTTTACATGCTGAAACCCTTTCTTATATTTTTTGACCTAAGACTGCCCATAAACCAATAATTGCACTTGATAAAATACATTTTGGAAAACAAAAAAAAAGTGCATCATGGACTGATCTTTGATTTCTCATCCCTGTTCCTCTGAGAGGGACTTTGTAAATTCCATTTCTCCAACCCACTTCTGTAAAGTGAGTGTGGATTTCCTTTCAGACAGTCATGCTAGAGAATCAAATATTATATGGATGTGATTTGATATTAGAATAGGTGAAAAAGGAAAGTTCTTGTAGGGGTGTCAGTAAACAGAGAAAGATAAAAGAGAGTACGTAAAACACTGCATTAAGGATATATGCTTTACTAGCTTCTCACTTTTGGTACAGTCTCAAAGAGTAGTGTCCACTTATCTCCATTTATTTACCTCTCCTTTTTCCTCAATCTTCAGTCATCTGACTTCTGTACCCAACATGCCATCGAAACTCATCTAACTAAGGTTACTGATGACCTCCTACTTGGCAAGTCCAAAGGGATTTTTCAATTTTCCTCTTTCATGACTTGTTTCCAGGAAGCCCGTATCAGATTTGTTCATAGGTAACTCACTCTGCCTGCAGTCTTTTCTCACTTTATAGCTCTCTTCCAGGAACTCCCAACGCTCTAAACCTGAATTCCATCTAGATCCAATGTCATTTCCTGAGACTTGATTTACAACTGTCAAGGGTCAAATAGATGGACTCATCAAAATACCCCTTCACAACACAATGCGTTATCTTTCCCAAGTTTTCTCCTCTTATATTCTCTATTTTTAATGATATGTTAAGGAATAACATTATTGTTCAGTGTCTCAATCCAGAAACCTGGATGTTGTCTGCGTGGAGTAGTCATCTTGTCCATCCCATCAGGGCTTCCATAAATTCATGTCGTCCTCTCTAGTGCATGAAAAATTGTTAAAAATTTTAAAATCCCAATATATATCCTGTTAGGCAATGCTGTTTTGGCAGTAACTGACCACTTTGGAATGCTTTGGAACCAGAAGTTTCTAAACTTCCTCAGTACCCTATTTTTTAAAAAAGGACTACAAATGTGTGGATTACTAGGTGACTTCTTGTCATCAAAAGAAATACATACCATAAAGATAGAGACTCACAGTGAAAGAGATAAGATAGCAGCTACTGGAAACTTTGACAGATAACTTAATCTTCTTTGGATCCCCTTTCCTTTCATTTGATAAAATAAAATAAAACACCGACTCCAGTTCTCCTGAAAAATAACTATTTAAAGAACCCCAATGTTTGTTCTTATTCTAAGAAACAAAGTCAAGGATGGTGTTTGTAAAAGAAAAAAAAAGCACAGTTTCTAAAATAGATACGCTTTGCTAGTTGTAAATACAGGCAAATTTTACTAATTGTATTTTTACCAGTTGGAAATGCTATTCCATTTACCTTTCCTGTCTTCTTTGATTCCTCAAGGACCCATAATATGATGAGTGGCAAACAAAATTCAAAGCACCTGGATTCGCTTTCCCCTTTTAATCTGCAATGTAGCTTCTGCTCTATTTTTTACTGTTGGTAATCTGTTAGCCAGCGTGTTATGTGATTGTAAGGAAGGGATTTTTTGAAGAACTTGCAAAAGCCTTCAGTACCTCACTCCTATTCATCTACTTAAGTGCCAATGTTAGCTTGGGAACGGGTTTTTAAAATGCCCTAATCTCTAGCCAGTCAACAACCTCTTTTTCTTCATCTTCAACCTAGTAGCTGGGATGACTATCAATTTATCTATTAAGAGTCATTCAGACCTGATTTAAAAGTCTAAAGACCTTGCGTGCAATTAAGTCAAATAAAAAAGACAAATACTTTTGCCACCCTTTCAAGTGTTCCTATAAAAAAATATTTTGTGCATTTACAGAATGAATGGCTTTTAAATGTGATATTCCATTTGGTGACATTATAGAAGAATAAAAAATACTTCATCTATAAAAGAAGAAATGATGACCGGTAGGTTTGGGGTTGGGGAAACCAGGTCAGCTCTGCCAGCTGGACTTGAGATCTTAGCATCTAATATTTCCTATGCATACTCTGAGCTTAACTCAGAATAAGGAATCGCAAAGCAAGCTGATAAACTAGGGTGGCTCAGGACGAGGTCATGTCCAGCCTAATTTATCGGCAAGTGTTTAAAGAGCACAGAAATGCGCTGCGGGTTCCGGTAGTAAGGCCATTCTGTGGTTCTGCCCTCACAGCACATAAAAGTCTGAGACTCTTGCTTAATCCCTGATCGGCTTTCCACATCTCTCTAAAAATGCCACCTGCTCTTTCCTCTCTACTCAGCATGCCGCGTAGAAATATCTGACTTCCTTATCAGCACAAAGCCATGTGTTCTACTTTCAAAGATAATTTGATGTAAAGTACCATCATGCATAATAGAAAGTATCTGAAAATAGAGTGACTCAATTTATTCGATGGTGGTCAACCACTCATTAGCAATACAGATCGATCTTTCCAAGGATCTTTTCATGATCATTCACAAGCTCTTGGGTAAGCATGAAAGTTTCAACCCAAGAGATTGAAAGATTTCTTTTGGGGTCACCCAGCAAGTTGTGTTCTTTTGTTTCATTAAATGATTTCCCTCTATCTTCTGAACTGTTCAGCAAGGGAATTAGAGACTTTGCTGATAATTACCTTATATGTTGTTAAGAGAGCTGCTGGATATGTGAATGAAATGGTGATCTGTTTGCCAAGAGGAAAAAAATGTGCCAAGATAGGTCCAATTGGAATTTTAGAATTCAACTTGCCCTTGAATCTTGGACTGAACTTTGCTCATGGATCCTCTATTCTGTCTTTTTTTTTGTCTTTATTTTTTTAATGTTACATTAAAAAATATGAGGCCCCCATATACCCCCTAACCCCTCACCCCACTCCTCCCCCGATAACAACAACGTCCTCCATCGTTATGAGACATTCATTGCATTTGGTGGATACATCTCTGAGCGCCACTGCACCTCATGGTCAATGGTCCACACCATACCCCACACTCTCCCCCAGTCCACCCAGTGGGCCATGGGAGGACATACAATGTCCAGTAACTGTCCCCACAGCACCACCCAGGACAACTCCAAGTCCCAAAAACGCCCCCACATCACATCTCTTCCTCCCACTCCCTAACCCCAGCAGCCACCATGGCCACTTTCTCCACACCAATGCCACATTTTCTTCGATTACTAATCACAATAGTTCATGAATAGAATATCAGTAAGTCCACTGTAATCCATACTCTATTCCTCCATTCTGTGGACCTTGGAATGGTTGTGTCCACTCCACATCTATATCAAGAGGGGGCTTAGATCCCACATGGATGCTGGATGCAATCCTCCTGCTTTCAGTTGTAGGCACTCTTGGATCCATGGTGTGGTGGTTGACCTTCTTCACCTCCATGTTAGCTGAGTGGCGTAAGTCCAATAAACCAGAGTGTAGGAGTTGCAAGTTTATTGAGGCTCAGGGCCTGGCTATCACATGGTCAGTCCAGAGATTCAGGTCCCCTGGGTGTACACTAATCCCCAGTGCCAACTACAGATCCAGTAAAAGTAACAGGAGAGGTTTGTGAACAAGATCACATCTGAGTCCAGCTCCATCACACAGAAACACAAACTCCAAAGTAGGGTCAACTGACATCTCACTGAACTCTATCTGCCATGACCATAGAATCTGTGGGTCTCCGTAGCCCTCAGAAAAACCCATACCTGAGATTGTATCTACTTTATCTGTCTCTAGGACTCTGCTGAGGTGTGCATAAGGGCAACCCCTCTGATAACTTCCTGGCTCTTTTTGGGTGGGGCTTTGTGGGCTTGAGGGGGGCTAGGGATGGGAGGATGGGTAATAATGCCCAAGAAATTGGGGGGAAGGTGGGAGAACATATGAACATAGGAGATTGTCAGATATTCGGTTGAGAGTATAATGCTGAGGAAACTTTTAAAAAAATATAATAAGGAAGGCTACCTGTTTAAGATGCTTAAAGGGGATAATCTGACACAGGACAGGCTTCTCGGGAGTGTGTGAGTGCTCATTTTGTCGCAGTGGGTTATATCATTGGATAGAGACCCATATAATGAGAGTGAAGGGATACCTACATTCTAGGGAGGACTGATGTTCTCAAATAGAGGGAATTGTATCTCTCGAGAGAAATGATGGCTCCCAATGCGTTAGGGCAGTCAAGCATGTCAAGCCCTCAACTTTGTTGCAAGTATCTCTGAACATGATCCTTCCAGCAATGAAGATTGACTGTCACTGTGGGCCCTGAGGGGAGGGGGAAAGAGGTATTGAATAGATGGAATCAATGTAACTGTGTGGGCAATAGAAGTGTTCCACAAGATTATGCAAGGATGGATGTAAGACACGTTAAACTACACCAAAAAAATGTATAGGGGCCGATAGGCTAAAATGTAAATCTATTCTGTCTTAACTATTTCTCAGGGATAACAAAATAAAAGTATCATGTTCAAATAAGTTTGATATATGTCATGAAGTAAGATTAGTATATTATAGATCTTTAAATACCCTTAAATATATAAACCTATTTATTGCTGTTTGGCTACAAATTACCCAAATTTAGGTAATGTTGGAAAGGAGTTTTCTGTTACAAATAATGATAGCCACAAAATTCCACATTTTTTGGAGTTCTTAAAAAAATGACTGAAATGATAAAACTACATTTGCCCATGTTTTCCAATGAAAAATACTTTAACATTATGCTCTCTCAAAACAAGGAAAATGTCCCAAACTTCACTTAGTTGTGGATGGGATCTAGTCATTATTTATGAGAAAAAGAAACTTACCTTGGTTTAAAACATGTAACAAAATGAAATCCAAAACTATGTATTGGGTAAAGGACATATTTAAAGGAAGCCATTAAAGAAATGAAATTGAGATAGATCATTGAAATGCCAAGAACAGTGAAACTGTTGACCATGGTATTAATTTCAGGCAATAATGGACTCTGATTTAAAATTTCTAAATGTGACACTGAGGAACACTTTTAACAATGAGTAGATGACTTTCCTTGTATCATTTAACAGTCTCAAAAGGCATGTAGCTCATGCTGTGCTCCAGATATGTTCCTAGCTGACACCCAACCTCAAGGCACCAGGATCAATCAAAATATCAACTTTCTGTCCTGGGGGTCACTTGTTTGAGTATCTGGGTTCTTTTCCCCTCAAGGATTTCCCTTACATTTCACCTATTTAGTCATGTATCCATATATTTTTAAAATACCTTTCACAATGTTTTAGGCATTTTGAATCAACATGGTGGCACCAAGTCACCAGTCTACAATATATCTGCAAGAAATATTGAAGACTTATGCTTAATTGTCTTGCATGACATTGCAATGATGGATACAGGTCATCATACATTTTGTCAAAACTTATAAAATGGTGCAGGACAGAGTATAAACTATAATGTAAACTATAGTCCACAGTAAGGACAATGCTTCGATATCTGTTTATCAATTGTAACAAATGTACCACACTAATGAAAGACGTTAATGAGCTGGAGGGGGTGGGGCATGTGGGAAGCCCCTATATTTTTTATGTGACATTTATGTAATCTAAAACTTCTTTAAAAAATGAAAAAATGTATAAAAACAGTAAAAAAAAAAGGAAGGGATAGAGTAGATAGAGTTGCTAGAACTTCCACTTTTGACCACAAGAGAGGGCTTCCCTTTCTACAAGCAACCATGAGACCGAGGAGAAAGAGGAGGCAACTGTTTTCTGATTTGGGGAACAAGTGGCATGAGACCATGGTGTCTGGAAAAAGGGGGAATTCTTGAAATTCGTGAGCAGGACAGGTTTTCTGCCAGGGAGGTGGTGGCAATGAGCAGGTGGGTCATTCTGAGTGGAGAAGGCATCCAACTGATTTCTCAGAACCTCAAGTGGCTGGAACCAGGGTTAAGGAACTGAAGAGAAGGGAGCTCTAGAGTCAGGTGGACCAAACCCAGGAGTGGAGAGTCTCCAGGAGTCTGACTGTGGCTAAAGTAGTACATGCACAGGACAAGGGATTCCAAGGAGAATGAGGTAAGGTGAGGGCAGGGGCTGGAGAAGAAAACTGAGGACTCCCTAACATCTCAGTGCTGTAGAGCTCATTTAGTTAATAACGTAGATGGTGCCCATTTCTAAACGCTTCCTGAAGGATTCGTGAAAACTCTTACTAGCACTTACTTCTGGGTGCTGGAAAGGGAGCTATTTTGAGCACTGAGGGACTGTACCATTCATTCGGTGACCTTCAGTACTTAAGAATTTTTACCCGGATCAGCAAGAACTTTTATCATAAAAATTTTAATCTATGCAATACTGGAGGAAACGTATATCCCTTAGTTTTATTTTTTTAAAATACTTTGAATGATCTTTTTCATTATTTCATACCTATCACTACTGTAGTTACTGAGTTCTTGCCTACTGAATGTGTAATTTGAGGAAGACGGTCAAGAAAACTGAAGCCCCATCTATAATGGAGATATAATAAGGAAATCCACCTTGAAGAGTAACTTGTGTGAATAGCATTTTTTTTTCCATAAAGCTGAAGTTGTAAGAAATGCCTCAAGAAATAGGTTATCGATATGCAATTGGGCTTTTCATGCTCAGAATTCTCTATGAGTAGATTGCCTCTGACAGAAATAGATCTGTGATCACCACCACCCAGCAATCACTTTAAGAGATGAAAATCTCCAAGATGCTGAACAAAATCACTGCCTGCTCCAGACCATTAATGAAACATGATTTCCAAAGACAATTGTGTTATCAACACTCTTCAGTCTGATAAAGAATGAAAAACAGAATGAATTATCATTACTCAATGTCTAGAGATTGGGGGAGAACCAAGTAAAAAGAGGTAAAATGGGAAATGTGTTTATTTTCTATAGTTATTGTTAAGGCATCTTAAAGGTTGTTGTGGGGATCATACACGATACTGTTGAAAACTATTTTAATAGTTAAATGCAAAATTGGATGTCATATAAATAATTATGAATCAGTATTATTATACTTGATGTATAAAGGTGAAATGTGCAGATTGGTTGTAAACTTTCTCTTAAGTACCTAGGGTAATGCAAAAATATCAATTTAAAATATGAGAAAAGCTTACGTGCTTCACATATTTTATGGAGAATTCTTTTAAGAAGTGAATTCCATATTTAAGAAGTGAATTTAAGTGTTCCTTTTAAAAAATCTGACAATTATTTTGCAACTATCAACCTACCTGGAAAAGTATGCCTTTTTTTTTTAGGTTATACTAAATATTTTGTAAGATATTAAAATTTGTTAACTAGGAAATGATGGGTGTCGTTAATTAGACACCTTATTTTTTGAGGATTCACCATTGCCTTTCAAAATAATAACATATATAACCTAAGGCAGCAGCTTATAGAGAAATAGAAACTCTAGGGTCCAATAAACGCAGTTCATGTTACAAAAACCCCTTACTCAAATGATCTAGTTAGGTTTTCGTTTGTTTTTCCATCTCTGGATGGCTTTCAAAATATATGTCATCTACGTGTAACTGGCAGACTGGATTATTTATGCTCTAGTGTATGTGTGTTACAGTGTTGAGGGAGTTACTTTACTTAATTCTTCCACCTAATCCTGCGTAGCTGGCAGATGCCACACATGTGCATCTTCCATCTGATAATTGGGATTGGCCATCCTGGTCTGTAAAACGGCCACTTTTGCACCTGCTGAGTCAGCATCCTGGTGAACTGAACCAAACATGGCCAGGAGACTTTCTGAGTTTCTATGATCTCAACCAGTACCTTCCTTCCTTGGGTGTTAGAGCATACATATCTAATCAGCCCAATTCTCAATAAATAAAATATCTCCCTGGGGGCTATTAATAGAAATGGTAAGAGTCCTCTTTCACCTCTAAGACTTAGTTTCCTGATCTATGTGCCTTGACTAGACAAGAGATGGTCTAGGTATCATCCACTGGTTTGAGGTATTTGCTACATGGACGGGACAGCATCCTAGATTTTTTTTTTACTTTATTTATTTTTTAATATTACATTAAAAAAATATGAGGTCCCCATATACCCTCCCACCCCCCTTACCCCACTCCTCCTCTCATGACAATAATCTCCTCCATCATCATGAGACATTCATTGCATTTGGTGAATACATCTCCGAGCACCGCTGCATCTCATGGTCAATGGTCCATATCATAGCCTGCACTCTCCCACATTCCACCCAGTGGGCCAAGGGAGGACATACAATGTCTGGTAACTGTCCCTGCAGCACCACCCACCCAGGACAACTCCAAGTCCCGAAAACGCCCCCACATCTCATCTCTTCCTCCCATTCCCTATCCCCAGCAGCCACCATGGCCACTTTCTCCGCACCAATGCCACATTTTCTTCGAGTATCCTAGACTTTTTAAAGCATTAACAAGTACAAAAACTGAAGGCAAGTGTTTTCCATTAAGAACTTATGCACACCATGTGTACCAGAAATTTCTACTCTTCATTGTAGTAATCCCAGGCAGTTATGGCTGAAGAATAAACCCATGGTCTGATGGTAAGGGATGCAGCGGTGCAGTGCCAATTAAATTCTTAACCATTCCTGGTTTCTTACACAAAAGTGGGCATCCTGAGATGTAAGATGGAGACATTTGTGCAAACATGAACAGGACTGTTTGAGTTTGCTAAAATCTGCTGGAATGCAAAATACCAGAAATGGGTTAGTTTTTACAATGGGGATTTATTAATCTACAAGCTTACAGTTCTGAGGCTGTGAAAGTATCTAAATCAAGGCACCATCAGGTGAAGACCAGCACATGAAGGCATCTGCTGGTCTCTCCCTTCTCTTCTAGGTTTCTTTGCTTCCAGTGTTCCATTTTGAGCCTTTCTCTTTGCTTCTGCATTCTGGTGATTTCAGCTTCTGGCTTCCAGGACTTTCTCTCTGACTCTGTTTTCATATTCATCCCATCTATAAAAGATTGTGGTAAGAGGATTGTATTAGTCAGCCAAAAGGGGTGCTGATGCAAAGTACCAGAACTCTTTTGGCTTTTATAAGAGGTATTTATTTTGGGTGGAAACTTATAGTTATAGGGCCCTAAAGAGTCTAACTCAAAGACACTTCCTCACCAAACTCTGTTGCCATGTGTTAAAACAAGATGGCAGGCAATGTCTATGAGAGTTCAGCCTTCCTCTTTCCTCTTAAGGCTCCATGGTCAAAACTTCCTCCATTCTCAGTTGTAGGCTGGCTTAGGACTTGTCACTCTCCCAGACTCATTTCCTTCTGGACTCAGCTGCTCTGTTCTCTCCACAAGGTCAGTTGTAGACTAGCAGGTTCATCTCTCTTCCCAGGGCCATGTCTATGGAATATTCGCTCTTCTTGCATATCTGCTTCTGTGTGCTCCTTCTCCATATTTACTTCCTGGAACTCCAGCATCAAAACTAAAAACTCTCTCCTCTGCCATGTTGTTTTCTCTGTGAGTTCCCACCCACCAAGGGAGAATCAAAATCCTAATCATAATTTAATTCAATCAAGTATAAGTGAAACCTCTGGATTTAATACGATCTAATATGCCCAGAGGAACAGACCAGTCTACATATATAATCCATTATCTATTTTTTGGAATTCATAAATAATGTCAAACTGCTGCAAGGATTAAAACCCACCCTGGGATATACTTTACTGTTATAATCTAATCAAAAGCCCCTTAACTGAATCTAATCAAAAGGGCACTCCTGCAATAGGTGTATACCTATAGGAATGGATTAATTTAAGAACATAATTATCTGGGGTCCATCCAGCTTCTAACAGTCACAAAGATTGAGGTCATGAATTTCCAAATTTCTTTATCCTCCTTTAACAATGGAGGCAAATCCTCTTAGTTATGAAGGAACCATTTTCTGCCTAAAACTACATGTTCATCGTCATAAGTGTAAGTTGGAATGGGTTCTATGATGTAGACCACTTGGCCAACCCCTTAACAACATCCCTGGGGGTGGCAAGGTCATGCCTTTAACCACAGCCCCCAAAGATTCCTTGAAGAGCTCTCTGACAATGACCTCTCCCAGCTCCAGATAATGAAAGTGGGTGCCTCAATGGAGTTGACCACACATCAGTGTGGGCAGTGGGATTCTGAGTTGGTGGAGTCCAGAGGGCACTCAGCCTTCCAAAACAATGATTAGACCAGAGTGCAGGATGGAACAATAGAATGTGTGATATTTTAGAATCTGTGGCTATACCTACTTGGCAATTGGGCCCCCAAAAATGAAGTGGATGGACAACCTACCCAGATGTTGCTGAACTATGAAGGAGGAGATACTGTACACCTGTTTGGTGGAAACCAAACACATGTCAATAGTGGAAAACATGTTGTCTTACCCAGTGCTTGGGTTTGGCCAATTCCTAGGTCCAAAGTCTTTTAGCACAGGAAAGGTTCTTCTTTAGGAAAGACTCTATATTAATTCAGATGAGTAAGGTAAAATTTTCAATTTCTCCCAAGCCTTCCCCAACGGTATCTGTAGCTATTTACCTGGCTAACTATAAAGAGAGGGTCAAGGAAAACTCCCAGGACATATAAACACTTAAATTTTAATATAAAATATTTATAATATTTTATAATTTTAAAAAATATTTTAAAAATTTTAATAATTTAAAATATTTTATAATATCTAGTTATTTAATATTAAGTAATTATAGCCATATTATATAATTTTTAATATTTACCCTTAATGTAAAAGGAATAAATTATGGCAGATATTATATAGTGAAATAATATAGTTACATTCAATGCAAACCTAAGTGATAAATCTAAAAATGAGTAATAAATCTAAGCAAAAATCTAAAAAAAAAATTATTGAAAAGTCATTTAAATGAGAAATCTCTATTTTTCCCCAGAATTCCATATTTAATTTGGTTTTTGTAGCAACTGCACCTTGAAAGTGAAAAGTGATGTATTTTTTCCCCAAAAATGTCAGTTACGAGAAAATGAAAATAGACATTTTCAAGGTATTACTAATTGAATAAAGCCTATGTTTTATTAAAAATTGTGTAAGGGACCCACTGCATTTTTAAATGTTCCAAGGCATACAATAACAGCCAGACAAGGTTCTTTTTTCACAATTAGAAGAAACATTCTGCGGTGTGTTTGCAAAGGAAATCTCTGTGATTGTAAAACTCCCCCTGCCTTCTTCTCCCCCAATTTGTTACCAAGAAAAGCCCTACTTGTGTGCTGTGGCTGTGAATACTGAGAGTGCTGATCAAAAACTCAGTGCACACTGCTAATTTCTGTATAAAGTATAACACGGAACTACTTCCACTGGCAACCCCCAGTAAAACACCAACACTGCCTGCTTTATTATTTAAAAATTTTTAAAAAAATTTTTGAAGAAGCTTTAGATTACATAAATGTTACATCAAAAGCATAGGGGATTCCCATATACCCCACTCCCTCCCTCTCTCCCACTTTGCCCATTAAAAACATCTTTCATTAGTGTGGTACATTTGTTAAAATTGATGAACACATATTGAAGCATTGCTACTAACCATGGGCCGTACTTTACATTATATTTCATACTTTGCACTGCACAATTTTATAGATTTGACCAAATGTATAATGGCCTGTATCCATCATTGCAATGTCATATAGGACAGTTCCAATGTCCCCAAAATGCCCCATGTTACACCTATTCTTCCCTCTCCCTCCCCTAAGAAACTCTGGTGACCACTGCCTTTATATCAATAAACTCTTTCATTGCTAGAATAATAATAAATCTATTTTAGTTCATAGTTGCATTTCCTCCTTATGTTCATTCATTTCTCAGTCTTGAGGATTTGGGGATGGTGATGCCCTCTCTGTTTCTGATTGAGAGGGGGCTTAGATCCCATGGGGCAGATGAATGGAACTCTCTGTGTTTTGGGGATGGGCCTTGTCCTGGGTGAGATTCAGGGCTCAATTGGCATATGAACATACCAAAGATTTAAGTCTCTGGGACATATATTTAATGAGTATAGTGCTAATTATAGGTTCAAATAAAAGGGTAAGGGGAGACGTGTAGGGAAAGTGCCTAGCAAAGGAGCCATGGGTAGTACCTGCCAACGGAGGACAGAGCATTATGCCAGGTCCTTGATATTGATGGTTGTGCTTATGAATTTTTTCTTATGAAATTGAAACTTAGCCTAGTATTATATATCATGTAAGAGTTACCTCCTGAAAGCCTCCTTGTTACATGTGGCCTTTCTCTAAGCCAAACTCGTCATGTAAACACACGACCTCCCCCCTGCTGTGGGACATGGCTCCCAAGGATGAGCCTCCCTGGCACTGTGGGATTATTACCAAGTGCCTACTCTAGTGATGCATCTGCAAAAAGACCTTGACCAAAAGGGGGAAATATTAAATACAAATGAGTTTTTATAGCTAAGAGATTTTGTAGTGAGTTGAGAGGTCATTCCAGGGGTTACACTTATGCATGTCTCAGGAAGATTTCATAACTGCCACAGTAAACAGTGCCTCAAGTAGAGGTGCACCAAGGGTTTTAGAGACATCTAGACACTATAGGCAGGGCACACAAGCTAGGAATTTGGCACCCTGTCAGTGGGCCTTATTTTGGAATATATGTTCCCCAATGTAACAGAATTAGACTCATTAATAATTTCCCTACACAGAGCCCTTTATCATTATTTTGTTACAGGTCAGAACACCTGAGTTTATACAAACCATAACACTTGGGGTGTTTCTCAAATTTGTCCAATGACTATAAAGAGCTTATAGCTTTGGGGAAATAGTTTTTCTATAGTTTATGCAGAGAGTTTGGAGGCAACTTTCTAAAGGCTGGTTTAGAACTTGAGTTGTTTCCTGTTTCTTTCTCCTCTCTATTTCTGCAATGGATTAAAAATAAATGACTTGATTTCCTTTCTTTGAAGCAGAGGTCTACTAGATTGTGGGATGGTTTAAGAATGGCATTTTCTTATGCATTTAATTTCTATTTTGTCCCTTATTTTCATGTAAGAAACATGCTGGCTGCCCCCCAGTG
This sequence comes from Dasypus novemcinctus, assembly GCF_030445035.2. Lineage (NCBI taxonomy): Eukaryota > Metazoa > Chordata > Mammalia > Cingulata > Dasypodidae > Dasypus > Dasypus novemcinctus. The sequence continues at coordinate 5,478,501 of NC_092216.1, read as the reverse complement.
GTTAATTGAACTAAGAGTTAAATGAAAAGAAACAAGCACCAGCCTGACTTTTGCTTGTCTAATTAATTCCCAGACTCAGAATGTTTTCAATATTTTACCATTTAAACATATTGTGCTGTAGATTTTGAAACACACCCCTATGTGAAGGGCACTAAGACAATACACAAATTCCCAAATATTCAATACCAAATGTCCACTGTCATTGACATCTATGTACTTGCATAATTGATGAACCAATTTCAGTATTTTATTCTTGATATAAGTCCACACTTCTTTCACATCCCCTTAGTTCTTACCTAATGGCCATGTTAATTTCAGGATCCCACATTACATTTAGTTGGCCTCTCTCCTTAAGCTCCTCTGAAACTAAATGGAGGCTGTTAAACTGTCACTATGCTTTTTTTCCCAGAAAGCTGCAATTCTTAGATTTAATATAATTGAAGACACAGAACACCTGAATAAACCAACCAGTGTTTAGGTGAAATATATGCTTAACTGTGAATAATACAAGCAATAGAGCCAATAAATGTAGTTTTGGAAGTCACATAAGAGCATTGGCTGCTTTTGCTAAAGCCAGCCTAACATAATTCAAATGTAGTTAGTATTCTATAGTATAATATATTTTAACATATATACATGTATCATTACCGTAATATAAACAATAAAAAATGTTTTTTAGCAATAGCATGAGCTAAGTTTGAGAGTAAACCAGCACTTTCTACCACCTGGATAGGGAAAGTTGCTTAGCTAAATTAGTTTTTAAGGAATTACAATTTATTTAAGGAATATAAACTATTTGTAATGGGAAATTTATAAAATTAAGATAAGTATATATAAATATTGATACCAGTAAATTTAGGGTAAATCACTACTGATTTTTTTTTTTCATTCTTCCCTCCTAATTGTTTTCTAGAGTTGATGTCATAGTCAAGGATTTTTGTAAATAGTTAAAGTTTTTTGTTCAGTTGGGTAAATCAAAAAGAATTTTGGAACACATAGACATTTATGGGGGAGGGGGCCCTATTTTGTTGGAGACTAAATACGTTTCTCCAGGAACTAGATGAAGAAGCTAGAGTGGAATGTGGAGGTAGGACTCTTCTAAAATTGGCAGCTCTTAAACCTCTTGAAATAGATGATGGCTAAACAGTTACATCAAAGGGCTAGGGGCTTATGGCACCATTAGCAGAGGAAGGGCTACGTTTGAACCAAGGGAAGCTGGAATTCAGATACCTGTTCTCTAGAGCAATTGGGAGCAGCCATTGAATCTCTTCATTTGGAGAGACCATGTGGATTGACCGCAAGATTTTTCCGACACCACCACATTTGTATTGGGGACTTTGTACATTTTTGTTATGAGGACTGACCTGTGCATCGTCAGATATTTAGCAACAGCCCTGGAACCTGCCAACTACATGTCAGTAGCACCCCACTGCCCCAAGTGTGACAACCAAGACTGTCTCTAGACATTGCCAAGTGCCCTGGGGGACAAAAACAAACACACACCACAAAAACCTCTATGCTCTGCACCCCTGCCTAATTGACAAAGTCCTTTAGACATTGGTCATATCCCTGTGGTTTCAAGTTCAGAGGACCCTTTAATTCCTTTAGCGTGGGTCGAACTGCAATATTTCTCCCAGGTCCCTCCCCAACCTTTGGGGTAAACAATCTTAGTTCCAGTTCCCAATGATGAATACAATTGGTAAAATCCTGGAATGGGAGTTTGACTTTAGATGCTCTTCGTGAGGATTGATTAGTGAAGCTAATGAGCAGTTCTTCATCCAGATTGTGGTACTCTCAATCCCACATTGTCTGCAATGGAAAGGTTCAAACCAGCAGGGAATTATATACCCGTGCCCAGGAAACGGTTGTGGAAACTCCACCGTGTGCCTCTGCCAGGAGTTCTGGCTCATAGACTTTACATTGGCTTGCAAGGGCTCAGAAGAGCTGTTTTAGTTTGCGCAAGACCTCATGGGGTGTAGCCAGCACCCCCTCAGAAAAGCCCGGTTGTCCCTGTGTGTGCAAGGGATCCCCTGCCTTTGTACAACCCGTGATCTGTATGCTGACCCATGCCAAGAAGCTCAGGGCAGTTCCTTCTCAATCCTGAATTTAGGGAGCAAGGAATTCCAATCGGAACTGCAGAATGCTTTACCATGGTATCTCCACTGATTCGTTGACTGTAATTGTTTCTTTAGAGATGCATAGTTTAGGAATTTTACTCTTAGGTAGGATTGCATGTTCTTCTATTGAAATGGAGATTTTCTGTAAAGGTTAGTTCTTAAATCAAGTGCCAAGGTCTTAGCTGGAATTATTAAGAAATGGGAAGTGAACATTGGAGAAGGAAAAAGGGGGAGCCAGAGTGACAAGATTTACTGGTGCCATAATTTATGAGAAACTGGGCCTGCAAAGTTCAGTAAATAGAAATTTAAGTTGGTTTATGTTTGAATTAGAGTAACGGGATCTTCTTAAATTTTACCTACTTTTTATTATCTTAAAATTGATGCAAGTCAAATATACGATGAAAAATTTTAAGCATTTTGATGATAAAGATATTATTCAAACATTTAATTCAAAACCACATTTTGGAAAACAATTTACGCTTACACTGAGATGTTTAGCATAAACTCAGGGTTTATTTTTAGCTTAACAGAGAGTGCTGCCAGCTTATGACTGAGAACTTGCAAGTTGATGGGTCAGTGCTTTTAAAGAAATATTGTGTTATTTTCTCTGGAAATTTGTTTTTGGAATGAATCGTGAAAGATTATATCTAGCAAATAAATACAGATGGTTAAATATCTTTTAGATGAGCTCACTGTATCTTTCTATGCATTATCTGGTCTAAGATAATATTGTTTGGGACACAAAGCCTTCCCATATCCATAAATCTTCTAAAGAGCTAAATTTTCAGACTGCTGTACTTCATTAAGGAAAGAAAAACACAACACTATATGCATTCTTATCTAGGCATAGATGATTTCAATGTATTTTGAAATGTGAAACCAGTATTTATGCTGACAGAAGCATAAGGAGATATAAAGGAAAACATTTTTGACCCAGGATCCACAGGGGTATATAAGCTGTAAAATAAATTATGCAGTGATATATGAATCCATGATTTACATGCATCAAGATAATGACTTAAGAAATGCCTAATAGGGAAGTGGACTTGGCCCAGTGGTTAGGGCATCTGTCTACCACATGGGAGGTCCAGGGTTCAAACCTGGGCCTCCTTGATCCGTGTGGAGCTGACCCATGCTCAGTGCTGATGTGCACAAGCAGTGCCATGCCACATAGGGGTGTCCCCATGTAGGGGAGCCCCACATGCAAGGAGTGCACCCCATAAGGAGAGCCACCCAGCGCGAAACAAAGTGCAGCCTGCCCAGAAATGGCACCGCACACACGGAGAGCTGACACAACAGGTGACCCAACAAAAATGGGGGAAGGAGTGGGGTTGGGGGTATATGGGGACCTCATATTTTTTGAATGTAACATTAAAAAAAAAATAAAGACAAAAAAATAATAACAAAAAGTAAAAAAAAAAAAACACAACAGATTTCCATGCCACTAACAACAACAGAAGCGGACCAAAAAAAAAAAAAAAAGAAGAACATGCAGCAATTGGACACAGAACAGACAACTGGGGCGGGGGGAGAAGGGGAGAGAAATAAATAAAAATAAATCTTAAAAAAACACTGTATATTAAAAAAAAAAAGAAATGCCTAATATACCAAAGAGGACATTCTGTTGATCTGTTAAAGCATGTTGAACCCCAGTAGGTAAACTGACCCCCTGAGCTTCCTCTGGTTTTTAGAAGAATTACATCTCAAATGTGTCCACTCCCCCTTGCTCCTTGGACACAAGCCCCAGTGAGTAGAATGAGGATAGTAGCCTCAGACCTCACAGACTTCACTCTTGAAAAACGGGACTCAAATCCCAGGCCCCTGTCACATCCGTGGCTGCCCCAGTGACCGCTGTTTGCCTTTCTCTCATGGCCGTTATGGACAGATTGTGTTTTTGTGCTTTATGCATCATGAGAACAGCATTTGGCTGCCCCCCTTTCATGACCAGCGTGGGATGTCCCATGCCCTTACCTGCCTTTTGGAGATGTTCTTGTCACTCAATGGAATGCCCGGAGGTAAACTTTGCATTTTAGCAACCTCATATCCTCCCAGAACAGTGTCAGTCTATTCAGAGGCACCGTGGGTATAGCTCTGTTTCTTGGGGAAAAAAAGCGTTAAAAGAAATAAATAGTGCATTGGCAATATGACATATCCTCTGCCCTTACGTGCCATTTGGAATGAAGGAGGACGTGATCTGACTCTCCTAGTCTGAGGTTTATATCTAGGAGGGGCACGTTTTTGTCTATTTCAGTACCCACCAAGTCTTCTAGGAATCGCTATGACCCACCTGTGGCCATCACTAAAACTCCTGCATGTGCATCCGTTATTTTTCTTAGGAAGATCCTTTGGCCATACTTGATGGCCCCATGAATGGGGGCATCTGAGCCAGGGTGGTCCAATTAAATTCTGTCTTCTAGGAAGTGGTAGGATGGAGAGGCAAAAAGCAGAATGGGCATCTTTGGCAGGGAGCTACCCTGGAAATCATCTAATAAGGATGTGAAACGACTCCCACTGGGAAATCACCAGGATCGCCTCGGTCTACACCTTCTCAGGGTCTTTGTGGTTAAACATGGTCTTTCATTCTGGGAGATCACACAGTATCTTTCCCGTGAATTTCTCAAGTTTGCTCAAACCATCAATAGTGTGTTTCTGTTGCTGGCAATCAAAATAATTTTAACTATTAAGACATAGTTCTAACAATCAAAGGCTGCAACTGGGAGGTTCAAAACTAGAGCCAATGAATTGGAGACAGATTGTAGAGCAGGACCCATTTCAGCATCCGCAATTAAGTTGAGAGCAGGTATTGTTGAGGCAAGTCATTAGTTATTAATTAACCTGCACTATCTTGGGATTCAGGTAGTATCTTGCCTTATCTCCGTTGAACTGGGAACACGTGTGACCAGGATAGTAAACTATCAGGATTTGAATGGGTGTTAGTGTCTTCTTAAAAACTTGAAGAAGGTGTCACAAGGGAAAACACAGTCTTTGCTGAATTGTAGCACCATGTTTCCATGCATTGTTCAAAGTTCCATGAACAGTGTTCATTTTGGACGTATTGATCAAGCTCCATCCTGATACTAAACCTGTGAGGACAATGCAGGAAAGTGGATTTATAGGACAAGCCCATTTTTAAATGCAGATCCAAAATGCTAAAAATACATATATTAAAAAACTGAATCCAGAGACACAGTTGCTTCCCATTTATGTGGCATTTATATTCCATGAAGTTGCTCTGAAGACTGAATTAGCAAATCCTGAGCCTATGATCTCCAGGGAATCACAGGTTTAGGTTCCTGAGCTTGTGGTCACCCCGTTTTCATCAGCTGAGCAATGCACAGCCTTGTTTTATGTGTTTCTGTAGACATAGGACTTTTCTCCATCTACAATGTTTGTTCATCAATATTGAATTCTCAGCCAACAGCACTACAACTTGAGCCTGAATGAAGCTTCTCTAACACATGTGTTTTCTCTGTAAGGCAAACCACAGTCTTCTGTGCTTGGGGACAGTAGACAGTCTACAGCACCACACATGGGGGTCATTTTAAACAGCAAAATGACACACTAAACGCCCCCAAATTTGAGAACATGGCACTGAATAAACCATGGAAAGTACAATTGTTGACCATTTGAGACCTCAAACAAGGAGGAAGAGTGTCTCCTTGATCCACCTCAGCTGGAAATGCGCTCATCAGGCAACACACATTTTTTGCCATTCTGTGCACATCTGCGAATGACTGCAAAAGGTCACAACTATTGATTTTGGGAGTACAAATAAATTTTAGCAGGTAGATGAATTCACAAATATGGAATCTGCAAATATTGAGAATTAACTCTCTATAAAAACGGATAATCCATCATAAGCAATTTAGCTTCGTTGTTCAAGGGCAAGAGTGGTTAAATATTGAAAATCAATGCAAAGCATCATATTAACAAAATGAGAAAATTTTATTAATATTTGAGTTTTAATGTTATTTGACTTAAAGTCAATACATCAAAATAAATGGTACAACAACATTTACAAATTTGGAATAAAATTGTGAAATATTTAAATTGTTCAGGATCTGATAAAGGACATACATTCAGAGAAGTTAAGACTTCCCACAAAACAATACAAAGAAGACAGATGGCCCAAGGAAAAGTGAGACAAAAGATTTGAAAAGACACTACGGAGGAGATATCCAAATTTCAAATAACCACATGGGAATGTGCAAATTCATTAGTTGTGCAAAAATTTAAAATAAAACCAGAATGAGGTAAGACTGCGTATCCATCAGAATGGCAAAAATGAAGAAAAAGTCAGAAAATAACAGGTGTTTCAGGAAAGAAACTAGAGCAACATTGCTGAAGAGAGTAAGTTTGTCTAAGAACCTTGGAGAACTCCAGGTGATATTCACCAAAGCTAAGTAGATACATCAACTTCAGGCCAGTATTTCCAAAAGACTGATGTTTGTATTTCCACACACACACCCAGAAACACACACACAAACACACAGATGCAGAATTACTTTAAGAATGTTCATGGCCCATCTCTATGGATGCACTAGAAACTGGAAACAGCCCAGATGTCCATAGGAAAGGATAAATTAACGGACTATTCCTACGAGGGAATCTTGAAGGCAATGGAAATGAAATATCTCTCCTAACTTCTGTAACATGGATGGATGTTACCAAAGTAGTGTTGAGCAGAGGAAGCTGGAGAGAAAGAGAACTAGTTGCATCCTTCCATTTTCATAAAGTTCAAAGCCAGATGGAGCTTTGGTGTTGATTAGGAGACTGACTACCTTTGAGAAGAAAGAGGGGGCATTTACTGGGAGGAAGCATGAGGCTTCTAAAGTATTAACGATGATCTTTTTCTTGATCTAGGTGGTGATCATATGTGACAAATCCAGTGTAAACATGTGTTTTGTGCAATTGCCTGCATATATAAAATATACTTTAATATAAATCTCATTAAAATATGTAGCACTCACTATGATTTCAAGTCCATAAAAAAATCCAAACTGTATTTATGCTTCTATTTATACATGTGAAATAGTATGTATGGAAATATCTCAAATAAAATGTTAATGATGCAATGTTTAGTGGTATGTATTGTTTTTATTTTTTACAATTTTCTAAGTTTTGTAAAACGTGTTATTTTATAATGCTCTTTTAAGGAAAAATATTGCAATGTGATAGTGAAAAAAGGCCCATTTTTTTTTTTATTCATTTTGTAAAAATATTACATTAAAAAAATATGAGGTCCCATTCAACCCCACCACCCCCACCCCACCACTCCCCCCCCCAGCAACACTCACTCCCATCATCATGACACATCCATTGCATTTGGTAAGTACATCTCTGGACATCTCTGCACCTCATGGTCAATGGTCCACATCATGGCCCACACTCTCCCATGTTCCATCCAGTGGGCCCTGGGAGGATTTACATTGTCCAGTGATTGCCCCTGAAGCACCATCCAGGGCAACTCCAAGTCCCAAAAACGCCTCCACATCTCATCTCTTCCTGCCATTACCCATACCCATCAGCCACCATGGCCACTTTTCCCACTCCAATGCCACCTTTTCTCTATGGACCTTGGATTGGTTGTGTCCTTTGTACCTCCATGTCAAGAGAAGGCTCAGATTCTACATGGATACTGGATGTAATCCTCCTGCTTTCAGTTGTAGGCACTCTAGGCTCCATGGTGTGGTGGTTGTCCTTCTTCAACTCCATCTTAGCTGAGTGGGGTGAGTTCAATAAGTCAGAGTGTAGGCCCATTTTTGACAGCATTGTCTAATAATTCATTTTTTATATTGTGCCACTACAGCATCTGAGTTTAGTGACAGCTTTGAGTTCTGTTTTGCCAGTGAAAATCTTTGGCTGTGTATATATCATATTTTCAGTACAGTTTAGTGTATAGCACAAGTAAAGAATTTCATAAACAAGCTCATTTTCTCCCCCAAATTACTATCAGCACTCTTAAGGTTCTCTCAGTTTAAGAAGTTGTTCTAATTATTTTCTCCATTGAATTGCACATCTAGTGCAATTCCAATATACTGTCAAGTCCATTTTGATCTCTTTGATTGTAACCAGAAAAAAGATCCAAATTAAACTTCAGGCATAAACAATTTAATTTGTCTATAACTAAACTTATAAATTATGTAATGTTTGTCGACTCCTGTATTAGTCAGCCAAAAGAGTGCTGATGCAAAGTACCAGAAAATCTGTTGGCTTTTATAAAGGGTATTTATTTGGGGTAAAATTTACAGTTTCAAGGCCCTAAACAGTCGAACACAAGGCTGCTTTCTTACCAATGTCTGTTGCCATGTTTTGAAGCAAGATGGCGGGTGATCTTGCCCTGGTCTCTCCTTCCTTCTTCCTCTTAAGTCTCTGTGGGCCCAGCTTCTTCTGATATCACATGTAAGCTGGCATGGGGCTCATCTCTCCCAGGCCTTTAGCTGTTTGAGCCTTCTCCTTTCTGTCACATGGCAGAAATGACCAAGTTCTCTCCCCTTCCATTCTACGGCGCTCTCTCTCTTCCTGGGAACATGGGGGAAGTTATTGTCCCAAAACGAATTTCAAAAGACCATTGACCATGAGGTGCAGCGGTGCTCAGAGATGTATTCACCAAATGCAATGAATGTCTCATGATGATGGAGGAGAATGTTGCTATGGGGGGAGGAGTGGGGTGAGGGGGGTGGGGGGTATATGGGGACCTCATATTTTTTGAATGTAATATTAAAAAATAAATAAAGACAAAAAATCTTTCTGTGATGGATTTGAGTGATGTGTTCCAGAAAAACAAATAAACAAACAAAACACATGTCATTAAACCTAATTCATTCCTCTGTGTGTGAGCACATTGTAAGTAGGACCTTTTGATGAGGTTATTTCAGTTAAGATGTAACCCAGAATGGGTCTTAGTTGTATTATTGGCATCCTTTCTAAGTAGAATAAAAACTTTAGAGAGAGAGAGAAAGCCTTGGGGAACAAGAAGCTGATGGTCAATGGAAGCTGGAAGAGAAGAGAAAGGTCAGGAGAGGCCACCATGTGCATTGCCATGTGACAGAGGAGCCAAGGACCAAGGATCACCAGCAGCCAGCCCCCAAACACCATGCTCTTCGGGGAGAAATCACTGCCTTGATGACACCCTGATTTGGACTTCTCCTAACTTCTAAAGGAATAAATACCCATTGCTTAAGCCAATCCCTTGCATTGCATTTGCCTTGGCAGCCAGGAAACTAAAATGCCTTCTGCATCAGTCTACCAAAGGGCTGTTGATGTAGAATACCAGAAAACTGTTGGCTTTTAGAAAGGTTTTTATTTATTTACTTATTTAATGTTATGTTAAAAAATATGAGGTCCCCATTTACCCCCCACCCCTTCCCCCCACCCCTCCCCCCATAACAACCACCTCCTCCATCATCATGAGACATTCATTGCACTTGGTGAATACATCTCTGAGCACCGCTGCACCTCATGGTCAATGGTCCACCCCATAACCCACACTCTCCCACAGTCCACCCAGTGGGCCATGGGAGGACATACAATGTCTGGTAACTGTCCCTGCAGCACCACCCAGGACAACTCCAAGTCCCGAAAACACCCCACATCACATCTCTTCCTCCCACTCCCTAACCCCAGCAGTCACCATGGCACTTTCTCCACACCAAGGCCACATTTTCTTCGATTACTTATCACAATAGTTCATGAATAGAATATCAGTAAGTGCACGCTAATCCATACTCTATTACTCCATCCTGTGGACCTTGGAATGGTTGTGTCCACTCCACCTCTATATCAAGAGGGGGCTTAGATTCCACATGGATGCTGGATCCAGTTCTCCTGCTTTCAGTTGTAGGCACTCTTGGCTCCCTGGTGTGGTGGTTGACCTTCTTCACCTCCATGTTAGCTGGGCAGGGTAAGTTATAAAGGGTTTTTATTTGGAGTAAAAGTTTACAGTTCCAAGGCCATGGAAAGTCCAACTCAAGGTACCATGAGAGGTACTTTCTTACCAAACTCAGCTGCTACCTGTTGAAGCAAGATGGTGGCAATCTCTGCTGCATTTCAGCCTTCCCTCTGTGCTTCCCCACTCTCCTCTGAGGCGTCGTGGGTCCAGCTTCTTCCCAGTCTCAGTTGTAGGCTGGCACAGCGCTCATCTTTCAGGGCTTCCTCTCTCTCCTGGCATAGGGCTCATTTCTTTCCAGGCTTTCTATATCAGTCTCAGGTCTTCAGTTCTCTTCACAAGGTCAGTTGCAAACTATCAGGCAAGTGGCTCATCTCTCCCTAGGGTCCCAGGGTAAAAAAATGACAGAGCTCTCTCTCCTCCCCTGTGTCTATGTTGAGTGAGTTTCCATTTTATATTGACCCTCCAATGGAGTGGGGACTCAATCTGAGTCATGCCTGATTGACCTGGTGGAATCAAAGAAAGCCCTTAAAGCAAGCTTAGAAGGTAATCTAATCAAGGGCCCCTCAGCTGAATCCAAATAATCAAAGGGTATCACACCTAGGGGAGTGGATTCCTTTACAAACATAATCTTTCTCTTTTGAGGATTCCAAAATCTCAAACTGTCACACCTTCCAAGGGAAACAAAGTCCAAATCAGAGGGTGAATGACTCAGGAATGAATTTATCCTGCAATGTGGAATTTCCTTGCAGCTTTGTGTGTTATAAAGAAAGGGCATTCTTTTGCTCAGGAACCCCCCCCCCCCAGGGCAGTGCCCAGTGAGAGCTGGGATTCCCACTTATCTTTCTGATGATTGGCATCGGTCCCCAAGCAGGCATCTGCAAAATGCTTGTCATATTCCCTAACAGAAAATGACAGGATAAAATTTCAACATGCATCCACAAATTGAGTCAGTTTTTACCAAGAAACGACATGTGGAGAATGCTGACTGGTAAAGATGCACAATGCCACTTGAGCAGAAACGTTCCGCTTGGATGACATCATCCTGTTACTGTTTCTAAAACTGTTGCTGAAAACAAATATTGTTACTGGGCTTTAGGGAATGGACTACAAAGATAAATATCCAGAAGACATAGAGAAAGCCAAGTCTGTATACATGAGATTCAGGTTATAGGGGTGCCTAGTGTTATTTTTCTAGCTCTGTACTATTGACATTTGGGGCTGGTTTTGTAGGGGGTTTTGTTTGTAGTGGGTTTTTTAGTGGGGGGCCATCCCATGCACTGTAGGATCTCCACCCACTAGATGCTCCCCCACCCAGTTCCAGGCATTGCCAAATATCTCCTGGTTAGAACATTAAAATCAACCCCTGGTTGAGGACCTCTGAGAATGTATAGAACAAGATAAGAATCTCAGAAAATCAAGCTCCTTATTTTGATAGCAGGTAAATGGCTGCCGGGTAAACGTCAAACTCACTGAACTTGCTTCATCTCTCATGAAAATATGCCTAAATTGAATGAATAGAAGGAATGTGTTAGCTAAGTTCAATTTGTATAATTTATATTCTCATGAACCGGTTGCAGAGGTTATGAGTTCACTTTAAAACACATTCAGCTGAAGGACCAACAACTGTATGAAATAATGCATAATCATGTCCATTCTTGTTTGGAGCTGCTGTTTTGTGGTGAGACGGGCATTAAAATTGCCGTGTTAGTGTCTTCATTCACTAACTCAACAATCAACTTTAGAATGTAGATGTCCTCTCCCAAGTGGAAGGAATGGGCCTCCACTTGTGAAATAGCCTGCCAGTTATAAGTCCACACTAGAGGGGAATTCCCATCCACACAGGGCAGCCCCAAACTGGAATATAACTGTTCTTGCTCCGTGTTTATTGGATATATATATCCAATAAATATATGTAATGAATATATATATATATTCATTTATATATATATAAAATATATATAATGAATAGGATAAATTTATAAAATTTAGGTAATATGACCAGTATTTTTAAATTGATTTTGAAGAGATGATAGATTTACAGACTTGAAGTAGATGATGTATAACATACCTATAAAATGCCAATGAATATGAGAACTTAGATATTAGTCAGAGGGGTAAAAAAATCCCATTGAGATTTTAGATAACTGGCTGAGGGCATAAACTAATATACAGATTGTGTGAATGGCGGGGAACATAATGGGAGAATGATGGAAACTGGACATCTCAGGCGTGGAAGAGTTCGGTGACAAAAGCTGCATCCATAAAATGTTGTGAAATATTTTATTGGATCTTTAGGTAGCATTCATAAAAATTAAGCACTGGTCTTTCAAATCAGATAGGCCTCTGCTTACGGCACCGTCTAAACTTTTCTAGTTCTGGGGCTTCGGACATCACTCACCTCTTTTCAATTCAGTGTGTGCATCTGTCATGGGAATGTTCAGATCCTCTTCACAGAATATTTGAAGAAATGTAAATAAAACGAAATAAGTAAAATTGGGCAAGGCTTAGCCCTGCCAGAATTACTGAGTCAGATTTATTATTATTATTATCATCATCACTTATTATTCTTCCTATTAGTTATTTTTCTAGCCTGGCCCTACATTGTGTCAAAAGCAACATGATCTAGAGTGACAGCTTTGGAATAAGATTACTGATGACGGATGTTGTCTAGTATTCAACACATTATTTGCTACGTGATTCTGAATCTGAACTTTAGTTCCTCTTGATCTCAGTTTAGGAAGTTCCAAATCTATAAATCAAAGAGGTTGTATAGTCATTTTCAGGATTTGAATATACTGTAATATTACATATTTTTTGGTATTGATGGTCTACAGTAAAAGAAAAATACTCAAGTGACGTTGAGGCTCTACACAGATCTAGAAGCTATTTAACTGGGGTCAAACCGAGGAAACTATTTTTTCCTGTGATTCTCTAGCCTTCGGTTGTGTTTTTATCTCTGGACTCCTACTGTTTCAATAGTCACGGCATATCTTAAATCCCATGGGCTGTAAGACCATAACTCCCCAGTGCTATTGCATGATTGTTTCTTTAGACACACAGGCATACCTTTATCAATAATTGGGAGGCTGGAACCACACAAAAAATTCAGCTCTGGTTACTGTTCTTTCTGCATTAAGTTTGTGAATTGGTCCTTGCATTTGTTAAATTTTTTAAAGAGGGCAAATGGAAAAGAGGGCTTTAAAAACCATGTCCTCCCCCCTGAAGGTAGAACACTGAACAAATGGGTGGAATAAACCTTGACTATCTTGACTTTAGCAAAACCTTGCCAAGTTTGTGAATCAAATTAGAATGCTAGTCAGGGATGCCTCATTAATTATAACTAGGCATAAGAATTGAGTATCAGGTAAAGTTCAGGAGCTCAGTATTAAAATGGCTCAAGATAGATGTAATACAAGTGGAGCATGTGCGACATTTACAGGAAGACATTGAAAAATAGGTGTTCAGAAGATGTGTGGCAGAAAAAACGTGATTAAAATTTTAGGTAACATTGATCTAAAATAATGTTCTAAGTCTATTTGGAGGATGTGAGGTATGGAAATTGAATCTATAGCTGTGTATGAATATTGGTCTCCATTTTCAGTTAAAGTCAATAAGACATTCTTTCCAACATTGTATTTCTTAATTTTAAAAATAATTTTTATGGATGCATTACAAAAAAGAGCAAAATATTAAAAATTCCAAAGGGCTGTCCAGCGGAAATAATGGCCCCTCCCACTCAAGGGTCACAAAAGCCATTTTGTACTTTCACTTATTGTAAATATTCTGACACTATAGTAAAAATGAAAACTTATCTGTATGTGTGCTTGAATGTTTTTAGTACAGTACCCACAACCAATAGTCTTATTAGCCCATTTTTCTGTACCTTGTCTTTTTTATTTAAAATATATATTTTGGAAATTACCCCATATAATAAAGATTATACAAACACAATCCCATGAAAGTATATATATATATCCATGTATATATATATGAATATATTTGAGTGCACATATACATATGAGAGAGAGGTTGGAAGCTCATTTAAATCACATGGATTATGACATCATCCCCAAATACCGGCTGGTTGATCTTGTGTAATGTATTTTACTTTTCTTGTGCCTCTGTTTCTCATTACATAAAGGAATCAAATGTTATTACTTGCTTTTGAGGATAATGGTGACTATAAATAGACATTAAATGGCTAGAAAGATACCTGGACATACACAGAGCATATATTGAACTAGATTCATTTGTATAATTTGCATCAGCCGCCTCCTTTTCAGCATCTATATTATTTTCAATTGTATGGATATATTATGTCTTATTCACTCACCTTTGAGTGGCATTTTGTTTGGGGCTAGTGTTTTGCTTTTACATATAACGCTTCAATGGTATTCCTTGTATATATGTATTTGTCCTCATGTGAAACTATATTGGCAAAGCAACTTCATATAAGAGAAAAAGAAAAGAGTATGTGCATTTGAAAACTGAGTCATTACCATGTTACTTGTTAAATAGGTTTAACCAAATTAAACTTCCAAAAACAATTTGCCCAATCTTTGCATAATCATGGATGCAATGTAAAGCAAATTTTAAAACTATATTCTCCCATTGCATTTTAAATTTGATTTTAGGAAACTAAAAGTGAGGCTGAATATCTCTTTGTCTAAAAGCAACTTCTGCCTGCTTTTGGGTGAACTCTGGTTCTTCTCTGCCCATTTTTCTTGAAAGGTTGTTGATCTTCTTTTTGATTACAAAAGCTCATTTTCCTTTTTTTTTTTTAAATTTATTTATTTGTTCTTCTGTGTCTGCTTGTATTCTCATTAGGTGGCTGAGGGAACCGATCCTGGGAACTTCCGAGGTGAGAGAGAGGTGATCATTCTCTTGTGCCATCTCACCTCCCTGATCTGCTGTGTCTCTTATTGTCTCTCCTCTGTGTCTCTTTTTGTTGCATCATCTTGCAGCACCATTTCTCTGTATGGGCCAGCACACCTGTGTGGGGCAGCAGTCCTGCATGGGGCAATGCTCTGCACAGGCCAGCACTCCACGTGGGCCAGCTCACCACATGGGCCAACTTGCTTTCACCAAGAGGCCTTGGGCATTGAACCCTGGACCTTCTATATGATAGGTGGGAGCCCAATTGCTTGAGCCACATTCGCTTCCTTTTTTTGTAGGGAATTAACTATTGGTCAGATATGTTCCAAATATTTTCCCCTATTTTTAAATTTTAAAAAAATCTGATTTACGAAATATTTATCCACACAAACTAAAAATGTAATTCATTCATTCATAGTTTCTGGTTATTTTGTCAATTTATGAAAATCTATCTAATATTATATTTGAAAAAAGGAGTTTTCTTAATGCTTTATTTTTTACACTAAAATAATTCCTACCATACACCAAAATCATTTCAAGACAAGTGGTAACTACTAATACAATGTTTATTACACTTAGTTTTTTATGTGTTCAATGATTATTATTTCACTAACATGTAGCAGACCCAGATTTTGGTGCTTGAGATAAATTAGTGAAAATAATGACACAGACTCCTGCATGCAAGAAATTTATAATCTAGTAGGTTGGGAGGGTTAAAATAAAGAACAGGCATCAGGTGGCAGACTTGGCCCAGTGGCTAGGGCATCTGTCTACCACATGAGAGGTCCGCAGTTCAAACGCTGGGCCTCCTTGACCCGTGTGGAGCTGGCCCATGCACAGTGCTGATGCGCACAAGGAGTGCCCTGCCACGCAGGGGTGTCCCCTGTAGGGGAGCCCCACATGCAAGGAGTGCGCCCCATAAGGAGAACCGCCCAGCATGAAAGAAAGTGCAGCCTGCCCAGGAATGGTGCCGCACACACGGAAATGACGCAACAAAAAGAAACACAGATTCCCGTGCTGCTGACAACAACAGAAGCAGACAAAGAAGAAGATGCAGCAAATAGACACAGAGAACAGACAACTGGGGTTGGGGGCGGGGAGGGGAGAGAAATAAATAAATCTTTAAAAAAAAGGAACAGGCATCAGAGAAGTAGAGTACACCATATGCTGGCTGATGGTGAGTGTTTTGGAAACTAGAAAGGCTGAAGGGGTCAGAAACATCAGGGCCATTGACAAGTTTAAATAAGAAGGTTGGGTTAGGTTTCATTGAGAAATTGACATTGGAGCAGATTTGAGGGAACTGGCAAGGCGGACTTCCTGAGAACAAGTGTTCAAGACAGAAGTGGGGGAGCACATGCACAGTTCTAGGGCAAGAAGGAGGCCACATCCTTTGGAGCTCGGTAGACCCCAAAGAGGACTTTGTCCTATTCCCTGAATAAGTGAGAAATCTACAGAAGAATGCGGGCATGTGGTTGACATGATCGGACTTGGGTTTTACAAGAATCTTGGGTCCCCCATGTTGAGATTAGACTCTAGGTACAGTCAATTTATTAAAGGACTGCTTGAATTTAGGTGAGAACTAGGACAGCTTAGAAGAGGTGGGTGTGGTGGAAGTCGTGAAATTGGGCACTACAGGTGTCCTGATAGGTGGCATTTAGGGTGAGACAGAACAGAAAGAGAAGGGCCAAGGATGACAGAGCTTTTGGTTCAAACTACAATGTTGGATTGTCTTCCACTGAGATGTGGGAGTTTCTGAGGGGAGCAGAATTGTTTTGCCTATTGTATATGTATAAGGGTGTGTGTGTAACAGTAAGTTACTGTCAGGTTCATTGAATTTGAGATTTCTCTTATACTTATATGAGAAGATGACAAGTAGACAGATAGACAGATATGGTGTGTTTGGGAGAGAGGTCAAAGCTGGTGATACAATTTTGGTATAATGCGGTCACCCCTCGGGCTGAAGTGTGGTTTGCTGGCCTGGCGGGGGAGCGGCCGCAGTAGGCCTAATTCCGCTGCCCCCATAATAGGGTGGTTGGTCGGGCCCACCGCCACCCCTGAAGGAAGGTCGGCATGGGCGCAGAGTGCCCTCGGGTCTCCCCTTCTCGGCAGCCATGCTTCCGCGGCCGCCCCTCCTCCCGGATGGCGCCACACGATGCCTGATGCCTTGTGGGGCGGCACCCTTCTTCTTCTTTCTCCCCGCGCAGGCGCAGGGTGGAAAATTC
This sequence comes from Dasypus novemcinctus, assembly GCF_030445035.2. Taxonomy (NCBI): domain Eukaryota; kingdom Metazoa; phylum Chordata; class Mammalia; order Cingulata; family Dasypodidae; genus Dasypus; species Dasypus novemcinctus. Next base: position 5,461,396 of record NC_092216.1, on the reverse strand, counting down.
CAGTCTGCCCTTTTCCCCTCCCCCAACAGCAGCAACAGCCAGGCGTGGGCGGAAAAATCCAGTCTGCCCTTTTCCCTCCCCCCGACAGCAGCAACAGCCAGGCGTGGGCGGAAACTCAAGTCTGCCCTCTACCCCAGCAACAGCAGCCACCAATCACTAAACCCTGCCACTTCCACCAGCAACAGCAACAGCCAATCCCTAACCACCACCCCTCCCCCGTCCAGTACCGCCCACTGACCTTTCTCCGGCAACCAAACCGAACAGGGCGTGGCTTTGACCAATCAGCCTTCCCCAGCCCCTATAAAACTGTTGCCTCTCCCTCAATAAAGTGGACTTGCGTGTTTACCTTGTCTCCGCGGTAGTTCTTCTGCCGTGCACCCTCCAGTCCTGAGAGCCCCCGACAAGGGCCTGGCCTCCCTTGTCCCCAGTTCGTCGCCTGCTTCTCCGGGTGACCCCTTCGTCGCTCGCTTCGCCGGGCGACCCCGTTAGCCGAACCGCGCAACCCCTGTGAGACCGACCCCTCATCTGCTGCCGGACCGACTCCTCGTCCCAAGCGGGACCGATCCCTCATCCCAAGCGGGACCGACCCCTCGTCCTGAGCTGGACCGACCCCTCGTCCGCAGCCAGACCCCACCTTTACCGACCGAGCAAACCGTCGCAGTATTACAATTTGCATTTTAAATTAGTATTTTAAATGAAATTTAAATAAGTCTTGATAGTTAAGGCCACAAGACTGGAGGGAACCTCACATGGAATAGTTGAGAAGAGGACCAATTACCCTGAGGAATTCCAACTTTAAGAAATAAAGGAAAAGAAGAGCAGACAACAAAGTGGAATGCAAAGGAGCCTCTAGTTATGTTGTGTGTGTCATCCTAGAAGCAAACTGAAGATATCTCAAAGAGGCAAGAAGGCTCACTTCTGTCAAAAGCTCCCAAGAGGTCAAGAACAGACTTTACAATTGGATTTGTCAGTGTGGAGGGTCTTGATGACTTTTGAAAGACAAGCTGTCATGCATTAGTTGAAGTGTCTCAATTTGCCAGAGTTGCTATGACAAATACTCCACATTGGTTGACTCACACAGCAGTAAGTTATCATCTTACAGTTTTGGAGGTTAGAAGTCTAAAATTGAGGTACCAGAAGGCCATGCTTTCTCCCAGAGTCTGTATCATTCTGGTGATGGCTTGTCAGCAATCCTTGACTTTCCTTGGCCTATGAAAGCTTCTCTACCTCCATCACGTGGTAGTTTGTCTCCTCCTCTGGCTTCCACTTCTGGCTTCTACCAGCACATCCAATGGTCCTCTGAGAAGGGCTTCAGCCATATTGGATTAAGGCCCATCCTGATCCACTTTGGCCCCATCATATAGGATCTTGGACATTCCTATTTGTAGATGAGTTCACCCCTTAGGACCACAGCTTGGGCTCTGAATATGCCTGTGTGCAGAAGATGATTCATTCCATAACAGGGAGCCAAACCCTAAATAGACAGCTCATCTGATACCCTATAGAAACCTAGGCATGCTGCCATTTTTTCACTTTCGTCAATGTATTTAATCATCAGCTTACTTCCTCATCCTTTCCTAGTAATCTACAGGAGGGCAAGGGGCCATAGCTAATTTATCTTCCAATCTGTTGACTTTTGAACAGTATATTGGTTGGCAAAATATGTGTGCAATGTGCATTTATATTCCACAGAAAATATGGAAAACCTGGGCAATGCTTTGTTATTGCTGATTGGACACACAATTGCAGTCAGATTTAAAATTGCCTTTGCAATTGTGGAAGACGATGGGGCTAGGTGGAGCTGGGTGTTAAAAATAGATGGGTGTTTTATTCTAAATGGTGGATACAATGTTTGAAGACTAGCATGTGAGATTGAAGGGAACAAAGTGTAAGCAGGTTGATCAAATTTGAAAAAAGGGCAAAGGCATTGTTATGAATGTATTTTATTCAAAATCATTTGAAAAAGATCTAATTTATCCCTTGAGACTATTTTATTTTGGTTTAATTTAGTGTAGCTCGGTTTTTGGTATTTGATGAGAACCTGAGTTTAAATCTGCCTTTTCTGTACCGTTCTCAATCCTTGACTTCACTCAACTCCCCTCCAACACCCAGCGAAAATTGTCCACCAGTCTCTGCCCCCCAAAAAACCCCAAACACCAAAGCATTTTCATATCAGACTGTTTAGATTGTATAGCTAGATTTAAGGATCCAAATATACCCTTATCACAACTGTTAGATTTTTCAAATGGCTTTTTAAAGAGGGTTGACACCTAAAGCGATACAATATGAAAGCCTCATCTGCTCTAAGGATATGTTTCAGTAAAAGGAGTTTGTTATAACTTGATAAACACCACTATGCTAAGCATATGTTCAGATATGGAAATAACCTCATTATATACACCCAAAGGGTATAAATCTATCTGGGGAACGGCATTCAATATGTACTGTTATGTATATGTTCATTGCCAATTATTTCTACATACACATTTAGGTATGTATATATATAAATATACACTCACACACAAAATGAGAAACTGCCATGTGAAGCATTTGGCAGTACCAAAACTCAGTTGAGTATTTCATGCCAATCCTATCCAGATTCGCTCTCACAAATATCTGGGAGGAAACCACCCAATCTTCATCTGGGAAGACATATTTCCTCTTCTATATGAATGATGTAAGTGACTAGGGCCCTAAAACTTTTAACTTCTATTTCTTAAGAAACTAAGGTGGACGGTACTACTTGATTCCAGTCTACATACAGGCCTATCTGTGGATGCTCAACAGATTTGCATGCTCTTTTTTCCAAACCTTTATCATGAAATCAACCACAAGAGCATGAATAAATACATCCCAATGAGAAATATTTGATTTTGTGTGAAAGAATATTGAAGGCAGATTTAAGGACATTCTGTTTAGTGAATTACTATCCCTATTTCTCTGAAGGATTGACATACACACCCTTTACTCCTAGTAGAAATATTATATTCAGGAAAAACAAAGGACAGAACTAAGAACATGGTCAGGCAATGAAACTCAACCCCTAGGCTGTTTAATCACTTGGGGGCAGTTATTAATTCTTTCCTTTTCTATTGATTCATATCAATCTCTAGCTGGCCTTATATGGTAGTAAAGGAAAGAATCACAATAGAAAGGAAATTATTATGAGTTAGAGGGATTAACCCTTTGGAGAGATATTTAAATGAAAGGGAAGCATTTGAATGGTGATTTTAATTTATCCAGTTTCTTGTGTTCTTTCTTTCCGAGATTTATACACGGACTTTCACACACAGATATATTCACACAAACACACACATAGCATGGCAATATGGATTGGAGTCTGTGCCTGAATTTGTATGTGTCTAGATAAAACGTGGGATGTATTCGTTGCTATTGACCCATACACCATGTATGAGTGCTATGCAACTGATTCATCATTTAATTTTCCGAGGAACGCATTCATCTTTCTTTCTCTTAAGGTTTTAGAATAGTCCTTGCAATCCCATAGATTTTCAAAATTGTCGTGATTCAATGAACAGCTTCATACTCTCAATTATATTTTATCTGAAGTTTTCAGATAATTTAATTAGAATAATAAGGAATGGGGATAATCGCTCCCATTTTCTACCCTTCCAAATGTTCACTAATTCCAGTGCATAAAGTTAAATTCAGAACTGTCAATCACATGTTTCCAAGTAACTGTGGAAATTGGAAAGCTGTTCATTTGTAGCAATTATATGCTTTTTTCATTACCACACTGAGAAAATCACAAGGCAGTCATTCCAACTCTAAATTTGAGGCGGCACAAAATTCTCACCCAGCTGTTTTTGTTGCTTTGTACAGTATTAGTATTAATGAATTATGATAGCCAGGATGATTCATTTTTAATAAACTGACATCCAATTAATAAAAGAGTAATGGATCTCATTTTTTTAGCTTTGCAAGGTGGCTCCTACATACCTCTCCAGACATCCATCTCGTGGACCTTAAGCAACTCTGAGGAAGAGAAGCCCTGATAAAATATTACTGTTTATTGCATCCATTCCATCTTCATTAGCTGTGATGGAACTCTAGGCTCCATCAGTGAGAATCCCGCAGGCTACACTGATCTTGATGGACTAACTAGTCCTTCATAGAATGAAAGCAATATCACCCTTGAAAGATGGTGTGGCATCAGATTTAGAAGAAAAAAGTCCAAAGCAATGAAGTCTATCATGGTCTTCAAAATAGATTATTCTGTCTGAATTCTCTGATTTATATTAACATCTGCCTAGCAAAACCTAACCCAGCCTCCTGCAATGAAAAAGGGACATGTTTGTGAATTCTTATTGAACATGAGAAACAGGTGGGGAAAGAAGTGAACTCAAGTGTCATCATTTGGTAGAATTCTGCAACTCTACCTCCCCAATAAGAGGCAAGAACAAAGAAGGCATGAGTCAGCCACAAATCAGAGAGTTAGTCTCTCTCAAAGCATCTTAATTTGTACCCAATAAACTATCAACCCAAGTAGAAATTAAAAGCCCAGAGAATGGTTTGGACCCTCCTTGTTGCAATTTCCTCCACTATGTTTCTTCCAGTTGTGCAGCATTTGATAACATGGGGGAGGAACTAGGCATACAGAGTTTCTAGGAAACATTATCTGTAATAGTACTCCTGGCCCTTGACTTTTTTGTCACTTTCCACTTGGGCTTTCGCAATCCATTTCCTGCTTCTGCTTGGTGTACTTTTCTTTGCAAGTCACTTGCCCAGGAATCCTTGCTTTACCATCTGGTTCTGGGCAGCTTGAACTAAGAAAGTTTATTCTAAGTAGAAGTAAATTCTTCTAAATATCCTTTGACAGTTTATATTAACGTAATTGCAAAAGAAATATATTTATAAAGTCATCCTGTTTGATGACTTGCAATAGCATTTGTGTGTTTCATTTTGTCTTGTTTTAAGTAATTACATTATTCTGCTTATTCTCACTTTTGTTGCAGTAACAAATAGTCCTCAAGCAAACAATCAATGGCGGTTTATAACTTGCGTCACATGCAGTGGTCTGCGGAACACCCCAACAAGAGTAAACCTTTTTGTTTTAGAGAAAAAGAGCAGGAGTCTGGCAGACATACACAATGACTCAAAGCCTTCTGGTTAGAACACAGAGGGGTCACTTCTGCTTGAACATTATTGGTGAAATTATATTCCACGGAGCGGCCTGACAGTGCTGTGAGATATTGCTGCTGATGAATATGTTTGTATTGTATTAGTCCACCAAAGGGTGCTAATTCCAAGTACCCACAATCTTTTGGCTTTTATAACGGTATTTATTTGGGGTAGGAGCTTACAGTTACCATAAAAAGTCCAGATCAAGATTGCTTTCTCTCCAAAGTCATTTGGCACGTGTTAAAACAAGATGGCGGGCAATCTCTCTCCAGTCTCTCCTTCCCCTCCGGGCTTCCGGTCCTCCCTCTCCTGGCATCAGGCTCTGTTCTTTCTTGGCCTTCTACATCAGTCTCAGTTGTTCTGCTGTCTACCCAAGGTCAGCTGCAAACTATCAGACAAATGGCTGGTCTCTCTTTGGGGCCCCAGGATCAAAAATGAAAGAGTTCTTTCTTTTCTGTAGGTCTTCTGAGTGTCCGTTTATATCAGACCCAGCCAGGGGGCGGGGACTCAACATGAATCATGCGCACTGATGAAGTCAAGTCAAAAGCCCTAATTTTAGCAGGTAATCTAATCAAAGACACCTCAGCTGGAGTTGATGCAATCAAAGGGTATTGCACCCAAAGGAATAGATTAGTTTACAAACATAATCTTTCTCTTTTTGAAATGCATAAATAACCTCAAACTGCCTGTCATGCTCAGGATATTAGGCCATATCCTGTAGGTAATAGACAGGTGACATATTTCTTACTAGAGAAGATAAACTGTTATAAAAAAGAGAGATACACAACTAGAGTGGCTCAAGCGTGATGGAAGTTTGTCTGTTTCTTCCGTAACAGTCCAGGGTACATGGCGGGTGTCTACTGCCTGGGCCAGCCAAGTTCTAGGGTCCTTCCATATTGTGATTCTGCTACTGTTGCCCATCAGTTGTTCTTATCATCCTGGCTGAAATTGGCAGCCATACCCAGCTTCATTCCAGTCAAAGGACTTTGCTGCACTGCCAAGCTCTGCATCTGTGAATGAGCTCTTTGTCCTTTGTCAGAGCTGGCAAACTCAAAAAGGGTATCAGGGTCAAGAGAAAAGCTGAAATGAGCACTCTAAGCATTCAGTGGAAAGAGTTCATTTGAGCTGTGTCCTGGGTAGGGCTGAGAACGTGGTTTTCCCTCCGTTGCTCATCTCTGTTTCTTATTCCTGATCAGTTGTTCCTTCTGAACAGTGTCTTGAGAGGTTTGCTTTATCACATTTGTTTGCTGCATAATAGGACTGATGGCTACCATTTTATTTTTGGAAAAATCACTTGGACATTTACAGAACTGGCACAAGTGCCAAGAAAATGTGGCAGTCAAGCTTGACAACTGGTTAATCTGAGAAAATAATTATTCTTTGGATTGATAATACAAATACAGGTTTACACTTGGGATAAGCTTATAATGTATGGCCGTTTAAGGTTATTTAGGAATTCCGAAAAGAGATATTGATAATGTTTGTAAATTGGTCTGCTTCTCTGGGTGTGATACCCTTTGATTGTGTTAAATTTAAAGGCTTTATGTTTACTTAATTAAATCAAGATTAGGTCTTCGATTTGATCATGTCATTAGGTTGTGCAAGGTTGTGTCCCCACCCCCTTGGTGGGCTATATAAATGGAGGCTCAGTCAAGAATACAGAGAAGTAGATACACAGAGAAGGTACATAGAGGAAGATAGACAGCTCCGAAGTTTACAGCTAACCTTGTGAAGAGAACAGAGCACTGAGCCCAGAAAGAAGCAAGTCATGGGAAGAGAGACACGTCCTATGCCAGCCTACAGCTGAGAACAGAAGAAGCTGAGCCCACGGAGCCTTAAGAGGAAAGAGGAAGGCTGAACCCTTGCAGACATCACCCGCCATCTTGCTTCAACGTGTGGCAACAGAATTTGTTAGGGAACTAACCTTGAGTTAAACTCTTTAGGGCCCTTTAACTGTAAGCTTTTACCCCCAAATAAATCCCTTTTTGAAAGCCAACAGATTTCTGGTATTTCACATCAGCACACTTTGGCTGATTAATACAAATGGCTACTCCCTTTAACAAACAATAATGACTAAGAATTGTGTTATATGAACTGTGTGCTATTCAATCGAACATTCAGCACTTTAACTTACTTGTCTCTAATCTTATAAAGACCTTGGAAAGTGAACAACTGAGTCAAATATTTTTAGAATGCAGATTGGTGAAACTACAGAAATTGAGTATAATTTCTGTAGAGAATGAGCCAGTGAGCCCATGGCAGAGATATTTAAAGAATGAACTAGAAGTCTGATAATAGGATCAGTCTGTAGGGTCTCCAGGAAACCCTAAGTTTGGAGTAAAAGCCTAGAACATGTGGATAAAAATCAGAAAATTTATTAAGTTGAATAGCTGTCCTAGTCAGGTAGATTGAATTATGTACCTGGTTTAGACAGGTTCTTTTTTTTTTTTTTCACTTTAAAAAAATTTATTGAAGTATATCACTCACACATAGACATACATAAAGAATAAGTGTATAGTCATAGTTGTAAACTTACAAAACAAACATGCATAGCATCATAAAGGACCCTCATAACTCACCCTACCACCAATACCTTGCATTGTTGTTACACATTTTAAACTAATGATTAAAGAGCATTGTCAAAATATTACTACTGACCAAAATATTTTCCCCCAACCCACCCTACTATTATTATTATCTTTATAGTATTTATATATGAACATACATAAACAATAAGTGTAGAGTAAAAGTTGTGGACTTACAAAGCAAACATTATACAGGGGTCCTATACACCAACCCTCCATCAAAACCTTGCATTGTCATGAGACATTTGTTACAGATTATGAAAGAATATTGTCAAAATCTTACTATTAATGATAGTCCCTATTTTACATTTGGTTTATTTTCTCCCCAACCCACCCTATTATTATTTTTTAAATATATTTTTTATCACAGAAGTTGTAAACTTATAAAACAATCATGCACACATGCAGAATTCCCAAACAACATCCATCTATTAACCCACCACTCTGTGGTGGAATATTTGTTACAGATAAAATAATATCATCTGATTGTTACCATGTCCATAGTGTAGACATGTTCTTAATCCACATTCCTGACAATGTGAACTCATTGCATCTACAAACTCTTTAAGCTGTTATTTTTAGTTAAAGTGAGGCCCAAGTGAATGAGGGTGGGTCTTAATCAGATTATTAGAGGCTTTCTAAAGAGAAACAAATTGAAAGACAGAGTCAGAGAAAGGAAAGAACAACTACATGTGACAAGAAAATCTGAGCTCTACTAACCCTAGGGGTGAGCAAAATTTCTAGCCTCTGAAACCATGAGTCAATAAATTCCTGTGACTTAAGCCAAAACCATTGGGTGATATTTGTCATAGCACCCTGAAAAACTAAGGCAATACTCTGTTCATATACTGTAAAGCAGAGGCTGAGATGAGGAACAACCAAGTTGCCAAACATTTATGTGCTTGACTAGAGTGTACATATGTGATAAAATATAGCTCTTTTTCATAAGTGTGATGGTCAAGTTCATGTGTCAACTTGGCCAATTATGGTGCCCATTTTTTGGTCAAGAAAACATTGGCCTTCTTTTTAATGTGAGGGTATTTCAAAGACAGAGTTATATCTATAATCAGTTGGTTGCATCTACAGTTGATTGCATCTACAACTAACAAAGGAGGTTGCCCGAGCAATGAGAGGAGTCTTTTCATCGAGCAATGAGAGGAGTCTTTTCATCCAATCAGTTGAAGGTCTTATAGTCATAACTAAGAATTTCAGGAGTCAGAAACAATTCCTTCTCTATTTCAGCCAGCCAGTGTCCCCTGAAGAATTCAACTGTGCCTTCATTGGAGTCTCCACTTTTTGGCCTTCCCTAAAGAGTTTGGATTTGCCAGATTTCAGAATCTACCTTTTTCAAAGTTCCCAGCCTTCAGCCTGCCCTGCAGAATTTGTGCTTGTCAAAACCCATGGTCATGAGAATCCATTTGTCAATTCCTATAACAAATCTCTTAATATTTATAATATATTCCATTGTTTTTTTTCCCTCTGGAGATCCCTGACTGATACACATGGTGAGATTTTCTTGAGGGTCAGGTTTTGTGCAAAGACTCAGCACATAGAGAAGTGCCTGTCTCCCTTGCAAATCCCATGTGGATACCACATTTCACTACGTTTTCACATCTGATTCCCCATGGCAGATCAATAGAGGCAGACAGCAGATTTTTGGGTACCTATGATTGAAGAGATGGAGGATTGGGATGATAGCTAAGAGGTGCAGGGTTTTATGCATCGACAAATAGGTATGGTCTCTTTGTCTGGTCACACATTCTTTATTAAGTCTTTCTTTTAACAAACTGTCCCTGTGAGGTCCAAATACTGTTTGGGGTACTGGGTTCTAAGTGGCTAAAAAACATGAGTTTGTGGCTGCATTATGTAACTGACAGTCTGTTCTCCTACCCTTCAAGTGGGAGGAAGGGATGGTCTTTTTTTCAAAGATTTATTTTTTTATTTTTCTATTTCTCTCCCCTTCCCTCCCCCCCTCCCCATTGTCTGTTCTCTGTATCCATTCATTGTGTGTTCTTCTGTGACCGCTTCTATCCTTATCAGTGGCACCGGAAATCTGTGTTTCTTCTTGTTGTGTCGTCTTGTGTGGATGGTCTTTTGAATATCCATGCTTGTGGAACCTCAACTCTTCTTTCGTACCCAATGTATACCAAGAACTCTACTGGACTTCTTATACACAACTTCCCATTTAGATGTCAAAATACCTTGGAGAGAAAGCTAGCCCCTCTTCTCCCTGCCCCCGGGATACAGAGAAGGGTAGTGAGGCAGAATTACCTTCTTGCTTGAATGGTTCACTTGGTGATATAGCTCTTGGGAGCTTTCCTTCACAACCTCATGCTCTTTAATTATTTTTCTTTTTGTTACCATCTATTAGGAAACCATGGTAGGCATTTTCCCCTAATTGCCCCTTTACCCATTAGTTCTTTTTAAATAATAGAAAATTTTCAGAGCTGTTTTAGGTTCTACAGAAAAATTGCCAAGACAGTACAGAGTTCCATATACAAACCCTTTCCACGCACGAATTTTCTTATTATTAGCAATGTGGGTTAATGTGGTACATTTGTTACAATTGATAAACCAATATTGATACAATTTTAATGAGTAAAGTCTGTAATTGACACTTTGTTTTGCATTTCTATGGGTTTTGACAAATGCACAATGTCACATATCCACCATTACATTACCCTAAAAATCCCCTGTTCTCCACAAGTTCACCTCTCCTTCTTCCCCTTGAAACTCTGACAACCACCGCTCCTTTTACCATCTCTATAGTTTTGCCTTTTCCTGAATGTCACATAGTTGGAGTCATGCAGGATGTAGCATTTTCATACCAGCTATATTCACTAAGCAATATCCACTTAAGTTCCCTCCATTATTTTTTCATGGCTTGAGGGCTCATTAATTTTTATCACTGAAGAATATACCACTGTAAGGATTTGTTTATCCACTCATTTATATAAGGGCATCTCAGTTTAAAAAATGTCCTAAAATTCTAATACCACGGATATTCTCAATTACTCTGTGTCTGCTTAAGTCTTGTATGACTGTGCTTTAATACAAAAAGTGTAAGACTATTTTGCAACCCCTCATGAACAAATTTTACCAATATCACCTCCATCGAGAATGCATTGGAGGGAAACTATAGTCCACTCACATGATCCTCTCTACAGGCTCTCTTTTCTTTTAACCTTGGAAGGACTTACACCTGTCCTTGGTAACAGCAAGCTTAGGATAGAGAGAGTAATTAGCAAGGATGCTGAGGGAAGCGGATTTGGCTCAACTGATAGAGCATCTGCCTACCACATGGGAGGTCCAAGGTTCAAATGCAGGGCCTCCTGAACCATGTGATGAGCTGGCCCACGCACAGTGCTGATGCGTGCAAGGAGTCCCAGGCCACACAGTGGTGTCCCCTGCATAGGGGAGCCCCACACGCAAGGAGTGCACCCCGTAAGGAGAGCTGCTGTGTGCAAAAAAAAGTGCAGCCTGCCCAGGAGTGGCACTGCACACACGGAGAGCTGACACAGCAAGATGACGCAACAAAAAGAGACACAGATTCCCAGTGCTGCTGTTAAGGATACAAGCGGATACAGAAGAACACACAGCGAATGGACACAGAGAGCAGACAACTCGGGGGGGGGGGGGGGGCCGGGGGAAGGAATAGAAATAAATAAAAATAAATAAATCTTAAAAAAAATAAATAAACGCCATTTAGCAATAATTTTTTTTTTTTAAAAAGGATGCTGAAAAATTTCTCCAGTCTTAAACCTGACCGTGTAGGGTTTTGAGTTTCTCCCTCTCCCTTCCCCTACCCCATTCTCTCTCTCTTAAGTCCATTCCATTCATTCATGCAGAAATCAGTCCAGAGGACGCTTTCTTCATAAGCAATTCCAAGATTCCTCATGGAAGGAGGAATGGGATCATGGGTACACCCTTGGGATTTCATTCTTTTTTTGCTCATAATCCCCAGCCAAATGTTTTCTTGGAGTTTCCCCCAAGTTAGACCACACATGCTCCACCTCGGATTGCTACTTCTTTTGCATGTGGTTTGTTCGTGAAATAATGTTCAGCATTAAAATCTACCACTGTTAAGACAAAAAAACCCTTCAATACCCAGTGGAAACCTTTGCTCCATTTTGGCACCGTGTGTTCGTGGCTCAGCTCGCTCTTCATTGGTTGGTGTGACATATTTTGTAGCTTTATGACTGTTTTTTATTGTATCTTCACACAGTTTCCCTAAAATTCTAACAACTCCAGGACATTTCAAGGTATCAACCTTGCTACTCTGCCCCCTCCCATACAATAGATTTTCTTTCAGAAAATTACTTATTCCTCAAATTCAATGACTGTTGACATTTTGTCCATCAAAACCAAAAACAGAATACTTGTTTTCATTATAAATAAAAGGTAGTTTATGCTCTAGCCATTTTTATCAGCATGCAGGGAAGTTAAATCATTTTATTCTGCTATTAAGTGCAGAGTACAATGTTTCTGACAATGAAGAATTAAATGTTTGTGTGCCACCACAGAGTCCCAGGCATAAATAATGGGTTGCTTTGGTACTTGCAATGGCCAATTAGCTTTGACTGTTGCACAATTGCAGAAAGGATTCCTACCCTTCAACAGACATGCTGTCATGGAAAAACATCCCATGTAGACTGAGATGGACAGCTGGATTAAGTCTCAACTCTATTCTTAGCCACTGATTGATTTCTTCATTCATGCATTCTTATCCTTACTAACACCTTAGGGTAGCTCATCTCTTTGTTGAGGTTATAGAGATGTAGAAATAAACTTCTTTAACCAACCTTGAGTATCTTGGAGTGAATTGCAGCATATATGTGAAAATTCATCATTGTAATTAAATGAGTAAGTTCTAGACGGGTAGAAAAATAGAGAGATAGGTAGGTATGTAGATTGATAGAAAAATAGATGATAAATGATATTCTATCATCTATCTATCTATTATCATTTATCTATCAATCAATCATCTAGCATCTATCTATCATCTATCTATCTATCTATCTATCTATCTATCTATCTATCTATCATCTATTCATCCCACACACATGCACACACACACACTTGACCTTAGAAGCATGGATTTACTCTTTCACAGGCAATAGGGCAAAGCTTTGTGGAAGAGGCTTTATTTTAAATTGCTCAGCATTGAGCAGTGTTAAAAAGTTTACCAGGAGAAAGGAGAGTGGGCAGTTGTGGCTGAAATGGTAATGTAGTGGCAGAGTAGTCAGGTGTATGTGGTATCAATGGCCAGGAGACGAGAACTCTGAGAAGGAAGATGATTTATTTTGACGGGCTGGACTCGGTAGACTCCTGTCCTGATAAAAACCAAGCCCCGACTAGAGTTTTGGGTCCTTTTTATACAGACGATAAAAGGGTGAGGAGTCGCATAGTGCTTTTATGAAAGAAAACGACTTTTGTTTGTTAGTCAGGTGTTTGTCTGAGTGCCAGATAGGTCCTGAATTAACATATCCCCCACATTCCAGGTAAGCTTGAATTAACTTCTGGCCCACATTCCGTCTGGATGCAACTTTGAATGCACATTCAGTCTTACATTCTTTCTGAACATTCAAAGCCTATAGGGCCCATATCACTTAACTGGATTTCTAGAGACTAGGCACACTTGGATACAGAATTAGATAATTTTGAATTTATGCACAGGCTGTATAAATAGCAGTTACAAAGTCCCTGGTGCTTGGGTTGGAGTCTTTGAGGAATTCTGTTGTGACTGGAGTGGAAATTCCACCTCTGCGGGGTGGGAGTAGCCCAGGCTGCAAGTAAAGAGTGAAATCAACAAGTCCTGCCATGGCCCACTGGGTGGACTGTGGGAGAGTGGGGGCTATGGTGTGGACCATTGACCATGACGTGCAGCGGTGCTCAGAGATATATTCGCCAAGTGCAATGAATGTCTCATGATGATGGAGGAGGTTGTTGTTATGGCGGGAGGAGTGGGGGGAGGGGGTTGGGGGGTATATGGGGACCTCATATTTTTTGAATGTAACATTAAAAAAATAAAGACAAAAACAAAAAAAAAACACAAAAAAAACAAGATGAAAGTCCAGAGCAGGAAATGGTTTACCCTAAGGCAAATCTTCTTTCTTCACCATTGTTATTCGTGAGGAGAATAAGAGGACCTTACTTTCTGAAAGGAGAGAAAAGACCATGCAAGTTCCATTACCTTGAGTCTACAAGTGGTTAGTGGGGATAATCATTATAAATTATAATTTGAAAACACAGGCACAGAAGATATTATCATCGTCCTAGGAGGTGATGAATCAATGTGTGCTTTGTACCACCTGTAAAATGAACACATGGCATTGGATACCATACCCTGTATGACTTACAATGTGATTGGATTTGAAAATATGATGAAAAATAAGAATATTCATAATTAATAGAAGTTTCAAACTGTAAGGTATTTTAATGGTTTGTGACCAGCCTCACCTTTTTACGAATCACATGGAAGTTAAAATATTTGCACAAAGTCAAATAGTAGATTTTATGCTATGTCCATACACAGTGGGATAAGGGGAGAGGTGAGAGTTCTGCTTTTATATCTTATTTTATCTCTGCGACATATGCTGCTTATCTCTAAATCCGGTGATCTGCTTTAAACATGCCCCTTTTGGGCTAAATTGTGGTCTCTGGAATTATTATGCTCTGCAAACTTCTAAAGAACCATTCACAGCCTAGATTTCTAGGTGTGTTTCTTTTAACCTGCAAAGATTTAAGTGTGATGTTTTACTGGCTGGGATTCTTGGACTTTTGAAAAATAAAATTAGAGAGTTTATGTGCATTACTGAGAAAAAATAGTTGACTAATCATAATCATATTAGTATCTATGGAAAAAAATAAATTTGAGCTCTCTAAGATTTTTTTTACCAGAAAAACTGCATTCCTGAAATCAGACAAGAAGCTGACTCTTTCCTGCTGTGGCCCAATCTTGTAGCCCCCTAGTGTGTATCTGACTGCATTTTGGCCATTCTCAGGAAGAGAGATTGAGAAGGCTCCAAACTGTGTTCATGTGGAAAAAGCAAGATATACTGATTTCAGGATTGTATTAGTCCCTGACAGGTTAAAAAATAAAACAATGCATGAGCTAGTGGCACAAATGCAAAATAAAGACTACCTTCCAAGTCAGAGGAGATGACTCTTAGAAGCACTTAATCGACAGAGATGGTCACAGTTCCTTGAGAATTCTGTGCAATTTTCATAAATGCATTGGATTGCAATGTATTATTTCTTATGTGTTGTGTTTGCATGCATTTTAATCCATATTGGCTTGTTTAATAAAATCACAGCTTAAGAAACATCTTGACATCATATCTGGTATGTTGATAATATATATATTTCACAACTGGTTCAAGCTCCAGGTAATAAAATTCTCATTGCAATCAATAGTACTACTTTGAAATAATTGCAATTACAACAACTCAATAAAGGGTGTTTGCCACCAAATGAACCTCTTTGGGATTCTTGGCCATAGCCCCCAAAGCTTCATATCAAAAATAAAGGTGAAAAAGCATATATGCTAGAGAGTTTCCCTATCAACTTCTAGCGCAAATGTTTAAATCTGATCTTTCTACCTTTTTAAAAAAGATTATTTTAATTTATTTATTTCTCCCCACTCCTCATTGTTTTCACTTTTTGTATCTGTTTGTATTCCTTGTTTCTTTAGAAAACAACAGGTCCTCCCTTTTGGGAGACACCTAATCACTGGAGGCACCTCCATACCCTGCTTTGTTTTGTCTCTCATTATGTTTTTCTTCTTGTGTCTCTTGTTGCATCAACTTGTTGTGTCAGCTTGCCATGCCTGCCCTTTGTGCCAGCTTGCTGTTTTCTTTAGGAGGCATCAGGAACTGAACTAGGGACCTCCCATATTGTAGGGCGGGAGCCCAATTGCTTGAGGCACATCTGCTTCCCACATTTTACTTTTAAACCTGCATCTATACTTGGTGGGGTAAAGCAGTAGAAATCTAAGTATCATTTCATAATTCTGATATATGACCCAATTCCCACTGAAGGAAGAAGCATGAATTGAGACTATAAGGAGATTAGGAAAATCTGGTATTCTTGCTTACCAAAGTCTTTAACACTTTCTTAAAGTGCAACTGCTCTAGAGTTTTGGTTCTCCCTAATCATACAGTGCTATTTCTTGTTGGTTGTGACATATTTAGATGCACATAAGAACCTAGACTACCCATCTCACAGTTTATGTTAGTCACAATTAATAACACCAGCTGCTGTAACAAACAGCACCAAAAAAAAAAAAAGAAAGAAAAAAGAAAACTCCTTGATTTCTCTCCAAGGTGGACATTTTTGTCAGGCAGCTCATTCTAAGCAACGGCTTAGGGATCCAGGATTTTTCCACGTTACTCTTCTCTACAACAAATGGCTCCCTTGGTCCATGTGAAGGAGAAGGAGAGAAATAGAGAACTATGTGGAGGGAACATTTAGGGACCGCTGCATGGAAACATGGCATTTTCACATCTACCTGAAGATCACTGACCACAAGAGAATTAGGTGGTCTCAAAGTAACTGTCATGGAGACTGGGGGATGTACTTAGGGTGTGTCCCCAAGAGGAAAATGAAACAATATGGCGAGCACCAGATAGTATCTGCTAACCCAGTCATCACAAAAGTCGCCACCACCCCTGCCTAGCAAAGGAGCCAAGGAGACCTTGCTCCCATGGAAGAGGTAAAGACCTTCTAACTTTTTGGTCAACTCTATGTTCTTCATACTCTACACTCAACAATACTTAGGACACTTTTCTGTTATTTATTTTTAAAATTCAGCCAAAAACTATTAAGTAATGACTGAAATGCCTTGTTATTGAAAAGGGAGTTTTGATAGATTGTGAGGATAAGAAGGTGGGGCCCTAGAAATGACTGGAAACAAGAGACTAAGTAATGTTGGCTCATGATCCCGGCCTCTTTCAGTGTTGCTGTCCTCTCTACTCACCTCCTTCATTTTCTCTTCCTCTATGCCTGTTTCCCCCTTCCCCTTACCCCCCTCTCTCTTTCCTTAACCCACCCACCCATCTCCAGATCAACCTCCTGGCTCTCTCCAGGCCACAGGAGATAATATTTTTGGATGGCGGACCTTAGAATTTATACCTTTCTGCCTAGACAACCAAAGAAGCCTGCCTTGCCTTTTCAAACCTGTACAAAGACACCGGTCACTCTCACTGAATGACTGAGGTCCATTTATGGCCAACGGTCAAATTTAAATTGCAGTGAGCATAACTCTATGGAAGATGGATGGAGGGTACCTTCCTGAAAAGTAAAGCATCACAGCTAATTCTGTGATTGTCCATTATATCCAAACATGCTGGATTTTGTGGATGGATAATGCAACAAGACTGAGAGGTGAGTTTTGGTCCACTCCTCTCTGCATGGGATGCAGTGATATTTGCATTAGCCTCAGCCCATGCATGGTGAAGTCCTCATGGTGCTACTTGCCACCTGTCACCGACACCTGCACGTTATTTTTCTTCAGCCATGAGTCATTCACAATTACAGTTGAGTGACATTTTCATGTTTTGTCATTTCAGACGAATGAGAAATGCGACTGCAATTTAGGACAATTTCTTGTGTTTATCTGTATGCGTGGGTAGCGGTGGCAGATCATAAATTCCAATTCCAGTAAGCTGATGTGAAGCAGTTCTTGATGAAAGAAATGTTGCTGAGAGAACTCAGCATTTCAATTCCATGTGACCCCAAAATTGCATTTTCTGGTAGTCTTGAAACTGACCCTAATGTCTGGAAGTAAGTTTCATTCTAAGTGCCCAAAGTAATTGATTAATATCCACTACCTTGATTGCCATCAGGACAGGACTGAGAAAAAATAATTCTGCCAGCAACTAGCAGTGTTTGCATAGGACAAAGATAATGTTTTCAGGAATAGAGGCAACCACCCTTGATGGTTCACAATTTTGTGAAATGATTAAATGTCATTATCCCTGTCTCCTAATATATAGGATATATGAAATATAAAAATAAATTATTTCATAAATTACTTTTTCCAAATTGCTTTGTAATGTTTTTTTATTAGAGAAGTTCTGAGCTTACTAAACAATCATGCAGAATGTGCAGAATTCCCATACATCATCCTCCACCAACAAATGTGGAATATTTGTTACAGATTATAAAAGAACATGACCAGACTGTTACCACTAACTATGGTCAATAACATGCATTTGGTATATTTTTTCCTACACTCTGTATTATTAACATTATGTATTAGTATTGTACATCTGTTATAGTTCATGAGAGAACACTCTTTTATTTGGGCTGTTAACTTCAGTCCATCTTCCACCACATGGTTCAATGTGTTACAAAATTCCATTCCTTGTGCCTTCTATCCAAACTGGCTCTTACTTCCATCCCTGACTTGTGCAGTCATGGCCCCAGTAAACCTTTGAATGTTTTCCTTAGTACCAAATAAAAAGTCCTTTACCCGCTTTTATTGACCTTTAGAGTTGATATAGTACCTTCTTTGACATTGATGCAAGAATATTACAATATTGATGTTAAATATAGTCCATAAGTTACATTAATTGTATTTTCCCATGTATCTCCATATTCTTACCATCTTGTGATAGAGACATATAGTTGTTCTAGTTCACAGGACGTTCTTGCATTTGTATTATTAACCACAGTTCTCACCCACCTCTGGGTTGACTGTGTTAGTCAGAACATAGAACGTGAGAGAGTCTGGGCTATGATGTGGACCATTGACTATGGAGTGCAGTGATGCTCAGAGATGAACTTACCAGGTGCAATGGATGTGTCATGATGATGGGAGAGAGTGTTGCTGTGGGGGGAGTGGGGGGCGGGGGCGGTGGGGTTGAATGGGACCTCATATTTTTTTTTAATGTAATTAAAAAAAAATAAATAAATAAATAAAAATAAAATAAAATAAAAGGTGAACATAAAAAAAAAAAGAACATAGATTATTCTCTACCTTTCTTCCAATTGGCATTGACATCCCTAGACAATCACTTTCAGCCATAATCCTATGTATAAACCACCTGTGTTAGTTATACTCCCTCATTTTATCTCTTAGTAATCTATAGTCTAGGTTTTAACTCCATGTGTTTAGTCTTCATATCTAGGTCATATTACTGAGACCATACAATATTTGTCCTTTTTGACTGGTTTATTTCACTCAGCATAATGTCCTCAAGGTTAATCCATGTTATATGTGTCCCAATTTCACTTCTTACAGTGGCATTATATTCCATCATATGCACATACCACATTTTGTTTATTCATTCATCAGTTTATAGACACTTGATTTGTTTCCATCTTTTGGCAGTTGTGAATAATGCTGCTATGAACATTGGTGTACAAATGTCAGTTCATGTTACTGTTTTCAGTTCTTCTAAATATATTCCTGGTAGGGGGATTGCTGGATCAAACTGCAGTTCTGTATTTAGTTTCCTGTGGAATCACAGAACTGTCTTCCACAGAGACTGCATCATTCCACATTCCCACCATCAATAAAGGAATGTTCCTACTTCTCTACATCCTCTCCAACCCTTGTTGTTTTCTATTTTATCAATAATGGTCATTCCATGAGAGGTGAGATGATAGCTCATTGTCATTTTGATTCGCACTTCCCTAATAGCTAGTGATAGTGAACATTTTTTTCTTGCGCTTTTTTGGCCATTTGTATTTCTTCTTCTGAGAAATGTTGAAGTCTTTTGCCCATTTTTTAATTGAATTGCTTGCTCTTTTATTGTTGAGCTGTATGATCTCTTTATAAGGCATGAAAATCATGCTGCCCCTTAAGTTACTTTTTGACAGGTCAATATGCCTTGGATGGACTCCTGCTTTAGGAAATTATCCTAAAATTTGTATTAGCAAAGGAGGACATGGAAGATTTAATTACATTGGCATGGAAGCAAGGATGCTGAAGTGTTTATATAGAAATCACTATTAAAGATGAGGAAGTTAAATTTAGAATCCCTAAAATTGCTAGTTCATTTTCTAAATATGAGGTCACAGACTTAGGGTATGAATTGTCACCAATATTATTAAACTTTGGATTATTAAACTTTGGAATGATTAAACTTTGGAAAGCATCGACAAGAAAACTCTTAGCTCAGTATAATATGCAGAAAATGGGGAAACATTTTATACAAGAAAGAAGAGAAAAAATGTGACAACTCATTACTGAAAAGCATGAGTAGATTAGTGGCTCTCCAAATGTAGTCCCTGCTCCAGCAGCTTCAGTATCACCTGGCAATTTTTAGAAACGCAAGTTTTCAGGCTCCACAACAAACCTGCTGAATCTGAAACTCTGGAGGTGCTACTCAGCTCTGTAAGGTTAACAAACCCTCCTAGTAAGGTATGCTAAAGTTTGAGAACCGTCCAAGTAGATGAACTGAGAAGCACCTCTTCTATTTAAAAATGATAGAGACATAAATGAGGGTGGGATTTAGAAAAATTAGCAAAAGAGCTCTTACTAAATCCCATGTCAAACCACGTGGTACAGAATCTTAGTTTTCAAGAGCTCTTGCTATATCCATGGGGAATTTGAAGATGCTCTAGGGTACCACTTTCTCCTACTAGTAAGTATGATGGACAATGTAAACTGTTTACATTTCCTTCACTGGGAGTAAATAGGGTTCCTTGGGAAATAGCACAGCCATGCTTTGGGTGAAAAAGCAAGATGAACTTGGAACATCATGTCTGCTAGATACCAGAAATGAGTTCATTTTTAAAGAAGGCATCAACCCAAGGGTTGCAACCAAGTCAACACAAGATCATGAGCTTTATGAAAATGAGCAAGCAGAAACCTCTGCATCTCCACTAAAATGGAATGCTTAATTCTACTCAGATTGTTCAGGTAGAGACAAAATTCTTTCCCTGATGGTGGGTTCTTGGTCTTCCTACTGTCCTCACCAGATGTGAGAATTTTGTTCTTGGGTTATAAAGAGGAGTGTAATCATGTCTGGACTCCAGGGTGAACTCCATCCAGGGACACTGAAGAGGCTTGGCTGGAACCAAGTCCCAGGTGGCTCCTCACTTCTGGTCCTTTCCCTGTGCAACTCAAATTCAGCCTGTGAGGCCAGGATGGGGCTCTGGTGGCCATCAGGGCCTCCTGTTGCTCTCGTTTTGCCTACATATGCACACAACCCACTATTTCCTCCTTCAGCTCCAAAGTCCAGGAAGGAAGATGTTCCAGTTAAAAGTAAGGAGTGCACTCCTGTAAGATGGTACAGGAATGACCCAAGGAGTGAGGAAAAATGATCAGTTGATTATCTGCAGAAGACAAAAGAAGGATGTTTGCAGAAGATGCTCTAAATAAAGCAAAGGAGTCAAACCAAACAAAGGCTAAATGTATTCTAGTGACCTGATGACCTTTGAGATTCTGGATGGAGGATAAAGCTAGGTGGAAATGAGCTGGGTAAAGAAGAACGGGTGATAAGATTGGCAGCTATGAAAAAAACAGAAGAATACAAGTGCTGGAGAGGATGTGAAGGAAGGGGAACACTCATCCACTGCTGGTGGGAATGCAGAAGGATCCAACCATTCTGGAGAACAGTGTGGCGGTTTCTCAAAAAACTGGCCATAGATTTGCCATATGACCCAGCAATACCACTGCTGGGAATATACCCAGCAGAACTGAAAACAAGAACACAAACCAATATATGTACACCAATGTTCATAGCAGCATTGTTCACTATTGCCAAAAGTTGGAATCAACCCAAATGCCCATCAACAGACGAGTGGATCAATAAAATGTGGTATATACACACAATGGAATGCTACTCGGCTGTGGGAACAAACACACTACAAATACATGTGATAACATGGATGAATCTTGAGAACCTTATGTTGAGTGAAGCAACCCAGACATTGAAGGACAAATACTACATGACCTCAATGATATGAAATAAACAGGCTGCCCTAGATGGCAAGAGACTGAACGATGGGCTTGCAGGAAGTCGGAGGGTGGAGGAGGGATGTGGGCCGATGTCTGCAGGGGTGGAGTTTGGGACGAGATGGTGGTAAGTATGAGCACGGGGAGGGGATAGAAGGGGGGCGGGGGGTTGCCTTTGCTTGGGGCTTTGCGGGTTTGAGGGTGGCTGGGGAGGGACGGGTGGGTGACGTTGCCCAGGAGTGGGGGGAGGGAGGGGTGGCATGCGAACCAGGAGAGGGTCGGGTGTTGGTGGAGAGTAGAATGCCGAGAAAATCATGTCAAAATATAATAAAGAGGGTTGCCTGTTTGGAGTGCTCGGGGGGGAGGGTCTGGTGTGGGACGGGCTCCTGGGGAATGTCTGGATGCTCATTCTGCCAGAGTGGGTGACACCATGGGGTGGAGACCCAGGTGGTGGGAGTGGGGGTGGACCCACATCCTGGGGAGGACTAATGCCATCCAATAGAGGGAACTGTATCCCTCGAGAGAGGGGGTGGCTCCCAGGGCATTGGGGCAGTTGAGCAGGTTGGGCCCTGAACACTGTTCCATCTATCTCTGGAAGTGGCTCCTCAGGAAACGGAGGTTGGCTATCACTGAGGGCACCAAGGTGGAAGGGAAAATGGACGTTAAATGTGTGGAACCAAAGTAAATGGGGGGTAAGAGAGGAGCTTCTTGAGAGTACACAAGGATGGATATAAAACATGTAATATTACACCATAACATATAGGAGATGACAGACTGATAATGTAAACCATAATGTAAAACATAGGATAACTAAAAATGTAAAGAACTGTGTATCCTAAAGTATGCACCATAATGTAAGCACAGATGTCACCTTGTTAGAAAGCTAATGTCTCAGACTCTGTACATCACTTTAAGTAAATATGATATGAATAGGGCGTAAGAGAATAACTGTGGAAGGGAAAAGGTTTTCTGGTGGATGTGTGGGGGTGCTGTATATTATATATATACATTGCTGTGGTCTAGGACTCCTGTGAGGAAGGGCTGAATAATTAGGGGGGGGGGAAAAGAAAGGGATAGGATGTGGAATTTTTTCAAGTCAACATTCTTTATCTAAGTTCTTTATCTGGCTTTATCCAAGTTCTTTATCTATCCTTTGAACCCATCGCTGTATGCCATTCCCTAGTAAGGGACCATGACATTATATTGGGCTTCAGATTTCGGGGAGTTCTGGATCACAGAGTGTTTCAACAATGGCAATGGAGGGATACTGGTATGGGATACCAATGACAGGTGATATATGACTGACAGGGAGCTGTGTGGATCATATGTCCAGGGTGCATGGTAATGTTTGGATATGCTCATAGTGGCAACAATTGGGGACCACAGTAGGGGGGGTACTGAGTTCATGGCCAGTGGTGCTCTGTCGTGGTCCCTGGGGGAGCAGCGACAGTCTCCCGGGTACAGTGGTGGGGACCGGGAGGGAGTGAGGGTTCAACAGTGAGCCCCTGATGCTAATGACTATGCTTGTGAGCTGATAGACCCAAAATGAGAACAAGGCCTAGAGCAGCTTTGTGCCTGGGAATTTCCTTCTGTCAGCCTTCATGTTGCTCAAATGTCGCCAGTCTCGGAGCCAAACTCAGCATGTAAATGCAGTGCCTTCCCCCCAGCGTGGGACATGACACCCGGGGATGAGCCTCCCTGGCAACGAGGGACCACTGTCAACTACCAACTGATGATGCAACTGGAAAATGACCTTATACGGAGGGTTCAATGCGGATCAGCAGAATATCCATGTCTGCATAAAATACCATGACTTTAAAATGCTGTTTGACCTAAAGTAAGGGGGAAATGGAAAGGAGAAATGAGTTTATATGGCTACGAGTTTCTAGGAAAGAGTCTGGAGGCTGGCGGAAGGTTTGCCCTCATGCACAGCTGGGCAGAGTCAGAGAGACGGATAAAGTGGATGCAACCCCCAGATATTGGTTCCTTTGGGGGCTGGAGAGACCCATGGGAGTTATGGTCATGGCCGATGGGGTTAACTGCCAGGGCAGATGGCCCCTCTTTGGGGATGGTGTTTATGTGTGATGAGTCTGGACTCAGATGGGATCTCCCTTCATAAGACTTCCATGCTAATGTGCTGGAGGTGCAGTTAATGTTGGGGTTTAAGATATATTTAGGGGATTTGAATCTCTGGACTGACAATGTGATAGCCAGATCCTGAGCCTCAACAGACTCCAGCACCTACAATCTGATTTGTTGGACTTACCACACTCAGCTAAGATGGAGGTGAAGAAGGACAACCACCACACCATGGAGCCTGGAGTGATTGCAACTGAAAATGGGAGGATTGCATCCAGCATCCAGGTGGAATCTGAGCCTCCTCTTGACATGGAGGTGCAGTGGACACAACCAATCCAGTGTCCACATAGAGGAGGTGGCATTGGATTGGGAAGAGGGGACATAATAGGCAAAGGGTATGGGGAAAGGCGGGAGGAGATGGGAGGTGGAGGCGTCTTCGGGACATGGAGCTGCCCTGGGTGGTGCTTCGGGGGTAGTCACTGGACATTGTGGATCCTCGCAGGGCCTACTTGATGGAGTGGAGGAGAGTGTGGGCCATGGTGTGGGCCGGTGTGTATGGGGTGCAGAGGTGCCCGGGGATGTACTTGCCAGGTCCAATGGATGTGTCATGGTGATGGGAGCGGGTGTTGTTGGGGGGGGGAGGGGGGGGTGGGGGGGTGGGGTTGAGTGGGACCTCACATGTATATTTTTAATGTAGTATTATTGCAGAGTCAATAAAAAATAAAAAGATTGGAGAAAAAAAAATTAATCCTGAAACTATAAAAAAAAAAAAAAAAAAAAGAAGAACGGGTGGGGTGAAGATGTGGAGACCCCTGGCTCAGGTGACGACTGCCAGAAAAGTGAGTCTCAGTGGTAAATAGATCCTTCACCTTTGTAAGGACAACATCAATACACACGTGTAATGAAGTAGCTGGGCACATGACACCAGCTCTCACTTGTCCACCACCGGCACTGTGGAGACACGTTCTTATATCAGATGGTTTTAATGTACAAAGTGCAAAGCAGTTACTGTTATTCTCATTTCACAAGTGGGGAAAATAATACAAAAAGGCTGAGGTTCAGAGAATTGAGGAAAGTAGCCCAGAGTTATGGAACTTCTAAGCAGCACTCTACCTTGACCCTGGTTATAAACTTTGGGGCTCTTACTTCCTGGTGAAGATGACTGTGTTAGTGGGGAAAATGTTTAAAAATAAAGGTACAAAGAAGGGGAAAAAACCAGTTAAACTTGTCAATAACTAATGTGCAGGCAACAGATTTGGAGAGACAACACATTGCTGTCCCCTGGGGAACTGGAAATACATTCTCTGTTTCCAATCTCCAGTTGGATAAAAACATCCTGATGCAAACTGTCACCAAAGTAGGCATATTACCCCTTTATTGAGCATGATTGTAATAAAATAAAACATTTGCATAGACCAGGGGGAATCAATGGCCACAGGGTCTCCCACAGAACTGTCCCTGGATTTGATCCTGGCTCCAATCCCTGCCCAGTTGGTCCAAGAACCGATACAGGTGGACCCTCCCAGATCTTAAGCCAAGAAAAATCCCAAATGAACAGTTGATAATGCTCACTATACATTTGAATCACCTGTGGTTCTTTAAGACCTACAGCCCCAATTCAACCAGGTTCTTGGCACCTCCGATGATTATTTTATTGAGTAGACAGGTTTGAAAACCATGACTTTTGTTCTGAATAAGTGATCCTCAAAGTATGTGTACCAGGAGCATCACATCAGCATCCCCAAGGAATTGGTTGGAGACACATATCATTGGCCTCCACCCAGATCTGATGAATCAGAAACTCTGTAGATGGTTCAACCTGTCCTCCAGGTGATTCCTAGTCATTCAGAAATTGAGAACCATGGATTTAGCTTCTTGCTCCTCCAACAGAGGGTGAACATCACGTAGGCCCTCAAAGAGCTACAGAATCTCAGGACACTTCTGGAGCTGCTGAACTATTAATACAATCTGTACTTTATCAAGGTTCCCAGGTGATTTGTTTGCACCTAAAAGTTGGAGAAGCACGGCTTTCTTGTACTTAAGGTACTGCTCAGTTTGCCTTCTGATTACCTTCTGACTTCCTTTATAGGTCACGATTACTCTGTGGGTGATTTTCTGCTATGATGGAGGGGAAGGTGAGGTTGCCTGGGTTTGTCCTTCATGGTTCCTGTGTTCCCAGAAATGCCCTGTCCCTCCCACCTGCAGTAAGTAGAGCTGCAGTTTTGCCACAGAAACAAGACAACTGGCTGCTGCACAGATGTACAAAAGCCAGATGCACCTGCTCCTTGAATGGATCTTGAGGAGGAGAGCAGAGCAGCACCTCCAATGGCCTGCAGTTGGAGGGAGGGGACGGGAGCAAAATTAACAGGCGGGACCTCCCCTCCTGCCTTCCTTCCTTCCCACTTCCAGGTCATCCCTGGGTGCCCTTCTTGGGTCAGACACCGGTGGATGGTGTTAGAAAACCCAGGAGGCTTCCTGTTGCCTTCTAAAGCAGCTGCCAGCTCTGGATAAACCATGGAGGTTCCACGTCCAGTGAGAGTTTCCTACACAGGTGAGTTCTGTGAAATGGCTTGAAAGGTTGTTTCCTTAAGCTCATTTGAGACACGGCTCACCTAGGAGACACACAACGTCCTGGGGTAAGCACTTCTCTCTTCTTTAAAATCGTTGAAACATGTTTGAACCGCTTGCACTGAAAGCAGTGTCTCTTGTCTTCC
This sequence comes from Dasypus novemcinctus, assembly GCF_030445035.2. Classification (NCBI taxonomy): domain Eukaryota; kingdom Metazoa; phylum Chordata; class Mammalia; order Cingulata; family Dasypodidae; genus Dasypus; species Dasypus novemcinctus. The sequence goes on along the minus strand of NC_092216.1, from coordinate 5,434,967 downwards.
CCTGGCTCCAGCCCTGCTGTGGGGTTCCTACTCTTGGGGAGCCTGGGTCCTGGCAGGTCCATATTGTTTCCTTCTCTTCACTGTGGGGATGGAGAGATCTTCTTGCACTTGATTCTGGGGAGCTTTTCTTGGATTCTTGTTCATTTTGGAAACTGGCAACACTTCCCGACTTGCCGTGGTTCTAATATCAGTGGTTGAGACTGGGTATTCTTCCTGGGTTCTCCTGGTCATCTGTTGGAGAAAAGGGTGTGCTCACTGGGACATGGAGACTGATTGTAGGCAGGAAGTTTATTGGGAAGCTCTCCCAATGGAGAGGATCTGAAGACCACTGACATGCCAGGGTTCTGAAGAGAGACATCTGCCAGCTCGTGGAAGGTGGTGGAGATGACTTTATATAGTACATCAGTAGGTGGGGAAATGCTAGTGCCTGGGGAGGGCATTAGAGTCCCAGCACAGGCTGTGGTTAGTTAGGGGCTGGAAAAGTGAATTCTTCCCATGCACAGCTTGGGGGTAGTGAGCTAGGAGGTAGGGTAGTCTTGGAATGTGGGGGTCTGGTGGTTTGGAAAGGATAAGTCTTGGAAAGCAGGGTTCTGGAAGGGACAAGGGTCCTTATCTGCTCCATTCCCACTGTGACATGGCTCATCCTTGGGGCAAAATACACTGTCCTCCACACATAGACATCTTGCTTAATCAATCAGAATGGAGTCACAGCCTTATGAACCTATTAATCATTCCAAACCTTGTAAGGGAGACCCTCTAACATCCTGTATGGTGGGCGATAGTAGCTGGCTACCCCATCTACCTGAATTATGGGGCCTTTGCTTGCTGTGCTGCCTGTCAGCCTGGGGCGAGGGGGCAAAGAGGGGCTGAAGTTGATGGATTCTCCAAGACGTTGCAGTGCTTGCTAGACTTGGTGCCATCTAGGACAAATTGGGTTCCTTGGCTCTGTTTCTCTTTCCTCCAGTGTTGGAGATAAGGATGGGCTGCTGCTTCCCAGGGCCCTGATTAGCTGCTGGACTGATGGGGCAGAGCTCTTTCCACGCGGCTCGTGGTCTTGTGCTGGGTGTGGGCTTCTGCTCAGGTGGCTGCTTTCTCCTTGCTGGGGTTGGCATCTTCAGGTCAGGTGAAATTAAGGAGGAAACGAGCCCCATGAGATGGCAGCTTTCTATGGGTATATCTGACCTTCCAGGAAGCATGGGTAGGTTATCCTGAGCCCTTAGCTTCTGTATATGTTGTTTTAGAAGAACAATTATCTTAGTTTATCTGTAGAAAACTGAGGATCAAAAGTTGGAATAAAGTCCCTTTCTTGAACAATAGATGAGTGAGATAGGCTAAAATCCCTCGTTTCTTGGCTACAGTTATCACCTTCAGGTGTAGAAGTCTATCCCACACTGTAAAGGAAAAGCTAAATTTGTAAACATGTCTTGAGTGATTTATCTATGCCTAATGCCAACCACAACATACTAGACTCATACAATGCCTAGCTCTGCTTGTGCTTGACAAATCTTGAACTTAGCTGTGAGAATGGGAGCAAGTCTAGGTATCCAGGGCACAAAGGACAAATCCTCATGGGGGATAAAACAGTCCTGTGAAATCGAGTTTAGGAGAGGGATTGAGTAAAGTGTGCAATCCCCCACCATCTCAGGCCCAACAGGTTTCATGAGATTTGATATTAAGAGGACAACGAAACACACTGGGCACAGTGTGATGGCCAATCCCAAATTTCATGGAACTGACAAACCAACAGTGGGTTTAAAAGAACTGACCCCTTTGCCCTGTAAAACGTTCAGTTTTGTAAAAAGTCCCACTCCTGCATTTTTAGGTAGAGATAATGTTCAAAGAATGTTGTACTCACACACACAGTCAATTTTATGGGCTTTAAAATGAATGCTATTTTCTAGATCAGTAGCCTGAGTTTTCGTGGAGCACTGTCCCTAAGAATGCAAAGCTGACTCCTGAGAACTCCTTTCAGCCTAGGGGCTCTTGGCTCCAAGTGATAATCCCACACTGCAGTTGAGACTTACCTTTAAGCCTTTTTATCCCTGTATGAGTGTGGGCATATCAGTAACTTCAATATAGAAATGGGTATGCCAATTGGTGGCAGCCATAATAGAATCTGGCACAGTAACTTCAATATGGAAACTCGGGTATGCCAACTGGTGGCAGCCATATTAGATCTGGCTTGTAGTTTTTTTGGTTCTGTCTGCCTGCCCCTGAGTCATGTGGTGAATTCCTATCCTTGGTCACCTCTATCTCTTTTCCATACCACTGAATTAGTGATCATTAAAACACCTTCTTGCTATTGTAAATGAGCCCTTTGTAAACATCCCTTTGTGATTTTTCTATGTATCTCTTCTGTGTCCTGTGCCTTTATTTGACCCACAAAGGGACTTTTATATTATATTATTTTTTAATAGTGGAAAGGAAGAAGAAAAAAAACACAGTCTGTTTCCTTATTTTTCCAAAGGAAATGTGATCTCTTTTCTACATCTTCCTGGTTATCACTGTAAAACTTTTTTTTCCCCATTGCCCACAACTTGTTCCTTCTCTCCTATGGTGCCCCCAACTTGAAAATTGACTTCACACATGGTGGTCATTCTGACACTTAGAGGATACTTAGCTCAGACCTAATGTCAAACTTGGGGAGGGGCACGGCATGGTAATGGCATGTGTTCTTTAATTTCTGAGTGTTGCCAAATATTCCTTTTCTGTGAAATAAAACTGAGTGCTTTGTAGAAAAGTAGTTGGATAAAAACCGTAAGTTTTGTGGCATTCCCACTGTGTTCAGAATACAAGTTTATTATGTATATGTGAAATGAAAATTTATAAAAGAGTTGAGTCCAAATGCTGTTAAGTATGTAGTCAGAGTCCTTTCTCACAGAAATTTCCTGGCTATAACTTAGAAAGTGAAAGATCAGAAGTGTTCACCACTAACCAAGAATCAAATACAGGGATAACATAATGCTGATCCAGGAGAAAGAGGGAGTGACTGACACCGGAATCTACCAATGAGGATTTTGATAGGTAACACCCGCAGGGGGAGGGTACTCTTTGGATCCTATCAGGAGCCCCACTCAAACCAACTAAGCCTCATCCGATTAACCAACCAAGCTGTTCAAAACAACCTTTCCCTGTGAATTAGTGAATAGTTAAATAGTGTGTTTTTGAAGGAGATGGTCTTTACAGAACTACTCAGTGTAGTCTGAGGAAGTGTTAAATCTCTCATCTTGATTGAATTTTCCTTTATCCCTATAGAAATTTCTCAGTTGACACTAACAGTTCTCCCTAATATACCTAGGCTCAAAAATTTTTTCCATCTTATTCCTCCTTTCCTGTTAAGATACTAGAGAACATGACTATCATTTAAAATGTCCACTGAAAATTTTAGACGTAAAAAACACAAAGTAAAAATCCCAATAAAATGTTCTTAAAATCCAAGTTTTAAGTTAAAACTACAAGTGGCTATTCTTTTTTAAAAAATTATCTTATTTTCTTTTTTAAAGAAAGATACATTGATCATACAAAATGTTACATTAAAAAATATGAGTTTCCCATATACCCCGCTCTTCCCACATCAACAATCTCTTTCATCATTGTGGCACATTCATTGCATTTGGTGAATACATTTTGGAGCCCTGCTGCACCACATGGATTATAGTTTACATTGTAGTTTACACTCTCCATCAGTCCATTCAGTGGGTTATGGCAGGATATATAATGTCCAGCATCTTCCCTGAAATATCATTCAGGACAACTCCAAGTCCCCCCAAAAGCCCCCATATCACATCTCTTCTTCCCTCTCCCCGCCCTCAGCAACTCCCATGGCCACTGTCTCCAGTTCAATGCTACAATTTCTTCCATTGCAAGAGTCAGAATAGTTCTATATAGTAGAATACCAGTAAGTCCATTCAAATCCATATTTTATTCCTCCATCTTGTGTACCCTGGGATGGCTATGTCCACTTCATGTCTAAATCGAGAAGGGGCTTAGATCCCACATGGCTGATGGATGAGATTCTCCTGCTTGCAGCTGAAGACTCTCCTGGTTCTCTGGTGTGATGGTTGACCATCCTCACCTCCCTGGTAGGCGAGCTGGGTAAGTCATATGGTCCAGACAGTAGGTGTTGCAACTCTGCTGGAGTCACTATTCTTAAATTTAGAAATCTTAGTGTTGAATCAGTGTTTAAGGTATTCACTATCTGTGTAAAGCAACAGAGCAAAAACTGTGTTTTTTTTTCCTTTGTTTCCATGTACTTGGCTTTCCTAAAAATCAGTGAAACCCACTCACCTCTTTTAACTAGAATCTGGAAAAGTCCTGTGGTTGGAATATGACACTATCCCTGTGAATTGTGGACACTGCAGTCCAACCTGAAGGTCTGAGCTCAATGGTTTAATTGGATGGGAACATCACCTAGTATTAATAGTTTAGGTGATGGTTTTGTTTTGATTTTAGGCAAAATTGCACCTCCTACATCAATGATTGAACTTGATAGCCACTTACCATTGAACCAGAAAATACCCACTTATTATCTTGTCCTGGAAGTAAGAAAAGGTATGAAGTACAAATACTCCCTTGGATTCTAAACCAATTTCCTTAAAAGTATAGTCACTACATTTCTTTTTGCCTCCTCTCCAGATATTAACCATGTATGCAATTAGAAGTGATGTCGTTTTCAAACTGTGGTCAATGCACCAGCAGCCTCAACTCAAAATCTGTTAGAAAAGTAAATTCTTGGGCTCCAACCCAGACTTACAGAAAGAGAAACTCCACTGAGTATGGGCCCATAATTCTGTTTTACATCTCCCTCCAGGGAAGTCTCAGGCAGGCTAAAGTCTGAGAACCACTGTTTTACCCTTCTCCTTTGTTTGCAGGGAATTACCAGTAGAAGATATGGCCTGGTGTAGAAGGAGCAGGAAGAGAATTAGTGATAGATGAGTGAAATTTATATAGAGAAATAATTCTAATGCTAGGGTAGAACACTTATTAATTCCCTAGGCAGAAGGAACCAGAGACTTTGGGACATAGAATAGCATGGTTTGTGTTAACCTGTTTGATCTCATGACTGCACTGCAACCTGTTTCACTGGCCTCTTGTAATATCTGATCTATCCATCTAAACTGTTTACATAAGAATATCTTCAGTTTCTACCTTCAACCCTCATTTTGGTCATGTTTAATTAGCTTTCAGTAGTTTCTCCTGCCTTTGTCACAGCTTACCTCCCTATCAATGAAACATTGATAACTTGCTTTATCAATGTTGCTCTTAAATTCAGCAATACCAACAGTTTTTGTTCCAAAAGATTCCAATGTTGTAAATGGCACCAAGTCCCCATGGTCTATCGAAGCGTCTCTGATACCTGCAACTCATGTGTAGTACAAGTTCTGAACTGCTCTATTTTAGGAAGGATAATCCATGTGACTTAATCTGTTCTGCTGGTTCATAACTAGCTCTCCAGGACATCTTCCCATAGGTGGGGGTCACACTCCATCTATAGGAGCTCTGAGGATTTTGATGTTATATCCATCAGCGAGGCAGTTGTTTTGTGTAGATGCACAGCTCCAGAAGGGATCAAGCTCCATCCAGAAACCAGTGTCCATAAACACATGAGCCTCTTCCACTCTGCTTCCAGGGAACTGTCCAGTGCTTTTTAAGAAGATCGTTTTTTAAGTATAAGAATGGAAATTGATGAGTTGACCACCCAACTCAATTAGCATAGACAAACCAATCCTGAAGGAATCGGAGACAAGTAGCAAATAATGTAGAAAAGATAAAGTAGATCTTGTCTCAAACTTGACTTTTGGAGTAAAAAGATTAACTACCAGACAAACTACACAAGAAAAGGATAAGTCACAATGTAAGGAGACGAATGTAATGCTCAGTGACATTTTCAGTTGTAAGCAAACTAAATTGAAGCATCAGAATACTGATTAAAATTGATCAAAGGTAACACACCTTGTAACTTGTTTCCTTGCAATAATATAGAAAGGGATAAAAATAAAAACTAGTTCCATCTACCCAGAAGTAGCAGATGTCTAAGGTGATTTTTATAGGGAAAAGTCTGTCAATCCTTTAACGCATATGTTCTTAACAAAGGGTCTGTAAGCTTGAGTTCAAATGAAAAAAAAATTCTTGTGGAGACATGTTGGTGCAGGTGTGACCTATTTATTAAACAATACACAGTATAGTGTGGACTTAGTAAGGGGTCCGTGGTCTTCACCTGACTGGCACAGGGATCTGTGGAACAAAAAAGGTTAAGAACCCCTGCTTTAAAGAACGTTATTCCCGTGACACCTAATATAGAAGAACCTTGAAAAAGGAACTCTGGAATTTTATGGAAAATATAAATATCAGCACCTGACAGATGGCATGCATATGAGCATGTAACAGTCATCCGTGAGAGACGATTTATGAATTATGAATTATGGCCTTATAATCCCCAAACCTGATCTGAATTTACATCCCCCTTCTTATTTATTTTGTTTCATTTTCATGTAACTTTTGACGTGGTTGGGTTTGAGCTTGGCATTTATTTTCTGTGTCTATCTGTTCTTCCTCAGATCTCCATTTTCCACAAGTCTGTTGGAGTAATTTTAGCATTCACTTGAACAGTTTACCTATTCTTTCTCCGGTGATTACATACATATCTTGGACTGAGTTAACAATAAAATTTACACACTTTGGTGTTTGAGTCACAACACCTAGGGAAGCAGATGTGGCTGGGTTCGAACCCAAGGTAGATGGCCCACGTGCAGTGCTGATGTGCGCAGGGAGTGCTGTGCCATGAAGGGTTGTGCTCTCGTAGGGGAGCCCCACGCACAAGGAGTGTACCCAGAGAGCTGATGCAGCAAGATGATGCAACAAAAAGAGACACAGATTCCCAGTGCCACCGAGAATGCAAGCGGCCACAGAACAACACACAGTGAATGGACACAGAGAGCCGACAATGAGGGGGATGGGAAGGGGAGAGAAATAAATAAAATAAATCTTAAAAAAAAACAACAACACCTGTAACTATTTTATCCTTCCCCTTAGCTGTATGCTGTTGTTGAAATATACTTCTCCAAAAGCCATAGATGGTGCAAATAAAGTGGATTTGGTTTAACAGCAATTTATTTTATTTTTTATTATTTTTTAAAAAGATTTATTTATTTATTTCATTTCTCTCCCCTTCCCCACCCCCATTGTCTGTTCTCTGTGTTCACTCGCTGTGTGTTCTTTTTGTCCGCTTCTGTTGTTGTCAGCGACACGGGAATCTGTGTTTCTTCTTGTTGTGTCATCTTGCTGCATCAGTTCTCTGTGTGTGTGGCGCTGTTCCTGGGCAGGCTGCACTTTCTTTCGCGCTGGGCGGCTCTCCTTACGGGGCACATTCCTTGAGCGTGGGGCTCCCCAATGCGGGGGACACCCCTGCGTGGCAGGGCACTCCTTGCGTGCATCAGCACTGCGCATGGGCCAGCTCCACACGGGTCAAGGAGGCCCGGGGCTTGAACAGCGGGCCTCCCATGTGGTAGACGGACGCCCTAACCACTGGGCCAAAGTCCGTTTCCCATCACCACTTCTACTTTTACACATCGTTATTTAAGGAGATTAGAAAATGTCAAACATAGCCCAGTTAGCACTATGTGCCTGATCGCAAACAAAAAGTTTCTCATGTTTAACTTATTTTGCTTCTCCATGGGCAATTAGGTTACTAAGAGAAAGCTGATCATAGAGGCCAGATGTGAATTAGCCTGCAATTTGACTACAGGGAGACTAATTCCTTAGGAGGATAGAAGATGTGGACTGGAAGAAGTAAAGTGTAACAGAGGCAGATTTGGCTTCTCATCCCAGCTCCATTCTTAGCAGTTATTTGACCATAGAAGACTAACTTACTTTCTTCAGTACCAGTTGCTTCATCAATCATGGGAATAAATAAAAATGGGTCAAACATTGAAACTAGTACAGTAGTTCTGAATTGCTGGTTATCAGAATCAGCAGTGGTTTTGCTCTCTTTTTATCAAACACATACCTGGATCCAGACCTACTGCTGGAAATCAGGTTTCAGCAGGTAAGTGGAGACCCAGCCCATGGTTTCCTGTTGCATCATTCGGTAGAGATTGGCTGGATGGGCTAAACCATAGCTAGCACCATAATTTGAATTAAATAAAGCTTGGCTGGGCACCTCCCTGATAAGAGTGCTAAGTGTTGGAAGAGGCTGTGCAAGAACTACATTTCCATCCCTCTACATCCTAAGAAAGTTGACCTTCCTGGTGATTGTTTTGCTACAGGAATCTGCAAGGCAAAGCCTGGATGTGAATGGCTTAAGAAGCTGAAGGAGCTTAATGAAGTGGTTCAACTATCACTCTTTTCCCAGCATGGCCCTCCCTCTCACCTCTAAGTGAATATCAGTCAAAGACACCAGTATGGGTTTAGACGGAACATTACATTACTACCTCTGTATCCACGTGTGTCTGGATGCAGCTGTGCTTAAGATTAAATGCCACTTTATGCCATGAGGTTGCTGACCAACTGGAAAATGCTGGGTAACAATGGGTGCTTGGCCTCCTGCATCTTCTTTTGTGGTCCCATGGTAATCTTCTCAACCTTGTCATTAGCTGATCATCTTGGGAATTCACCAAATGTGTTCAGAATGGATTTTTATTGCAGACAAATGAGGTGGGTTTAAAAGAATCATCAAAATGTCGTGAATTTCTAATACATTCATATTTTCAATCCTACTTCCTGTTTCAACTTCTCTAAGTAAACTGAGTCGTGACTAATGCAGCAACTGGTCTTATCAAGATAAATTTTCCTTTCCATAGGAATAGAGAAGTGTTTGGGAATCCCAGTTTCCAGTCTTTTCTAGGACAAAGTTTCAGATTTAAATGCTTTGCATGGATCTGTAACACATTCTCTTATGTTTGGTGTTATACCTCATTTATCTTTTTACTATTTCTTTTAACCACTTTATGTCAAGTCAAAGTAATGATGAGATCCCATGGATTGTTGTTCCTACAAAATCTGACAATTTATCACTCAAGCTCTAGACAGCCATTCCAGCCATCCAAATATAACTTATGTTCTCTAAAACCCATGACAAATTAGTTGATAAAACCGACTAGATTAGTAAAATGACCCTTGGTTTCAAGCTTTCTAACATTTCATAATAATTCATGGAGACTACATGCAGTCGTAAGCTTGACAGCTGAGAGAAATCCATAGGGCATTTTGTCTCCCGATGGCAGTGTTGCTTCAAGTGCTTCAGGATCATGGAGAATTTTTGGAACAAAGTTCACATTTTGCAAGACAACAGGAGAGGACCCAGTGTTAAATCTACAGTATATTAAAGACTTGAGCACTGTATCTGGTTGCATATGGTATGCATACAGATGCCAATGCTGTGCTGTAGGAGACACAGGTTGATGTCTTCCAGTGGTGCATATCTAAAAAAAGGAAGATACTATCAAATGCTCATGATTTTGCACAAATTAAATAGGAGAGCACTTGACAAATAGATGATAAAACCAAGAGAGCTTGTTTCCTTAGCTTTAATGAACACAGATGTTTGATTTAGGAAAAAAAGCACCAAATACTTAAATACCTAAAGACAGCCAAAATAGATGAGAAATGAATGTAATGTTGCCTATTTGCTCGATTCTGTTTCTAAATGTCTCTCTTCCATCAAGATGGTAAGGCATGCTCATTTTAAGGAATATATACTGTAGGAGTCAAGCAGTTATTAAAATCTCCAGCCCAAATAATGACCCAATAGCCAGTTTCCTAATGATTACTTTATTCTCATATTTTCCTGTGCATGGGAAAAATAATAATTATAGTGAAATCAAGAAATAGATTTTTAACCTTTCACTTTCCCAGCTGCTGAAAGCAAGTACCATAGAACGAGTTGGCTTAACGATAGGAGTTTATTGGCTTCCCATTTCAGAGGCTAGAAGGTATCTTTCGAATGGCCAGAACCTTTTTCCGGTCCAGTTCTTTTCCGTCATTCGGTAGTCCACGTGGCAACCTCTCCTGGCTTCTTTCTCTTCTGGAGTCCGTTGACTTCCAGCTTCTGGATGTTCTTTGTGGCATCTCTGTGGTAAGGACTCCAATAATAGCCCCATCCAAATGGAGGTGGGTCGCACCTAAACAGAAGTCACCTCATCGAAAGACCCTCTTTAGAATGGGAGGAAGAGATGATATGTGGAGGCGTTTTCGGGACTTGGAATTGTCCTGGGTGATGCTGCAGGGACAATTACTGGACATTTTAGGTCCTCCCATGGCCCACTGGATGGAACGTGGGAGAGGGTGGGCTATGGTGTGAACCATTGACCATGAGGTGCAGCAGTGCTCAGAGATGTACTCACCAAATGCAATGAACATCTCATGATGATGGAGGAGATTGTTGTTATGGGGGAGGAGTGGGGTATATGGGGACCTCATCTTTTTTGAATGTAATATTAAAGAAATAAATAAAGACAAAAAAAAAAGAGACCCTCTTTACAATGAGTTCACACCCTCAAGAATGGATTAAGAAGACAAACTTCTGGCTTAATAGCTCCAAGCACCACATAAAATCTGTTTTTGGAGATCAATGTAGAATCACTTGAGTTGTAAGACATAGACTTAATATACCCTTTAGCTAACTCCCCCAAAGGTCACATAGTAGAAAACCACAGAGCAATATCACCACCGGGATATGGATTACACGTTGATTAGTCCAGGCACAAAACATTCTATTCTCACCAGGAGCCTTCCCACTGATTGCATTCTTATAGCCTCACCTTCCCTCTTGCCCCAGCCCCTTCTAAACCATGGTTTAACTCCTATAATCTTGTCAAATAAAAAGTTATGAATGAAATCATGCCATGTGTAATCTTTTGGTGTTTGCATACTTCTCTGGAGGTCTGTCTACACCATTATGTGGGTAAATAGTTAATTCCCTTTTAATGCTGAAGAGTATTTCCTGGTGTAGATATTCTACAGTTGAACTCTTCACCCATTGAAGATACCTTGGTTTCCACTTTGAGGTGGTTACACATAAGCTGTTACAAACATACCTGTACAAGTGTTAGCATAAACATAAGTCTTCACTTCTCTGGGACAAATGCCTTCAGATATGACTACAGGGTTGTATGGTAGTTCCATGTTTTAATTTTTAAGAAACTGCCCAACTGTGTTCCAGTGTAGCTGTAAAATTTGACAATTCTCCTGGCTATGAATCATTTTCTCTGTAGCTTCTCCAGCATTTGGTGTTTTCACTACTTATTTTAGCTAATTAGGAGGAGTGCAGCAACACAATTTAGTGTCTAATTTCCATTTTCCTAATGGGTAACGAACACTTTCATGTTTTCTTCATCTATTTTTCCTTTGGCATTCATTTTCAGGCCTTCTGCCCATTTTCTATGTAGGTCTCTTTAACTGAATTTTTAGAGTAGATCTTCTAGATGCTAGTCCCTGGTTCAACATGTCTTGTGAATATGTATGCCAGTCTGTGACTTATCATCATCCTTAAAAAGTTATTCCCTGAACAAAAGAGCTTAACTTTGAAGTACAGTTTATCATTTTCCCCTGTGTGTGATGCTTTTGTCAATTCTAAGAATTCCTGACTTAGATCCTAAAGATGTTGTTTTTCTAATGCTTTATGTTTGTTTTGTGTTTAAGTTCATGATTGCTTTTGAGTTATTTCATAACATGTGAAACTTAAGTCAGGGGCTTCTGTGTTTTCTTTTCCATTGGAGTTCCAGTTTCTCCAGAATATCTTTCCATTGCATTGCTTTTGCACTTTGATCAAGTCAACTGGGGATAGGTGTGTGGGTCTATTGCTTAGTTCTTTATTCTATTTAAATATGTGGTTCCACAAACGCCACAGGAGCTGAATTACTCCAGCTACAGCAAGTCTTGAAATTAGGTATACTGATTGCTCGCACTTTATTCTTCAAAATTGCTTAGCTCTTCTGGTTACTTGGTTTATTCATAAAAATTCTAGAGTAATCCTGTCTACATCTATGACATATCTTGCTAGGGTTTTGACAGAAACTGGCTCACACCTATATAGCAACTTCGTGGAAATCTACATTTCTACAGTATTATGTCTTCAAATCCATGAATCAAACTTGTGAATTTATTTAGATCTTTGATATCTTTCATCAGCATTTTAAGGTTTTCAGCCTATGAGTCCTGTATGGTTTTTTTGTTTTTATTTATGCCTAAGCACTTTACTTTTCTTATTTCTATAGTATTTTGGTGTCTATGTATTCCTTGTTGTATAGAGAAATTTTATATTGGTGTGTTTATCCTGCATATTGTGACCTTTCTGCACACTTATTAGTTCTAGGAATTCTGTAGATGCTTAGGTATTTCTACATAGACAATCTCGTCCTCTGAAAGCAGGAATAGTTTTATTTCTCACAGATTAGCCTTATATTTCCTCTCCTCACCTAGTTCACTGTCTAGAACTTCTAGTACTCCATTGAAGAGCAGAGCTGAAGGAACAGTCTTACCTTGTTCCTGATCCTAGGATGAAAGTATTCAGTTCTTTCACCATGAAGTGTAATAGTATCTGTAAGAATTCTGTTGAGCCTCTTACGCTGAAGTAGTTTCCTTCTATTCCTATTTCTCTGATGATTTTGAACAGGGATTTTTTTTCTCTGTCTTTAATTCCTTTGTCTTGTTAATATGGCAGTGTTATTTTTGTTTTCCAAATGTTGAATCGGCATTGCATTTCTGGAATAAACACCACGTGGTCATGTTACATAGCTTTTGACATACCATACTTTATATGCATTGTATTTGCTAGTACTCTAAGGTTTAAGCTCATGAGGAATGCAGTCTAGTTCTTTTATATTCTTTGGTTTTGATATCAGATTGACTGATTTCATAAGCGTATTAAATCAGTAAGTGTATAGAAAACATGCAGTACAGTATGATCTATGGAGAAGGGCCTTTGGGGATAAATTCCTGTTCAAACACTACTTATATAACTACTGAATTCCTTGAGCACTTGTGCGTCAACTTCCTCAAGCAGGAAAATGGAGTACCTTGTATGTAAGGTTGTATGAAGAGTAAGTGCTTTAGACTTACTCTATACTTATGTGTTTGTTAGTAATAAAATATTTGACATATGGCAACTGTTTTACATATTAGCACCCCATTTTTATCTTTGATCTTCTATGAAGTAGAATGATCAGATTAACACTTAACTCACAAAATATCTTCAATGACTGATAACACCAGAAAGTACAATTTTCACACCTGCTCTTTAATGAATTTTTGCTTAGAAATGGGCAACTCTTTCTCTCTAGAGGGTACATTTGTGAATGCAAATTTTTTAAAATTTTTATTTATTTATTTTTGTTTCTCTTCCTTCCCCCTCCCCCACCCTGTGACTGTTCTCTGTGTCCATTTGCTGCATGTTCTTCTTTTGTCCACTTCTGTTGTTGTTTGTGGCACGGGAATCTGTGTTTCTTTTTGTTGCACCATCTTGTGTCAGCTCTCTGTGTGTGCGGCGCCATTCTTGGGCAGGTTGCACTTTCTTTTGTGCTGAGTGGCTCTCCTTACGGGGTGCACTCCTTGCGCGTGGGGCTCCCCTATGCGGGGGACACCCCTGCATGGCACGGCACTCCTTACGTGCATCAGCACTGCGCATGGGCCAGCTCCACACGGGTCAAAGAGGCCCGGGGTTTGAACTGTGGACCTCCCACGTGGTAGATGGACGCCCTAACCACTGGGCCAAGTCCACTTCCCTGTACATGTAAATTATAATCTATATTTAATGTTTTGTGATGCTTCTGGGGGAGAAGCAAGCAAAACAACAACAAAAAAATTAAAAATAAGAGCTCGAATATATTATTTCACTGTTTCACTTTATATGACTTTCAAGTTTAAGTGCTTATGAGCTTTCCATAACTTACATGTTTGAAGAAGAGTAGAGCTATCTCTTTGCTATTGATTTTATTTTTACACTTCATCTTCTTGACTCAAAGATAACCACGAGGTAGGTTAGACAACTGAAAATCAAATATTGCATAAGGTTTCTATTTTTCAAGTAGGAATAAAAATTAGAAAAATATGTCATCTCAGATGAATTGTTATTCCTCCACTTAATACCAATTTTTTTCTTCTCTCCTCTGTTGGAAAATTTTGATTCCACCTTTCCAATGCCACTGCCATATGCCATTCTCACCTGTCTTGTGGATTGTTGCAAGATGCTTGTTGCCATTGCTGAATCCAACCTCTCTCTGTTCAGAAACGTTCAAACCAGCATTTCCCCTTGCCAAAGGGCCCTCTAAGGCAGTATTTTAGCATTCGGATTCCTGCAGGAAACAGAACCTGAGGTTTGAAATCCACCTGAAAAGCAGCATGTTCTGTGCCTGGAAACTAAAAACCTTCATTTTTTATTTTTATTTTTATTTTTATTTTTTAAAGATTTATTTATTTATTTCCTTCCCCTTCCCCTCTGGTTGTCTGTTCTGTGTCTATTTGCTGCGTCTTCTTCTTTGTCTGCTTCTGTTGTTGTCTGTGGCATGGGAATCTGTGTTTCTTTTTGTTGCGTCATCTTGTTATGTCAGCTCTCCATGTGTGCGGCACCATTCTTGGGCAGGCTGCACTTTCTTTCGTGCTGGGCGGCTCTCCTTACGGGGCGCACTCCTTGCATGTGGGGCTCCCCTATGCGGGAGACACCCCTGCGTGGCAGGGCACTCCTTGTGCGCATCAGCACCGCGCATGGGCCAGCTCCATACGGGTCAAGGAGGTCTGGGGTTTGAACCCGGACCTCCCATGTGGTAGACGGACGCCCTAACCACTGGGGCAAGTCTGCTTCCCACTAAAAACCTTTTAAAAATAGGAATAGCTGTATTTCCCTGCAAAGCATTTTTGTGTGTGAAATCCTACTGAGATAGTGCAAATATCAGAATTTCAGATAACATAGATTAAGTTTAGCGAATGATACTGATTATTACCACTTTATACTTTGCTAAAATGTAAATCTCCTCTTTTGGTTTATTTAAAGTCATCTCGACTTTCAAGGAATGACACAAAGTTACCTCATCTTTACAATCAAATCCAGAAACTTATTGTTTTGCAAAAATGGTGGAATTGGCCTGAGCGTTTGCCTCATTTTAGATTACCGGTACTTCATCTCTGGCTATTGAAATTCTAATGATATTTCAAAAACCATTTTGGGTTCACTTCCTCCACTAAATCCTGCCTTACCACTTCACTCTTGAAGGTCCCAACCTTCTGAGAAATCTTGTATTCTAACTTTTCAACACAAAATATATTTATTCATGCATCTTTATTTTGCTGCTGTGGGTACTATAATACTTAATTGTAAGATTTCCAAAACCTGTCCACAGGTTACCTGGCCACTGGAGAACTGTTTATATATGCTTTGTGAGACAGCTCTTCATGCGTTGTCCTTTTCCCTCTATAATCTTTACTCATGAATAACCTGCCTAACAGTGGTGACAAGAGCATGTTGGCTTATAAGTCGCTGAAAAAAAATCAAGTTCATGAAGTTGGCAGACAGGCTGGCTTTTCAAGGTTTCAGTATTCAGGTTGGGTCAGTAAAACTCCCTGTCATGGCTGAAAATAAACAATGTGCGCTGCAAAAAAAATGTTTTCAGAAGAAATTAAGGAAAGACAGCTTCTACCTCCTGCCTGTTTTTCCTCGATAGTTGAAAGAAAGGAAGTATTTTACACTGAATACTTCACTGAAGTAGCAGTAGGAAAGTCTCTTATTTATTTATTTGAAAAGAACTTTCCTTCCCTGCTTATCAAGCTGTCATATAGGAAATTAAAGCTCCTGCATGTGCTATCAAGAGCCCAGAACTTCCATTTGATGCTAGGCATTATGTTTTTCTCTAGTGCTTAAGGAATATCATTATCATCTTTATCCAAGCCATGAATAGCATCTAAGTGTTTGATTGGACTTGACTTTTAAAGTCACCTTATCTTACTTATGAAATCACAGATGCCAAAGAATCCTGAGTTCCTATATGGAAAGAGCTCAGCTGGATTCCGTTGTCCCAGAAAATGGTTGATATTTACATGACTGCCACCAAGTCTGACATTAGCTACCAGTTAATGTGCTCACAGTGTGATGGTTCCGCTAAGATCATCCCTGTCCCAAACTGTGCCCCCTAGGTAAATATCATCTTGGTAGTGTTTCTGAGTTTGTGAAGAAAAACTATTACACAAAGGTAATCTACCTTGAATGAATAGGATTTAGGCTAGCTGAATTTTGAGCATGTTGTGGTATACATCAGGGTCCCTGGAGGACACTGGGCTCTTCACGGTAAATAGTAGATATAATTCAAAATTCCAAAACCAAATATATACTAAAAAGATTTTCTTTTTAATTTTTATTTTTTCATTCTTTATTTTTTTTTCAATGTTACATTAAAAAAATGTGAGGTCCCCATATACCACCCCCTTCCCCCGCTTCTCCCACATTAACAACCTCTTTCATCATCATGGCACATTTATTGCATTTGGTGAGCACATTTTGGAGCACTGCTGCACCACATGGATAGTGGTTTACATTGTAGTTGACACTCTCTCCCATTCCACCCAGTGGGCCATGGCAGGACATACAGTGTCCAGCATCTGTCCCTGCAGCACCACCCAGCACAACTCCAAGACCTGAAAATGCCCCCACATCACATCTCTTCTTCCCTCTCCCTGCCCTCAGCAGCTACCATGGCCACTTTCTCCACATCAATGCTACAATTTCTTCCATTAGTAATCACAATAGTTCCTTTTTGTACAGACAAAACACTAACTCTAAAATGCCAACTTGCACCTTGATAAAATATACTGAAACCCTTCATTTTGCCTGTTCTTAGTGAGCAAAGCTAGACATAAGATCTATATACTAGCACTAATATTTATTATTGGGCATGCAGAGCATGTCAGATTAAAAATCCCAAGTTATTTGCTTTAATTTAACTTATGTCATCCATTTTGTTCTATAAATACATGCAAATATTTAATTGTATTTTGTGGTTATGAATGGACACGGTAGTCAAATAATATTCCTTGGATTATATCTACATAATACCTATATAAAACAAACAAAACTATATAAGGGGAAAAATAAAGTAGAACTTGGTCATATTTAAACGTTTTAGACTCTGGCACAAATGAGAACTGCATGTCTATGATCGAATATTCTTCCACAGTCTTTGATAATATGACATTAATAACTTATGTAGAAGATGAGTATAGAAATGCCACTTAAGTGATAGCTATAAAAAAGAATTTTATAATGGCAAACATACCTCCAAATGGCTTCCTTCCCCCAATTGATCAAGACTATTGATCACTGTTGTCTGAAAACATTGAATACCGTAATGCAATTCATTTCTTCTCTGGTGGCGTTGCATAAATAAATTCAATGTTGTGATTTTGATTGAATTATAAAATGGAAAGTAGTTGCTGCCATCTGCTCCCAATAGGTTGGCTCAAAGGGAAGGCAACACAGAACTTACAAAATAAAGGGACAGAGAGAGAGGCACAAGAGAGGAGATAAACATGGAACCAGGGGACTCATATATTCTGGAACTGAGAGCATCTACCCTAGTTTCTACCTCGTATTTATTGGAAACTACTAAGCAGCTGTTTTCCATTAGAACAGCAATATCATCTACAATAATTGGGAACAGCTGCAACATCTAATACCTGCAACATCTACAATAGAACAGGTGTAACATTTACAATAAGGAACAGGTAAGCCAGTTTCCCACAACAAGTAGTAGATGCTTGATAAATTGTTTCAAAACTTCTGCTGTTGTCATGACAAGTTCTTCATTGAACTAGCACTGAATCAGTAGATTTTAAAAGCTTTACTCTATCCTTATGCCATGTTGAAGATAACTGACCCTCTGCTCCCATCCCCTGAAACCCACTCTAAGGGCTCTCCAACCCCTTATCCTGAGGAAGAGAGGTCAATGAAGCTGGTGGCGAGATGGAAGAGGACATCTGCTAAGGCAGAAGCTGAAGTTCAAAGGACCCTTGGGTCACATGGAACAAATAATGGCTCTTCTCCTTTCCATCCACTCAAATTCTATAAATGTGTGTCTCCTTATTTTCCCAATCTGGATTTCTCAATTTCTAACTCTTGACCCTTTTTGAGCACTTAAATAGTTTGTCATAAGAAGGGGCAATTCAGGTTCAAGTCGACTTGCGAATAGGAATTCATTCCACAAAAGAATGTTTAAACTCTCTGCAAAGGGCATGAGGGATTAAGTCCAATTGTTTCCAACTTCTCACTAACTGGGATGTTTTTGTAAACTCTTTGTCTCTCTCCTAGCAAAAATACTTTGGGAGAAATTTCTCAGGTAAGATGCCCAAAATGTAATCCCAACCTACTCGCTAATTTTGTAGTGAAAGAGCTTCAAGAGGAGATCTAAATTACTTTAGGCTCTGGAGCGGGCAAGATATGGCATGGGTCTATTCCCTATTTTTTTGGTTAAAATAAAAACTTGACCAAATTTTGTTCAGTCAGTTTCATTGGGTCAACTCATGAATTGGGGATATGCTAATCACCACGATGCAGAGAGGAATTCTGCTGAACAAAGAAAACAGGCTCTTATAGACACAAAGGGAATGCATTGGGAGGAATGTCCACTGGTTTATGCAGACTAGAGCTCATCATATGGTTAGTAACCTAGCAAGGAGGTTAACTGACTGAATAGAAAATTGGTGGTAGCTGACTGGCTGACTTAAATTCTGTTTTTTGGGGCAAGCTAGGCCTTTACAGGGAACAGAAACATAATTAGATTTTGTTTTTTTTGGACATGGGGCTGACATGAGTTTCTCCATGTTGGGTCTACTAAATATTATTTACTATCAATCTTTAAGGTCTCCACAAGACTTGGTTTGGGAGTGAGCAGTCTTGTCATTAAACATTAACTTAATTTTGTAGAGTGATTCATTTTGGGTTGTATATACCAATAGAAACCCAATAAACATCTTTAAAAACCTCCCTAATACGACCAACAATTGTGGAGGCTATCTCTTGGTACCAGTCTATAGCTGTCTATACCAAGTGACAAACCATTAATCCATACAAATCCTCTCCAATTACATATCTCAGTTTTTCAACATGAAATTTGCACTCACCAACAAATCCCTGCTAAATTAAATATCTGAGTTTTTCCAACATGAAGTTTGCACTCGCCAATAAAATCCCTGCTATATAAGGCCTATCTGCTGGTAAGATGGCACAGAAAAATTTGATCATGTGTCTAATACCAGATGTTCTATTTAGATCAACAAGAATTCAAAATCAATTGCAATGTTTGCAAACAATGAAACAGCTTGCTTACGGCCTGAAAGCATTTAAATGTTAAAATGGCATATTAGATCATTTTCTCAAACATGGCATAAAACCTAGTTTTATCCACTCAGAGCTTTCTGTGGAAGTAAATTGGAAATGGAAATGAAGGGATATGCTGTGCACAATCAATGAGTATCATTTTAAGGTGGCAGCTCTCCTTTAAAAGGAAAGCAAACAATGATTTTTAAGACTGTAGAATATGAAGTTGTGTTGTAAAATGGAATCTTGTTCCATCATTTAAATGAATACCATGAGGGCATTTTCCTTTCCTTTCTGAAACTAGGTGAAAGCAAATCAAGTGCAAAATATTATTCTTTTCACATGTATTTTTTCTATAATGACATGGTCTCATAGGTAAACATGCTTCCAGATTCTTAGTATCTCTGATATCACCTGATACTTTATTTCTGACAGGATGGACCTGATTTTTGACATTTGTTTGGTTTTGTATTTACCACTCTGGTGAAGAGGCTGGATTCCTAATTCTCTACTTTTCTAGGATTCTTGCCAACCTTTCTACTCCACGGCCTTCTGTAGGGTCCTTGTTCATATGTGATTCCAGACCTCTGGGTTATATGGTGTACCTGACCAAAGCCAGGCCAACCCCAGCCCCTCCCTGGGCCTCCCCGCAGATTGGAAAGAAGCAAGACATCTGGCAATTCGACTTCTCACCCTAGGGCAGGGGTTCTTAACCAGGGCTCCATGGAAAGATTTCAGCGGGTCTATGAGCTCGAATTGAAAAAAATCAACTTATCTTTATTTTCTCTGACCTCTAAACCGAAATCTAGCATTTTCTTCACTTGTGAATGGATGCAGTAAATTATAGTAGTATTCAATTCATAAGCCATTATACAGTTGTTGCGAATTAGAATTGTTTATGCTCATCCACACTTGGAAATTACGGTAGTTGTTAGACCTGATGCCAGTTGAGGGTCATAAAAGTATCTGCTGCTGCATTCTGAGAAAGGCATCTGTGGTTTTCACCTAACTTGCAAAGGGGTCCACAGAAAAAAAAGGTTCAGAACCCCTGTTCTAGGGAGATACCAGTTCTCCAGTGCGAAAGAATGAGTAAAATCAGTTGACCAGTTTGATAGGAGGTACTGTAAGGAATAGTGTATCAAGTTTCAATGTGCACGATGCTCCCTGAAGATCTTAAAATGCAGGTTCTGACTTGAGGTAAACCCTGGAAACTGCATTTCCAATAAGCCCCAGGTGGGGCTGATCAGGCCAGCCCAAGATCTGCTCATCGAGTAGCAAAACTATAGCCACTTATGGAGGCTGCAAACTACTTAATCTAAGACCCCACCGGGGATTTCTCCATAGCCCCTCCAACCCATTATAATTGAATTGGTTTGGTAGCAGGGAGCAGAACTGCAAATGTAAGACCAAATACACAGGAACTCCATGTCCTGTCTTGGCAAGTTAGTCCACTTCATCTTCTGTAAC
This sequence comes from Dasypus novemcinctus, assembly GCF_030445035.2. Lineage (NCBI taxonomy): Eukaryota > Metazoa > Chordata > Mammalia > Cingulata > Dasypodidae > Dasypus > Dasypus novemcinctus. The sequence continues at coordinate 5,414,206 of NC_092216.1, read as the reverse complement.
ATGTGGGATGATTACAAACACTCCCCTTAAAAGTTGTGTTCAATGGACATTCTTGTAGAGTTCTTTTAAAAAGTGCCCGGGACACACCAAGAAATTAATATTGCTTACCATTATCCCTTAAGACTTTAATTTGTTCTGATGAAATTACCAAAGAGATACTGGTAATGAAACTAAATGAATTAACCTTGAATATGATTTAAAAACTACTTAATCTTGCCCCCATAATAGGACTTCAAATGAACTCATATTAAAATTGAATACAAATTTATTTTAAATGCCTATTGTCTCATTCTATCTACAACACACATCCTAGGTTTTGTGATGTGACAATTGAATAGAGCTTGTTTTTTAGCTACTGTATGGAAGAGTTGACACTTTGCAAACTACCATTTACTGTATTCATCTTCATAAATTTAACATACATGCAAGCATGTGTACTTCTAAAAATGAGCAGAGATTGGTAAGAACTTTTATATAAAGAAAATGGCACTTAATTCCTGCTGTGTCTAACAACTTGAGCATATTCTTAATTTATTTAGTACTTAAGCACATTGTGGTTTTTCCATACCACGGAGTACTACTCAATAATAAAATGAATGAGCAATTACTTGCAACCACTTGATATTCTCCAGGGAATTATGCTGAGTAGGGGAAAAATACTATCACAAGGTTATAAACCGTGACTTCACTTACGTAACATTCTTGAAATGACACTTATGGAGATAAATGCATCAGTGTCTGCCAGGGCTTAAGAAGGTAGCGGGTTGAGAGGAAGGTGGATGTGTCTATAAAAGGAAGGAATTCTGGGGTGATGGAAATGTTCTATATCTGGACTAAGTTAATGCCGATATCCAGCTTTTGACTTAATGTGATTTTCCAAGATGTTAGCATTGGGAAAATTGGGGTAAAAGGGCGACGGACTGTTTGTATTATATCATACTTTCACATTTGAGTCAAATTAGGTCAAAATAAAATATTTAACTAAAAAAAACATGAAATATGAACTGATCACTGGAAAAAAAAATTGTAACAAATGTAAATGTTGAAAAATATCTTCTCTTGGGATTACTAAGAATGCTTATTTTGATTAGGCCTTGTCTTAAATTTGACCAGGTCCCTTTCTGAAAATACAATGTAACAGTTCACATAACAGTTTAAAATTGACTCAAAGCTCTCCCTTGTCCAATTCTTTTAAAAAAAAAATCAGTTCCAAGAATGATTTTTTAAGAGTATATTGTGTGGGGTTGAATGGGACCTCATATATATATTTTTTTAATGTAATATTATTACAAAGTCAATTTAAAAAAACGAGTATATTGTGGGGTAAAGGACCAAAATCATGTGAATTATATGCATGAATACACACAGGAAAAGATGAGAAGAAAGAAAAATTAACAAGCCAGGAGACAGGGAAAAAATAACCTTCAAGGGTCCTTCATCAATATATTTAAGTACACTTTTTCAGAGACAGTAGACACAATTACCATCAAAAGAACTGGCTGCACAAGCAGGAAGACAAATATACAGATTGAAAAGCTGACAATGAATCCATAGCATGGTGGTATCTGAAATACAAAGTTAAGGGGTTATCAACAAGTCACAACATCTCAGCTTACACAAAACTTTCTCTTATAACCCATGAATTTTCACCAGGGAAGACATTTCACTATATGATGAAGGGAATATAAATGGTTAAGTCTTCAAAATGCATGTTTTGTTGTAGAATTTTAGAATTTTTCTTAGAGGAAAAATGCTAACCCATGCATGAATGGATAGGTGAAAACAATACAAAGAATTCAATGAAATGTTGAAGTTCAATAACTTGTAGAGAAACAGAGCTTTGCCTAAAAGATGAGAAAACATGTTACTCAATGAAGGCTGAAATAAAAGGCAGAGATCACCTAGATCTGTCTGTCTAGTTGGGTACCACTGTGCATGTTCTATGATGTGGGAAGTCAGTCCAAGACAGGGCTTCCAAATTGCTCTTGAGGGGCATGGGGCTTGTTCAGTGAGCTTATTGGCTTGTCTCCAAAGCATCTGGTAGGACTTGGCCAAATGGTGCTTGGCCAGATGGTGCTGCAGGCTTTAAGGGTGGGTGGGGACATGGCAGATTTCCAGGGACCCTGTGGCCAGTAGGAAGCCAAAGGTATCCAGGGCCAGAATTGGAGCCTGCCAATTCAAGAGGGCTATCATCTACAGTCAAGGCAGACAGCCATGCCTATCCACCAGGGCCATTGTCCATGGCCAAGGTGGGCAGCCATGCCCATTTGAGAGGGCTGTCACCTATGGCCAAGGCGGGGTGCCGTGCCCATCCACCAGGGCCATTGTCCATGACCAAGGTGAGCAGCCATGCCCGTTTGAGAGGGCTGTCACCTACGGCCAAGATAGGCAGCCATGCCCATCCACCAAGGGCATTGTCCGTGACCAAGGTGGGCAACCATGCCCATTTGAGAGGACTGTCACCTATGGCCAGGGTGGGGTGCCTTGCCCATCCACCAGGGCCATTGTCCATGACCAAGGTTGACAGCCATGCCCATTTGAGAGGGCTGTCACCTATGGCCAAGGTGGGGTGCCGTGCCTGTCCACCAGGGCCATTGTCCATGGCCAAAACGGGCAGCCATGACCATTTGAGAGGGCTGTCGCCTATTGCCAAGGCAGGCAGCCATGTCTGTCTACCAGGGCCATTGTTCACGGCCAAGGTAGGCAGCCATGCCCATTCAAGAGGGCCATCATTCACAGCCAAGGTAGGTAGCCATGCCGGTCCTCCAGAGCTGTCACCCATGGCCAAGGTGAGCAGCTGTGCCTGTCCACCAAGGCTGTCATCCATGGCCAAGGCCGGCAGAAGCCACAGCCAAGGATTTTGACAGGGCGAGCAGCCTCTAGGGCACATGAGCTAGCATCAAGAGGCGACAGATCCCAAGTGCCGGTCTGCTTTGAATCAGATAATCTGTGCTTCCACTTTACCCCTCAAACAACTCTGCTTGTTTAAGAAAAGGTCAGGTTGAGAGAGCGTTAACTAGAATGAGAGTCGAAGAAGAGCATCTTCTAAAATGTGCTGTTTAGATCATCAGACTCAACTTTAATCTGAACTAAATGCTTAGGTAAGAATTTCTTTAGCTAATAATAGAGGATGGAGGCACAGATATTGGACACAAAGAAATCAATGTATTTTCCCCACTGATGAAATGTAACGTTAGCTCATTTGGGAATATTAATGGACATTGTAAAACAGCTGGGCTTCTAATCTGCTTCATTTCATAGCAGAAATTATTCCTTATATTTCATTATAACATTCCATGTGCAAATACATTTGTTTACTGATAGTCTTTTGAAGGTTGGCTCAAGAGTCACTGAACATATATGCCATTTTCAAATAGATGGGAGAGCTTTAAATACTCATTGACTGTTGGGAAATGAACTTGGCCCAGTGGTTAGGGTGTCCGTCTACTACATGGGAGGTCTGCGGTCAAACCCCGGCCCTCCTTGACCCGTGTGGAGCTGGCCCATGCAGAGTGCTGATGCGCGCAAGAAGTGCCCTGCCACACAGGGGTGTCCCCCACGTAGGGGAGCCCCACGCGCAAGGAGAGCCGCCCAGCGTGAAAGAAAGTGCAGCCTGCCCAGGAATGGTGCCGCCCACACTTCCCGTGCTGCTGACGACAACAGAAGAGGACAAAGAAACAAGACGCAGCAAAAAGACACAGAGAACAGACAACCGGGGGAGGGAAGGGGAATTAAATAAATAAATCTTAAAAAAAAAAAACACTTTAATAAAATTAAAAAAAATACTCATTGACTGTAATTTATATATACCTTTATGCACAGAATACAATATGTCTCTTGTGAACTTGTTTTCGGTCTTGCAATGGAAGATCACACCCTAACTTCAGTGCTAATTGGGCAACTTATTTTTCTAATCCTTTCTAGTTGTCCAACTCTCTGAGGAAATAATTTATCCATCAACTTTGTAAATTCGCACTAAATTGAAAGCGTTTTCAATGAGATGTTATCGCTAATCATTCCATAACTACTTTCACTTACATATAAAAATGGTTTTCCCTCCAAACCTGCTGTCTTTGAGTCATGTTTCCCAGAATATTCATTTTAAGTCCACAACAGCATGGGGACAATGAAATGTGACCCCGCCTATATTTAAATGAAGTTACTAATCTAAACTGTACTGAGTTATTTTCTTTTCATCCCATTTCTGATGGTAGCACAAGATTGTGATTTTGCCATACCGTTGCGTTGAACATTTGCAGATAGTTAAAAAAATGGGGACTCTTGAGTTGAATAGTTGGCTCCAATAAAAAAAGCAGGGGAGACTCAAAACACAAATTAAATAGATCGAATGGATATATGTATAAAACTTTACATTCTGACAGTCTGAAATATACCTTGTCAAGAGAATTTGCCAAGTCCAGGTCCAATGGAATATCCACCAGTATTGATCACTTAGTCACAAGTACCACAAACAACATTCTCTACTCTCAAAACAATATGACTAGAAAGTGTTAGCAAATACTAGAAATGAACAGGCTTTGTGCTTATAAGAAGCTGGCGTTTGTGCAAGATTTAACAGAAGGAAAAACATGTAACTAATGTGGCTGAATATGTGCAGGTGGGAATGAGGTGGGAGAAAATGGCATAGGGGTAGCAGCGAAGGAACATGATGAGACTGAATGGAAGTTTACTAAGTATTCATTGTTGTGACTGCGAGTTGGCCGTAGCAAAAAACTGGTTTTGCTTAGGGGGCACTTGGCCAGGCTTGCATGGGAGGGGAAAACTTGCAAAAAGATACCTTGGAGAGTCAGCGGTGGGGTGGAAGATCATACCAGAAAGTGGGCAGAGCAAGGGAGATCCGAGTAGTAGAGGAGGAAAATGGGAGGGTGGACTTGGGGGTCTCCAGGTAACATTTCTTCAGCAGCACAATGAAGGCTGAGTTGGTGCCAGAGGGCTGCGGTGGTTTCTCTCACCTGCGTGTAGATGCACTTTTGCAGGGGAGACTCAAAACACAAATTATGTAGATCGCATGGATATAAAACTTTACATTCTGACAGTCTGAAATATACCTTGTCAAGAGGCCTGTGTGCTTTTCCTCCACTGATTCCCACCTTCTAAATGACAAGCTTGCATGAACCAAATGAAAGAAGGGGTGGTTTTCGTTTGATAATGTCTGTCTTGCATGATGCATTTTCCTGGAGAACTCAATTTAAAATTCCAGGAAAGATTCCCCACTCAGATGTCAAAGGGCTATGGGTAATGAATGTGGGTAGTAGCAATAGAACACTGACTAAAATGGGTAAGGCATCACTTACATCTTTTTTTTTCTTCTTCAGGTTTTCATTAATTTGGTAACCTACAATTTTCAGTTGATGCTGAAAGTATACCCTGTCTATATAACTAATGACCCTCTTATTCTTCCATCAACTTCGTGAACAGAAAGGCTTCCGAAGGTGTCCTATTTTCATACCGTTCTAGCAGATCCTTTTGTCAGTGATACAGTGCAGATAAATACCAGTGTCAAAACGGAAGAAAAATACCCGTGGCAAACAACCTCTGCCCTAAACTGCCATGAAACTTGGGTATAGACAAAGTGAAATGATGGAGTTTAAAAATAGCCTTTCTGTTTTTCGAGTACAATCTATGAAATTTCTACCAGGGGAAAGATTTTATGTCGTATACACACTTATGCCAAAGCCTTTGAAAATCTTTTTTTTTTTTCCTCCATTCATTCACATGGTACATTTATCAGTCAAAGGAGTGCTGATGCAAAATACCATAAATGGGTTGGTTTTTATAAAGGGTGTTTATTTGAGGTAAAAGGCTACAGATACCAGGTCATAAAGCATAAGTTACTTCCCAAAGTCTATTTCCACGTGTTGGAGCAAAATGGCTGATGATGTCTGCCAGGGTTCAGGCTTCGTGGGTTCCTCTCTTCCCGGGGCTCGATTCTCTACAGGCTTACCTGCTCTGTTCCTCTTTGTGCTCTTTCCAGGCTCCAGCTCAAAACTCTAACTCCTGTGCCTTGTCGTTCTCTCTTTGAGTCCCTGTCTACCAAAGACCAAGGGGGCGGGGAGGCATAGCTCTAATGATGTGGCCCAATCAAAGCCTTAATCATAATTTCATCAAGTAAAAGTGAAGCCTCTGAATCCAATATAATCTAATCTGCCCAGAGGGACAGACCAGTTTACAAACATAATCCAATAAGCATTTTTGGCATTCATAAACAATATCAAATTGCCACATGTGGATGTGATAATTGGTTTGCTGAGATGATTTATTCTGTACCAAAAAAGTCATAAAGGTATCTTGGCTATTTGTCTGGACTATTTTCAGTCTATTGTCATTCAATGATTATACATGGTTCATAACTTGTCAAATTACCCATGATCATAATTAGATCTAGAACGTAATGAAGTTCTAGACTTAACAGTATTAAAAACATGCATTTAATACGTATATAAAAGGTGTTTCATACAAACCCATTTAGTGTCAGATACATCTCGTAGAAATTGACTTTATCTTTCAAACTAGTTGGTTTTGTTACTCATATTTATATATAACTTCTGTCACGGAAGAAAAAGAATTCCTTCTAACATTTTCATTTTATTTCATTTCCGGCAGTATTCTGATTTATTTTGGACCTGAATCCACAAAGTTATAACTATTTTCAAACTGAAGGCAATAACTAGATTTTTGTATATTGCTCTCAGAAGCTTTAAGACTAGAGTTCTAACTTTTACCATTACAACTCATTTATAACCCATTTATTGCATTAGCACTTAATTACAGACATGCATTTTAATGGGAGAGAGCTGGTCATAAAAATCAAGTGATTGTGACTTTTTACTTAAAGATAATCATTGAGACCCACAGGGGGCCCCAAAGAGAATCTCATTCAGACCAATGACGGCATATTCCGCGGGGAATATGGAGATTTCATCTTTTCCGAAATTATACAAGTTTATAAAGAAATATTTTTCTAAAAATGTACAATGCAAGTTTGGCCTAGGGCCCTCCATTTTGACCCCCACTGATAAGTTATTAGATACAAACTATGCTTTCTAGTCACGAGATGCATATTCAATTTTCCTCATATTTGCTCAGTGTTCCACGAAGCAGGCTTCCTAAAATCCATTTTCTCGATGCACCAATGCCTCTACCCCTTGTGAAGCATCTTCCTGTGACCTGGTGCTGATAGGTGGTGACCCATTTTCTGGCTCCATTCCAACATGCTGGGCAGAATTGTACAGTTAGTCATAACCTGAGCAGGTATAAAATGAGGACAATTACACAAGGTGCATTTTCTCTCCTATCATGGGAATTATACTTAACAGCTCCACATTTGAGAAGTCCCTACCGAGGTGAGTGGCATCTTTCAGGGACCAATAAGTGAGAAACTGTTCTATCAGTATTATTTTACCATAATCTACCCTCTACTCATCAAAATTGAGGACACATCTATTTCAGGTATAGGAATACATATATCTCAATTTTCAACTTTGAACTAAGATCTCTGGAGCTTGTTTCTAAGGACTAAAATGAATACCAATATTTTTTAAAGGATAGAAGCAGCAAACAAAATGCTTATCATACATGCTATAAGAAAGAATAATGGAATATCTTCTTGTATGTATTAGCAGTAAATCGTATCTACATATCTATTTGTAATGCAGGGTTTTATGGAAATCAAGGATTAGCTAGGAATTATGAACTTTATATTGTAGATGAAAACTGTGAAATGATATGCCCCAAATGCTCCCTGGCTAGGATCAGTTGCAGTTTACAAACTTAAGAGCATATAGGAGAAAGATGGTTGGGTAATTGTGATGAGTTGGAATATTTGTAAACTTTTTTAAAAAATATTTTCAGCACCAAAACTATATGCATAAGTTTTGCACTGTTTAGTCATTAGAACTGAATTTTGGTTAATTCTCGTATATTTCAAATAGAATCCCCTAAATGTCTGATTTCAATTATTTACCCTCTGTTCAGTATTTTAATTCTAAAATAAAAATTTAGGAATTTGCCTTTTAGGATATGGAGATAATTTGCAATGTTAGAAATTTTTCTATCAAATTTACCTTCTGCTTTTTCTCTTAGTTCTGAAATGTGTTAGCCAAGAGAGACCCCAAAGTACTAAGATTTCCACTGTATCTTTTACAAGAAGTTTTCACTAAACGAGCCATGCTCACCCTTCAAGTTAATCCAAAAATCCCCATCAACCATTGCAAAAGCACAGCCCATTCTTTCATCTCCTGTATCAGTCTTAGGGCCGACAATTCTAATAGGGTCAGATTGGCCACTTGCCTCATTAGCATTCCCACCAAAGCCTTGTCTTCAATTTATACTGCTTATAAATCGATAGAGCTCCATAAAGATGATGGAAAGAATTTCATGTGCTGAAATTCATTTGGCGGTGGGGGGGAGGTGATAAACAGTCACAAATCTGTATTTCTTTATTACCTGCATCTTCTCTGGACAATGTCAAATGGCAGAGGAAAGAATTCACAATAGCCAAACTTTATGTTTTTTAAAAAATATATATTTTAAAAGATATGTACATCATACAGAATGTTACCTTAAAAAAATATAGGGGATTCCCATATGCCCCACTCCCCACACCTCCCACTTTTCCCACATCAATGACTTCTTTCATTAGTGTGGTGCATTTATTGCAATTGATGAACACATTTTGGAGCACTGCTACACAGCATGGATTATAGTTTATATTGTAGTTTACACTCCCTCCCAGTCCATTCGGTAGGTTATGGCAGGATATATAATATCCAGCATCTGTCCTTTCACTATCATTCAGGACAACTCCAAGTCCCGAGAATGCCCCCATATTACACGTCTTTTTCCCTCTCCCTGCCCTCAGCACCTCCAATGGCAACTGTCTTCACATCAATGATATAATTTCTTCCATTGCTAGAATCACAATTAGTCTATAGTAGAATACAAAAATTACGTGAATGAGCATTAAAGGGCTTAAATAGTCATCAGAGCTGAAGAAACGATTTCCATGAACTTCTGGGTTGATAGCTAAAGTTACCCAATAGGTCTAAGGCTACCAGTGGAAAAAACCAGAATGGGTTATCAGGAAACTGCCTGACCCACTTTCCAAGCTGCTGCGTTCAAACCTGTTGCACAAGCAGCACCTCTCTTCTTCCTCCCTTGACCTAACTCAGCTCTTGTTTCATATATCACGTAAACCCATTGAATCAGCAGAACATAAATCAGGCACCTGGCTGGAAGACCATCTAGAAAATGTACGGTGAGCGTGATGGTATTTTCGTTAAAGAAGCCTTGCTAACGGATGACAAAAGGTGAGAGGTAGCCTTGCTAGTTTTCAGTCATAGGTGGTGATAGCTTTTGTATCTTTTGCCATGTCCCCTGAGTGTGTGCGTTAACCCAAATACTCACAGAACGGGACAAGATGAGGCTTCAAGCTGTGGCTTCCCCTGCACCTGCTCCTCAGCTGTTTTCTCTTTAGCTTTCTGAAGCAAATCAACCCAAATGCCACCTGCTGCAGAGCCATTGAGCTGGCTAGTGTTTTGTCTATTTTCCCTTTTGTTTATTCCTCATCTCCATAAAAAATGACCCTCTATGGGGAGGTGACTTGCCCATTAGAATGCCTGGAATTACATTTCCATAATCTTGATTCAGGAACGAGATGAATTTTACCATCTCTGCCACAAGGTAGATCTTCAGGATTTTGATTATTTCACCATCCCAAGATTCATCACTGTCTATACTGAAATGACCATGATGCCAGACATATAAGCAAGATGCGTGCATGCTAATGAAAAGCACCGTGAAATGACACAGGTGCAAACCCGCTATGAAGGATTTGGTATAGTCTACAAACATATACCACTTCGATTTTCCTTGAAATAACAATGAATTGACGTGCAGATCTTCACCCTACTGGCTGCTGTCATTATATGGGGCACAGCGGACCGGAGACTGCACCAAACAGTTCATTCAACTCCTGTGCAGACACCTCTTTCTTGCAAACTTGTCTTGCACTGGATTTATGGACATTGATGCTGATAGAAGTTTGTGGAAAGGCACCACGAAATAATTTAGCCAAATCCTTGAGGTCATGGAGGGAAAAGTCATGCTACCTCTGCAAAGTACTCTTCTGAACAAAAGCTTCTTGATTTTACTTGGCCCTGGTGGAGTCCATACATCCTATCAGAGTCCAGAGGTCATCATACAACATTACCTCTGAGTCAGAGCTTGGTGTCTTCCAACCCAGCAAGTAAGTGATTCCCCATTACATCAACAGGAAGTGGCTGGGAGGAATGGAGATAAAGATGGACCTGAGATTATAGGTTACTGGCATGGCAGAAGGTTCACCTAACAAGGTTCTCTCTCCAGTGTGGTGCATCACCGTGGACTAGTACCACCTCTCGTGTCATGGGGTAATACCTGTGAAAGACTTATTTAGTCCTGCTTTTCAGAAGGATCTAGAAGGTACGCTAGTATCATTTTGGTGAGTCCAGAGGCTGTGGTGTCATAGTCCCTCTTACTGCTCCAGAATGATAAGGGAAGGAGACAAGAAGAATGACAGTTAATACAGTGGGGCAAAATGGATGTCCAGATGCACAGCCAAGGGCTGCCAACTGGAGCAAACTACCTGAGAGAAAAGACATCTTGTGGGGTACAGTCATTTGACCCAATGCTGACTCCCATCAGTAAAATGAGCAGTGGAAACACAAAGCCACAGGAAAGGTTATCCTGCCGAAAGAGAATGGTTTTCTCTGAATTCGATATTTCAAAATCGTGGGCCAAATGATTGCATGTTTAAACATGCAGTCCCCTAGAGAGTTTCCAGCACAACAGCTTAAGATTTCTGAGTGAGGGTGAGCCTCCACCATGAAATATGGATATATTTCGAAGATAGGAGTATGAAAACACTGAAGAAGGTGAAGTATTGTTTGCTAAATGCGGCCAATGCAATATATGGAAATACGTTGGCTTTTATGATGGGTATTTATTTATTAGGTTAAAAGCTGATGGTTAGAGGCTGTGAAAATGTCTCAATCAAGCCTTCATCAGAGCTGCTGTTTCTTCCAAGGCTGGCTGCTGGGGGTTCTGAAGTCCTGCCATGTGGCAAGCAAGATGGCGGCTGGTCTCCGCCTTCACCTCCAGCCTCCCTTTCTCCTTGAGCTCAGCTGGAGGTGATCAGACTCATGGCAGGGCACAGTGCTCTTTTAGCCATCTCTCCCCTCTCCCCTGGGCCACGCTGCTGGTTCTGCTTCAGGCTGCTCCTTCTGTGGCTTTTCTCCCTTCCAGGTCCCTCTCTGATCTCCAGGTTTCCTTCCCTCCTTATCTGCGGCTTTATTTGTATCTGCAGCTTTCTATTCCTCCACTTATAAAGGGCTGTTCCAGACAGCCAGGATGAGTCTTAATCCTCTTACCAGAGTCCTTTAAAAGTGGAGAAACAGAAAGCTGAAAATACAGATAAAGCTGCAGCAATGGAGGGAAGGAACCCTGGAGATCAGAGAGATGAAGCTCGGGTACTGGTTCTCCTGAGGGCTGCAGAGACCCACAAGTTCTATGGTCATGGCAGATGGTCTGGAATTCAGTGCCAAGTCACTTGGCCCTACTTTGGAGTTTGTGTTCCTGAATGTGATGGAGTTGGACTCAGATATGACCTTTCTAAACATGTCTCTTCTGTTACTTTTACCAGACCTGTGGTTGGCGCTGGGGTTGGTGTATACTCAGGAGACCTGAATTTCTGGACTTTCCATGTGACAGCCAGGCCCTGAGCCTCAGCAGACTTGCAACTCCTACCGTCTGGTTTATTGGACTTACCCTGGCCAACTAACAGGGAGGTGAAGAAGGTCAACCACCACACCAGGGAGCCAAGAGTGCCTACAACTACAAGCAGGAGAATTGCATCCATCATCCATGTGGAATCTAAGCCCCTTCTTGATATAGAGGGGGAGTGGAAATCACCATCCCAGGGTCCACAGGCTGGAGGAATAGAGTATGGATTAGAGTGGACTTACTGATATTCTACTATGGAACTATTGTGATTAGTAATGGAAGAAATTGTAGCACTGATGTGGAGAAAGTGGCCATGGTAGCTACTGAGGGTAGAGAGAAGGAAGAAGAGATATGATGTGGGGACTTCTTCAGGACTTGTCCTGGGTGGTACTGCAGGGACAGATGCTGGACATTGTATGTCCTGCCATGGCCCACTGGGTGGACTGGGGGAGAGTGTAGACAACAATGTAGAGCACTGTCCATGTGGTGTAGCAGAGCTCCAAAATGTGTTCCCCAAATGAAATAAATGTTCCATGATGATGAAAGAGGTTGTTGATGTGGGAAGAGTGGGGTGAGGGGGATGGGAGGAATATGGGGACTTCACATTTTTTTAATGTAACATTTAAAAAAAAATAAGGAAAATAAAAGACTCACCCTGGGCTATGCCTGTGACAGTTAAGCTCATGTGTACCTTAGCCAGGTAATTGTGACCAGTTGTCTGGTCAGGCAAGCACTGGGCTAATTGTAATACAAGGACATTTATGGACTTTAGTCACCAGTGACTTTACTGCATAGATGGCTGATTACATTTGCATCAATCAGGGAGATTGCCATCAGCAATGAGTGATGGTTTATCCAATCAGTTGAATGCCTTAAAAGGAGAAATGATTTCAGCATTCAGAGAGAATTTCCCAGCTTGTCTTTGGACAGCCAACGTCTCCCAGAAATTCATTAAGGACCTTCATTGAACTTTCACAGTAGCCTGGGTTTGCAGCCTGCCTGCGGAACCTGGACTTGTGCATCCCCATGGCCATGGCGGTGTGAGAGACTCTTATAAAATCTCTTACTATTGACAGATATCTCCTGTTGGTTAGTTCCCTAGAGAACCCTGACTAATACAATGCCCTACTGGAGCAATCTAATCAACTGACCCTTAACTGATCTACACTCTAGGGCCCACCTATAAGACCGAAACCAATGCAAGTATATTAATTTAAATTTAGAATCTGCTGTTTATGACTTGAACCCTATTGACCTATTGACATATAGGTCAACTATTGACCTATTGACAAAGTTGAGATGTGATCTTTTGCTCTTTACATTTTTGTATTTGTTCATTCATCTGTTAATCCATCATTTCAGAATAGACCCATAATGCAGTTCCTGCCCCTAAATATGTCTTTCTAATCATTGCAAATGAGGACAGAAAGCTTGGCTTGTCATATGTCCTACCTACCTGGTACAACTTTGATCTTTGCTTATTGTCCCAGCTTCATAAAGTTGATGTGCTTCTTTAGCGTTCAGACATGTGGCATAAATTACAAGGTCATCCTGCAGAAAAATGAAAGGATTAACTCTTTAATTCCAAATGTTGTGGTAATCTGGGCCTCACTCAACACTGTTAGATTTCAGAGTTAGTCTCCCAGGCACCATGTAATGCTCCCTCAGGTTGCCTGCGGGTGAAACAAAATTCTGTATGCACGGGCAGAAACACATAGAGTGCTTCTCACCAAAGCCCACATTCCACTCCCCAGATGCTGCAACAGAGAATAACCAGATTATAGACAGGTGCCCTTCATTATTTGATTGTGTTGATAGACGTGCTCTTTTAAACATGGTATCTATTACCACCCACACATATGGATTTCAGTTGCATTAGCTGTACTTCAGAATTTTTGCGTAATTCTATGAAGTTTTCAGTATAAGCAGCTCATCACTTTGTTTTCCTCAACTATGAATTGATACATTTCAAATTTTTTAAAAAACTTAGTCTCTCTTGAGCAATGTTCTCTTGAACATTGAAGCGAAGTCTGAAACACTATGAAATTGAAGGTTTTAAGAAAACAATTTGCATTAGTAACAGCAGTAGTTTCCAAAGCTTTTAGGAATAATTCTTGACAACTTCATACCAGAAAGTCAAGAATCTCTTTTTTAACACGTAGCTTTTGAAGACAGACATGAATCAGACCTTTGGAAGCAAAGAAGCCAATTATTGGAGTTCTGCAACATGTTTTACTATCTGTCTTAGATGAGAAAAAGGGATTTTGAAAATAGAATTTGGCGAGTGTAGCATTCAGCACAGTTCCACTAGTATTATCCATTTGAGAATGCACAGTATTCATGAATGGGTTACTACTTTTGTTTCCCTTAATCTAATTTTAACTGAAATGATGAAGTGACCAACAAATGTTAAACATGCAGAAATCTTAAACTGGTGGGACTTGCAACAATAATAGTCTGTAGGTTTTGAACTGTAAATTTGTTACTTTCCAAACTGGTAGTTTGAAGGAGGCTCATACAGGGTGGGATTAATTTATAATGTTTCAAAAACAGAAACCATACTGAGCTGCACAATGTGTCTTTTTTTTTTTTTTTTTTTTTTTTTAATTTTTTAATTTTTTATTGACTTTGTAATAATATTACATTAAAAATATATATGTGAGGTCCCATTCAACCCCACCCCCCCACCCCCCCTCTCCCCCCCCCCCAACAACACTCGTTCCCATCATCATGACACATCCATTGGATTTGGTAAGTACATCTTTGGGCACCTCTGCACCTCATATACATTGGTTCACATCATGGCCCATACTCTCCTCTATTCCATCATGTAGGCCCTGTGAGGATTTACAATGTCCGGTGATTACCTCTGAAGCACCATCCAGGGCAGCTCCATGTCCCGAAGACGCCTCCACCTCTCATCTCTTCCTGCCTTTCCCCATACCCTTTGTCCATTATGTCCACTTTTCCCAATCCAATGCCACCTCTTCTATGTGGACACTGGATTGGTTGTGTCCATTGCACCTTTATGTCAAGAGGAGGCTCAGATTCCACCTGGATGCTGGATGCAATCCTCCCATTTTCAGTTGTAATCACTCTAGGCTCCATGGTGTGGTGGTTGTCCTTCTTCACCTCCATCTTAGCTGAGTGTGGTAAGTCCAATAAATCAGATTGTAGGTGCTGGAGTCTGTTGAGGCTCAGGATCTGGCTATCACATTGTCAGTCCAGAGATTCAAATCCCCTAAATATATCTTAAACCCCAACATTAACTGCACCTCCAGCACATTAGCATGAAAGTCTTATGAAGGGAGATCCCATCTGAGTCCAGATTCATCACACATAAACACCATTTCCAAAGAGGGGCCATCTGCCCTGGTAGTTAACCCCATCGGCCATGACCATAACTCCCATGGGTCTCTTTAGCCCTCAAAGGAACCAATATCTGGGGGTTGTATCTGCTTTATCTGTCTCTCTGACTCTGCTCAGTTGTGCATGAGGGCAAACCTTCTGCCAGCCTCCAGACTCTTTTTTAGAAACTCGTAGCCATATAAACTCATTTCTCCTTTCCATTTCCCCCTTACTTTAGGTCAAACAGCATTTTAAAGTCATGGTATTTTATGTAGACATGGATATTCTGCTGATCCGCATTGAACCTTCCGTATAAGGTCATTTTCCAGTTGCATCATCAGTTGGTAGTTGATAGTGGTCCCTCGTTGCCAGGGAGGCTCATTCCCGGGTGTCATGTCCCACGCTGGGGGGAAGGCATTGCATTTACATGCTGAGTTTGGCTTCGAGACTGGCCACATTTGAGTAACATGAAGGCTGACAGAAGGAAATTCCCAGGCACAAAGTTGCTCTAGGCCTTGTTATTATTTTGGGTTTATCAGCTCACAAGCATAGTCATTAGTATCAGGGGCTCACTGTTGAACCCTCACTCCCTCCCGGTCCCCACCACTGTACCTGGGAGACTGTCGCTGCTCCCCTAGGGACCACGACAGAGCACCACTGGCCAGGAACCCAGTACCCCCCCTACTGTGGTTTTTAATTGTTGCCACTATGAGTATATCCAAACATTACCATGCACCCTGGACATATGTTCTGTACAGCTCCCTGTCAGTCATATATCACCTGTCATTGGTATCCCATACCAGTATCCCTCCATTGCCATTGTTGAAACACTCTGTGATCCAGAACTCCCCGAAATTTGAAGCCCAATATAATGTCATGGTCCCTTACTAGGGAATGGCATATAGCGATGAGTTTAAAGGATAGATAAAGAACTTGGATAAAGTTAGATAAAGAACTTAGATAAAGAATGTTGACTTGAAAAAATTCCACATCCTATTTTTTTCTTTTTTTTTTTTTTCCCCCCCCCCCTAATTATTCAGCTTTTCTTCACAGGAGTCCTAGACCACAGCAATGTATATATATAATATACAGCACTCCCACACATCCACCAGAAAACCTTTTCCCTTCCACAGTGATACTCTTACGCCCTATTCATATCATATTTACTTAAAGTGATGTACAGAGTCTGAGACATTAGCTTTCTAACAAGGTGACATCTGTGTTTACATTATGGTGCATACTTTAGGATACACAGTTCTTTACATTTTTAGTTATCCTATGTTTTACATTATGGTTTACATTATCAGTCTGTCATCTCCTATATGTTATGGTGTAATATTACATGTTTTATATCCATCCTTGTGTACTCTCAAGAAACTCCTCTCTTACCCCCCATTTACTTTGGTTCCACACATTTAACATCCATTTTCCCTTCCACCTTGGTGCCCTCAGTGATAGCCAACCTCCGTTTCCTGAGGAGCCACTTCCAGAGATAGATGGAATAGTGTTCAGGGCCTAACTTGCTCGACTGCCCCAATGCCCTGGGAGCCACCCTTTCTCTCGAGGGATACAGTTCCCTCTATTGGATGGCATTAGTCCTCCCCAGGATGTGGGTCCACCCCCACTCTCACTACTTGGGTTTCTACCCCATGGTGTCACCCACTCTGGCAGAATGAGCATTTAGACATTCCCCAGGAGCCCGTCCTGCATCAGACCCTCCCCTCCGAGCATTCTAAACAGGTAACCCTCTTTATTATATTTTGATATGATTTTCTCGGCATTTTACTCTCCACCAACACCTGACCCTCTCCTGGTTCGTATGCTACCCCTCCCTCCCCCCACTTTTGGGCAACGTTACCCACCCGTCCCTCCCCAGCCACCCTCAAACCCGCAAAGCCCCAAGCAAAGGCAACCCCTTGCCCCCCTTTTATCTCTTCTTTGTGTTCATACTTACCACCATCTCGTCTTAAATTCCACCCCTGCAGACATCGGCTCATATCCTTCCTCCACCCTCCGATTTCCTGCAAGCCTATCGTTCAGTCTCTTGCTATCTAGGGCAGCTTGTTTATTTCATATCATTGAGGTCATGTAGTATTTGTCCTTCAATGTCTGGGTTGCTTCACTCAACATAAGGTTCTCAAGATTCATCCATGTTATCACATGTGTTTGTAGTGTGTTTGTTCTTACAGCCGAGTAGTATTCCATTGTGTGTATATACCACATTTTATTGATCCACTCGTCTGTTGATGGGCATTTGGGTTGATTCCAACTTTTGGCAATAGTGAACAATGCTGCTATAAACATTGGTGTACATATATCGGTTTGTGTTCTTGTTTTCAGTTCTGCTGGGTATATTCCCAGCAGTGGTATTGCTGGGTCATATGGCAAATCTATGGCTAGTTTTTTGAGAAACCGCCATACTGTTCTCCAGAATGGTTGGATCCTTCTGCATTCCCACCAGCAGTGGATGAGTGTTCCCCGTCCTTCACATCCTCTCCAGCACTTGTATTCTTCTGTTTTTTTCATAGCTGCCAATCTTATGGGTGTAAGATGGTATCTCATTGTGGTTTTGATTTGCATTTCCCTGATAGCTAGAGATTTGGAACATTTTTTCATGTGCTTTCTTGCCATTTGTATTTCTTCTTCGGAGAAGTGTCTGTTTAAGTCTTTTTCCCATTTTTTAAATGGGTTGTTTATCTTTTTATTTTCAAGATGTAGGAGTTCTTTATATATGCAAGTTATAAGTTTCTTATCAGATATATGATTGCCAAATATTTTCTCCCACTGTGTGGGCTCCCTTTTTACTTTCTTGACAAACTCCTTTGAGGTGCAGAAGGCTTTAATTTTGAGGAAGTCCCATTTATCTATTAGTTCTTTTGCTGCTCGTGCTTTTGGTGAGATATTCATAAATCCATTACCTATTACAAGGTCCTGTAGATGTTTCCCTACACTGCTTTCTAAGGTTTTTATGGTCTTGGCTCTTATATTTAGGTCTTTGATCCATCTTGAGTTGATCTTTGTATAAGGTGTGAGATGGTAATCCTCTTTCATTCTTCTACATATGGCTATCCAGTTCTCCAGACACCATTTGTTGAATAGGCCACTCTCTCCCAGTTGAGAGGGTTTGGTGGCTTTATCGAATATTATGTGGTTGTATATGTGAGGTTCTATATCAGAGCTTTCAATTCGATTCCATTGGTCTATATGTCTCTCCTTATGCCAATACCATGCTGTTTTCACCACCGTAGCTTTATAGTATGTTTTGAAGTCAGGTAGTGTGATTCCTCCAATTTCGTTTTTCTTTTTCAGTATGTCTTTGGCTATTCGGGGTCTCTTTCCTTTCCAAATAAATTTCATAGTTAGTTTTTCTAGTTCCTTAAAGAAGGCTGCATTGATTTTTATTGGGATTGCATTGAATGTGTAGATCAATTTTGGTAGGATAGACATCTTAATAATGTTCAGTCTTCCTATCCATGAACAAGGAATAGTCTTCCATTTATTTAGGTCTTCTTTGATTTCCTTGAACAATCTTGTATAGTTCTCAGTGTATAAGTTCTTTACCTCTTTAGTTAAATTTATTCCTAAGTATTTGATTTTTTTATTTACTATTGTGAATGGTATTTGTTTCTTGATTTCCTCCTGATCTTGCTCATTATTGGTGTACAGAAATGCTACTGATTTTTGCGCATTGATCTTATAACCTGCGACTTTACTAAACTCATTTATGAGTTCTAGAATCTTCGTTGTAGATCTCTCAGGGTTTTCTATGTATAGGATCATGTCATCTGCAAATAATGAAATTTTGACTTCTTCCTTTCCAATTTGAATGCCTTTTATTTCTGGTTCTTGCCTCAGTGCTCGAGCAAGTACTTCTAAGACAATGTTAAATAGGAGCGGCGACAGTGGGCATCCTTGTCTTGTTCCTGAGTTTAGAGGGAAGGAGTCTAGGATTTCTCCATTGTAAACAATATTGGCTTTAGGTTTTTCATATATACTCTTTATCATGTTCAAAAAATTTCCTTGTATTCCAATCATTTGGAGTGTTTTTATCAAGAAAGGGTGCTGTATTTTGTCAAATGCTTTTTCTGCATCAATAGATATAATCATGTGATTTTTTTCCTTCAATCTGTTTATATGGTGTATTACGTTGATTGATTTTCTTATGTTGAACCATCCTTGCATAGCTGGGATGAATCCCACTTGGTCGTGGTGTATAATTCGTTTAATGTGTTGTTGAATACGATTAGCAAGTATTTTGTTAAGTATTTTTGCGTCTAGGTTCATTAGAGAAATTGGTCTGTAATTTTCCTTTCTTGTGATGTCTTTGTTTGGCTTTGGTACTAGGGTAATGTTGGCATCATAGAAGGAGTTGGGTAATGTTCTTTCTGTTTCGATGGTTTGGAATAGTTTCAGCAGGATTGGTGTCAGTTCTTTCCGGAATGTTTTATAGAATTCACCTGTGAAGCCATCTGGCCCTGGGCTCTTCTTAGTTGGGAGATTTTTAATAACTGATTCTATCTCTCTGCTTGTGATTGGTTTGTTAAGATCATCAATTTCTTCTTTTGTCAATATGGGCTGTTTATGTGTTTCTAGGAATTTGTCCATTTCCTCTAGATTGTCATTTTTGTTGGAATATAGTTTTTCAAAATATCCTCTTATGATAGTCTTTATTTCTGTGGGGTCAGTGGTGATATCGCCTTTCTCATTTCTTATTTTGTGTATTTGCATCTTCTCTCTTTTTTTCTTTGTTAGTGTTGCTAAAGGTTTGTCAATTTTGTTAATCTTCTCAAAAAACCAGCTCTTGGTCTTGTTTATCTGTTCAATTGCTTTCTTATTTTCTATTTCATTTAGTTCTGCTCTTATCTTTGTTATTTCCTTCCTTCTTCTTCCTGTTGGGTTACTTTGTTGTTGTTTTTCTAATTCCTTCAAATGTGCAGTTAGTTCTTCAATTTTTGCTCTTTCTTCTTTTTTGATATATGAATTTATGGCTATAAACTTCCCTCTCAGTACTGCTTTTGCTGCATCCCATAAATTTTGGTATGTTGTGTTATCATTATCATTTGTTTCAAGGTAGTCATTGATTTCTTTTGAGATTTCCTCTTTGACCCACTGTTTTTCTAAGAGTGTGTTGTTTAATTTCCAAATCGTGGTGTGAAATCTGGGCTTCTTTCCCTTGCAAATCTCCAGCTTGACTCCACTGTGGTCAGAGATAATGTTTTGTATGATTTCAATCTTTCTGAATTCGTTCAGCCTTTCTTTGTGGCCTAGCATATGATCTATCTTGGAGAATGATCCATGTGCGCTTGAGAAAAATGTATATCCTGCTGTGTTTGGGTGTAGCGATCTATATATGTCTATTAGATCGAGCTCCTCTAATATACTATTCAGATGTTTTGTTTCTTTGGTGATTCTCTTTTGAGATGTTCTGTCCAGAGTTGATAGTGGTGTATTAAAATCCCCCACTATAATTGTAGATGTATCTATTCTTTCACTTAGTTTTTCCAGCGTTTGCCTGACGTATTTAGAGGCACCCTTGTTAGGGGCATAGATATTTATGATTGTTCGATCTTCTTGACAGATTTTCCCTTTGACTAAAATGTAGTATCCTTCTTTGTCTCTCACAATTGTTTCACATTTAAAGTCTATTTTGTCTGATATTAATATAGCTACTCCTGCCTTTTTTTGGTTATTGTTAGCTTGTATGATTGTTTTCCAGCCTTTCACTTTCAATCTCCATGCGTCTCTGGGTCTAAGATGTGTCTCTTGTAGACAGCATATGGATGGGTCATATTTCCTTATCCAGTGTCCCAGTCTGAATCTTTTGATAGGTGAGTTTAATCCATTGACATTCAGTGTTATTACTATCAAGGAATTATTTGTGTTAGCCATATTTTGATTGGATTTGTGTTTGTCATATTTTGTTTGTATATTTTTTTTTGTCTTTTTTGTTGTTGTTGTTGGTCTTATACTCTCCTCCAACTTTGCCTTTCCTGTTTTTTCCTTTCTTCCTGCAGAACTCCCTTTAGAATTTCTTGAAGGGGAGGTTTCTTGTTGGTATACTCTTTCAGTTTCTGTTTGTCTGCGAATATTTTGAACTCTCCATCCTGTTTGAATGCTAGTTTAGCTGGATAGAGTATTCTTGGTTGGAAATTTTTTTCCTTTAGTACCTTGACTATATCATACCACTGTCTTCTTGCCTCCATGGTTTCAGAAGAGAAATCAGCACTTAATCTAATTGAGCTTCCCTTGTATGTGATGGTTTTCTTTTCTCTTGCTGCTTTTAGGATTTTCTCTTTGTCTTGAGCATTGGATAATTTGACAAGTATATGTCTTGGGGTGGGCCTGTTGGGGTTTATGACTTGTGGAGTGCGCTGTGCTTCTTGGATATGTACATCTGTCTCTTTCAGTAGATTTGGGAAGTTTTCAGCCATTATTTCCTGCAACACTCTTTCTGACCCCTTTCCCTTCTCTTCACCTTCTGGAATGCCTATAATACGTATGTTTGAGCGTTTTGCATTGTCATTCAGGTCCCTAAATCCTAATTGGATTTTTTCTATCTTCTTATTGACCCCTTCTACTATCTGTTTGATTTCTGATGTACTGTCTTCCACATCACTAATTCTCTGCTCTGTCTCTTCTAGTCTGCTGATATTTGCTGCAAGTGTATTTTTGATTTCTTGAACTGTGGTGTTCATTCCCATCATATCTGTTATGTTTTTGCGTATGTCTGCAATTTCCCCTCCAAGTGATGTCTTCATGTTGTTAACCTCTTTCATTACTGCATCAAATTTGTCGGTGATAAATGTTCTGAGATCTTTCATTGCTTGTGCCAAGTTTTGCTCCCCTTCGTGATTATTGGTTTGTTGATTGGATTCAGCCATGTTTTCCTGATTATTGGTTTGGTTCGTAGATTTTTGTTGCTTTCTGGTCATCTCTTTATTTTGACGAATTTAATCAGTTCCTTAGCTTCTTTGTCTGCTCTTGGAGGTTAATTAGTTGTTATTTTTGCACAGGTGTTATATCTTCTCTTTGTCACTTTTTTCTTCTTATTCTAGTTACTTGTTGTTGGTTAAGTTCACTTTAGAGGAAAGTATTAGTGTTGGGGAAAGGCAATTGTGTAAGCAAGGGAAAAGTGTAAAGTTGTATTGGTGATGTATGTTAATAAAGCAGAAATATGAGATCTGGAAGGATGGAGGTTAGATTCATGTAGATTGTATAGAGTTATAGCTGTAGGTAGAGTACCTTTTATGAAGTTGATGACTGAATTTGGGAGGAATATGGTATGAACTACACAGCTATTGTTTTCATGAGAGAGGGAAAAAGAAAAGAAAGGTAATAGTTTCAAGAGTGGATAATAGACAGAAAACAGAACAAAGGTATTAGAAATTAAGAGTTAGACACTTTGTGGATCAAAGAACGGGAGGTGGGGGGTGGAATATAGGAGAGACAGTAGATGATAGTGGATATCAAGATGCAGGGGAAGGGGGATAGTGTAGGTAGCCTAAATCAGTTCACACAGAAATGAGGCAGTGGAGGATGGGAAAACCCAGCAAATGTGAGGTGTTCCCTGTAGCACCTATTGTATACTTGAATTAAAGTAAAAATAAGTGGAAGATGAGGGACAAGAGGGAAAGAGAAAACCGAAAAAAAAAAAAAAAAAAAAAAACAAACTAATTATAATAAAGAAAAAAGAAAGGCAAGAAGAAAGGAAGAAAGAAAAAGAGGATGGGCAAACGGTGGGGAAAGGATAGGGAGAAGAGAGATACAGGTACACACGTGTCACAATTGCAACACTATCTAAAACAACAACTTCCCCCCGCTTTGCCCTAAAACCCCCCCGTCTGTCTGCCCAAATGGGTCTGCAAGCACCTCCCTTCCCACAAACCCCCAATAGGCCGCCCAGGGCCCACGAACTCCCCAGTACTGCAGATGCTCAAAAAAAAAAAAAAAAAAAAAAAAATTAAGTAAAATTAAAAAAAAAAAAAACAAAAAACAAACAAACAAAAAAAAAAACAGAAACCCCTCCGCAGGCCCGGCTCCGCCCGCCACGGAGGCTTGGACCGGCTCTGCCCGGCTCCTCACGCCGCCTTGGCCTGGCCTGGCTCCGCCCAGCTCCGCTCGCTACAGTGGCCCAGCCGGCTCCGGCGTCCACCTCCCGCCACCGCGGCCTGGACCGGCCCTGCCCGGCTCCGTACCCGCCGCGGCCTGACCCGGGCCCGCCCGGCTCCAAACGCTACCGCGGCCCGCAGCCGGGGCCTGCACCGGCCCCGCCCGGCTCCAAGCGCTACCGCGGCCCGCAGCCGGGGCCTGCACCGGCCCCGCCCGGCTCCAAGCGCTACCGCGGCCCGCAGCCGGGGCCTGCACCGGCCCCGCCCGGCTCCAAGCGCTACCGCGGCCCGCAGCCGGGGCCTGCACCGGCCCCGCCCGGCTCCAAACGCTACCGCGGCCCGGCTCGGCCTGGCTCGGCCCCGCCCGGCCCCGCTCACCGCCGGCGCAGCGCGGCCCGGCCTGGCCCAGCCCCACCGAGCGGGGCTAGATGCCTCGTCTCCGCCTACCCAAGAAGGGAATCCTCTACAGGTAGCTGGGATCTCCGTGTATATTTCACAGACGAATCCTCTCTGTTACCTTCCCTCCAAATCGATGTCCAGACACCTCCGGACCAGCAAAAATCCCGAAACAATCCGGTCCCAAAGAGTCTCCAACGCCGCCCAGCCGATTCCCTGCAGAAGACTCTAACAGGGATGTTCACTCAGCCGCCATCTTGCCCCGAGAATCTGCACAATGTGTCTTTGAGAGGTCTTCCAACCTGCCTCCAATTAAATGGCGTTAGGAGGGCAAGCTGGGACTTCTAGGCATTTAATTATTAAAAAGCTTCCATTTTATTTTCCTTGCCTATTAACTTACTGGAAATAGCCACAAATTTTCCTCAGGTTATGTTCTTAAAACTAGAAAATAAACTGAAATTTGTCATAGAAAATAAAGAAAAAAAAAATCATTTCTCCTGTTTAAAAAGTATATATTTTTATTTTAAAATAAATTGAATACATTTTAAGCATTACTATGTTTCCCTGTTTGAGAATTATTTGAGATTATAATGCATCTCAAAAGATAGATAGTTTTCCCTTTCACTTGCATGTCATAACTAGTTTAGCAAGCTTCTATTTTTGCTTTATATAGACACACTTTTAATTAATACATTTGATTCATACAGGGCTGCTTATCTTTAGCAGAAAGCATGAAATGTATTCAAAATAACTTCTTTAACACAATGCTATCTAATTGCATAAACAATATATACTTGAGGCATATGTCAAATACCAAATTCTCTCAAACATGAAGTACTTTCCTATTTTGCACATTAAAAATTGTTTAAACATTGCCTGTAAATGTAAAAATCATATGCCAAAAACCTAACACACTGAATAGCACTCTTTTTATACTACACTTGTGGAAATATTTTTAATTTTGCTAAGATGCAATAAAATGAGTGTGTTTATCCTGCAAACTATGAATTAAAGATGAGTCATTTGACTCTGAAGCAATGAGATATTTTAGAACAAATCCACTTCATTGGAGATACCGTGGTATGACAAGCATTAGGAAAAACATAATCTGATCTCTTAGAGTAACACGCATTTACTTACAAGATCTGATGGTTGCCAAATTTCCTGAGTCACTTGGAGGGCGAAATTGTTACGAGGGCTGTTTTTTTTAAAATGTAAAGTTTTCTAGGAATTAAGGTAAAACATACTGTTTTCTCCATTTTTACTAAGAGCACCCTGGTGCTATATGGAAATTGGACTTTTGCTCATTTTAAACTGTATACATGAGACTAGCTTTTCTTCTTTTAGCAAGGCTACCACGACAAATGCCACACAATGGCTTGGCTTAAACAAGCCATGGTCTCAGAGTTTTGAAGCTTGAAGTCCAAAATCACGATGCCAGCGGGCCCGTGTTTTCTTTGGGGTCCATGGCACTCTCGTGTTGGCAGGTGCACGTGATGTCCTTGGGCCCTTGTTACTTCCCCAGGCTGTGTCCAAATTTCCTTCTGGTAAGGCCTCCTGTGATTCAGATCAAGACCCTTCCTCATTCACTTCATCCACACTTTCATACTGTCTTCAAAATGTGCTATTTACAGCACGTCCTACCCACAGGAAGGAACGTGAAGATGAAGAACAAGCCTCTTTTGGGGGAAAAGATTCCATCCCACCTTAGCAGCATTGGGGAACACTTGAATTTACGACACGGCAGTCTCTCCTCCCAGCACACTATGGGAGCTTGCATTTCTAATTGTCACCACAAACGTAAGGCAAGGGCCATTGTAATTCCCTTTCAGAGAGGCAAACTGGACAAAGTTGATTATAAAATGCCGTCATGTATCTTAAATAAAACCATTCAACATATATTCTTGTGCACTAACAAATACCCCCGCGTACGAATTTATTTCTATCATTTGAAAAGGATTTCAACATCGTAGTGTAATCTACATAAAATGCCCTGTTCATATTGACTTTTACTTTTTTCTCCTTTCTGTATTAGTAAGAATCAAAAGAGATGCCTTGGAATTAGGCAAAGTTTCCATGTATTTTAAGAAAATGAAACAATGCAGAAAATGTTCTTCATATGAAATTTGGGTTTGAAGAACATGTAAGTCTCATTCTTGGCATTATTTGGAGTTGGGGATATGGATTGTGATAGGAATTAATAATAGCTCCTCTGTTTAGAATTTGAACCAATCAGTACTTATTAATCATTTAGACAGTGGAATTTGAAAGAGTAATCCACTGAGGTACGACCTTGCTTTTTTGGAATATGGACATGTAAACGTGCCTGTGTCTGGGATTGACATTGTATTTTGAAATTTGAGTGGGTATATGAGCAAATATTATGGAAGTGTTATGTGGCATTGGAACTAAATGAAGTACTGCATATAGAGATAACTGGATTCTGGAATTCGAATTTGAACTAATTAGTGAATCTTTGTACTAAATGCAACAGAGCTTGTTTTGAGAGGCATCCATTTGCATAAAACTGGAAATAAGTACATTCATGTTACTTGGAAATTAATCAAACACTCGTGTTTAGAAATTTGAAAAATATTATAATTTGAATCAAGTATACACATTTTTTGGAATTTGAGCTAATAGGTATAAAAGTATTGTTTTAGGAGTATTCTAATATTTGGTCTTAATAATAATTTAGTTACCTATAGCATTTGAACTAACGAGGGCACCAAGGTCTATTATCAAATCCCGTGTGTTTTGGAAGATGAATAATAGCTAGAATGAATAAGCAAACAGTGTTATTTGAAATTAAAATCAATAGGTAAATTATCATCCTCTAGAAATTGGAATAACTATGTTAGCATTATTTGGGATTTGAATTTTTAAGCGCAATAGTGCTTATTACCAGAGATCTTTGAATAAAAATGCCTAATTAGTGTAATTAGATTATTTGGACTTAGAAAACTAATCTGTCATTCTCATTGACGTTGTCTGTATTGTGGAATTTAAGAAAAAAATTAAAATAAAATGAATGAATTACGCCAGTGATACCTGGAATTAACTAATAAGTATACTAGTGCATTTTGTGGTCTTATTTGTATTTTTCTATTTTAATTGGAAATTAGTTACACTTTGGTTAGAATTTTGAATTTGCATGTAATTCAGATTGAGTTTGAATCGTCAGTGTCATAGAGAATTTGAGCCACTAAGTATACCAGTGCTTAATACTATTTTCTTTTGTTTTTGATGATAGAATCTGAGTTGAAATTTGAGCTAATAATTATAGCAATGTTATTTGCGTCTGGAACTAAGCAGTATACCTGTATTTGTTACTGGTGTTTTGATTTTGAAATCTTAATTGGGAAGTGAACTAAAACATGCAAACATAATCTGGAATTTGAAATTCATTATTGAATCAATAAGTTTAAAAATGTTGTGTGTAGATTGTGTGAGTACATACACCAGGGGTGGTGGATAGGGTTATTAGATTTTGTAACATGAATTGAAGCTTCAAGTAAATGCATGCCAGGGTTATTTAGAATTTCAAGTGTGCATTTGTCAGGGCTTGTTATCAAACTCACTTGGATTTTTCATTGGAATTTGAGCTAATATGCCCACCCCTGTTGTTTAGAGTTCAAGCTAATAAGTACGCTGCTGTGCTGGGTTTGTTTTTATTATTTTGGCTTGGAGGATTTGAATTTATTAGCAAATGATACACAGTGTATTAGTCCTTATTGAAGTTTAATTA
Organism: Dasypus novemcinctus; assembly: GCF_030445035.2. Lineage (NCBI taxonomy): Eukaryota > Metazoa > Chordata > Mammalia > Cingulata > Dasypodidae > Dasypus > Dasypus novemcinctus. The sequence goes on along the minus strand of NC_092216.1, from coordinate 5,386,825 downwards.
GTAAGTTAACTACTAGTTCAAATTTGATCCAATAAATTAGTGTTATTTGGAATTTGAATCAATTGTGGTCCTTGAGATCAGTGTTGTTCAGATTTGGAAATTTTAATTGGAATTTGAATTAAAACAATTACAAGTGTTATGTGAAATTAAAACTTAAGTGCACCAGTGGTGCTTATCAGAGATATTTGCATTTTGAAGTTGTGATTAGACTATATACTATTAAATACACCCGTAATTCTAAATTTATTCTAAGTCCCCAAAATGCTTGCTTTCTATTAATGTGAAATTTTAATTGAAATTTGAACTAATTATAGTCGGATTATTTGGAAATAGTTTACCGTTGCTTGTCATCGGTGTTATTTGTGTTTTTGATATTGAGTTGGAATTTGAATCAGTAAAAATCATCCATATTATTTGCAAGTTGAGCTAATGATTATGCCAGAGCTTGGTATCACAGAATTTGGATGTTTGAATTAAAGTTAGAAGATGACCTAATAAATACCAGTGTTACTTTACATTCATACCTAATAAGTAGATTTATGTTTGTTACCAGATCCGTTTACATGTTGGAATTTGACTTGGGATTTATTGTACCTGAGCTTGTTAGGGGAGTTACCTGAATATTGGAATATGATCTAATATCAGTATTTGAAATTTGAAGTAAAACACATGCACAGAAGCTTTCATCAGTTTTATTTGCATTGTGGACTTTGAATTGGGAATTTAGTTAATAAGGAAATGAAGATTATTTGGAATTTGAACTGCAAAGTAAACTGAAATTTGAGTACATGCACATTTTGTATGCAATTTGAAAGTACAAATTTCACCAGTGCCTGTTACAGAGTTATGTGGATATTGGAATTAGAATTGAAATGTGAAGGATTAAGTATATCAGAGTCATTTGAATGTTGGTATATTAATAAAATTAACTCATCATTCCAACAGCATTATTTAGAGTTTCAGCTAACAATTGCCCCAGTGCTGACTATTGGAACTACTTAGATTTTGGTATTTGAACTAACAGCACCCATTCTACTTATTTCAACCTAGTTCACTAAGTGATTATATGACATTTAGATTCTGCAGTGGAACTGGAACATGAGCATATCTGCATACCAATGTCAGGTTGAATTTGAGCTATATAAGTGCATCAGTGTTATTTGTATTTTGGAGTTTTAATTGAAATTTGATCTAATAATTACAACTATCAGTCCTTTTTACTAAAGTGCTATGGATTTCAGAAGTTGAATAGGAATTTGAGTAAGACTACATGTGTTGTTTGAAATTTAAATTGATAAGGTACCAGTTTTTATTACGAATAAGAAAAGACAGAAATAGAAATTTGGATCAGAATAAGAAATAGTGAAAACATTTGGGCTTGGAAATGAATTGTGTCTCATCCTTGTCCTTGATATCATTTTGGATTTTGGAATTACAGTTGGAAATCAAACTAATACCATAGTGCTGTTTGGAATCTTGAAATAACATTATAAATTTACTCAGTTGACTGGTCATTTTAGAACATGAGAATAAGTGCACCAGTGCTTGTTAACTGGATTTTAGGATTTCAAAATCTGAAATAAGGACCCCAGTTTGTCTTTGTAATTTGAACTAAGATTGCTAATACTTGTTTCCAGGTACATTTTGGGATTTGAGCTTTTATTTGGATTTTTAATATTTACGTGAAGTTTAACTTTGAATTTGTTCAAGAAGTACACTTTAGCTCGTTGTAGGGGACAGCTCCTTAATGAACTGCTTGCTTATAAATCTGTCTTCTACAGAATGTAGCTTGTTTCTTTATAGCATCGACTCTTATTCCACCCACTTAACTCTGTCAATTGGTTTTTCTAGGACCTAACAAAGTCTAAGCTTTTCCATTTTATCACAAATCAATTTCAAGTCTTGCCCAAGCATCAGGTGTTTAAGACTATAAAAGTGAAGCTAGATAATCAATCGAGTCCCCTGCAAAATCATGAACAGACCAGAAACTTGGACTTCAAGTAGAAAAAGAGGGAATAATCAAATGGAACAATTTGAGTATCAAAGGATGGAGTCCTGGAAGAATAGCAGGCTATCATTTCTTTTTCCTCATTGTCCCACCAAGATTCCTACGCTGCTGGGTAAGTTCAGAGTGAAGTGTTTCATCAGGCAAGGTCGCAGCTGTTCAGATCAAAACTATGAGGAATGCGGTCTCATAAGCACGGACACACAGCTGACATGACTTAAATGATGGAAATTATAAGACAACACACATTGTTTTCACATTTGATGTCATGGTTATTTACGTTTTATTTTACTGTGGATGCTAGGCTAACATTCTCAAAGGGTGCAGTTTTAGTGTTCTTTTTCCTAGTTCATATTTTTCCTTGATGAGGAAGGTTATTTGTACTGAATTCATTCAATATTTTTCAGGTAATTTGAGTGTAAAAGAATCATAGGAAAAAAGCAACATTGTAACCGAAGGTTAAGAATGAACAAGTGGGCAGCAGACTTGGTCCAGTGCTTAGGGCGTCCGTCTATCACATGGGAGGTCTGCCGTTCAAACCCTGGACCTCCTTGACCCGTGTGGAGCTGGCCCACGCACAGTGCTGATGTGCGCAAGGAGTGCCCTGCCACGCAGGGGTGTCCCCCACATAGGCAAGCCCCACGCGCAAGGAGTGCATCCTGTAAGGAGAGCCGCCCAGCTTGAAAGAAAGTGCAGCCTGCCCAGGAATGGCGCCCACACACACGCAGAGCTGACACAACAAGATGACACAACCAAAAGAAACACAGATTCCTGTGCCACTGACAACAACAGAAGTGGACAAAGAAGATGACACAAATAGGCACAGAGAACAGACAACCGGGGTGGGGCGGGGAAAGGGGAGAGAAATAAATAAATAAATAAATCTTTAAAAAAAAAAAAGAAAAAGTAGTCACAATTACTGTAACATTATACACATGTGCTTTTTTTAAACGACATACTGGGTATTGAACCCAAGACCTCACACATGGGAGGCAGGTGCTCAACCACTGAGCTATAGCCACTCTTCCTATGTAGATGTTTTCTAAATTAGACAAAAGGGTTAGTCTCTGTAGACTGACTTCACCCTTTGTTTGTGGCCATTTCTGACTCCAGAAGGATCTGACCTTTGAATATGGACATTTCTATTGACAGGCGACCACTCTACTCTCTGCTGATATTCACGTGATAAGCCTTGTAGTGGGCCTTTGTTTTCAGGATCTTGCTCTCCTGATTCCTTCATCTCAGATACAATGTGATACAACGGTTGTAACTTTGTGTCTCACCCATGACACCCCATCCTGTTCAGCCCTTTTTTGTTTATTAATTAACCTGTGCAAACGCCACCCCACTTACGTCTTAGCGCAGCCTGATGTTATAAAATATAGAATTGCTGCAAATCGGAGAGATGGTTTTGAGCCATGGGGCGCCTCTGCTCCTTTGCTTACACAACTAAATAAACTTTCTCTTTGAAACCCGGGATCTCAGGAATTGGCTTTAAAGACGCATCAGGAGAAAAGAACCTGGTTTCTCTCAATATCACAATCATGTACCTATCTACCACTAACCAGCATATACCCAATTCTGTACAATACCTAAGAAAAAAACAACAGACATCCGATGATGATCTCATTGTACTCATTATACAAAAAGTGTACATGTGAATAAGCGATTAATAATGTAATTTGAACATTAAATTGCAGTGGGCATGTGATGCGTTGAATTAGGCAAGCTGTTTGAATGCCATCTATCAAAAACAAGGCTCAAGATACTCTTCTGGGCAGAATATCCCAGAATGCTTTGTTCAGAATATTTATCCGTAAAACTAAGCACACTTGTCCCCAAATTTGTAGGAACCCGTCAGGTTATGAGGTACCCCTGAGAAAACTAAACTTTGTCCGCTGTGTCAATTCAAGCATTTGAACTTCTCTAGAATAAATGTTAAAAGCTGAAAGTGCATTCACGTAAAGATTCCTATCATTTTCTTTTCTTATCAGCTGTTTCTGGCTCTTTTCAATCAAACACAATTACTCTGAAAACAGGTTTGCAAAGCATTTTCCAAGGGAAAAGTTCATGTTTTCATGTTTTTCTCTCTTAGAATTACAAGTAATTTATAGTTATAAGTGAAATAGACAATTCCTCATATCAAGAAAGCAGCTTGGGGAGCAGATGTAGCCCAGTGGTTGAGCACCTGCTTCCCACACGCAAGCTCCACAGCACCTCCTAAAAAAAACAAACCCAAAAACCCAACAGCAACAAAACAGCTCATGGATTCCAGCCATGCTAATGACCGTACCTTGAAAAACCTTATCAAAATTGGACTTTCTTCTTCACCTAAGGATCCACAGTGTGCCAAAGAAGGAAGCTATAACAACTAAATGAACCAGATTGAAGAATTTCTATTCAGATATGAATTGTTAAATAAGATGAAGATCTTTAATCAAGATTTAAAATAGATGATATACAATCCCTTTCAGTCTTTGTTATAGTTCGTTTTGTCCCAAATAATTATTTAATTTATTGTGTAGAATATGTACCTGATGCTGAGTGGATTAGAAAATCAAGATAGGTGAGACATGCTACATGCCCAAAAGAAAATAATGGTCTGTTAGGGGGAAGAAAGCATGGAAACCTGCAATCACAAAAGTGACTCCTCCGTCACCTTTTATAGGAGGGAGAAAATAGCTATGAGAGGACTGAGAAGGGGAAGGAAAGTGAAGGAGTTGGACAAGATGAGAACGACAGAAAGCAATGCACATCTCCTTCAGAGGCTTACAACTATTTTCAAAATTAGCTATAGTCACTATCTGTGAAATCTGTTTATCAGATGCCTCCATATTCTTTTACTGCAGTGTGGAATAAAGAACTGTCTGTTTAGTTCTCAAATTCTGTAGAGTCTACTTTTGCACGTAACTCGGGTCCAGCTAATGTCATTTTACTCCAATTTTATGTCTTTAAATTATGATTACAAAAGAAGTAAAAGCAATATCTGCGGTGAAAAGTTTGCAAAAGGCAGGGATTAGTTGAAATTGTGCTGCACGTTTCAATCATTCTTACCTGTTGTGTTTTTTTTTTTTTCACTAACTTGGAAAATTGAGACAAAATGTAGTTTTCCTGGATTAAAACTGCATAAGGCAGGGTTTTATCAACCTTTTTTGCTCCACAGACCCCTTTGCCAGGCAGGTAAAAAAACCACAGACCTCTTACTAAGTCCACATTCTACTGTGTGTTATTTAATATATATGTCACACCTCCAAAACATGTCCACAAAGAGTATATTTTTTGGAATTTCAGTTCAAGCTCACAGTCCCCTAAAGAATCCCTGCTGTAAGGTATGGAAAAATCAGTCTGCTTAATCTACTTATCTTAACAAAAGAATGTAAAACGAACGTACCAACACCCTTAACCAACTTCCTGTTTCCATACTGTCTGTACGTGGACTTTAAACCACGTGGGTGAGTTCCCGCCTGCTCATCTAAACTGGTAGAGTAGGGTCGCCCCAGGACAAAAGTCATTCAACCTGGTGAACCTGAAGTCTACCGGATTCCAGGATCCATTTCCTCAGCAGCACTGGAAATCAGAAATTCAAAGCAAAGTTTTAAGTCTGCTCTTGGGAGTACTTTAAAAAGCTACTACTGTAATTGTAAGGGGGCAGGTAAGGAAAGGGAAATCAAATCCATAGATCTCCTTGGTTATTTCACTCAACGTACCCAATCTGCTGGTTTTGCTTAGAAGGAGGGTGTATAAGACATCCGTGTTTTCTAAAACAAAGAAAAACATTAACCATAACGTGTGTATCTAGAGAAATACCCAACTTTTCTGAGCAAGAGTAGCATAATTTTTTTGAGCATAAAGTGCCAAATGCCGAGGTTACTTGCAATATTCTTACCCCTGCATTAAAGAATCAGACATTATCATGAACCTCAAATTATTGGAGAAAGAGCATGCACATCAAGTATAAATGTAAAGTATAGGGATTATAAATAATATATAATGGACAGCTAACCCAGGAACTTTTTCACCAGCAGTATACTTTTAATTCCTTAATTATGAAAGATTCTAGATTTGGTTGTTAACAGACCAGGATGTAAGGAGAAAAAAGAAAGGGAAATTCAAGCAGAGGTGAGAAAATCTAAGCAGAGGTTTTCCAAAAAATGTGCATAGCAGCACAAGTTCACAGAATCCTAGGCTTCTACCAAGCCTAGAGTTGGCAAGAAATAAATTTAGAAACTTACTCAAGTGCCAAATTCAGAAAAGCCTGGAATCTCAATTTAAAAGCGACAAAGAAATTGGACTTTGTAAAAGGCAACACAGAGAATTATAATACATGTAAGGAAACAAGAGACATACTGGAAAGGGATTTGGCTTGCCTTTTTTCTTTCTGATACATATTTGCTTTGGAAATATGTATTAGAAACAAATCAAATCCTGTGCCTTCTCAGCATCCCAAGGTTCATTTTCAGAGCCTGCCTCATTTAAGTCTTCGTGGGTCTCTTCAGGAACAAATGAACTGGAAACTGTAAGATCCCTGGAATAATCTTGTGGCAGAAAATGTTTACACTTTAGTTTTTATCTTTATTGTGCATGATTATAGTGTAGAGTTGGCAGACAGGATACGAGTAAAATCCAGCCCTCTGCCTGTTTTTGTGAATAAAGTTGTATTGGCACACAGCCATGCTCATTTGTTCATGTACTGTCCATGGCCACTTGAAGCTAAGGCAGCAGAGCTGAGTTTTAACAGAAGCCAGAGGGTCAACACAGTGTAAATTATTTATTTTCTGGCCCTTTACAGGAAAAATTTGCAGACCCTTGTTATGGAAGCTAAGGTTTGTAATTTACAAGACTAAAATTCAATGCATTTCGCAAACCCTTAAATGATCTTTAAAAAAAAAAAAATTGAAATTTGCCCAATCAAGCTATACATTTGCATGTTAGCACAAAAAAGTGTACAAGTGAAATTGGGGTAATGTGTAGAATCACAACCAAAATGCTTGCTTTTGTCTTAGCACCTTTTCATACAGGTACAATTCTGTAGTCCACATTATATAATTTTTTTTTTTACCGTCTTTAAAAATTTCTCTCTCCTCCTCCCCCTCCCCCTGTTGTCTGTTCTCTGTGTCTATTTGTTGCGTCTTCTTCTTTTGTCCGCTTCTGTTGTTGTCAGTGGCACGGGAATATGTGTTTCTTTTTGTTGCATCATCTCGTTGCATCAGCTCTCCATGTGTGCGGTGCCATTCCTGGGCAGGCTGCACTTTCTTTCGCGCTGGGTGGCTCTCCTTACGGGGAGCACTCCTTGCGCATGGGGCTCCCCTACGCGGGGACACCCCTGCATGGCACGGCACTCCTTGCGCTCATCAGCACTGTGCATGGGCCAGCTCCACACGGGTCAAGGAGGCCCAGGGTTTGAACCACGGCGCGGACCTCATGTGGTAGACACACGCCCTAACCACTGGGCCAAGTCCGCTTCCCGACATTATATACATTGAGAACACTGGTTCATTAGAGATGAAGTGTCTTGCTTCTGAGCTGGACAAATGGGTTAACTATTTGGACTAAAAATCATCACAATTACAAATTTGCATATGTTTACTCAAATCACTTGAGAACGATCATTTAGGAGTTAAGGGCTAATCAATCAAGGCATGTAAAATATTTGATATGAGTTTGGCTCAGAAAGCCCAAAACAGTTATGAAAATTGGTGGGACTTCTGAAATAGTTTTCACGGGTTCTAGAAGATGAGACAGTATCCACTGCTGGCAAGTCAGAGAGCCAAGAAAAGGCTGGTTGCTGTTTACAGGGCATCCTGAATCACTTTCCAAGCGATTTGTTTCATGTTCTGGGTTTATCTTCTGGGGCCACCATAACAAAGTATCACAGACTGGGGCACTTCCAACAATAGAAAGGTACGCTGTTGGTGCTGGCACCCAGAACCCCAAAATGAAGGTATTGTCTGGACTGTGCTTCTGCACAAGTTTGCAGGGGTAAGAGAACTAAAACAAAAACCAAGTCCAAAATATCTCTTGACAAAAAATATTGAATTGTTTAACATACATATATGTTAAATATATCAGTATATCAGGTGTGCTTTATGAATAGATATGGATAAAAACAAGAATTGCATTGGGGAAAACATATCTAAACAATGCACATATTATAAAACCAAAAATCTGGTGTATTTTCAAAAACCAATGGAACGTTTACAATAAATTCCCTTGCCTTTAAGTAGTTAAGGTCAAGTTTTCTGAACAAAATGGGATAGAAATGAAAATTAATTAACCCAAGAGGGAGAACTAAAACCATGTTGTGTCTGAAAAAGTATCAGAACAAAGTAAAATAAAATGAGCATTTCAAAATGGTCTTAGATAATATTAGGATACCATAAAATAAAGTTCAGAGGCTAGCATGGCAGCTGTACTGAGATGAAAAAAATGGCTCTGGGAAACGGACTTGGCCCAGTGGTTAGGGCGTCCGTCTACCACATGGGAGGTCCGTGGTTCAAACCCCAGGCCTCCTTGACCCGTGTGGAGCTGGCCCATGTGCAGTGCTGATGCGCGCAAGGAGTGCCCTGCCACGCAGGGGTGTCCCCGCGTAGGGGAGCCCCACGCGCAAGGAGTGCACCCGTAAAGAGAGCCGCCCAGCGGGAAAGAAAGTGCAGTCTGCCCAGGAATGGCGCCGCCCACACTTCCCGTGCCGCTGACGACAACAGAAGCGGACAAAGAATCAAGATGCAGCAAATAGACACAGAGAACAGACAACCGGGGGAGGGGGGGAGTTAAATAAATAAATAAATCTTTAAAAAACAAACAAACAAAAAACAATGGCTCTAACTTTTATCAGGAAAATTATTAAAAGTAAATTCCTTTCATATTTTTGGTATAAAATAATAAAGCTATCAAATAAAAGTAATGTTTTAAGTAGAGAAACATGATTTTAAATTGTTTGCAGTTTTGAAAATATTAAAAGCATGCCTTTAAATAACTTTATTGTAACTAAAAATAGAATCCCAATAAATTGGATATTCTGATTAAGAGGATAAAATCTACATAGCTTGAGTTAGAAATCACAAAATACAAGTATCAATTCAGAGACTATAACCAGTTTAAATACTGAGTCTGAAGCTGTGTCTATTTATTCACCTCAGAATCTTTTGTGAGGGCACCTGTTACAGATGATCAATAAATATCCATTAGAAGTTTCATTAACTCTACATAATTACAAGCAGCAAAAGTCCATTATTAGGTGATTGGAAAACTGAATAAGGCCCATCAGTGCAATGGAATATTTTGGTGGAGAGGAGGAATGTGATAGAAATTTGTAAGGAAGTACATCAAGATTCGTTAAGGATAAAAGTAAGCTGCTGATTGGCCATATAATAGAATTCATTTCTGTCGTAAACTTGAGATTCTGCTCCTAATACATGATCTAATGTTAATAATACTCAAAACTGAAATATTGCCCTAATGTGGATTTTGTCTTAGGCAAAAAATATGGAAAAGTATGCCTATGGAGATGGGAACTATTGGATGACAATTATTTTCTATGTAATATGTTTTGTCTATGGCCTTAACTTTTAAACTATTCATATTTGGGGGATTGTTAAAAATAAAGCTTTCAGTAAATATTGGTTTAGAGCTAATGCATCCTGGAGAAAAAACTCCCCAAACCTGACTCCATTAACATCCAATCAAGGGTTAATATAAGCAGAGGGATAAAAGCACTGAATTCTAGAGTACAAGTTTCTCTGGCTACAGTCTGCATGATCCTGGGAAAGTTACTTTCTGGCTACAGTCTGAATGATCCTGGGAAAGTTACTTTAACTCTCCAAACTGTACTTTGTAAACCTATAAACTCTGGATGATGCTTTTACTATAGACTTAATATAAGTATTGTGAGGAGAAACACAATAATGGATGAAATCCCTCCCTTTGTATAAATCATTTGTTGGAATCTGACACTTAACTACTCAAAAGATAACCATATTTCCTCAATTATCTGATAGCAAGTAGCCTTGTAATGTCCCAAAGCCTGCCTTTTGTTATCACGCTGTAGACAAGAACAGGTGCCCAGCCTGCCTGGACATGGCTGGTGGATCGCAGAAGCAAATAGCTTCTATTGGTCTGGAAAAAGGTGTCTTTTGCCAAACAAATGCTTCTGATTTCTTACTTTTTATAATTCTAAAGGGTCAATTTCAAGGCTATAATTAATCTTTCTTAGAAATCTCATTTGAATCTCATTTTAGACTGCATGAAACCAGATATTCTTGTCTAAATTATAATCCCATTATCAGTCTAGCTCCATATTATATCTTCTGGGATTTGCAAGAAACATCTTGGCTCTTGATCTCTCACATGCTCTGAAATCTGGTAGTACTTGCTTAGCAGAAACTGTGTATTTCTACCCTTGCCCAGATGCTACTTCCACTCTCCACAATCAGATGGATCATTTCTCCTCCCAAGGGGAGGAGGAAGTGAGTAAAAAGGGCAGAAACTAAGTTTAACTTCTCCAGAAGGGCAAAAACTGCTATTTGAAACTCAACAAAGAACCGGTAGGAGATTTGGTGCCTTAGGCTGCTGGGATGCATTCTTTACAGGGGATTGACTTAACAATGTGTCAACCTTAGAGTTTCTGTTGCATTTTGGTGCTGACTTGCCACAATCCTTGAGGTTCCTTGATGGGCATACCTGCCTGGAGCATACCTGCCTGGTGCATACCTGCCTCACTGCAATCTCTTCTTGTCTGCTTTTCCATTTCTGCTAACTTCTGACTCCTTCCCCTGGCCTTCTCTTCATCAGGACTCCAATAATATGATTAAGACCCACCCTAATATATCTGGTGATATCTAAAGAGAAACTTTGAGGAAAATGTTCACAAATGAGTCCACTCCCGACTCCCCTGGACTTATTCAAAGAGTATCTACAAATACCTTAACATATTCAAAGAGGAATGTGGATTAAGATGAAGAATGACTTTGTTATTCATTAAAACTGTGCAGATGACACAACAGGATGGCCTCCCACCATAAGACTGGGTCTAAAAGTGGGGTTTTGGCCAAAAAAACCTCATAGCAATCAAAACTGTCTCCTCATTTATTCCAATCTCTTATTTACATCTTTCTACCATCATGAAGGAACATGTACTCCCCTGCTTTACTTACAGGTTTTTCTCCCTTTCCCCATGGACTATTAAAAAAGGAAATACCTACTTGTGAGCTGTTTTTTTAAGCTGCTGTTAATGGAGAAATACAAAGTGAAGGAAGAGAATAATGAGTTCAAGAAGATGATGGAAGGAAAGTCCTCAGAAGATTTACAGAGGGATGAGCAGAGCTGGGATGGTAACTCTGTGAGAGGATAGAGGGGGAAAGGGGAATATTTAATACTGATATACTTTGTAGCTCTGACTTGAGAAATATGTAAAGACAACAGAACAACAAAATGAGTTGTCTTCAAAACTGAATTCAAAGTGAAACGAATGGGACTCATGATATAGTGAGTTGGTGGCTGTGCCACACAGGTAGCAGTCTTTGAAATGGCTTTCAAAGGAGTGGCCTTTTTATACTCCTGATGATCTACATAATCTATAAAGAAATGCAGAGTAATCTTCATCTATTTTTGGCAGCTAAGTGGGTGGTAATACTATTGGTGTTACTATTTAATGACTACTATGGACAGATAAAACAAATTGGTTATAATGGAGATACATAAAAAACATACAGTAATTATTGGAATCATCAGGGACCAAGGCTTTTTAGCATGTGACAAAACATAAACATAAAACCAAAGGTGTGAAAATTGTATAATCTTCAAATTTAATTGGAAATTAACAAGAATCATTATGTATCTTCTCTAAGCAAACTTATTTCCTAACTTTGTACCCTGATAGTGCCTGGAACTCTGACAGAGCTTGGTACAATGGGTATCCCAAATATCCAAATGAAGTTCTCTAAATACGCTTGGAGAAATGGCTTATTTGAGGCCAGAGACAGGGCATGTCCAAGGTGAGCCTGTCATACATGGGGAATTAAAAAAAGCTGTCAAAGAGCCACTGGAGTCACTTTTAAACAACTTAGAGCCCCAGTAGCCAGAGATGGGGCAGTTTAGACACCAGAAAGAAAAGATAATGACTTGAAATGCAAATATTTCAAAGTCGTGTTGATAAACCTCCGTCAGCTCCTTTCCATCAACTTCAGTGGCTGCAAGAGATAAAAGTTATTCTGGGCACTACTAAAAAGGAAAAGTGCAAAGTATTTCTGCTTTCTTTTAAGAATCACGGCTCAGATAACCAAAAATTGATGTTGGAACGGTCTTCCTTATTGATTAACAACCAATACAAGCCAAAGAAATGGTGTGATGAGACTATCACCAAGATGCACATTTTAATGAAACGTTGTAGGTAGTCATCATTCACTCCTGCTGGGAAGCTTAAGTGTAAATACAGGGACAATTTTATGAATGGAGTAGTCTGACCATAGCAGTCATGATTAACCTCACGGAGAGCCAACCAGCCATTGTGTTCTCAGAGATGTGATGCAATAGGAAGCACATGGTATGAAGACCACTTCAGAAAGAAGATCTGAATCTGCTCGATGATCTCCAAGTACTAATTTATGGTAAAAGCAGGGATAAGGGGCATGATAACTAATACCCAAAGGGAAGCAATCAGGAAAATTAAAATGGAGAAACACGGTAATACAGATGACCATCCCACTTGTTCAAATAAATGGAAAAAATAGGAAGATGCTATAGCATAAAAGAGTTATAGGAACTACCAACCATGTAGCAAGTGTATTCTTGTACATTCTGGCTCAAACAAATGATTAATTAAACAATTTAGATAAGAGGAAGCTTTTGAACATGCTGTACTTGATAATATTAAGGAATTGTTTTTGTAGAGTGATTATAGTTACATCAAATCTTTGCATTTCTTACATATATATACTGAATTATTTTTGGACAATATACACTAAATTTTTAATAATACATCAGGGTTTTTTGTGCAACTCTAGTTTGTCCATCTATTTAACAACTGAAGATGCAATAGGCACATGGGCATTCATTATATTATCTTTATTTTGTATCTTATATCTTTGTATTTATTTGACCATTCTTTTTTTCTATAGATTTAAAAATTTTTAAAAGATACATGGATCATACAAAATGTTAAATTAAAAAAAATAAGAGTATCCCATAAAACCCCACTCCCCACCCCCTACTCTTCCCACATCACCAAATTGACCATTCTTATTCAACAGTAAAACAATGGAATTGACACTTACAAGGTACAAAAACTCTTGAAGACTAGTATAAATAGATGTCATGGATGTACATGAAATCTCCAGGAATGATTGCTTTTCTCTTGAGAGTCCCCTTTTCCCACAGAGAATTATACCATTGAGTTTATTTTTATTTTTTTACCTTTTTTTTATTCATTTTTTAAAAAATATTACATTAAAAAAATATGAAGTCCCATTCAACCCCACTGCCCCCAACCCCCACTCCCCCCCCAGCAACACTCTCTCACATCATCATGACACATCCATTGCATTTGGTAAGTACATCTCTGGGCATTGCTGCACCTCATGGTCAATGGTCCACATCATAGCCCATACTCTCCCACGTTCTATCCAGTGGGCCCTGGGAGGATCTACAATGTTCGGTAATTGTCCCTGAAACACCACCCAGGACAACTCCACGTCCCGAAAACGCCTCCACATCTCATCTCTTCCTCCCATTCCCCACACTCAGCAGCCACCATGGCTACTTTTCCCACACCAATGCCACATTTTCTCTGTGGACATTGGATTGGCTGTGTCCATTGCACTTCTATGTCAAGAGGGTGCTTAGATTCCACATGGATACTGGATGCAATCCTCCTGCTTTCAGTTGTAGGCACTCTAGGCTCCATGGTGTGGTGGTTGACCTTCTTCAACTCCATGTTAGCTGAGTGGGGTAAGTCCAATAAATCAGAGTGTAGGAGTTGAAGTCTGTTGAGGTTCAGGGCGTGGCTATCAATTTGTCAGTCCAGAGATTCAAATCCCCTAGATATATCTTAAACCCCAGCATCAACTACAATTCCAATAAAGTAGCATGAAAGTCCTGTGAAAAGAGATCCCATCTGAGTCCAGTTCCATCTTGCAGAAACACCAGCTCCAAAGAAGGGCCAACTGACATGGCAGTGAACCCCATCTGCCATGACCATAGAATCCGTGGGTGTCTTTAGCCCTCAAAAGAACGAATACCTGGGGTTGTATCTACTTTATCTGTCTCTGAGACTCTGCTCAGGTGTGCATGAGGGCAATCCTTCTGACAACCTCCAAACTCTTTTTTAGAGACTCATAGCCATATAAACTCATTTCTTCTTTCCATTTCCCCCTTACATTAGGTCAAACAGCATTTTAAAGTCCTGTTATTATATGTAGACAGGGACATTCTGCTGGTCTGCGTTGAACCTTTAATTCAAGGTCATTTTCTAGTTGCATCATCAGCTGGTACTTGGAAGTGATCCCTCGGTGCCAGGGAGGCTCATCCCCGGGTGTCATGTCCCATGCTGGGGGGAATGCATTGCATTTACATGCTGAGTTTGGCTTCGAGAGTGGCCACATTTGAGTAACATGAAGGCTGTCAGGAAGAAACTCCCAGGCACAGTGCTGCTCTAGGCCTTGTTCTTATTTCAGGTGTATAGGCTCACAAGCATAGTCATTAGTATCAGGGGCTCACTGTTGGACCCTCATTCCTTCCTGGTTCTCACCGTTGCACCTGGGGGACTGCCGCTGCTCCCCTAGGGACCATGACAGAGCACCCCTGGCCAGGAACCCAGGATCCCTCCCCCAGCTGTTGTTTTTAATTGTTTCCACTATGAGTATATCCAAACATTACCATGCACCCTGGACATATGCCCTGTATAACTCCCTGTCAACCATATATCGCCTCTCCATAACATCCCATACCAGTATTCCTCTGCTGCCATTGTTGAACCACTCTGTGAGCCAAAACTTCCTGAAAAGTGAAGCCCAATATAATGTCAGGTTCCCTTACTAGTAAAATGGAATACAGCGATGAGTTTAAAGGTTAGATCTAGAATATGTATTAATTTGGAAAAATTCTACATCCTATCTTTTTCTTTTCTTTTTTCCTAATTATTGAGCTTCTCTTCACAAGAGCCCTAGATCACATTAATTCATATATACAATATACAGTACTCCCACACATCCACCATAAAACCTTTTCCCTTCCACAGCGATAATCTTATAACTTATTCATATCATATTTACTTAAACTGATGTACAGACTCTGAGACAATAGCTTTCAAACAAGGTGACATCTGTGCTTACATTGTGGTCCATACTTTAGGATATACTGTTTTCTAAATTTTTAGTTATCCTATGTTTTACATTATGGTTTACATTATTAGTCTGTCGTATCCTATATGTTTTTGGTGTAATATTACATGTTTTATATCCATCCTTGTGCACTCTCACGAAACTCCTCTCTTACCCCCACATTTACCTTGGTTCCATCCATTCAACATCCATTTTCCCCTCCCCTTGGGGCCCACAGTTACAGCCAATCTCCATTTCCCAAGGAGCCACGTCCAGAGAAACTTGCAACAGTGTTCAGGGCCTGACTTGCTCAACTGCCCTAATGCCCTGGGAGCCATCCTTTCTCTCAAGAGATACAGTTCCTTCTATTTGATGGCATTAGTCCTCCCCAGGATGTGGGTCCACCCCAACTCTCACTACTTGGTTCTCTACCCAATGGTACAACCCACCCTGGCAAAATGAACATTCAGACATTCCCCAGGAGTCTGTCCCGCATCAGATCATCCCCTCTGAGCATCCTAAACAGGTAACTCTCCTAATTATATTTTGATACGATTTTCTCAGCATTTTACTCTCAACCAACACCTGACACTCTCCTATGTTCGTATGTTGCCCCTCCCTCCCCCCAATTTTTTGGGCACTATTACCCATCCGCCCATCCCCAGCTCCCCTCAAACCTGCAAAGCCCCACCCAAAGGCAACTCCTTGTCCCCATTTTATTTCTTCTTTGTGCTCATACTTACCGCCAGTTCATCATAGATTCCACCCCTGCAGACGTCGGCTCACATCCTTCCTCCACCTCCCAATTTCCTGTAAGCCTATCTTCCAGTCTCTAGCTCTCTGAGGCAGCTTGCTTATTTCATATCATTGAGGTCATGTAGTATTTGTCCTTCAATGCCTGGGTTGCTTCACTCAACATAAGGTTCTCAAGATTCATCCATGTTATCACGTGTGTTTGTAGTGTATTTGTTCTTACAGCCAAGTAGTATTCCATTGTATGTATATACCACATTTTATTGATCCACTCATCTGTTGATGGGCATTTGGGTTGATTCCAACTTTTGGCGACAGTGAACAATGCTGCTATGAACATTGGTGTACATATATTGGTTTGTGTCCTTGTTTTCAGTTCTGCTGGGTATATACCCAGCAGTGGTATTGCTGGGTCATATGGCAAATCTATGGTTAGTTTTTTGAGAAACCGCCAAACTGTTCTCTAGAATGGTTGGATCCTTCTGCATTCCCACCAGCAGTGGATGAGTGTTCCCCTTTCTTCACATCCTCTCCAGCATTTGTATTTTGTTTTTTTCATAGCTGCCAATCTTATGGGAATAAGATGGTATCTCATTGTAGTTTTGATTTGCATTTCCCTGATAGCTAGCAATTTGGAGCATTTTTTCATGTGCTTTTTAGCCATTTGTATTTCTTCTTTGGAGAAGTGTCTGTTTAAATCTTTTTCCCATTTTTTAAATGGGTTGTTTATCTTTTTATTTTCAAGATATAGGAGTTCTTTATACATGCAAGTTGTAAGTCTCTTATCAGATATATGGTTGCCAAATATTTTCTCCCATTGTGTGGGTTCCCTTTTTACCTTCTTGACAAACTCCTTTGAGGTGCAGAAGGCTTTAATTTTGAGGAAGTACCATTTATCTATTTGTTCTTTTGCTGCTCGTGCTTTTGGTGTGAAAGTCGTGAAGCCATTTCCTATTAAAAGGTCCTGTAGATGTTTCCCTATACAGCTTTCCAAGGTCTTTATGGTCTTGGCTCTTATATTTAGGTCTTTGATCCATCTTGAGTTGATCTTTGTATAAGGTGTGAGATGGTAATCCTCTTTCATTCTTCTACATATGGCTATCCAGTTCTCCAGGCACCATTTGTTGAATAGGCCATTCTCTCCCAGTTGAGAGGGTTTGGTGGCTTTATCGAATATTATATGGCTATATACATGAGGTTCTATATCTGAACTTTCAATTCGATTCCATTGGTCTGTGTGTCTCTCCTTATGCCAATACCATGCTGTTTTCACTACTGTAGCTTTGTAGTATGTTTTGAAGTCAGGTAGTGTGATTCCTCCATTTTCATTTTTCTTTTTCAATATGTCTTTGGCTATTCAGGGCCTCTTTCCTTTCCAAATAAATTTCATAGTTAGTTTTTCTAATTCCTTAAAGAAGGCTGTGTTGATTTTTATTGGGATTGCATTGAATGTGTAGATCAATTTTGGTAGGATAGACATCTTATTAATATTTAGTCTTCCTATCCATGAACAAGGAATATTCTTCCATTTATTTAGGTCTTCTTTGATTTCCTTGAACAGTCTTGTATAGTTCTCAGTGTACAAGTTTTTTACATCTTTAGTTAAATTTATTCCTAAATATTTGATTTTTTTATTTACTATTGTGAATGGTATTTGTTTCTTGATTTCCTCCTGATCTTGCTCATTATTGGTGTACAGAAATGCTACTGATTTTTGCACATTGATCTTATAACCTGCGACTTTACTAAACTCATTTATGAGTTCTAGAAGCTTTGTTGTAGATCTCTCAGGGTTTTCTATGTATAGGATCATGTCATCTACAAATAATGAAATTTTGACTTCTTCCTTTCCAATTTTAATACTTTTTATATCTGGTTCTTGCCTCAGTGCTTGAGCAAGTACTTCTAAGACAATGTTGAATAGAAGGGGAGACAATGGGCATCCTTGTCTTGTTCCTGAGTTTAGAGGGAAGTATTTTAGGATTTCTCCATTGTAAACAATGTTGGCTGTAGGTTTTTCATATATACTCTTTATCATGTTCTAAAAATATCCTTGTATTCTGAATTTTGGAGTGTTTTTATCAAGAAAGGGTGCTGTATTTTGTCAAATGCTTTTTCTGCATCTATAGATATAATCGTGATTTTTTTATCTTCAATCTGTTTATATGGTGTATTACATTGATTGATTTACTTATGTTGAACCATCCTTGCATACCTGGAATAAATCCCACTTGGTCGTGGTGTATAATTCGTTTAATGTGTTGTTGAATACGATTAGCAAGTATTTTGTTAAGTATTTTTGCATCTAGGTTCATTAGAAAAATTTGTCTGTAATTTTCCTTTCTTGTGGTGTCTTTGGCTTTGGTACTAGGGTAATGCTGGCATCAAAGAAGGAGTCAGGCAATGTTCCTTCTGTTTCAATTTTTTGGAATAGTTTCAGCAGGATTGGTGTTAGTTCTTTCCGGAATGTTTTGTAGATTTCACCTGTGAAGCCATCTGGCCCTGGGCTCTCCTTAGTTGGGAGGTTTTTAATGACTGATTCTATCTCTTTGCTTGTGATTTGTTTGTTAAGATCATCAATTTCTTCTTTTGGCAATATGGGCTGCTTATGTGTTTCTAGGAATTTGTCCATTTCCTCTGAATTGTCAATTTTGTTGGAATACAGTTTTTCAAAGTATCCTCTTATGATAGTCTTTATTTCTGTGGGTTCAGTGGTGATATCTCCTTTCTCATTTCTTTTTTTGTGTATTTGCACCTTCTGTCTTTTTTTCTTTGTTAGTCTCGCTAAAGGTTTGTCAATTTTGTTGATCTTCTCAAAAAACCAGCTCTTGTTCTTGTTTATCTTTTCAAGTGCTTTCTTATTTTCTATTTCATTTAGTTCTGCTCTTATCTTTGTTATTTCCTTCCTTCTTCTTCCTGTTGGGTTACTAGGTTGTTATTTTTCTAATTCCTTCAACTGTGCAGTTAGTTCTTCAATTTTTGCTCTTTCTTCTTTTTCGATATATGAATTTATGGCTATAAATTTCCCTCTCAGTACTGCTTTTGCTGCATCCCATAAATTTTGGTATGTTGTGTTATCATTATCATTTGTTTCAAGGTAGTCATTGATTTCTTTTGAGATTTCCTCTTTGACCCACTGTTTTTCTAAGAGTGTGCTGTTTAATTTCCAAATTGTGGTGTGAAATCTGGGCCTCTGTCCCTTGCAAATTTCCAGCTTCACTCCACTGTGGTCAGAGATATTGTTTTGTATGATTTCGGTCTTTCTGAATTCATTAAGCCTTTCTTTGTGGCCTAGCATATGGTCTATCTTGGAGAATGATCCATTTGCACTTGAGAAAAATGTATATCCTGCTGTGTTTGGGTGTAATGACCTATATATGTCTATTAGATCCAGCTCCTCTAATATACTGTTCAAATGTTTTGTTTCTTTAGTGATTCTCTTTTGAGATGTCCTGTCAAGAATTTATAGTGGTGTATTAAAATCCCCCACTATAATTGTAGATGCATCTATTTTTTCACTCAGTTTTTCCAGCTTTTGCCTCACGTATTTAGAGGCGCCCTTGTTAGGAGCATAAATATTTATGATTGTTCAATCTTCTTGACAGATTGTCCCTTTCACTAAAATGTAGTATCCTTCTTTGTCTCTCACAATTGTTTTGCATTTAAAGTCTATTTTGTCTGATATTAATATAGATACTCCTGCCTTTTTTTGATTATTGTTTGCTTGTATGATTGTTTTCCAGCCATTCACTTTTAACCTCCATGAGTCTCTGGTTCTAAGATGTGTCTCTTGTAGACAGCATATAGATGGGTCATATTTCCTTATCCACTGTCCCAGTCTGAATCTTTTGATAGGTGAGTTTAATCCGTTGACATTCAGTGTTATTACTTTCAAGGAATTGTTTGTGTTAGCCATATTTTGATTGGAGTTCTGTTTGTCATATTTTGTTTGCATTTTTTTCCTTCTATTTTTGTCTTTTTTGTTGCTCTTACACTCTCTTCCAACTCTGCCTGTCCTTTTTTTTCCCTTTCTTCCTGCAGAACTCCCTTTAGAATTTCTTGAATGGGAGGTTTCTTGTTGGCATACTCTTTCAGTTTCTGTTTATCTGTGAATATTTTGAACTCTCCATCATTTTTGAATGCTAGTTTAGCTGGATAGAGTATTCTTGGTTGGAAATTTTTTTCCTTTAGTACCTTGACTGTATCATACCACTGCCTTCTTGCCTCCATGGTTTCAGATGAGAAATCAGCACTTAATCTTATGGAGCTTCCTTTGTTTGTGATGGTTTTCTTTTCTCTTGCTGCTTTTAGAATTTTCTCTTTGTCTTGAGCATTGAACAATCTGACAAGTATATGTCTTGGGGTGAGCCTGTTGGGGTTTATGACCAGTGGAGTGCGCTGTGCTTCTTGGATATGTACATCTGTCTCTTTCAGTAGATTTGGGAAGTTTTCAGCCATTATTTCCTGCAACACTCCTTCTGACCCCTTTCCCTTCTCTTCTCCTTCTGGAATGCCTATCATACGTATGTTTGAGCGTTTTGCATTATCATTCAGGTCCCTAAGTCCTAGCTGGATTTTTTCTATCTTTTTATCGACCCCTTCTACTATCTGTTTGATTTCTGATGTACTGTCTTCCACATCACTAATTCTCTGCTCTGCCTCTTCTAGTCTGCTGATATTTGCTGCAAGTGTATTTTTGATTTCTTGAACTGTGGTGTTCATTCCCATCATATATGTTATCTTTTTGCGTATGTCTGCAATTTTCCCTCCAAGTGTTGTCTTCATGTTGTTAACCTCTTCCTTTACTTCATTAAATTTGTTGGTGATAAATGTTCTCAGATCTTTCATTACTTGTGCGAAGTTCTGCTCCCCTTCCTGATTTTTAGTTTGTTGATTGGATTCAGCCATGTTTTCCTGATTACTGGTTTGGTTTGTAGATTTTTGTTGCTGTCTGGTCATCATTTTATCTTGACAGGTTTAATCAGTTCCTTAGCTTCTTTGTCTAGTCTTGGAGATTAATTAGCTGTTGTTTTTGTGTAAGTGTTATATCATCTCTTTGTCACTTTGTTCTTCTTATTCTAACTTCTTATGTCTGGTTGAGTCCACTTTAAAGGAAAATATTAGGGCTGGGGAAAGGCAATTGTGTAAGCAAGGAAAAAGTGTAAAGTAGTATTGGCGATATATGTTAACAGAGCAACAATATGAGATCTGGGAGCATGGATGGTAGATTCATGTAAGTTGTGTAGAGTTATAGCAGTAGGTAGAGTACCTATAATGAAGTAGTCGACTGAATATGGGAGGAATATGGTATGAATTAAAAAGCTATTTTTTTCGTGAGAGAGGGAAAGAGAAAAGAAAGGCAATAGTTTCAAGAGTGGATAACAGACAGAAAACAAAACAAAGGTATTAGAAATTAAGAGTTAGACACTTTGTGGATCAAAGAAAGGGAGGTGGAATATAGGAGAGACAGTAGATGATGGAGGATATCAAGATGTAGGGGAAAGGGGATAGTGTAGGTAGTCAAAATCTATTCACACAGAAATGAGGCAGTGGAGGATGAGGAAATCCAGCAAATGTGAGGTGTTCCCTGCAGCACCTATTGTATAGTTAAGATAAAATAAAATAAGAAGAAAATGAGGGACAAGAGAGAGAGAAAGAAAAAAAAAGGAGAAGAAAGGAAGAAAGAAAGAGGGGGTGGGTAAAGGGTGGGGAACAGGTAGGGAAAAGAAAAAAAAGATATACACCTACCACTACAGCCACAATAACAATAAAAAAAAAACCCTAAATAACTGAAAAAAAAAAGACTTTGGGGCATATGCTGGGAGAAAAGACTAGGGGATAATGCAATGTTAGCAATCAGGACATTAAAAAAAATGAAATAGAATAAAAATAAAAACAAAACAAAACAAAACAAAAAAGAAAAAATGCAAATGTTGAGGGCTAGGACAATCAAGGACCTCAAATGGACCTCAGGGCATGATGAATTCCGGGATGGAAAGTCTGTGATATTGCAGACTCAAGAGGTGTGAGTCTCTGGCGTGTGGGCCACCAGGGTTTAGGGGACTCAGACCTGGCAACCTCAAGTCCGGTTAACAGGGAGCCTGGGAGCACCGCAGTGCATCACAGCCTTCAGGGATCCCTGCAGCTGGGTGCCAGCCCTATGGGTGAGGTCACATCCGCATGTTCTATCCTGTGTGTCTGTACCCCACAATTCACTCACTCAATGGGGTCTATTCTGTGGATGTATCACCAATTCAACTTCAGGACCCCTCCCACCCTGTGATCCCCCAGAACGGCCACATGGGTGCGCCTCTACACTGCAGCCAATTTAATGACTCAGATCAATAGCCAGGCCCGGGGTGGGGCTCCAGCCGGAAATGCTAATAATAGAGTCCAAACCTGAAATTCCCACACTTTGCAAAATATTCCCTTAAACCGCTTCCAAATGTCTCCCACCCTGCCAGACCCTAGTGGCGTCTCTTTATTGCTATCACTTTAAGTCCACTGTAGATCGGCAGCCAGGTTTGGGGTGGGGCGTGGCTCTAGGCGGAAGTGCTATTGTTTGTGTCTGCAATCAAAAATTCCCCCGCTTCACAATAAAACTCCCGTTTGTCTCCCCAAATCGGTCTGCAAGTGCCTCCTGTCCTATTAACCCCCCAATAGGCTGCTCAGGGCTTATGAATTCCCCAGTACCGCAGAGCCTCCGAGAAAACAAAACAAAACAAAACAAAAACAACAAAGAAAAACTCTGGGGTTCCCGGCGCCTCGGCTCTGCCCACCCTAGGAGGCAGCGATCCACGCACAGCCTGGAGTTCCGTGTAAAGAGTCTTAATTATATTTTATAGACGTATTTTCTCTGTTACCTTCCCACCAAATCGATGTCCAGACAACTCCTGTCCTGCAAAAATCCTAAAACAGCCTGGTCTCGAAGAACCTCCAATGCTGCCCAGCAGCTGCTTTGCAGGAGATATTATCAGGTAAGCTCACTCAGCCACCATCTTGCCCCCCTCCGCCATTGAGTTTAAAGCTTTGTTGTTTTTTTTAAATTAAGAAATGCTTTATTGACATGATGCAGCAAGGATATTCATTTCACAGCTCAACAGCACATATCCCTCTCCCTTCCTTTTTATACCATTGTCTAAAGGGGATCTTTTCCTTGCAAAGAGATTTGTGAGCTTTTTAATCCTGAAATGGTATTTACATGCACGCACTTCTCTGGAAAACAAATGATGCTAAATAAAACTCTCACCCCTAGCAAAATGAAAATTATGAAAAAGAATTGCAGGGATTGCAAATCCAATGCTGCCACAATTGTGCAGCCATCTCGACTGGGATCCAAGGCCAATCTATCCTTCTGTTCTCCCATCAGTTCTGGCTTTAGCCTCCTGTTCTCTGCATACCTGCTTCATTTCTGGGAACTGCCTATACATTGTGCGTAGGACAGAGGAGAAGCCAGATGAGAAGAGCCCACTCCAGGAGATTATGGTTTATCTTCATTGACGGGTGGCCCATGGCATGCATCTTGCTATAAGGAAAAATGGGAGTGTCATCTTGGTACAGACTATAAATGTGAGAAGATGAGAAAATCCATTGGCTAGGGTGTTGAATGAGCCAGCTTACAAGGTCTACCACCATAATTCCTTCTCCCTGGCCAAAGACTAGCTTAGTTAGAGCAAAGCAAGACACTTCTGGTGCGAAGTCTCTTTAAGATGGGACATAGTTGCCTTAAATTACGACCATGTTGGGAATATGATGGGAGCCAGGCTAAATCCAGGAAATGGTGAAGAAGAAAGATGGGGGAAAGGACCCATAAAAACCCTGAGCCTTCAAGGATGGCACCCAGCTCTTGATTTCAGGCCTTTCTGACACAGATCCATGAACATACTGCATAATGATCTTGACATAGACTGAACTATTATTTGTTAACTCATCTTAGTTGAGGTTTCTGTTTCTTGGAGAAAACCCAGTATAAGTGACACATCAGCATCATTTCTCACTTCTCATGATTCTTCAAAAAGTCTTTAATGGAAAACAATACTGAAACACATAAAGATATAGAAATATCTGGCTTGGGGCATGGACATGTCAATCATCATTTAACTTGCACTGTAGAGACAAGTGCCTTTATTTCTCCTAAGCCCTAAAAGCATTGTGCCTCTAAAAGGTTCAGAAAAGGATAACCAAAAATACATGACATTTAAAGCCATATATAAACGTAGACCCTTATAATCTTGAGGAAAGGGCATGTGTGCAGCATTTGATCATCTCTCTCCCCATTTCTATTTATTTCTCTTTTAAAATGATTCTACACTTGACCAATATCTGGAAATGTATAATCCTGGTGTATTTTTTTGTGCCTGTATTTTCAAGAAAAATAGGACTTTATTAAAACAAAGTAGCTATAAGTCAAGAGCAGATTCTCAAATCATTCACCAACATGTTCTATAGCGATAAAATTTTCCTGTACTTTAGCTACCATATTGCTTCCCGCAACTAAGAAAAATCCATTTTCTAAATTATCAAACTTGGGACTAATAAGAATATTAAGTTAAATTTTGTTTACAATGGCTAAGTTATAGCACATAACAATTGAAATCACATTTTTCCAACCTATGGTATAAGACATAAAAATGCTGATGCTGGCCAATCTCCTCTTTTTGAAAGCAATTATAGTCAATTCTTGTCACAGTACATGTAATACTAGTTAGAAACACTTTCAGGTATCTAGGAAAGTTTTCCAGAGCTCACTCTCTTCACCTGCATTTAAGGAATTTGACTAATGTCTTAAAATCTCTATCTGTCACTAGAAATGACCGATTTGATGGTTCACCCAGGGTTAGGGTGATAATATTTTTCATTTGCCCACAGGTTTAAGGTCATAACAGTGGGGCCTAGGGGAATCCCCTATATTTTTATATAGCATGTAATCTATTAATAAATCTTTCAAAATTAAAAATAAAAAAAATTAAGAAAGGTCATGACATGACCCCTTCCTCTTCCACTCAAGAATGACTGTTGAAAAACTTGTACACAATGACTTTGCTTTTAGACTTGACAGTTTGTACCCCCAGGAATTATTGCTCAATGCTTTGACTCTTTCAATAGTTTGTTTTTTTTTTTCCCCAAGCTTTTCTGGTGACCTTTAGTAACGATGGGCATTAGCATCAGTTGAGGTTGTTTCATGCCAATATGCCTTTCTCCAAAACAATTTTTTATGCAATAGATATGAGTAGTCTTTTTACTTCATTTACGTTCACCTTCAGGCACAAGGTAGGTTGGCAGGTTTGATGCCATGGGGAAGGTTCTGGCAAATGAAACCTAAGAGGAGGTGAGGCACATCACTTTATGGACGGAGGCTTTTCACGTATGGGTGATTTACAGCTCTTATTTTGCCCTGCTGCCTTTTGGTATTCCCAAGAATGACTGCCTCGCCAAACAATCCCAAAGTGGGAAGGAGGTAGATAATTCTGCCAGGTGTGCCTGAAACTGCCAGGCAGCACGTGCATGGAATGCATCTGTGTTTCTGTAGGCCAGCCAAACTTGTAGACAGTTTGTCATCATAGTGATGTAGGCTATGGGTGGAAGGCTGTGCATCTCTTCTTAGATAACCTAAGCTGTGTGTGTCTGAAGCGGGAGCTGCAGCCCAGCCATGGCCTTCGTAACCGTGGCAACCACTCCAGTCCCAGGGAAAA
Organism: Dasypus novemcinctus; assembly: GCF_030445035.2. NCBI lineage: Eukaryota > Metazoa > Chordata > Mammalia > Cingulata > Dasypodidae > Dasypus > Dasypus novemcinctus. The sequence continues at coordinate 5,361,062 of NC_092216.1, read as the reverse complement.
AACAATTAAACAATGTAAGCTCTATAACCTTTAAATATGCAAGGGAGGTGCAAACCAAATATGTTAAAAGTTTACCTGGAAGGCATAAAGTTCATGTTTAAAGCTTACTTGGAATGTATAAGGTTCATGTTAAAAGCTTACCCAGAATGTGGGGAATATATTTTAATTCAAACTTATGGAGCACTAAAACGAAGACTCATTTAACTCTTCCTCTGTATAAAAGGAACTCAAAAATCTTATTCCAGGCTCAGGTTTTGGATAAGAAGCTCCCGAGCCCCACCGGTGGTAAATAAATTCTTTTTTCCTTCCCAAAATTATTACTGAATCCTGACCTTTCCTTACGCAATAATTGAACCTCTTTCGACGTCTACAACAATAGCCAATTCAAGGTTATCCTGGTTGATCACCACCCAAGTTGAAAGGCTATTTAAGTACTTATATCCTATCCCTGACAGATAATCTTCGGGAAATGCATGAAATGGTATGCAAGCAAACATATTTCCATTGACCATGGTGTTTATATAGGATAGTCACTAGAATGCTAATTTAAAGGATGAGTTTGACACTAAGGAAGTTGATTTGTTCCTTGCACCCACAACTTATTTGAAGGACGTTCTTAGAATTCTAAGCCTGAAGTGGTTTCTCCCCTTGTACCAGGCGCTATAAATATAATGGATATCATGCTGTTGTAGAAGTTGAGTGAGGCTCAATTATTTGAGTTTAGAAAGGCCAGGACTCAGGAATGATTTTGAGAAGGAAAAATGATTTATTGGAGGCGGGTTGGACTCGGGAGGTTTCTGTTTCACACCCGAGGCTCAAACAAGATTTTCAAGTGCTTTTTATATAGCGTGGGGAGTCAAATGGTGCTTTTATCAAAGAAAACTTCTTTCTTTGTTAGTTAAGTCTTTGCCTGAGTACCAGGTAGGTTTTGAATGAACATACCGCCCACATTTCAGGTGAGCTTGAATTAGCATCTTGCCACATTCCCTCTGGATGCAACCTTGAATACACATTCAGTCTTACATCCTTTCTGAACATTCAAAGCCCCTATCACTTAACTGGATTTCTAGAGACTAGGCACACTTGGATACAGAATTAGATGATTTTGAATTTATGCACAGGCTATATTATATTTCCCATTCAAGGCCAAGTCCAAGTTCCCTTAAGTTTCGGCATCACCACCATCAGAGTTTCCCTGGACTGACTGGTATGTATATATAGAGTTTGCGTTGCTAAATTGCCTCCTGGGACTGGAGTCGTTGCCATGGTCACCAAGGGCAGGACTGCAGCCTCTTACCGTCCCACACCCACAAGTCAGGACAGACAGCTTAGGTTATCTCTGAAGAGACAAAGAGCCTCCCACCCATAACCCACATCAATGCTTCCAATGAAAATTTTGAATGTCAACTGAAGGCTTCTGTATCTTTCAAGAACATTTAAAAGTTGGAGAATTTTTTTTTCATGTTTTATTTTATTTTATTTTTATTTTATTATTATTTTTTTAATATTACATTCAAAAAATGAGGTCCCATTCAACCCCACCAAACCCACCCCCCACTCCCCCCACAGCAACACTCTCTCCCATCATCATGACACATCCATTGCACCTGGTAAGTACATCTCTGAGCATCACTGCACCCCATAGTCAATGGTCCACATCATAGCCCACACTCTCCCACGTTCCATCCAGTGGGCCCTGGGGGGATCTACAATGTCCCGTAATTGACCGTGAAGCACCACCCAGGACAACTCCACGTCCCGAAAACACCTCCACATCTCATCTCTTCCTCCCATTCCCCGCACCCAGCAGCCACCATGGCCGCCACCCTTCCCACACCCATGCCACATTTTCTCTGTGGACATTGGATTGGTTGTGTCCATTGCACATCTATGTCAAGTGGGGCTTAGATTCCACATGGATACTGGATGCACTCCTCCTGCTTTCAGTTGTAGACACTCCAGGCTCCATGGTGTGGTGGTTGACCCTCTTCAACTCCATGTTAGCTGAGTGGGGTAAGTCCAATAAATTAGAGTGTAGGAGCTGAAGTCTGTTGAGGCTCTGGGCCTGGGTATCATATTGTCAGTCCAGAGATTCAAATCCCCTAAATATATCTTAAACCCCAGCACCAACTACAATTCCAGTACAGTAGCATGCAAGTCTTGTGAAAAGAGATCCCCTCTGAGTCCAGTTCCATCACACAGAAACACCAGCTCCAAAGAAGGGCCATCTGACATGGCAGTGAACCCCATCTGCCATGATCATAGAACCCGTGGGTCTCTTTATCCTTCAAAAGAACGAATACCTGGGGTTGTATCTACTTTATCTGTCTCTTAGACTCTGCTCAGTTGTGCATAAGGGCATTCCTTCTGACAACCTCCAGACTCTTTTTTAGAGACTCGTAGTCTTATAAACTCATTTCTCCTTTCCATTTCCCCCTTACATTAGGTCAAACAGCATTTTGAAGTCACGTTATTATATGTAGACAGGGATATTCTGCTGATCCACATTGAACCTTTAATTCAAGGTCATTTTCTAGTTGCATCTTCAGCTGGTATGTGGTAGTGATCCCTCGGTGCCAGGGAGGCTCATCCCCGGGTGTCATGTCCCATGCTGGGGGGAATGCACTGTATCTACATGCTGAGTTTGGCTTTGAGAGTGGCCACATTTGAGTAACATGAAGGCTGTCAGGAGGAAACTCCCAGGCACAATGCTACTCTAGGCCTTTTTCTTATTGCAGGTGTATAGGCTCACAAGCATGCCTATTAATATCCATGGGAAGAAAAGTGGAGGATATTGCCAGGCCCTATGTTTACATGTGATCTGCTTGCCTACATGTGTGGGTATTGCCCGTTGTAATTTCCATGAAGATATGGTCAACACATTTCTCTTTCCTCTCTCCTAGAGGCTAGAACGTGGAGATGATGGTTGCGCTATCTCCACATTATTTACAGGCAAAGTCTCAGAAACAAGTAGAGCAAGAACTGGGTCCTAGGAAACCTTCTGAAGAGAACTGCCCTGCTAGCCAACTTCATGAGTCACAGATTCTTAGAGCCTCTTGGTTAGAGTGTACCCTAAGGAAATACTTATTAACCATGCCCCCAAGCAATTGGTAGGTGAGCAGTGGGTTAATCTACAAATCCATGTTCTAAGCTTCTTATTCATTGCAAGCTTTTCTTAAAATGACTTTTCAGCATAGATAATTACCATTTCCTGCTCATCTTTATTGGACAGTGAGTAGTCATCTCAAAGAAAATAGTTTAAATGTTGGCTTTTTAATTTTCTTGGTAATATCTGCTTTGAATAAGTGCAATCAAAGAGGTGCTATAATATAAAATGGACATTTACATAATTACCACTGGCTAAGCTGAAAATTATAAACACGCCCAAAAGTTCCTTAAAACTGAAAAGGGGAAGCAGGCTTGGCGCAATGGATAGGGCATCCACCTACCACATGGGAGGTCCGTGGTTCAGACCCTGGGGCCTCTTTGACCCATGTGGAGCTGGCCCATGCGCAGTGCTGATGCGTGCAAGGAGTGCCCTGCCACACAGGGGTGTCCCCCGTGTAGGGGAGCCCCATGCACAAGTAGTGCGCCCTGTGAGGAGAGCTGCCCAGGGCAAAAGAAAGCACAGCCTGCCCAAGAATGGCGCCGCACACGGAGTGCTGACACAACAAGATGACGCAACAAAAAGAAACACAGATTCTCGGTGCTGCTGATAAGGATAGAAGCTGTCACAGAAGAACACACAGCAAATGGACAAAGAGAGAAGACAACTGGGGGGTGGAGGGGAAGGGGAGAGAAGTAAATTAAAAAAAAAAACTGAATAGGACAATTGTTACTAAATAGAAAGAAATCACTTGCTGTCATCTCTAGGTATGATTTTTGCCCATTGGGCAACTGAATATTTTGTTTCTCTTTCAGTGGCAAACTGTGATTAGAGGTGATCATTGGAAAACTCCCGTTATTATCTCTGTAGATACAATTTGTACATTACTTACTGTATTTGCATATTCCTCCAAGTGTTTAAATATCTATCTAATGCAGCCTGTTCCTAGGACCATTACAGATTTCAGGGAGCCTCCCTAATTTTCCAATGCTTAAAGTATAATTTTTGAAACATCACTTTTTCATTCACTGTCTCATGTGAGGTGCCATAAAGAAACCCAAGGCTGTGAATATCCAATTAAAATAATGAAACTTGAGATAATTATGTAACTCATGAAATGTCTGGTTTAAAACCTATTTCTACCTGCTCATCTCTTTGTTATTCCTTCTCATCACTGCTTTGAGTTTTGTTGCACATTCAGAACTACTTTGTCATTCCCGTTCTGGTTTTCTCCCTAAACCCTAGAGGAAATTTATTAGTATTTCTTAGTTCCTACATTATTATCTTACTTGATAACCAAATGGCACTGGATCCGAATTTTTTTTGTGAGAAATTATTTCTTTTGACCTTCAGACTTTGTGATGAAGGGGACTTAAATTTTCATTTCAATATTAAATTTCTTTGCAAAGAATGTGTATGTTCAATTTTTGCAGTAAGATAATACGTATGTGCACACAAGACTGAAGACATATATATTTATAGATCAAGGCAGGATTTTGTGTACAATATAGTCCCATGTTACAGTGAGAATGCTAACAGCTTTGTTCAGGTTTCCAGACTTTCAAAGACTCTTGCCTCAGTTGCCAGTGGGGAATCACTAAATACCTGCTGAGGAAAACACTACCTACCAGGCATTGAGGTTGTTTCTCCTGGCTTCTCAAACCCTTACCATCTTGTTAGCTTTCAGATACCTTCAAAAAGAAGGATGTTTATACTTCTCACATATTCTATGATTTTCCAGGTAAAGAGAAGTCTTTTGTGATGCAAAACAGTGAGAATATTAATGAGGACGACCAGAAAAACTAAGAATAAAGTTAATTACCCATGCTTACAGTGTTTGGGTTGTTAAATATTTCCTTCTATGGGAATATCCACATATCCATTATCCCCCTGCTAATACCTTGATAATGGCCCAACTACCCCCTGTTCTCTTGATTTCAGCTCATGCTATAGCTTTGATGAAGTTTTCTTAATTTCTGTTAACCAAAGATTTCTTTCTTGATATTGGGTTGATGGCCTCTCCTATTTTTTCAGATATTTGTGGTTGAAATGGGAAGGAATATACACTCCCTGATCATTTCCATATGCCATATTGAGCAAAAGTCATTATTTTGATTATAATTTTGTTAGTCTCCAGGTATATCGTCAATTCACATTAAATTTTTTTAAGTTCCTTAAGCTCATTTCTCCCCTGGAAAGCTCAGTAATTAAAGTACACATCTTGATTCCCTGAATTAATTTGGTAAGTGTGTGCACAAATGTTCTCAGCAGTCAGTGTCCCCATAGATTGCTAAATAATTTGTATTTTCATCTCCCTCTCCTTCCCTCTTTCATACACACTTACTTTATTTGAAAAAATATCTTAATGGGAAGACAAGATTTTCAGATTGAAATGAACTTTCTAACAATTGCCATTAAGAATATAAGGGAGGGAAATGGACTTGGCCCAGTGGTTAGGGCGTCCGTCTACCACATGGGAGGTCCGCGGTTCAAACCCCGGGCCTCCTTGACCCGTGTGGGGCTGGCCCTTGCGCGGTGCTGATGCGCGCAAGGAGTGCCCTGCCACGCAGGGGTGTCCCCCACGTGGGGGAGCCCCACACGCAGGGAGTGTGCCCGTAGGGAGAGCCGCCCAGCGTGAAAGAGAGTTCAGCCTGCCCAGGAATGGCGCCACCCACACTTCCGTGCCGCTGAAGACAACAGAAGCGGACAAAGAAACAAGACGCAGCAAATAGACACCGAGAAGAGACAGAGAAGAATACAAGGGAGACCAATACAGTCTCAACTCCTCTGTATCATGAAAATATTTGAATATCAGGCATTCCATGGGAGGGCACCATTGTTGGTAGAAAGGGGAATGGGAAATGGACAGAACAGGTGAGCTGCGAGCTGATATAACTAGCTGAAAATAGGGTACCCAGGAATTGCCTTGACAAAAGGGGTTCAAAAGAGAACATCAACCAGTAAATAAGTTCCTAGTGTAAGGTACTTTCTGCATCAGCTGTACTTACTGCTTTTACCCTCAGTAAAGTTCATATTCTCTCTCCATTGCATTTGTAGATTTAAAAAACAAACAGAAACGTGGTGTTTAGGGTTAACCTACTTAAGATAAAGATGGTTACAGAAGAAAAGGAAGTAGCATTGTCCAGAAGTTACAGGCAGTAAAGTATATGAGTAATAGCTGACTGTGAAATTAACCAGGAAACATGGTGGCTCCTTCTAGCAGGTTAGATGGACAATCTCACAATTTCACGTTCATATGTCAGAATGCATTCATTTCTGCTTCCAACACCTAAATGAATATGTTTATTCCATATATTTACTTAAAATCAATTGCAAATTATTTCACTTTTTATCAGGTTGTAGAAGATCATTTACCTGTGAAGATGAGCTAGATATTTCTTAGACAATCCAAATTCTCTCACCGCTCTGTAGGGCTCTTCATTATGATGCCTTTCTTTTGTCCAAAACTGAAGCAAAGTTCATGCCTGTATAATAAAACTTACTGGGGTGTGTAGCTTAAATATATCCTCCAGCTTGTTATCTTTCCAAAATTCTTTTCCCTGCTGAGAAAAAAATTGTGCAACTAATTACAAAACCCTCAAAAGGCCTTTGATTAATGTTAACTATTGAGGAATCCAGGTAGGATTGAAGGTTGCTCTTAGGCTATTTTTCACAGTCTGAATATGCTTTCAATATAGGGATGTTGTAATGAGAATATATGAAAATAATCACCAACCATAACTACTTGGAAATGTAAAGCTGCTTCTTGCCTACCTGGTTACATTAAATTCTTTGGCAGATAGCTCTTCTCAGTCATTGTGACTTACTTACCGCAAAGCTGAAATTCTTTGGCATGTTAACCAAAGTGGAGTGACACTTTCTGATGGAGTATATGACTATGTATGTAAGAGGCAGCTTAATGAGGTTAGTTAGTAGACTTTGCAGAAGTACAGAGCCCATTATCTGCCTCACTTAGCAAAACACTTAAAACCTATAATGTTCATTTCCTCAAAATAAATATGGGGAAATAGTGTACAACCTACATGTCTACTGTAAAGATTAAAGAGCATCTTTAATCTTGTGTGTTTAGCACAATGATACTCTTATTAACATGGTAGTTCTTTAATAAATTAACTACCATAATTATAGTGTTCCTCAGAGTTAAATACTGGTAAGATTTGCTTCATGAATTCTGTTCTTCAGATGATATATTTCATCAGTAGAGTAACTCAGTAACACATGTTGAATATTATCTGTAAAAACTCCTTGATAAATATTGTATATTTTAATCATCTAAATTCCATCAGCATAATCCTGAAGATAAAGGGGAGTAAGTTGTTCAAAAAGAAAGATCTCTAGAGTTATTTCAAATGCAGACCATGGGCAACGAATTTCAAGGTTGGTCAAGTTTTAGTTTGAGTTGAGTTGGATGCTTTATAGTGTTATTATCCTTAAGGTCACTTTAATCAGAGAGCAGTAAAGTTTGATTTGGTAATGTTTCACAGTAAAATCATTGATATTACAAATGTGAAAATGTTCCTATGAAGGCTAGTAGCAAAACTTGATTTCTGCTTAGAGCAATGATGGCTGGCAGGAGAGGTACTAAATGTGATAGTAAAATACTTGAGGTAGAGAATAATTCATTAAATTTTGATATTTCAAAATAGAAGAGGAAGGGAACATTTTAATTTTATGCCATTATGTGTAGGAACATATGAGCTTTAAAATCTAACTTGAAATGTGCTTCTTTCTTTTTATCCGAGTTAAGGAAACATGAAGTGAAAATAATTAACATTCCAAAATGGGTATAAATCTCCCTTTAGGACTGGAACATCTAAGCACTTAAAATATAAACTAAGACTTATAAAGTTGGAAGAGCAGCTCATAGTTACCATACAATCTTTTTCTGAAACTCAAGCAAGGAAAGAGTCCATTTAAATGGAATTAGGGGTTGGCACATTTCCAGAGGCTGGGCCATGAGTCAAGTCTGCATAGAAGGACAGATGGAAGGAGGAAATAACTTGCCCATTTCCTACAGTGTTGATAAATTATCACTACATTGATAAGTTGAGAGAAGTCTTACCACAGCAGCCTACCAGGAAGGATGAGGATTCTGAATGTTGAAGATTATGGGAGAAGCAGGAACACACAAAACTACCCAACTTGGCCATTAACCCCTCAAATTTCCTCACTCTTACCTTCATTACTCTTACGATTTTTCAAAACTCACTTAATGTTTGTGAGGTCTTAAATTATCCTATTTGAGTTGGATATCCAGTAGACATCTTCAGCAAAATATATGAAACCCCAAGCTTGTCTCCTTAGGGTTCCCCATCACAAGAAATGCTCCATTCATTCACCCAGTTGCTCAAACCAAAACCATCTCCTCATACCCCATGTAATTCTTGTTGGGTCTTCCATCAAAGTATACCCTGAAACAAACCACATCTCACCACCTCCATGGCCACCATCTTTGTGGAAGATACCATCACCTCTTACCTGACTATAGAAAAGAACGCTTTCTCTGTCTCCTTGCATTCAATAATATTCCCAACATTTTTTATTTCACTTCTCCAATGATTACAACAATCCCAAGGGAAAATCCTGATAACTTAGCAAGTCCTGAACAAGAGCATGTTATTTGGAACAAATCTATATATCTCTGTCATCTTTTCTTACCATTCTCACAGTCCTTCACTTTTTCCTATTATCGGATTCTGTTGACCTACTGTGTGAATCTTACCTTCTCTGTTCTTCTAGTTTTTCATCTAGCTCTTGAGTTACCAATGGGTGTTTGATCCTGGAACTAAAGTGGAAGGTCAACACTAACGTAATAAATGGGAAAGCCATCAGAGTATTATGATACTCACATATGCAGAGCATTGACATCACCTGTTGTAAGTGTAGATACGGCTAAAAAAGGGAAGACACACAGGAAGGCAGCAGTAATGAAGTACATCTAATGAGGAAACATAGCAACGATTTTTAAAAAAACCTGTATTTGAATAGAATACTATTAACTCTAATCCTTATAAAACATCTGAGACAATACATTATTTTGTGGTTGATGAAACTAGAAGAAAGAGGTTAAGTAAAATCTACACTTAAGTAGCTGAATCAGAATTTATTCTGAGTATGCCTCTGGAGTACAGTTTCTCCGCTCTGCCATGATGCTGTACATATAATGTTTAGAGGTTGAAGAAGATGAAAATGGGGGTTATCGTTGACTCTGAAAAGAAGGATTTTGATGGGAGCTAGCAGAGAACTCATTCAGGTGCATTGAGGAAAGACTGTTAGATTATTTGACGGAGGACAGTGTATATAGACAATAGTCTAGAGAGATTCACTCTCAAGTGGCTCAGGAAAATGAGACCATAACTGTATGGATACTTGAGGCATAGAAATAGAGGGCTTTGGAGCAAGGGGCAGACACTACGTTTGGAGTAAAGATCCCAACATAGGCAAGAGTGGATGGGATGTAATACAGAGCTCAAAGTGTTGGGGACTTTAGATTCAAGTTCTATTTTTTATCATAGTAACAGGAGAGAAAACAGTGTTTTGTTTCAGTTAGTGGTATCCTGCTAATGGTGAAAGAGGAAAACCAAAAGTAAAGACTTGGCTGGTTTCAGGCAAAGTCATTAGTCCAGAGTGAGGAAGGACCATTTGACATTTAGTGAGAGTGAAGAGAACCTATAAAATAATCTCAGGCAAGGGAAAGACACTTCACAGAGGAAACATGTTTGTTTCCTAACTGCCATAGCAAATACCATACAGTGGGTTGGGAAGAAGAGTTTATTGGTTCATGGTTTTGAGGCGAAGAATAGTTCAAAAATGATGTGGCAACAAGGTGATGCTTTCTTCCCAAAGACTGGCATATTGCGGCTGGCTGCTGGGGACCCTTGGCTTTTCTGTGCCATGTAATGTATAAGGTTGTTTCTCCTTTCTTTTCTGGGTTCCATTGCCTTCCCTCTTCTGCCTGTTCCCTTGGACTCTCTCGACTTGACCTACACTTTGCTTGGAAAGGACTCTAATAGTCTAGAATAAAACCCAACCTCATCCAGTCTGGATACTTAATTGAAGTATCACCATGAAGATGTCCTATGTTCAGTGGGATGCAAACCAGGACCAGGACCATGTCTGAACTGATTCGGTCCACCTCCGTGTGACGGTACGGGCAGTACTGCATTTCCTTCTGAGATCAGTGTTTGTCATTTCAAGCCAAGCCCAATCACACCCTTTTGGGATTTTTTTTTATTGAGCTTATTCAGATGTGAGTGATAATGGTGAGTAATAGATGGAAGTGTCTAAACTGCTCCGGAGTTTTGGCAGAGGGAATAACAGAAGAAGAAATGGGCAAGGCAATTGAAGGACCTGCAAGGAAATGATGAAAATGCTGGACCATGAACTATAAACTGACTTAATAGAAAAGTGCAGACATTAGGAGTGAAGGGGAGTGAAAAGGTGGCAGGTTAAGTGAAGGGGTGGCCCTGATGGGGTTGTTTAGGAAAGAGTGAGTTGGAAAGATAGGACATGATGGTTAGAACTTGGGATGGATGAACAGTCATTTTCCAGGTGCCATTGATGGTTCATTCAAACATTTAGGGGAAGCTAAAATGCCTGGCATCCAAGATGAAACACGTTGGGAAGTAAGTAGATTAAGGAACTAAGGGACCAGAGTTTTAGGTGATCACTTATGCAGAAGATGGACTAATCACAAATGGTTACAGGATATAAATTTCTTCAATGAACTGAGCGTAAAGTCTGGACTGAATTTCATAATAGACCATATTTGGAGGTAGAGTATGGTTCTTTAAAGGAGCTACGTCTTATTTGTTAGGAAGATGGACAGATTGTCTAGAATTGGCAAAAAGGAGGAATTCAGCACTATTAGAGTTGGGAAAGGAAAAGGAAAACTGCTGCTGCTCTTAAGGATACAGTGCAATGAACCCTCAAGGGATATCTAGGTTTTGCTTAGGAGAAACTCTGTGAAGGCTCATTAACTAAAATGGAAGTGGGATATTGAAAGGCATTAAGCAGAGATATCCTATTACACTCAAGCCACAGTTCTTGCTAGATATGATGGAAAATTCATAAAAAGTTGAAATGGCTTTCTTTAATACTTTGTACCACACTGCTCAAAGGCAAATGGCCCCATTTGGCCACTTTGTTGGCTGCTAGCTAATCAATATCCTTCACTGCAGCAAGATTAAGTGCTCTGGACTCTACACAATTATTTTTCTCCCCTTTCTCTTATAAATGCTGCATCGCTATTGTTCCTTGACAACAGTTAATGGCTGTTTCTCTGGTGTGATTAAATCACTGATATCCAGTTGGTTAAACATCTGAGTTGACAGTTTATATTTTGAGGTTCAGAATATAAAATTAGTTGCTACCCAGGGTCAGTGTCAGTTTGCCAGGCTGCTATGATGAACACCACACAGTGGTTTGGCTTAGCCAACAAGCACTTGATTAGTTCCTGGTTTCCGAGACTGCAAGTCCAAAATCGAGACTCAAGGCCATGCTTTCTCTCCAAATTGCATAGCTTTCTGACATAGGCTTGTTTCAATTCAAGTCCATCTCTGCCTCCCTCACAGGCACATCTCCCTCTCCTTGTTGCCACCAGCTCTTCTGTGTCTTCCCTGAGGCTTTCTTTTTCTCTTATAAGGACCCAATACTAGGGCTTAAGGCCTGCTGCTGAGTCAGTTGGCCCCACCTAAATAGGATCTTGGAAGACCTTATTAACAAATGCCGCCACACCCTGGCTCACCTGAATCTATTCAAAGTTTATTTATAGAAGGTTTCACACTCAATGAAATGGGAGTTAAGAAGGCACCCTTGCCTGGGGACATAATTCATTCATCCAAGTCACGGAGAAATCTGAAACCGTAGACGTGTACTTGAGTTTCCTTCCTGGTTCATCTGTAAATTTGATAAACGTTGATGCGGTGTGTTGGCTTTTCCACTGTGAATCTGATTCTCTTGCCACGCCTGGCCCTGCATGTGGCTCTGATTTCAGTAGGACTAAGTGGATATTTGAGGGAGCATATAACATTCAGTTTGTTTGTTAATGTCATTTGCATGTCAGTGGATATCTTGAGGATTTTGATATTCTCTGGTGTTTGTTAATAGAAGGTTGAAAAGTAGATTCTAGCTTTTCTTTTTTATAAAGATTTATTTATTTATTTATCCCCCCCCCCTCAGTTGTCTGCTCTCTGTGCCATTCGCTGTGTGTTCTTCTCTGTTTGCTTGTATCCGTGTCAGCGGCACTGGGAATCTGTGTCTCTTTTTGTTGCATTATCTTGCTGCATCAGCTCTCTGTGTGTGCAGTGCCACTCCTGGGCAGCCTGCGCTTTTTTTGTGCTGGGCAGTTCTCCTTATGGGGGCCACTTCTTGCACGTGGGACTCCCCTATGCGGGGGACACCCCCGCGTGGCACGGCACTCCTTGCGTGCATCAGCACTGTGCATGGGCCAGCTCACCACATGGGTCAGGAGGCCCGGGGTTTGAACTTTGTACCTCCCATGTGGTAGGAGGACACTCTATCAGTTGAGCCAAATCTGCTTCCCTAGCTTTTTTCTAACCAGAGTCAAGAACCCTCTGTTTGTATGTACACTTTTGTGCAACCACATGAGTTTCTCGAACCCTAAAAGTATCAGAGCTTGTTCCTTCTCCCAAACATCAGTTTTCATGTTGACCCATAGTAGGCTCAATCATTGGGAATATTGCTGAATTGGAATTTTTACAATACGCATGGTCATGATGTGCAATCAGCCCAAATATTCTTTTGGCTCTAATAAAGTATTACACTTACAGAGTTGAAGGGGACCCACACAAGTTTCCTGGGTTCTCTTGCCTGGTGCAGAGATTGGGGGTCTGTGCCAAGGTTTGATCACACAAGGCAAAGAGTTTAAGTCTTAGATCAGCCTTTCTAAATAGAAGTAGCAGCAGCATTACATTGGCTTGGGTAGGGGAGGAGTTCAAAGCTTTGGGCTATAAGATGGACAAATTGGGAGGGGTTGCATCTTGGGCATGCCCCACAGCAAAGCATGCTTTGACGTGCTTGGTCATACACTGTGTGTACAGAAAATGGTGGCTAAATAATGCCCAGAGGTGGAGAATGTGGTATGATAATACACTAAATTTCTGGCACCTTCATTCTACTCTCCTACTGAGTCTGCTAAAAACTGGAAAGTCCTAGTATGTGGGTATGTCGATTTTGGGGTTGGCTTCTGCCGGCAGCTGCTAACTGTACTCTGTTTTTGGTTGGTTAGCTGTTGCTCCCAGGCTAAGATTAGCTCAACAGGCTGAACTGAGGAAGACAGAAGTTGGTGGTGGTAGTTCTCACAAGTGTTCCTTACGGCTTCCATAGAACAGAAAGAAAAACAACTCTCTAGATTCAATGAATGATCTTTGCCTGTTGTGCGTAATCTGAACAATTAATTCAAAATTAAGGCCATGCCAAGGCTCTGAAAATATGGTGAAAGAGACGAGAGAAAGGAAACGTGTGTCTTTTCAAAAATTTACTAAAGAGGAGTTCTTAACAGCCACTTAAAGCAAGATATAATAATTTCTCAAACCTGAAGTCAATGCAGCCCTGTCTAAAAACTGAAGTAAAGAAATGTGATTATTACAATGGCTGTGGGAAAAAAAGAAAAAGAGCAGCCTCTGACAACTCCAAAGGGAATTGTAAAGATAATCATTCACAGAGACACTCCTCTGCCAAATCTAATGGTTTAATTATGTGTATTTCTTTTGTGAATCCACTTTTCTAATAAATAGCAATGCATCTGTATCTTATGTAAATCTTGTTCATCAAACTGAGCTCCTCTAGCTTCCGTTGGAAGTTGATAAAACACATCCATATTATTACTTTGAAATATTGTTGCAGAAAGGAATGATTTGCTCTCAATTTCTCTGAAGAAAATTAGTGAATTAGATTGCAGTCTCTTAAAATTTCATGTAACACCTGTTCTGTTGGCTTACAGAGGTTAATAAGGACTCACATATTTTCAAGCAAGACATTCAAAGATTCTAGGAAATATATTTTATTCTTTACATGTTTTGACTTGAAGAGAGTCAGAAAGAACAATCATTTGAATATGAGTTTAATGTTCTCAGTAGGTTCTAAGATAAAAAGTATTTCAATAATTTTTCATTATAGTGTTTTACTTATTTTGGTATATAGCTTAGAAAAAAATCATTTAATATCCCAAATCCAGATATTTTTAGACAAATAAGACGTAATGTCTTTTAAATGTTTGTTGGCTTTATCCCTGATCTCACACAATATAAAAAGCAATATTACCCTGATATTTTAATTTATGTAAGTCTTCAGGTGATTTTCTTTTAAAATCCTACTTTGTGTTACCTATCCTGGTTAAATGTGTTACATTTAATTGTTACATTAATATTATGTATTACATTAATATTACATTAATATTACATTAATATTATGTATTACATTAATATTACATATTACATTAATATTATTAAACTTTGCATTTTGTATACATATTAATACATCAAGTGTGTTAATAAAATCACATTTTAAATTATAAAACAGTAAGATGGCTTAATTAAATTTTTTGGGGGGAGGCTTAACGAAATGAAATTAATAGGTCATGTCTTTTAAAAGGGACTTATTTTAAAAGGCTGTAAATCAAAAAGATTCAACATATCTGGTTAAGCTAACATCTAAAAGAGAAACACCAGAAGGCCTTTATGTCGGTCAGTCCCTTAAATTTTGGCACCAATCTGTCTTAGTTAAAATCCCAGCTCTACCACTCACCAGCTGTGCAAATTTGGAGAAAGGTGTTTAAGGTTTCTTCTTGAGTTTTCTCAAATGCAGTCTTTCCCAGCAGAGTCTTTGTCAGGTTAAAAGTGTTTACCTATGCAAACAGCTAGAAACGGTGACCCTCAGGTTCAACACTGGACTAAGTGTTCTTGTCAGTAGATCACATCAAGCCTGGGATACAGCCATTGGAGAGAGTGAAATCAATGATGGAGAAGTAATCCTTGCTCCTAAAAGTATCTATGTGCAAGAAGCAAATCACCTACCCCACCCCATCAAAAAAAAAAAAAAAGAGGGAGAGAGCCTACCCAAATCTCTTTAGGAACAATAGAGTCCAGGAAAAAATGGAATAATGTATACAGTTTAAGGGAAAAATATCTGTCTCAAGAATAAAAATATATGTTAGACCCATGGTATCGTTCACAAGTAAGAGCCATACAACAAATCCACAAACCTGGAGAGTACAGAAAGTTTACATTCTACAAATAGTCCTGAGCTATCTACTATCGTTTAGGCAAAAAAGAAATGACTGAAAATAGAGCACCATGAGAGAGAATAATCTATTCTCGCTGACCTCACTTAAAATTTCATAATCCACACAATCAGATTCTTATTCTAAATTGTCTCCAAAGAATTACAAGATGTGCAAGAAAAGGATAAGCAAAAATATGTGAAATATTTTACATGAGTTTCAAATAAAGTTAACTTTTTCATCCTACCTCAGAAATAAATACTATTTTTACTATTTTTCATTTCAATAAATTGAGAAAGACATTTTAAAGTCTATGATTTAAACAGAGTACTAACTGAACTAAAATAAAACCCTTAAACTGTTGATTTAACAAGGTAAATTAAAGAAAATAGAAAAGGAAAATTAAGATAGAGAAAGAAGTGTCAATATAAAGATTATGTAAAGGTGGAAAGACAAGAACAGGGAAAAAGAGATAACCTCAAAAGAAAAATATGTACTGAAATATATATTAAGGACATGCTTTCAAAGAAATTCATGGCAAAACCCAAATCTAAGCTTATCAGTTAAAATACAAAAGAGAGGCATGCCTTTTAAAAGACTGTCAACCAGCTATCTGCTATCTCTACAAAACAAAAAATATTATCAACTAACTATAGCTGTTAAGTAGATAGTTAAGAGTTTGGTGTATAGCTTAGAAGAGTTTTAAAAATGAAAGTCACCAGTTTTTAGACTACCCTTGAAGAAAAGGAATGAACTCAACTGCCCAAAGAGATGAGAAAATGATGTATGCAAGCATCTTTGAAGAGGATAATGGTTAGGAGATGGGTGGAGGAAAAGAAAGCTACAGAAGAATCCTAGAAGAAATAGACGCTAGAAGAAACCAAAACTCTGTTGTTAAACTCAGACCAATGTTTGATAACATGCCAGTGAACGTCCACGTTTTAGGCTTTGTTGGTCATCTGAGTTAGAGACTTTTCCTTGAACCAGCTTAGGCTGACTAAAACCAAGGGACAACCTCCTGTCTTTGTGGTAGAAGTTGCTAACTCATCGACAAAGCAGTTCTACTTTCTACTCCTTTTATCTCCCTAAGGTTTTTGTATTTTTATGGCATACTTTTTTTTTTTTTAAATTTTGTGAGGGATGTCTAGGTTCAGGAAAGAATTTCCACAGTGCAAGCCGAGCTATATTAAAATTGCTCTCCCCTGAGTGGAATCATTTTTTTCTGTATCTGCTTTCAGTGTTTTCTCAAAATTTTCTAGGAATTTATTTCTCCCTATGTACTGCTCACCTTAGGTTCTAAGACTTGTCCAGATCCATCTGAAACTTTGGATAAAACAAGGTTAGAATGCCTAAGATTTAAGTACTTACAAATACTTAACAAGCTCATGAGTGAAAGGAGACAAATACAAAAAGTGTCCAATGTTATGTCATGATGATGGGAAGGAGTGTTGCTGGGGGGGGGGGGGAGAGGTGGGGTGGGGGTGGTAGGGTTCAAAGGGACCGCATATATATATATTTTTAATGTAATATTATTACAAAATCAATAATAAAAAAAAAGTGTCCAATGCTACTTAGGTTTACAGCACATTGAAAATGCCCAAATAATTTTGCTGTGGTTTGTTATTTCCATTAAGTGTGAAGTTGCAGTGTCATGCTTTACAAGAGAAATGAGTCAATATCTGAAATACAAGTCACTGCAAATGATAAATATACACATTCTAGAAGAGCGTTCACTTAATTCATGCAACCCCCTGCTCTGCCCTCTAGGGTTTTTCCCACTTACCGATGTCCAGCTTTTAGAGAAGACACATCCCAAGCCAACAAGATAACGTCCTTGACAGACAGTAAGCATTGCCCACAACTGTAAAGAGAAAACAAACCTAGCAAAAGAGTGACACTATCTGGAACATCCATGAAGCCTGAAAGAGAAAGAACTGATAATTCCTTTCACTGACAAACAAATAGAAATGGTAATGCGCATAAAAGGAGACATCCTGAAATTCTACATCGTTGTGTATATTGGGACAAGTCCCTAAGAAATCAACTCATTTGTTGGGAAATTGGGCTATATTATCTAACCCAACTTTAATTCTTAACACATGAGCCTAATACATTTCTAAAATGATAAGTTAAATAAAAAATTGTAGAGATTTTTTTTTGGGGGGGAGGATGTTTGGCAGCACAATAGCCTAATAACAAACACGTGCTTACATAAAAATAATTCTTAAAATCACTAGAGCATAATTTTACGAATAACTGAGACTAGGTCTAGATGTACAATTCTCCATTTATAACTAACAGTTAAAAACTAACAAAGGATTGATTATTGAATCATTATATAGATATCTCTCTACTTTCTAGTATTTTGTAGAATAGCCAAAAGTAAATATCTGAAGTTACTGAAACTTGGTAAACTAGAACCCAGATGCCATGATCTTTAATAATTGTAAAGCTATATGGCCTTAATGTTGTGATTGTAAAAACCTCGTTTTTTAATTTACTCTTTGGCTATTGGTAGGGCGATCAACCTATTTATAGTCCAAATAGGGAAACATCAGAGTAAAATGAGCCATTTTTATTTTCCTTAGGACAACAGTGTCTGAGCAAACTGTGATCCAGAGAGTTGGTAATGCTGCAAATATCAGTAGAATATAATTTTAAATTTTATTCTAAAAACATAGCTCATTTGATTTTATTCTTGCTCAACAAATCTCACATGACATCATCAATATAACCCTCTGTGTGTTTCTCTAAATGTGAAATTTTTCTTGGTACATTTGTATTTTTAAAATCCATCAAGAATGAATTTAATCTGGTGTGCGATTGGGCTTTGTTTCCTGTGTTCTCACATCCCGGCATTTTTTAATGAATGCACCGTTTAAGAAACAAAGTCCCTATGCTTCTTGAATCTGCTAATTGTTATTCAAACCCTGTTCCTTTGCCACACTGTCTTCATTGCAAGAACCTTTGACTACCTCTTGGCATTTGAAGGGGGAAAGCTCCCTATCAAATCTTGCTTGCATTCAGAAGAGTCCATTCCTGGTAGCCTCTTAGTGTACCATAGAAATATTTCAATCCATGTATCAGTTGGATGGCCACCACAATGTCCACTTCGTTGCTAACCTAAAACAAAGGGGTTTTCCAGCTCTTGCATAGCTTACTGTATCACGGGGAAAAAATGGAGAAGCAAGCTTGAGGCTCAACCTTCCAGGAAAGGCATCCAGAAAACAATTAAGACTCAGATGTAATCTTTGTTCACAAGCCTCTCCTGTTACTTTTACCAGAACTGTAGTTGGTGCTGGGGTTTAATGTATACCCAGGGGACCTGAATCTCTATCTCTGGACTGACCATGTGATAGCCAGGCCCTGAGCCTCAACAGATTTACAACTCCTACCCTCTGGTTTATTGGACTTACCCCACTCAGCTAACATGGAGGTGAAGAAGGTCAACCAGCACACCAGGGAGCCAAGACTGCCTACAACTGAAAGCAGGAGGATTGCATCCAGCATCCATGTGGAATCT
Source organism: Dasypus novemcinctus (assembly GCF_030445035.2). Taxonomy (NCBI): domain Eukaryota; kingdom Metazoa; phylum Chordata; class Mammalia; order Cingulata; family Dasypodidae; genus Dasypus; species Dasypus novemcinctus. Next base: position 5,342,171 of record NC_092216.1, on the reverse strand, counting down.
AAGCCCCCTCTTGATCTAGAGGTGGCGTGGGCATAACCATTCTATGGTCCACAGGATGAATATTCTATTCATGAACTATTGTGATTACTAATCGAAGAAAATGTGGCCTTGGTGTGGAGAAAGTGGCCATGGTGGTTGCTGGGGGTAGGGAGTAGGAGGAAGAGATGTGATGTGGGGGCATTTTCGGGGGTTGGAGTTGTCCTGGGTGGTGCTACAGGGACAGTTACTGGACATTGTATGTCCTCCCATGGCCCACTGGGTGGCCTGTGGGAGAGTGTGGGCTATGGCGTGGACCATTGACCATGAGATGCAGCGGTGCTCAGAGATTTATTCACCAAGTGCAATGAATGTCTCATGATGATGGAGGAGGTTGTTATGAGGGGAGGAGTGGGGGGTATATGGGGACCTCATATTTTTTGAATGTAATATTAAAAAAATAAAGAAAAAAAAAAGAATGTAGAAAAAAACAATGGTACATTGCTTTGCCACGATGAGGAGGAAGCTGGGGTTGACATTCACGGACCCTGGATATTCAGTCTCATGCCATTCCATTGCTTGTCTCCAAACAGCTACGAAGCAAGGAAATTGGAATAGGTCCATGTCTGCTGCAGGAACTCTAGTCCCTCCTTGGCTGTGCTGGCCCCAGGAGCAACAATTCCCAATCAGTGTTCTCCTAGAGCTGTGCAAAATTTACAAGGATGTATCTGCTTGAAGGAAGCTGGGGCAGATTCCACATCACATTGTACAAGCAAACAATATGAAAATGTCTGCATTGTAAATAGTATTTATACAGTGCTTTGAAAGGAGCCGGTCTTCATTTTCTTAGACAGTTTACTCAAGGGTCCACAAAGAAGCCTATGAGTAATTTGATTGCACCTAATGAAATTTATACAGAATCAGAATCTTACTGATAGTCTTCCCAGGCATGTTCATTTTTTTCAATATTGTGCAATACAATATTTTACTTTAAACCTTTCTCATTTCTTAGCTGTACATATATATTTATATGAATGATGTATAATATCACAAATATACTACAGCTTTTATATGTAATATACATGTACATATGTACATGCCCATGTGTATATGCCAGCACACATAAGTTTATGATGCTGCCTATAGTTTCATAATACATATCTAATATACATATTTATCCATACATTTGTTAATATAAGTAGTCTGTCAGAAAAAATATGAATTGTATCTTTTAAAAATTGTTGTTGCTAAAGGAACTCTTTTTAAAAAAATTTTCTAAGGTTAAGCTCTTCTAACTAAATTAAAACTGCATTGCTAGATTTAATAAAAATGTGCTGCCACAGTTGCCAGGTAATTGCCACAGAGTTGCCAGGTAATTAACAGTTCCGTTGGCATCACTTAACTGGAAAAGTAGAAGACTTGGGAGACAGAACTTGACTCTCCTTTGGTTACTCAAGGCTGAGGGATTTCTATTATAAATCCTGTAGTTCGAATTTGGTAGCCACCGGGAGATGTTTTGCTAATCTTACAAACCTGCGTGTACATTCCAATTTGACCTTCAGCAGGGCCAAATGGGATTGAACAGTCCCACCAAGAAAATAGGATGCTTCTTGATTCCTACTTAGAAGATTAGCACTTTCTAATTATTCTGAGAATTTAAAAACAATGAAGTCCTTATCATGTCCTCAACTTATTTGTCATCACTAGTACAAAACTGATAAAAATGAAGAAGGCATTGCTAAAGTGCAATGGAGTGGTAGTCATCTTTTTTTCTGGAATAAGAATAAAAACAAGTACCCTTAGTTCTGGAAAGGAGGTCCTCAGTAGCAGATAGGAAGCTGCGGCATTTGATGAGCCACATGTGCTTACTTTGAAGACTGCTATTTAGACATGTATTTTAGGTTAAAAAAATAGTGGATGATGGGTTTGTTCAGTTTATATAACCTTTGACTAAGTGTTTATTCATTCACCTTAATGAAATCATTTATGGAATCTCTCCTTAATTCATTAGTGTAGATGCCAAAATCTTGTCCTGGAAATGATTTTTATACAACTTTATTTAGGGGAGCGGAAGTAGCTCAGTTGGTTGTGTGCCTGTGTCTCATGAGTGACGTCTGGGTTCAATCCCTGGTGTCTCCTGAAAAAGAAACAAAGACCTACATTTTACAATAAAATCACAATGATCTCCTGGTGTTAATCTACTTCACTTCAGTTGGCATAGGGAGATTTGAGCAATGATATCATTTCAGATTATTTGCTCTGGATCTTTCTCTGAATGTGAATTATATTTTCTGGCTTTAGGTGATGGGTTAAAATATAAGCAGGAATATTTTCTATCATAGATGTGTTTGACCACTCAATGGAATCATAGCAAATTGTCTTACACTAAGAATGTAGGATTTCAGTAGTAAAGGAGAAAATTCATTTTGGGGGAGGCATAGTTTTTGGACATGAAAGTTATTAGGTTTTAATATAACAGAGTGTACACATATGTATTGTTTTCAGATATAAACACGTATTCTCCTTTACATCTTATTTTAAAACTATAGTCTCAGGAAAGCATTTTGTCTCCCAGAATCAATGAAGATAAACTTGTTCTTAGATTTGTGAAAACCTATCAGTTTCACAGGAAGAAAAGAGGAAGACCTGCTGCCATTGATAAACCAAGGATTCACTATGTTCCTTCAACTCACCAGACAGATATTTTCCTTACAGAATGGTGCCCTCGACCTTTCTTTTATAAGTGCCTAGCTATGCTGGCAGAGTATTAAAGAGAGAAATGCCTGTTTTGTCACTTCTGTATTGTTCCTTCTAGATGCCTGAGATTTCAGCCTGTTGCAATGTTGTATGACCGTTCCACAAAGAAGCTGTTCCTATTACTGTTGATTTAATTACACAGATGAACTTTTTCTGCTGAAGGGTATTAATCCGTAAGTTTGCTAACAGTCACCTTTCTTATTCTTCATTCTAAAAGATCCTATTTAGTTTCAAAGCTGGCCAACCAGATTTTAGTTCTTACTGTTTTCACTGTTTCACTGAACATCAGTGTTCTTCTATCTATGCGTCTTTGTATCTACTTACTTAGAGTGACAGTCTTGTTTGATGAGGAATGGTATCCTTCCTTGACAAAACACATCCCCTTCACGTTTGCTCACCCATTGAAATGTGGTTTAAAAGTTGCCACCTCTAAGGGTGTGCAATATGACATAGAAATTTACTTCAATTTTTTTCCTTGCTGATAAATATTTTCTTAATCTCTGGGAAACCCAATAAAATGTTTGTGTAATTGTACTTTTCTAACAAAGGCAAAGTTCCCTGTAACTCTATGGAATTGATAGGGGAACTGGGGAAATACACAGTGAGATTTCAATTAATGAAGGCTTAACTAGTAAAGCTTGGAGGTTTTGAATATATTTGAGCCAATGTCACTCTTAAGAGGAATACAGCTATTTTTAATGCATGTGAACAGCATGCACCCATGTCTAAACACTGGCAGCAAGGCTTCAGTCATAGATGGTAACTACACAGCCCACTGAATGTAAAGAAATCCAAATATTATTTGGAGTAACACCCTTAGAGGCAAAGTGCTGAAGAGCATTGTATTAGTCAAGGTTCTCAAGGAAAAGAGAACCAACCAGAGATATCTATAAATATTATGAGATTTTTATTCAGTTGTTTCCTATGACAGTGGGGATGGGCAAGACCAAGTCCACTGGGCAGGCTGCAAGCTGGGAACTCAGGTGAAGGTTTTCTGTTTTTCCTTTTTAAAAATTTGTAAAAAGATACTTAGATTACATCAATGTTACATAAAAAGTGTAGGGATTCCCATATGCCCCACTCTCTATCACTCCCATACTTTCCCACATTAATAACATCCTTCATTAGTGTGATACATTTGTTACAATTGATTAACACATATTGGAGCATTGCTACTAAGGATGGATTAGAGTTTACATTATAGTTTAAACTCTCTCCCACACATTTTTGTAAGTTATGACAAGATATGTAATGCCTTGTATCTGTCACAGCAACATCATTCAGGACAATTCCAATGTCCTGAAAATGCTACTGTATTACGCCTATTTTTTTAAAAAAATGTAATTAGAATACATAAATGTTACAAAAAATATATAGGGGAAGATGAATGTTTTCTAAGAATTCCCCAGGCAAAGCTGACTGCCTGAAGTAGAGATGGAAATTCTCTCTCGGGTCTGCTGAAATCATCACTTTTTTTAAAACATTCAACAGACTGGATGAAGCTCCTCTCAGTGTCGAAGACAAGCTCCTCAGTTGATTGAAGACATAATCAGCCATAGATGCAATCAGCTTATCGATGACCTAAGTCCAGGAAATACCCTCCCAGTAACAATCAGGCCAGTGCTTGGTAGACCAGACAACTGGATACCAAAACCTGGCCAAGGTGACACATGAAGTTAACCATCACAAGTGCATTCACTCTGATCTTTATTTCATCATTCTAAGGCTCAAAAATCTACATTTTAGAATATTTAATATCAACAAAAAAATTATAGCAGACAAGGAAAAAAAACAGTATATCCCAGCTAAACTAAATTTCCTTTTGAATTTCAAAGTGTTTTATTCTATATATGATATAATTAGGTAAGAGCATGAGTCTTTATTCTTTGGAAGAGTCTTTTTTTTCAGATATGGTGAGGATAATCCATTGTACATCTTAACTACAATCCTTTGCTTTATCTTCTCTTTTCTCAATTCCCAATGTTAATGGCCTGTTGAATTCAATGCTAAAATATAGTCGAATCTTCTACCTGTTCAAAGCCTGGAAATTAATATTTACACTTAAAAGAGCATGATAGGGGTATGAGAGGATCTGCTGAAAACACTCAATATGTACAAGGAACTGTAGAGAGGAGAGCGATTCTAAGCTGATGGAAGGTTTCCTCTTGGACATAAACTGGTCAGTGCTTTAGTTTGCTAAGCTTTTCAAAGAAGATACTATAAAATAGGTTGCTTTAACAATGCAAATCTATCAGTTTACCATGGAGGTTATAAGAATGTCCAAATCAAAGCATCATCAGGTGATGCTTTCTCCCCCATGACTGGTTACTGGCACTTCTTGACTGCTCTGTCACATGGCAAGGCAGATGGTGGCAGCTACTGGTTTCTCCCTTCTCTTCTGGGTTTTGTTACTATCACCTTCTTCTGTAGTCTTCTCTCTTTCTCTGTACTCCTCCCGTTTACCAAGAACTCCAGTTAAGACCAACCCCAAGGCATACATTAACTGAACTAACTTCATCAAAAGGCCCTACTTAACAGGTACACACTCACAGGAATAGGCTAGCTTTAAGAACATGATTTTGTGGGGGTACATACATTTCTGAACCATCACAGTTCCCTGAGAATCAAGGCTGTAGATTTTAAAATCAAGAGTGGTTGCTAAGCTGTTCCTGTAGAGTTTGGAATGGAGAAGGAGTCAAGTAATAAAGATGTAGACAAAACTCTTAGGGCACCAAAGTGTAGACTTGAATGCCATAGTTCCTGATGCTTAGGCTACTGGATAACCGTACAAAATATAAAATTATAACTAATGGGGAAAATGCCATCTAAATTGGTACACTGGTATCCAAAATATAATGGATAGTTGATGAAAGATGTACCAGGGGTGGAGTTGAAGTCAGGGAGAGGAGGATAAAATCTCAAAACTCCTGCTTATATCCAGTGTTCAGGATGAACTTGAGATAAAAATGATTAGATCAACTCTCCTAGTGAGGAGGGATAGGCTAACAAAAGCATTAAGTTCTCTGTATTTTATCTGCTTTTTTTGTGTGTGTGTGAAGTCATCTATTTAATTGTCTTACCTGTGTTTTATTGTTCAGAAATAACTAAAAGGGCCCTTCCCTTGTAAATAACCAAAGCGGAGAAAGGAATCTCCAGGGAGAATTTTAACTCAAATACCAAGTTCACAAATGAAATCTAGAAATATATAAAAAGGATAAAACATCCTGTAGTGCATTTTGTCCAGAAATGTAGTTCAGGTTTAATGTCTTGAAATCAATGCTGATTTCCATAATCCATTATAGAATTAAGACGAAGAAACAATCTTTACTTACTAGATGTAGAAAATTTATTTGAAAAACTCCAGAATACTCAACAGCATGACTGGATAACAAATGTTAACATTCATACAATGGAATATCACTCACCACACACACATACACATGCACACAAATCCCAATCAGTGCAAGAACATGCATTATTCCCACAAATATTATGCTGAGTGAAATAATCAGGACCTAAAAGAGTAGATATTTATGTTGGACTTCTGCTTATGTGAATTTCTACAACAAGCAAAATATGGCAATAAAAACAGAACAGTGGTTTCCAGTGTGGGGTACATGGGAATTTTCTCCAGTAATGGAAATATTCTACATCTTGGGATGGATTTAACAAAGTATACTTGAGGTCTGGGAGTTTCCGCCTACATATATTTTATCTCAAATATGAATAAGTAGAATTACCTACAGACAAAATTGTCTACAGAGTGGGATATTAAGAAAAAGTAGAAAGAAAACCAATAGTCATAACCAGAAGCCAATTTTCTTGAACAGAAGGGTGTTTGACATCCTATGCTTGTATGAGTCAATCTATTTGTTTCTGTCAGTCATAACTATTTTTTTAAAAAAACTATTTTCCTTGAGATCAAAACTGTTCTTGAGGATGTGACAAGTTTTTCTCTCTCTTTAGAATACCTATCACATTTCCATAAATTGCAGTATTGGAAGGACATGATTGCATGTGTCTCCCTAAAAGCACAGGTCAGGAGTCAAAGAGAGAGAACGGGAAAGGTTCTATGTCTTCCATGTCTATATGACGAGGCTTGATATATCTGGGGTCCTTGTTCCTTTATTTAAAAAAACAAACAAACAAGTTCTTACGTCCTTAGAAGCTTCCTCAATTTCTTCCAGTAAACTCTATCAGTGTCCTCACAGTGTGCTCTGTCAATGCCAGTGGGAACGATTTAATTAGTTTGCTCTGTCTGAGGCCGATATGTGAACAAATGAATACCCTCTGGGACTGATGGTTCCATGAAATTAAGTTAGTTGTTTTGCGAACTTCCCATACATCACGGGCATGCATCATTGGAATGCGCCAAAGGAGGTAGGACACTATCTTAATCATCATCAGCCCTAGTTGACGTGAAAGGTCACCTCTCCAGAATGAAGCTGTGACAAATTAATTACTCCTTTGACCTTCCGGTGGTCTTTCCCACCCATGTTGACAAATCTCTGCTACTAGATTTTGGCATTCACCATTCCCTTGTCCTGAGCATAATTCTCACTTCAAAATCAAAGATGGGTTGGTAATAGACATACTCTTGTGGACGTTGCAACACATATCTCTGTGTGAATTATCCCATTATCCCACATCCTAGATTGTAGAGAAAAAAAATCAGCTCTAACATTGCTTATATCTTATTCTAATGCAATTTCCTTGGAATTTGGGCAATATTTCTTGGACAAAACTGCCAAGATCCTGTCTTCCACTGGTTTCCCTGGACTCACAGAATCCAGGAAGGGATGGCTCCTTGTGTACCATGTTGGAGATCCGTCTGGTTTTTTTTGGCATTGCTATATTCCTTCAAGTTGCTGCATGCCCTGCTGGCTTTCTGAATTAATTTCCTTAGCTGGTAAAGCTCACTGGGTTTTCTCTCTGGTTGGTCCCAGCAGACTTAATGTCACCTTGGGTGCCATTATAGCCAAGTAGCCCTGGGGGTCTGCTCTATGGTACATCCAGCTGAGCTAGGGGCCCTCCCTGCTTCTCTGGGACATTGTGAACCTCCCAGTCCTCCTGTGCTGACAAACTTACATGGGTCCCAGATCATGAGAAGAGAGTTCCCAAGGACAGGGCTGCTTTCTGTCAACTTCCCCCTTCTGCTTTCTTCCTTTTTATTTTTAACCTGTTTTAAATTTATTTTTAAATGATCCATAGATTACATAAAATGTTACATAACAAATATAGGGGATGTCCATATGCCCCACACCTCCCACTTTCCCCACATTCACAACTTCGTTCATTAGGGTGGTATATTCATTGCAATTGATGAACACTTTTTGGAGCATTGCCACTAAGCATGGATTATAGGTTACATTGTAGTTTATACTCTCTCCCACTCCATTCTCTAGGTTATGGCAGGATATATAATGTCCTGTATCTGTCTTTGCAATGTCATTCAGGACAATTCCAAGTTCCAAAAATGCCCCCATATTACACCTCATTTTCCCTCTCACTGCCTTCAGCACCTTCAGTGGACACTGTCTCCATACCAATGATATAATTTCTTCCATTGCTAGAATCACAATAAGCCTATAGTAGAATACCAGTAAGTCCACTCTGGTCCATATTTTATTCCTCAGTCTTGAGGATTCTGGGATGGTGACGCCCACTCCACCTCTAATTGAGAGGGGACTTGGATCCCATATGGCTGATTGATGGAACGCTTTTTCTTGCAGTTGTATTCTCTCTCAGTTCTTTGGTGTGGTGGATGACAATCCTCACTTCCTTTTTAGTTGTCTTGGGTGAGTCCAATGAACAGGAGAGTAGATGTTGAAACTCTGCTGAGGCTCACTGCCCAGCTGGAACTTGGACAGCCCAAAGATTCAATCTCTTGAACATATACTTACAAATCCCAGTGTCAACTCTAGGTTCAATAAAAGGGACAGAAGGGGCATGTGTAGAGAAGTCACATCTAAATCTAACTTCGTCACACTCAGGAGCATGAACTACAAAGTAGGGCCCACTGGCAAGGTACCAAACTCCAGAGCTATCTACTATGACCATAGGCCCTAGGTGTTTCTGTAGCCACAGGAACCCCACTATTTGGGGTAGTATCTACTTTGGCTATGAGATCCTACTGAGACATGCATAAGCATTACCCCTCTGATGATCTCCTGACTCATTTTGAAGTCTCTTAGCCATTGTATGAGTAGAATGCTCAAGGAAAAATGAGAAAACTCATTTGCCTTTACCATTTCCCCCTTTCATTCAAGGTCTTTTTCCAGTTCCATCACCAGCTGGTACTTGGTAGTAATCCCTTGGTGCCAGGGAGGCTCATCCCTGGAAGTCATGTCCCATGCTTGGGGGGAGGTAATGCATTTATATTCTGAGTTTGTCTTAGAGAGTGGCCACATTTGAGCAACATGGAGGCACTCAGGAAGTAACTCTTAGGTACCCTATAATACTAGGCTAAGTTGCAGTTTCAAGAGCAAAAGTCTCCTAAGCATAGTCATCAGTAGCATGGGCCTATCAATGGATCATCCTTCTTCACTGGTCATTGCCCCTGTACTCGAGGGATTGTTGCTCTTCCATTAGAGAATGTGGCAGAGCTCCCCAGAATGGGAATTCAATATTCTTTCAGTTGTTCTGTGAATCTCTACCCACTGTGGTAATGCCCCATGAACAATTTGAACATATTTATATACCTTACATGTGTGCCTAGATGAACTTCCTCTCACATATCACCCATCACTGACACCCCACACCAATGCTTCTCCCTTGCCATAATTGAACCCTTCTGTGATCCAAAACTTCTTAAAAAATGAAGCCAAGTCTATTGCCAAATTCAATTAAAAGGAAAATGATACAGTAACGATAGGCTTAAACATAAGAAATAAAATACATAATAATCTAGAAAAACTAAAACTAAAGTAAAGTGAAAAAAATTGGGGTATTAAAAAAGTGAAAAATATTTTTTTTTAAATTTTTGATGTTTTGCCTTTCATCGCTGTAATAACTGTTGTCCTGTATGTACAGTGGCACTTTCTTTCCATTTCTTCCTCAGTTCTTACTTTTTCATTATGTCTTCAAAGAAGTTTTAGGTCACAGTAAAGCCACATCCAGAATATAGGGGACTCTCATATACCCAACATCTTTTCTCCCTTTCCTATTATGATCTTTTCACATGTGGATGGTACATTTGTTACAACTGATGTACAGATATTGAAACATAGCTACTAACCATGGTCAGTAGTTTGCATTATGATTTACATTTTAGACTTGACACTTTTATAAATTTTTGGTGAAATTTAACATGTCCTGTATCCATCATTGCAAGATGGTGCAGAACACTTTCATTGCCCCCTGACTACCCCCTCTTCCATCTATCCTATTCCTCCCTCCCCTTCCCCTCAGGGACCCCAGCAACAAACAGGTTTCACTACTTGAAGGACAAGGTTCATAGATACTTGCAGCCACACTGAGGGATTGACCCACTAATGTGTCTTCCCCCATTGGGAGCCACCCATACTCTCAAGAGACACCCTCCCCTCTGTTTGAAGACATATTGGGCCTCCCCAGGATGAGAGTACAACACCTTCCCACTCATTACATGGGGCTCCACCCACTGATATAACACACCATGACAAAATAATCACTCACACACACACCCTAGAAGCCTGCCCCAGGTGCACCCTGTGCCAAATGCCCCTCCATTCAACACGCTAAACCAGTAACCCTTCCTTGTCATATTGCCAAAAGAGTTCCTGCTTTCTACATGGCGTTCTCTTTGCCTCTGGTAATAGGACTGACCCACCCCCATTCCGTTGGGCTACCCCCAAATTAAAAATAACATCTACAAAAGGTCCCATTTAACCCACAGGAATGGAAGACCAAGAACATGACTTGTATTTCCTGGAGTACATAGTTCAGCCTACACTGGATGGGTGGATGGATGCATGGAAACCCAGTTGATAGGAATTCATGTCACTTAAATTGCCTTGAGCATTCTACTCGTCCATGCTGTCTAAGTAGTCTGTTTATAAAATGCAGGAAGTGAGCAAACAATTCCATCTAAACATTTGCCAGGCTTTCCTGAATTTTGCTTTACTTTTTACTTATACGAGGTCTCATTTCATTGGAATATAGTCAGGAACTATGTAACTATCATATTTAAAGAACATTTGTTCACGTACCTCCTAAGTTCCATCTTAAAGTTTTGAATTAGTAAAATAATTCAGCTTCCTTTAAGGTTGTTTGGAGGAGGAAAATGAGTAATGTTTATGATGTGCAATTTATGTCAAGGAAAATTGAAATGTTTACCATTTTTCCCTTTTATTTTAAGTCAGTATTTTAACCCGTTTAAGGAAGCATGTGTTGATTTTTAAATACTTACTATATGCACCTGAAAACGTGCACATAAATGGTAGTTATCTTTGTTTTTGAGTAAATTACACACTGCGTGAACACACACATGTGTAGTAACATTTTGAAACTATAATATTTGTATTCTATTTTCTACAGTTATAACCTCAGCAGGCTTTGAATTTTGGAAGCAGATCTTCAGGTATTAGTGAACATAATACAAATGGAAATGTCAGTGATTCCCAAGGGCATAGTTTGCCTATACATTTTTCTTTTGGAGTAAAATAAAAGATATGTGAAGTCGGCATTAATCAAACTACATTTTCAGAATTTTCAACAGTTCTTACACATATTGCATTCCTCTTTTATTTTTCAATAAAAATGAATTCAAACCAACACCTTTAAAAAAATTATACATAAGGTTTTTAGGTAACTCACAGAAAGAGTTTTATTTTTTTCCTTAGGTTTATGTGTTTTATTGATCTTCATATAGTCTATATAAAAATATTGTTTTTGAGGTTAAACCTAAAATAATTACAAATATCCACTGCAGTATTTAAGCAAAGTGTGTCTTCACCTAAGTTAATGAGCATATATCAATCAAAACTATTTAATAAAATAATTATAAAGATGTTTTATTCCAAGTAGTAGAATATTATATCTGGTCAAAAAAGAAAATGTTAGAATATTTCTTAAAGAAAAAAAAGGCTTTTATTACATGGACATTTGTTCAATATGTTCTAAATTTTCCAAAATAATATCATTGTTATAATCAAGAAAAAAATATATACCTTGTATTTCTTTTAGAGAAAAGGACTATACTGATAATGTATATATCTATATCTATGTCTGTATGTATACAATATTCTTTGAGTCAGTTTTTCTCCTATCAGTAAGTAGTGACCACTTTTAAAGCATTGTAATGGTAAACTGACTTTTCCATCGGTATTATGTAGACATGTCAAATTATTCTCAATTGACGAAATTGCTATATGATTCTAAAATTAGGACAAAGGCTATATGTACATGTCGCTTTAAAGAAAAGGCACATCTATATTAAGAATTTTATTTATACAAATGTCCAATCAATCAACTGGCTGGGTAGAGGTGGTCATATAAAAGTGCCCCCAGAATATTCCTTGCTCTTTTGTAAATTCTTATCAATGATATTGAAAAGAAACAGGTGATGTTCTTGGTAAGCCGTGAACAAATCAATCGACCCATAAAATAATTATTAAATGCCAAGTATGTGCCTGACAATGTACGAGGTAGCTCTTGATTTAAAAGTCTGAGTGTGCATCTGCCCCCAAATTCCTTCCATCATAGTCATGCTGCTTCTGATGAGAACATGCAATGGGTAGTAGAAATAATAAGTAAGTGTGTTAGAAAGTTCTATGAAAACAGACGAGGAATCCCTTCAGGTCACAAATGGAAATTAATAATTTATATTTCAATCAGTGAGAGTAGGTATTTCTCCAGTAGCTGCTCTTTGACTAAGGCTTTTCAGATCTTATTCCACAATGCTTAAAATCAAGACTTGAAAGGGAGACACTATTTCCAAGTTATGTAGGTGTATTCCTGAGCAAAGCTTAAAAAATAAGTATATAAGTGTTTCTTTTACTTGATAAGATACAATTTACTGTCCCTCATCTAATCAAATATTGCTGGCATGCAAAGGAGAAGAAAATGTGAAAGTAATGTGGGGGAAAAGTGAATTAAGACACGGAACAAGAAATAATAGAGATAATATAATTTGCATATAGGAGCTTTAAATAATTATAAAAGACCATCAAAGGATCAGTATGGAGGGACAAGAAAATAGAGAAATGAAAGATACATGGTCTGAGACTTTATCAGATGAGACTAACAACCAGCAAAGGGAAAACGGAAGAAAAGACTAGTGAAACTGAAAATATAGCAATTGAAAACCATGCATCCAGAGGAAAATGATTGATAACAGCTGTATTACTCAGTCAAAGGGGTGCTGATGCAAAAAATACCAGAAATCTGTTGGCTTTTCTAAAGGGTATTTATTTGGGGTAGAAGCTGACAGTCACCAGGCCATGAAGGGTAAGTTACTTCCCTCACCAAAGTCTGTTGCCACGTGTTGGAGCAAGATGGCAGGTGATGTCTGCAAGAGCTCAGCCTTCCTCTTCCTGTTAAGGATCTATGGTCCCAGCTTCTTCCAACATCATTTGTAGGCTGGGATAAGTCTCGTCTCTCTCCTGGGGCTTGTTTCTCTCTGAGCTCAGCTGCTCTGCTCTCTCCACAAGGCCAACTGTAAGCTATCAGGTAAAAGACTCATCTCTCTTCCTGGGGCCTCTGCCGTGTCTAATGGAACCTTCTCTCCTTCCTCACATATCTCCTTCTCTGTGTGTTTACTTTCTGGGCTCCAGCGTCAAAACTCCAACCTCCCTTCTCTGCAGTGTGTTTTCAATGTGAGTCCCCACCCACCAAGGGGGCAGGGTCCCAACGTCCTACTGACATGGCCCAATCAATGCCTTAATCATAATTTAATCAAGTATACGTGAAACCTCCGACTCCAATATAATCTAATATGACCGGAGGAACAGACCAGTTTACAAACACAATCCAATATCTATTTTTGGGATTCATAAACAATATCAAACTGCTACAATAGTGAACAAAGTCTAAGAATAGTGGAGAACACAGAACTGTGGGACTTCAGGTGGAATAATACAAATGTAAAGGGAATTCCAGGAAAAGTAGAAGAGAGAACTGTTTAAAGAAACAATGACAAAAATCAATTTGATGTACACAATTCCAAAGAACAACAACAAAACACAATGAATGTGAACATAAGGAGAGGAAAATTAAATCATCATATCTAATCCAACTGCTGGATACCAGGGGTAAAGAGCAATTATTAGAAGGAACTAATGTAAAAAGGTGTCACCAGGGAGCAGGTGTAGCTCAAGTGGTTGAGCCGCTGCTTCCCATGTATGAGGTTGCAGGTTTGATTTCCCCCCAGTATGTCCTAACGAAACAAAACAAACAGATGAGAAAAACCAACTCAGAGATTCTAGTGTAGCTCAGTTGTTGAGTACCAGCTTCCCACACACGAGGTCCCAGATTCAAGTGTAGGTAAACCAACATAACTACAGCAGTTTTCTTATCAGAAACAATGCAAGCCAGAAGTCGGTGCAGTGCCTTTATATAACAGAGAAAACCAGCCACCTCAGAATTTTAAAATGAGTGAACTAGCTTTCAAAGCCGAAAATAAAGACATAAGACAAGCTGACAAAGTGATCCTCAGTCGACCAGCAGTGTAAGTGATGATAAAGGAAAAACAGTTGATAATGACAATCTGTGAAAATTTAAAGCTAAATTAAAAGCAAAATATTATGAGATCAGTCACACAAGTAAAACGTGTGACATGACTCCCATTAAGTCTAGAAGGGGGAAAACTGGGGTCAGAATAACATCATAAATATCTTCTATGTGACATGGCATAATTAGAACAAGCTAAGTTAAATATATATAATGTAGACACTAAGGAAGCATCAGAAGACTCAGTCAAGGAGAGACACAAAGATAACAAAAACTCTGAAAAAAAGGCAAAGAGGAAAAGGTAGCAAGGAATAGGTGACAAGAGAAGACAAATAGTAAGACTTAAACCTGACCTTATCAATAATCAAATATTAGTGACCAAAATAGTCAAATGAAAAATCAGATTGGATACAAAAGCAGGATCCAACTATAAGTTAGCTGCAGGAACATTTAAAATTACAGATGTTACTATAAATGGGAGAAGATATGTCAGGGAAACATTAAAGAGAGCTGGAATGGCATAATTACTATCAGCCTGAGTCAATTTTAGAGAAAAGGTTGATGAAGGAGGGTAATTTAACAACAATATGTTGCTGAAATCAAGAAGAGATCACTCTAAATGACTATGGACTTAATAAAAGAAATCCAAAATGTGTGAAGATAAAATTGATCTGAAAGGAAGAATCAACAAATCCATAATTATAATCAGTTTCATAACTTATCTTCAATATTTAATAACGTAGGAAGACAGAAAATCAGTAGAATAAAAGCACTTGAGCAACAATGACATTTGTAGAAGCATTCCACAGCAGAATATGTGTTTATGGGACAGTTATTAAAATATGATGTGCTGGGTCATATATCAAGTGTCAAATCTGAAGTGATTTAAATCATGTTCTGGTGATGACAGAATTAAATTATGAATTGATATAAAGACATCGGAAAATCACATATTTGTAACAAAACAAGACTTAAAACCTGTCAAAAAGGAAATCACTCATAAATTAGTGTGTATTTAGAACATATCATGGAAATAAAATTATAAATCATGCAACTTAAGCATTAACTGTAGGGAAATATATTCCATCAATACTTAGAAAGGAAATAATGCCCCAAGCCCATGACTATACCTTCTAACTTAAACTAGACATAGAAAAACGATTGAACCAAAGGTAAGCAGAAGAATAGAACGAAAGATCAGAGTAGAGTCCAGAGTCCAATGAAATAAATAACAAATGCATGGAACATAGCAATATCCATGGATAAATGTAGCTTATTCCAGAAATGCAATTTTGGGTGAACATTTGAATAAATATTAATGAGATACAACATATTAACAGGCTCAGAGAAAAATCAAGGTCATCTCATTAGAAGAAAAAAAATTGGTAAAAATCCAACATTTCTGTTAAAAAAATAACTAAGCAAACTAGGAATAGAAGAAAATTTTCTCAAATAACAGGGTGTCCAAGAACCCATTGCTATTTTACTATTTCATAGTTCAAGATGGCACTGATCCCCTAAGATAATATCATAAGGCTCACAATATTCCTCTCTCCCCCCATTCTTTGAGAATCTGTCATTTTTTGTGGTGATCTCATCACTCTATTCCTGATTATCAATTTTGTCTTTTTTTTCCCCACCTGGTTAGTACTGTTACTGGTTTGTCCATTTTATTCACCTCAGAGAACCCGCTTTTGCTTACCTTCTTTATTGTGATTCTGCTTTCTATTTCTTTGACTTCTACTGATTTTTCTTTCCTCTACTTGTTGTCTTTCTCTTGTTTTCTAAGGCGAAGGCTGAGCTCATGATTCGAAACTTGCTTCTCTCCTAATATATGACTTTGGTGATATATATTCAGATCATTACATCTAAATTAACGCAGTGTCTGGTTGTCTTCTTATTCATATTAAGATTTTCTGTTTATTGATATTGTCAATGTTGACATGTAACTATTACCAACATGTTGAAGATTACTTATGTTAAGAGACTCTGGATCTTCGATCTTTTATTTGACAGGCACCCACAGTGTTTAGAATTAATGCAGAGGGTGGCTGAGGTTCGTAGGTAGTGGTTCCAGGGACAATATCATTATTTGACCCCTTGGAGTGTCAGCCTGTTCTTCTTTGGGTTCCGCCCAAAGGATGCTCTAGAAACTGGACAGAATTCCACCCTGCAATTCAGTTCTCCTACCATTTTCTGTGACAATTGTCAGTTTTCCAAGGGGGTCTATCAGGGGTCTCCCAAGATCTCATATTGAAGTTCAGAGAATTTCTTCATCTCCCTCCTGCCAACACACTTTAAACGGGCTGTCTTGAGTTGATATGCCTGAATTTTAACTTTGTTTACGAAATAAAAGAGTTGTACTTACAAGGTCTTTATAAAATGAAAGAATGTTATACTCTTTTGTTAGATTTATCATAAAATCCACTTTGTCTTTATCCTCAAATGTCTTTAGTGATTGCTGTATCTTCACACTTCCTATTTCTTACTAGCTTTCTTACTTGATAATGTGATGAAATATCATTTCTTGCCCCTTCCCTCCTATCAATCCTCTAAGTAAAAGTCCCTTGTTAATATCAACTCTTACTTTCTAAAAGCCAAGACTGTGTTTTCCTCTAGATCAGGGGTTCTTAACCAGGGGTTAAGATTTCAGGGGGTCCGTTAGCTTGAAATGAAAAAAGTCAACTTGTAATCTTTATTTTCTCTGACCTCTAACTGAAATCCAGCATTTCCTTCACTTATGAATGCCTGCAATAAATTACAGTAGGATTCATTTCATATCACATTACAGTTGTTGCGAACCTCAAAAAATCACTTATGCTCACCCATATTTCAAAATTATGGTAGTTGTTAGACGCGATGATAGTTGAGTGTCATCAACTATCTGCCACTACTTTCTGAAAAGGGGTCCACGGTTTTCACCTGACTGGCAAAGGGGGTCAATGGCACAAAAAAGCTTAAGAATCCTGCTCTAGATCCATTCTCAGAGGTATTAAAGTTATGAAATTAATTCCCTGCACATATACTTTTGTCAGGACAAGAGGTTCTTAAAACTCTCTCTCTGAATTTTGATCTTCTCCTACTTTAGCGTATTGACCCTTCCTTTGCTGGGGGATCTACCCCTCTTGAGACAGATTTACTGCATCCTCTTTGTGTTGCTTGACAATAGAATAATAAAACTCCTCAGAGTTGCTGTGAAGATCCAATGAGTTCATTCCGTAAAGCCATTTTGTGGTGGTGATCATATTTAATCAATCTACTCATATTATTCAAGAACCTTAATCCTGCCATCTGGATACTTTGTCAGCAATCCCAAAATCCCTTGTACTTTTTCTCCTAAAACTGAAATAAACTTCGTGCCAAGGGAGCTCAATGTGGAGCTCTGATAAGCCAGTTTCCCCAAGGCAGGAAGGCACAATGTGTTCATAATCTCTCTTGCTGGGACTTTTAGAAACACACTTATGCTGAACAGAGAAGAAAGATGGTTACTAATTTGAGGCAATGTGCTCAAATAATTGGAAGGATTTTGTAACTTAAACAGGAAGAGGGAAGAGAGAACAAACTCCAGGTAGCAGAATGGATTTCAGTAAAGGCAGCAGGAACCTAGGGTAGTACAAGCAGCCAGGGCTTGAAAGCTTTTCAGATCCAGCTGTGTGAATTTAGCAGCATTATCTGGCCTTTCTAATCCCAAATTAAGGAATATAGATATATCTCTCTGGTTATGTTCATCAGGATTATTTTAAAATGCACAGAACATAATAGTAACTATGTGATTTCTAGATAGCATACTGGATGTCTAGTTAAATTTAAATGTAAAATGATGCATACATTGTCAAGTCTAGAAGATTTAGCAAGGCATCTATCTTATGTTTATATTGCTGAATTGGTCAAAGACATAAATGGTAATTATCACCATTGTACTGTCATTGATGAGGTGGAAAATTAGGAATCAGTTCCTATATACTAGGGAAGAAAAAATTCGGTTTATAAATATTAATTTTCAGATGACAGTGCAATATTCAAGTGAAAGCTCTATAGGATATCATAAAACTTGGCATGATAGTTTAAACAGTTGGGAGGAGATGTTATTTGAAGTGGACGTGAAATTCTCCATCAGGGGTCTCTTTTAGGAAATAAGTGTAGATAAAGGCAAAACACTCAACTACGATCCAATCCCAAATTCTCCAAACCATAACTGTCCTCCATTTCTTCTATCGACACCAAATCTCAGGCATTCCGTATCAGCATTGCGGCCAGACTAATTTTGGGAATAGCACGATGAGGAATTGCAACTTTTTACAGAAACATTCCAGTGACTCTTTGGAAGAAGAGTTTATCAGCTTTTCTGAGATTCTTGAACTGTCATCAGCATAATTTTTTTGCAAATCTGGGTCTGATGATTTCCACTCTTCTGATAAATCCATATATCTTTCATATTATATTATGAAAATGTCAAAGGAAAAGAAAAGCAGGGTGAAAGTATGCATATGATACACAAATCATGCCACTGAAATCTGTTGAAGTTTTCCCCTTTAGAAATAATTACTTTACAAAGAAAACCTCAAGGGCCCTTTATTTTTCCACTGTAAAGCAAAATATACTTTTAATAAAAGGGGCCTGAAGGAAGCTTTTGGCACCGTAATTAACTTTCAGATATGTTGTCTGAATTTTTTGACTCATTAAACCCTATTTTAGATTTGCTCTATGCTGGAATCAGTATTTCACAGAGTTCTTTTTTCTTCTATTTTGAAGCAATATGGTGTGTATATATATAAGTATGTGTGTGTGTGTGTATATATATATATATATAATTTTTTAAAAATTCACACAGCATAAATAATACCATGATGTATATTTAAATACTGAGAATCTGAAATGTGGAGGATCTTTCCAAGTGTAGAACTTACGAAATGTGGATTGACTTTTTAGATGTGAATAGTTAATAAACATTAACATTGTTGGGGAAAAAAGCAACAGGATAATTGCAAAAGATAGTCATTTGTGTGTATATATATATATATATATATTTTAACAAATCAATTTTATTGATAAATATTAATAAAGCATAAATCCATCCAAAATGTACAGTCAATAGTATTTGGTATAATCATGTAGTTGTGTTGTGTCATTTCAGTCATTTTTAGAGCATTTTCATTATTCCAGTAATAATGAAACCTCATCACCTGTCAGTCTCTGTTTCCCCTGCCATACACAGCTGCTATTCTGTTTCCTTCTCTCTAGTATATCGGTATTTACATTTTGTAAAAACAGACTTATATATGCAATAACACCCATGTTCATGTTTTACATGAGGTTTCCCCATGTTATATAGTCCCACACACATATGTTTTTAGCTGTGACTAAAGGTACAGTCTAAAGTTGGCCTGTTCTGTGGCAAAATAGTGAAGGAGGTGAAGTTAAATCTTAACAGTTGGTCATCACATAATTCAGCATTCGTTTATCACCTGTTTTTTGGCTACCTCTCCTACATAAACAAAGGCTTTCATGTTAAAACAAATCTCCATGTAATTTAAAGCTATGTCAATGATGCACTTGAGGCAGTCAAAAAAGAGAGAACCCCTCCCATCCACCAAGACTCCCCGAATAAAACGCGTCTCATGCCCTTGTGTAGTCTCCTTCAATTCAGAGTAGGTGTGAGCTACTGCCTTGCTGCTAACATGAAAGCAGGTGCAAAGCTGATGGGTGATACTTGCTGACGAGTGCGTGATTTTGTGATTGATTTTATTTTATTTTATTTTTTGGTTTGCATTTATCCATTTTATTATGCTTTTCTCTTGCACAGACAGGAACTAAGTCAGTGCTGTACAAATATGGAAACTAGGAAACAGTAGGCAATATTGTAAATATTAATGCAAGTATCAGCTCTCAACTTTTTTCATCCCAATCTATTGTCCATTTGAAACAATTTGTTCAAAATGTATTTAAAAAATCAGAAACTTAAAGACAACCCGTTGTCAACTCATTGACTTATAAATTTGCTCGGGTTGATTTTATGTAACGCTGCAGCGCTTCCTTTGGCTGGAGCCTTCGGGTCGCTTGCTAGTTCCGAAGACACCAATGTCTGTCCATGAATCAAGTGACCTGTGAGAAGAAACCCTTGGGGTCAGGATCTGTGGGGCAGCCTCTGGGAGGTGAGGGCTGCTTCTTGCCCCACACACAGCAAAAAAGGGCAACCCTGTAACCTCAAAGAAATGAATCCTGCCAGCTACCTGAGGGTGCATGGAAGCAAATCTTGCCCCCCATAGAGACTCCAAAACCCCAGCTGATGCCTTGGTTTGATACCTGAGACCTTGGAACAGAGGCTCAGTGAATGGGGGACCCATTCCTGGCCATGGGATATTATAACTCTAATAAATACAAGGCATAATACGTCAAGGATGTGCCCTGATGGGTCATGTAGCTATCACAAGCAGCCCATTCCGTGGGTGTCATTGTCACCCACATTGTAGATGAGATGAGCTGGAGATACTGAGCAATGTGCTCAAGTGCCTATCGTTAGAACCCAAATTTGTTTTGCCTCTCAAGTAATTGAAGCATTGCCCCCGTGCTTCTTGGAGTTAGTGTTTGAGCTACCCATTTGGGTTAGGTAGTGCCAAGCTAAGAAACTCATCCAAAAGAGATAGAGCATGGAAGCACTGAAGGAAGACTGGTAGATAAAAGCACAACCGAGTTCTAGGGGAATATTTCAACAACTGCCAGCCAGTTACTATAAGGTGCACTTAAAGCGAGAGTGGCACAGGAAGCTAGAAAATCAAACAAAAGATATTATGCCAGAAAAATAGAAAGGAAAAGTTAGCAAACCTACTAACACAAAACACCAATTTTGAAGAGCGCAATGCATTCGTGATAGACATCACATACAAGAAGAATTAAATAGAAATGACAACTCTAGATCAGTATGCACCTCTCTTACAAAACAGTTAGGTGGAGAAATTAATATGGAAAAAATAGGAAAATCCCCGGTTGTATTTATAGATTTTAGCACACCTCTTTAGTCTTTTTTAGATCACTCATTTTAAAAAGTCACAACGTTAAAACTTCTAAACAGAAAATGCACGTGACCTAATGGCATACATACAAACACATACCCATTAGTGAGAAACTTCACATTATTTCAATCACACCAAATAAATGTTGGACTGTAGGACTGTAGAACAAGTGTGTGTCTGTGATTAGAGCTTTCTGGAAAAAACTATGCTTGGACTTGATTTACAGCAGGGGATCTCAACGAGGCGTCCACAGACCCAAAGGGTTCAGGGTGTCTGTGAACTTGAGTTGAAAAAAATCAACTTCCTATCTTTATTTTCTCTGACCTCCAACTGAAATCTAGCATTTCCTTCCCTTATGAATGTATGCAATAAATTACAGTAGTATTCCATAGTTTCCACCTGCCTGGCAAAGGGTCCAGGGTACAAAATAGGTTCCGAACCTTTGGTTTGAAGGGATGGGCTTTGGAAGTTAAAAGGTGACTGAATATAGAGATACCTGCCTACAGGTGTGTGTTAATATAACAAAGGGGATACTGGGGAATGGAAGGCAGAGCTGATGACTCAGCAGGACTTGCACGATTCAGCATTCGGCGTACAGTGGTTTACACATCTGTGCTTTGCTGTGGCCCAAGGATTCAAAACAAAACCAGCCTCGGCTGAGGCTCCTGGGACGCGTCTGCAGGCATAAGCTTCTAAGAGATGTCTCCCAGGGGATTCACTGAGGTCATATGCATTTTCTCCCCCGTGCTGTGACGATACCTATGACACGGTGCCTACCCGCAAGCTCACTAAGTGCCCGAGATTTATTAGGGAGCTGGCCACTTGGGTAGCAGCTACCAAAATTCTGGACTCCTAGGAGAGCAGGTGATGCCTACCACATGTCTGCTAACAGGTGAGGCTCAGGGATCCGCTCTACTCAGCTCTGAATGGTGGAAAGCTGCTGAAATATGGGGGTTCCTGGATGACCCCCAAAGACTTACCTTGCAAGACTTATCTTCTAAAGACTGAACTCTTTTGCATGGGGAATAAACCCTACGAGACAGAGGGTCCCAATGGGACACTCATGTACATCCTAAAGGACAAGAAACCAGAGATTTTCTTCTCTTAAGGGGAATTTGCTTTTATTAAGGTTGATTGCTCCCCATTTCTCCAGTAACTGAAAGACAAAGAAAAGGGCTTAGAAAGGAAAATCGGGCATGGAGTACTCAGAACTTGTTTGTGAGGCTAACAAAAACCTCACAAAGGTGTCTCTCTTGGCGTCCCTTCATCCGCCATTCCACCACCCATGAAGAAAAGTACCTGAAACGTCAATAAAATACAGCACAGGAGATGTTTTGGGTATTGAAGAATGTACTTTTTGAATCCCAAACTGCTTCGTAAGTTGTGGGGACCCAGCTCCCCTTCACCCCCTCCCCCTCCCCAAGTCCTTAGTACTTAATCGCCTGCATGACCTAGACATAAATTCAAGGTTAACAACCCTCCCTGGAGGGGAGAGAACGCATAGGTGGTAAACAATGATCTTCCCAAAGCAGTAAAGGTCCTTGATAAACATCCTTCCTAAGAGCATAGTGAAAACATCACCAGACTATGTGTATGCTTCACGTGACCCTAGCAGGAACTCTATCCTTATAACCTATGGAATGACCTTGTTCTGAAACCCCTTATACATCACCCCTCATTTTCTCATCTCTTTGTGGAACATTCATTTCATTCTTTGACTGGCTGCCATCAAAGATTCTCTCCTGTCCCAAAGTCCCAATAAAACTTATGCCTGACTAAATGCCAGTTGTATACTTTGATCTCAATTTTGCACCAACTTGTTCCCCATGGGAGCTGGGTTGTAATATATATTCTGAAATATTTTCCATGCACATGGTTTTTACCATACAGTGATTATCTGAGAAAGATGGGATGGCGTAAGGAATTCAAGCCTATCAGAGCTTGAGGACAGTTGCAGCATCACTGCCAACAACTCCTCTGTATTGACTACCTTCCCCACACTCTAAGGACCTTGTGCAATCTCATCTCATCCTCACGGCAAGGTATGAAGTAGCTGCTCTTATTAGAAAACTAAATTCATTCTTATGGAAACAGGCACAGAGTTGGGCGAACAGCTGGTTCAGTTTCCAGAGAGAACAAGGGTTCTTGTAGCAAGAGCTGGAGGCATCATGGCTTTCCTTTTAGGAACTTTGTGAGAACTTGCGTGCAGAGTCTGAAAGTAAATTTCCAAGAAGTACGAGTGATTCAACGTGTGACTGATATAAACGGATGAGGGGTGCAGACCTTAAATAGAACTCACCACCTTGACGGGTTCTGAAAAATGTGTCTAAGTTCCTTGAGCTTAGACAACAAGAATGATGATCCCACTGAGACTGGTTTGGACATAAGGTACTAAAGATACACTCAGGAGACCTTTATTTCTGGACTGTCCATGTGACAGTCAGGCCCTGAGTCTCAGCACACTTGCAATTCCTACTGTCTGGTTTATTGGACTTACCCTGGCCAGCTAACAGGGAGGTGAAGAAGGTCAACTACCACACCAGGGAGCCAAGAGTGCCTACAATTGAAAGCAGGAGAATTGCATCCATCATCCATGTGGAATCAAAGCCCCCTCTCAATATAGAGGTGGAGTGGACATAACCATCTCCAGGTCCACAGGATGGAGGGATAGAGTATGGATTAGAGTGGACTTATTGAAATTGTACTATGGAACTATTGTGATTAGTAATGGAAGAAATTGTAGCATAGATGTGGAGAAAGTGGCCACGGTAGCTGCTGAGGGTAGGAAGAGGGAAGAAGAGATACGATGTGGGGGCATTTAGGACTTGGAGTTGTCCTGGGTGGTACTGCAGGGACAGATGCTGGACATTTTATGTCCTGCCATGGTCCACTGGGTGGACTGGCGGAGAGTGTAGACTACAATGCAAACCACTATCCATGCTGTGCAGCAGTGCTCCAAAATGTATTCACCAAATGCAATGAATGTGCCACAATGATGGAAGAGGTTGTTGATGTGGGAGGAGTGGGGCGAGGGGGGTAGGGGTATATGGGGACCTCATATTTTTTTAATGTAACATTTTAAAAAATAGAAAAAACAAACCAAAACAGAACAAAATTATGCCAATAGGGAGGAAATATTCAGAGTCCTGGCCAGAACACTGCTTGAAATCAACTTCTGCACATGATGTTAAGAACAAGCAGAGAATGCCGTTCACTTCTGTTACAATCTTTATCCCCTGCACTATTTAAATCAGGGCTACAAAACGACTTAGATAATCTCACCCTCTCCCCAACTTATCAACAGTAATAACATCAATAAAACTTAAACCAATGAAGTCCCTAATCTAGTGGAAAATTTCGGTTCTGAATGTAATAAGTCATCAGAGTGGTGTAAAATTGTAGTATTGGGTCAAAGTAAGGGGGGAAATAAAAGTCTTTATCTGTCTTCTCCCTAAACATGGCATGGTGATAAAGGCAACCAGAATGAGGGTGATGGGTATCATCCTGGAACTTTGGATGTAGACCTGAAGGAAAATTCGTCATGCCCTCTCTTCAGGGAGGAACTGCTCTCTAGTTTCTATCTGGTGCTGACTTCACCAGCATCTTCTCCCTCCCGCAAATCATGGAGGGAATAGCATGGTTTTGACTTTCAAAGCCTCAGCACAAGGTCAGGCCAGCAGAATGCAAATACCTGGGGTTCATTTTGAATACTTCTCATGGCGTGTTCTATCTTATTTATAGCTCCAATCAGGACAGCAATGGGAGTTTAATAAATTCTTTTTCGGAGCTCTTGGCCAAGGAAGGGACGTAAAGGTTTGGTGCAGGAGAAAAATGCCTTTCGCTTGAATGGCAATCAATCAATGCAATGGCACTGGATAATTTCTATCTGTTATTTGGGCCAGTTCCATCTTAAAGCACGAAAATGAAGAAATGTGGAAGTTGAGAGGCTCTATTAACCAAGCAGCTTTGTAACTCAGGCACTTCAGAGACCAAGTGAAAATGGAGTTGATTTTTTTAAGAACTGCCTTTTTGACTTGACTTCAAGTCTGAATCACAAAGAAATAATGTAAAGAAGAATTTGACTCTTTTCCAGTGTTATTAGATCCTGTAAGTATGGCTCAGCCGGGCTCTGATAGCTTGCCTTCTGTATAATGAGTGTTCCTAAGAGTTTAATGTATACTAATACTTGGTATCCCATGGTGAAATAAATATTTAATCCCTCAGTCTTAGAAATTCATGGACTGATTCCCTTATCCTAATTTGTAATATCCTTCTACTCCTTGTAATATAACCCGATTATTTTAAGGAGCTGATGGATAAACTTGACTTGGCAGTGGGTAGATAGATTAAATATTCTGCAATTGACTATTTTGTAAAAGTTAATTTGGGATAATGCACAGCCATGTATTAATGCATAGTTCTTCATGTTTTGTTTATTACAGTCTAGTTTATCTTCCAACAATTGACATCAAATCCATTTGGATTTAGAATGAAGTACAGAATTTCATATAAATATAAAGCAGGAAATAGCTTTCTGATCAAATAATTCAAAACCTGAATCTGTAAGGTCTGAGGAGAAAATATTCAGTGATCAATAAATCTGGTGGTTCAGTAATGTTATAAATTAGAAGAATATGATCAAATGTAATTGTATTTCCCATTCAATGTTATTTTTACACATAATTTTGTGTTAAATGCCATACCAAAAATGTCACACTTGTTCTGTTTTGATTGAGTCTTTTTTGTATTGAGCACCCTGCTTTAAAGCAAAGATTTCAAATTTCACACATTATATAGACTCGTGTATAGCATTGAAATGACCATCTGAATTGCAACATTTTGATTTCAGTCTTGGGATCTGGGATGGTTAAACCACGAGCAAATGCAGTTCTAATACAATATGGGTATGTTAGAGTTTTGATATGTTTTATAAATTTTAGCTATAATCATAGCAAAACCTTGACCATCGACCCTATCCTAAATACTGTGTTTATTACTCCAGGGCCTGCAAATAGCCATGTTTTCCTTAAAAAATGTCATCACATAGGCCAGTGGGAGTTGTGTGAAGTGGCGTCTGTCACACACCAGATAATAAAAAGTCACACAGCCAGGGAGCAGGTGTATCTCAGTGGTTGAGTGCCTGCTTCACATGTATGAGGTCTTGGGTTCCATCCCAGTACCTCCTAAAAAAACAAAAACAGGGAAGCGGCTGTGCCTCAATCAGTTGAGCTCCCATCTACCATATGGGAAGCCCTGGGTTCGTGTCCCAGGGCCTCCTTGTGAAGGCAAAGCTGGCCCATGTGCAGTGGAGGGCTGGCGCAGCAAGATGACGCAACAAAAGGGAGACAAGCAGATACAGAAAAAACACGAGCAAATGGACACAGAGAAGAGACAGCAAAAGAAAAGGAACAAGCCGCAATGCGGGGGGTGGGGATAAATAAATAAATAAATCTTTAAAAAAACAAAACAAAAAAAATCACCCAAATGAAGCGTGTTAATTCTGGGACGGGTGGGGCGGTGCTGTGGTATATTTGGTTTCCATTGAAACTCACGGAAGGAATAACACACTGATAAGCTCCGGTGTGCTTATATCTAGATAACCCTCATGATCGCTACTTTTATTAAGAAACATGCAAGTGATTGCACACACGAGTATGTGTGAATGAACAAATACAGAACCCAGCATATATCCAACCTTTTAACTTCGGTAAAAGGAATTTGAGCAGGTGTAGCGCAGGGGTTGAGCACCTACTTCTACTTATAGGAGATCCTGGGTTCATTCTCTGGTACCTTCTAATAAAAAAAAATAAAGTAATAAAAAAAAACATAGTCACTGTAAATCAAAGTTCCTTTCACACTCGTCTGTGGATTATTACTAGTGAGATCTGAAATCATCTCATTGGCAGGTGCCAACTTTCTTCCACAGGGAGTTGAAGGAGCAATAACGTTTCGTATTCACGTTTCTAATTTTCTGAACTTCCTGGATTGAGTTCGCTATTGATTCTTGGTTTCATTTTCACTGCTTTTGTTTTGATGAATGAAAAATACAGAAGACAATGTCTTCATTTTTGTGTGTTCTGCTCGCATGGCCTAGAAGTACAGAACACCACAAAAAGAGGTTCCAAAAAAGGAAGAATAATGAAGAAAAATAAGGGTAAATAGGCATAGATGTTGTCATTTTTATTCTAGGATTTTCCTGTATGGAATTACTTTGTTTGCTATCTGGGTAAATGAACGGACTGCATTCTCCAAAACTCATTGATGCCTGAGGATATAAATTTATAAAAGCAATACTGAACTCCATTGAATTTGTTTTCCTCCAATTTGCTTACATGGACACTAAGAAGATGCTTAGGGGTTTATCTATATTAGAGAAACCTTTAAGAGTTGATATTTGCAAATATCTTTAACGTATGAGTGAATGTAGGCTTGCAAATGCACTTCTTATCATTCCCTGATTATACAAGCTGATTTCACAAAATAACCCTCTGTACAAAGTATTCCCATTTCTGGAAATACTTTTTCTCCTCTCGATGATAAAGTGAATTTCGCCTTGTCCTTTGTGATCTACCCTATATTTCACTTCCTAAAGTGTCCCTTTCCAAGCCCCTGAGGCAAGCAACTCCTTCTCCCAAACAGGTAGCAGAGTGGAAACGTTTGGGAAACAGTAAACAAGTGGTGATCGTTCTTGGAGTGGACACGCTACTCAACACTTGATAATCTTCGACATCAGAGCATTCTTTATCTTAGTCATTTCCCATTTCTTCCTTTAACCCCAACACTCAGTGTGTGCTGACTGACAGTGTTACGACGCTTTCCAAATGAACTGTCATTTTCTGTAACATACAAGCAGGTTGGGAGTGGCACATAGATTCAAAAGAAAACAGGACAACTTTCTCCTAACATGTGTCGAACTTACTACAAAAACTTAATTAACATGATCCTCCCCAAATCATGTTAATGATTTCCCTACTATATGTGATGTTCCCTATAGCCTGTTTTTAGTCATTTGTAATCTGAATAGATTTTTATTATTATTATTCTTTCCAGTGATCTAATGAATATAATGTTTATCCAGAAATACACACTTTGTCACCATTGTCCCAAATTTAATTACATGCTGAGGTAGGGTTTATTATTATTTTTGATATATTCCTTAACAAACAACCAAAACCACAAAGAATGCAAGAAAAAAGTGCCTTACGTTCCAAATATATCCAAACAGCAAAATAATAGCAGCTCTCATCCATTCAAGCCAAAACCCGTGTTTGTGAAGAATTTTGGTTGAATTTCTCATCGCAGACTTTGAAACACAGCATACCGTGAAGTTAGGTTTATAATTAAATATGTTTGTTTTCTCTTAAAGGAAAAAGAATTAAATTAAGCAATTAAAAGATGACTAATTATTGTTCTCAAGGAAGCTACATCAAGATCTAAGAACATATTTTATCAGAAAAAAGTAATCATCCTGTCACAACAATTGCTTGCCAAGCTCTCGGGCCGCGTGCTCTTTGGTATTGCTGCAAATAACAGATCAAAGCAACCCGATTCTCCTCCGTCTGGGTGATGCGGGAAGGCGTTGGGATTGGAGGAGATGACCACTGTCATTCACCTCTGCCGAGCAAAGATGATTAAAACAAAGCGAAGAGCAGGCAAGACTGAAACCGCCACCTCCACAAAAGTTGGGAGGCTTAATTTTGCTTGGAAACAGGAAGAAAAACAACCGCCTCACAATCCCAGCATGGAAAGCAGTGTGGTAATGGGGGCACAGTAGAAAGAATGACAGCTGAAGCTAGAGAGAAGCCAGAGAAGAATTGATGGATGCGTGAAGCACTGCTAACAGGCTGCCTCCTGACAGGTACGCCCTACCTGCTAATTGTAGCGCTGGCAAAGCTGCTTCTTTCCAAGAGGGCTCATTGCCTCTGACGTTGGCAAGCTCCTAATACATTACATTTCCTTTTTAGATTGAGATTTATTGGCCTGGGTAGAAGGACAGTCAGATATATTGTTAAAATCAATCTTACAAAATAATAAGTTTTCACATGTCTATTATCTGTGAAACACTTAGCACATTTATTGGAAACTAAGTATTCAATTATTCCTGACAACTATTACATCTCTCTGGTATTTTGCGAAGACGAAACCACAACAGAAGGAAACTGGCCAAATGGTGCATTTATTCCTTGTGACTAAACATCATGTCTGATATTTTTTGCAAAAATAATAGTGACATCAATAGCAACAAATCAGCTCACAGCCTTTGGGTAAAATCTGATGGCCAAGACGATACCATAAATTACATGTTAAATTTCAATCCACCCGAAGAAAATTTTCAGGTTTCAAAAAAAGTTGTCCTTAAATCCAGGATTTTTCAGCCTGGCACTATTGATACTTTGAGCCAGAAAATTCTCTATGGTTGAGGCTATGCATTATGGGAAGTTGAACTGAATCCTTGGCCTCTCTACCCAAGAAATATAAGTATACCTCCCTCCATCCTGACAATTAAAAATTACTCCAAACATTGCCAGATTCCTCCTGAGGGGTAAACTTGGCCCCATTTGAGAGCCACTTCATTAATATCACCTCTGTGTTTTAAAATAGCATGGTTTACAAATCCATTTTCTATAGCGGAAAGAATACTGCTGGGTGGGATTTTCTTGCTCATTATTCTGAAAAATGTGTGCATTTCTTCTTCTTTCCTTCCTCTCCCCTTCCCTTCCTGAAGTTCTGGGAATCCAACAAATTCCGAAATTCAGCCTAGGACCTTGTATTAGTCAGCAAGGGGGTGCTGATGCAAAATACCAGAAATTGGTTGGTGTTTATAAAGGATATTTATTTCGGGTAGTGGCTCACAGATCCCAGGCCGTAAAGCATAAGTTACTTCCCTCAGCAAAGTCTATTTCCACGTGTTGGAGCAAGATGGCTGCCGACGTCTGCAGGGTTCAGGCCTCCTGGGTTCCTCCCTTCCAAGGTCTTGCTTCTTTCTGGGCTCAGGGTTCCTCTCTTCCCAGGACCTGCTTCTTCCTGGGCTCAGGGTCCCTCTCTTCCTGGGGCTGGCTTCTCTTCTGTGAGCTTACTTTTCAGGCCTCCAGCTAAAGGCTTCAGCATCAAACTCCAACATCAAAACTCCAACATCCAAAATCCTCAACTCTGTCCTTTGGCATGCCTTTTATCCATGAGTCCCCACCCACCAAAGGATGGGGACTCAACACCCTACTGGCCCAAGAGCTTTACATAATTACTTAATCAAGTAAACCTATGAATCCAATATAATCTAATATGCCTAGAGGAAAAGTTCAGTTTATAAACATAATCCAGTATTTCTTTCTCGAGTTCATCAATAATATCAAACGGCTACAGACCTTCGATCAAAAAATCAGGAGAAAGTTTGGGAAATAACCATTCAGTCCTCTGTGACTTATGATCTGCCTTTGAAAATAGTGGCTTCACCAGTTCTCTCAGATGCGCTTTCATTTTCAGTAGCATCCGGTGGACACAGCATGCCCATTACTCTCTGACCTGTGTTGCCTGTCTCCATGAGAGGCTGGCACTTCCCCCTTCTGTGCCTGAAGATGGTGCTTTTTAAAGGTTCAGATCATTCTGGGTCCCAGGTACACGGTAGTTGTTCTTCATGGGTGTCAACAAAGTTAGTGTCACAAGAGAAAGAGGTGCTCTTCCCCATTCCGCCACTGTCCTCCCAGCAGCCTGCGTGTGTCGATGGAGGCATTCAACAATAGACAGTTTTCCTCCTTCGGAACACGGAGGAGCATATTGGATCAACCTGAAGCAGAAGTGCAAACACATGCAAGCGTGCATTCCGTGGTAGTGTCGCTGGATTCCCTCTAGGTTCTTGGCTAAGCCACAGGAAATGAATTTCACGAGCAAGTCAGTTTAGTGAGGCCGGTAATTTATTAAGGAAGGAAGGGAAGAGAAATGGGAGAAAATAACAGATCCTGGGTCCCAGGTAGAGAGGAAGGGACTGAAGAGTGATAAAGAGGGCTGATTTACGCACTACAATTCCCCATTACAGATTAGAAATCCCCAGGTTTTATTTGTGTGCTGTCGCAGGTGGGCGGGGGGGAGAAGAAGGAAAGTGTGTGGGGCAGAAGAAGGCAAGAATGGGGGAGAGAAGGCAAGAGCAGGGGGCATTTTTATTTCCCACTTGCCTTCTAAACTATTAATTATTCTGCCCCTTTGCTAAAGACAGGGGAGGAATCCCAGCTGTTTGCTGTTTTGGTTGATTACCCCACCTATCAACCCACCAAGAATGTCCAAAGATAAGGCCCCTGGAGAATATCTGGGGCTTTTCCTGGCTTCCAGAGGAAATCTCATTCCAAATGGGGAAATCTGGCAAGGGTCTTCCAGCAGCCATCTCGCCGGTACCAAAGGACACGTATTTAATGGCGGCAGTTTTTCTGCCAGGTTCCAGATCCATCTCTTTAATCCCTAACTAGTCTGCCTCAGTAGGTCTGTCCATATATGTCCCTTCACATAAAAAGCTTATCACTGGAAAGGAACTCAGACCTCAGCTTGAGAAAAATAGCCATAGTCTACTAAGCTTACTAGTTCCAACAAAAATGAACATGCCTCAGATGGTGCTTTCAGGACCACTAGTGAGAAACTTCCATAAGATTCCCCCT
Organism: Dasypus novemcinctus; assembly: GCF_030445035.2. Lineage (NCBI taxonomy): Eukaryota > Metazoa > Chordata > Mammalia > Cingulata > Dasypodidae > Dasypus > Dasypus novemcinctus. Next base: position 5,310,139 of record NC_092216.1, on the reverse strand, counting down.
AGTAGATGAGATGCAGCAGGAGCTCTTACATATGGCAAGTGACATGATTCCACAAGGGTAATTCCAACATGCGTCTTTTCTCCTGGGATCTGTAGAATGAACAGAGAACTCTGCAGAAAAGACTTGCAAGCTATTGGGGATGGGCGAAACTGAAACAAGATGTGAACGTTTCTGAGAGAAAGAGTGGGACACTCTTTAGCTTCAGTGAAGATCACAAGATGTGGTAAGAGAAAAATGCCCCTTCCCCTCAAAATATCCTCATCCAATCCCCAGACCTGTGAAGTTCTATTACAGGCAAAGGAGAAACAAGGTTGTAGATGCAACCAAGGGAGCTCATTAGTTGAGCTTGAGGTGGGGAGATTATAACGGATTGCCGGGGTGGACCGTGGCCATCACCAGGAAGCTGTGATCACAGTGATCACAAGGCAGGATTGTCATCACAGTGGAAGCTTGAGGCAGAAGGGTAAGCCAGATGCGATGCTGGGGAGACTTGACCAGCTCTTGCTGGCTTTGAAGAGGGAGAAAGGGGTCACCAGGCAAGGCAGTTGGAGAAGGGGATGGATTCTTCCCGAAAGCCTCCAGAAGGGATTGCAGTCCTGCCAGCATCTCAAGGTTAGCCCAGTGAGACCATTGTGGATGTCTAAACTGCAGAGCTATGGGAACAACCATCAGGGAGTGGATGTAGCTCAAGTGGTTGAGTGCCTGCTTCCCATGTATGAGGTCCCGAGCTCGATCCCTGGTACCTCCCCTGAACAAATGATAAAATCAAACTGACCCTCAGGGGAATGGATGTAGTTCAAGTGGTTGAACTACCAGACTGCCCCTGCTTCCCATGTACAAGGTCCTGGGTTTGATCCCTGGTACCTCCCCCAAACAAGCAACAAAACTACCTCTCACTGGGGAGTGGAAGTAGCCCAAGTGGTTGAGTGCCTGCTTCCTATGTATGAGGTCCCTGGATTTAATTCCTGGCATTTCCTAAAAACAGACAAAAAACCAACTCTCACTGGGGAGTGGGTGTAGCTCAGTGGTTGAGCACTTTTTTTCTGTGTACAAACGTCCTGGGTTCAATCCCAATATCTCCTTAAAAAAAATAGCTCTAGGAAACTAGTGCTCTAGAGTGGGAAATGGTAAGAGGAAAAGGATACGGATATTTTAAAAAGTGGTTTCCCGGGGGGTTGGAAGAACACAGAAGGATTTTGAGCAGGGGAACCCATGTTTACTTGTTGTGGTATGTGTTTGGATGAGGCAGGAGTTAGAGAATAATAATTATAAGATGGTTTAAGGAGACCACAAGTATGAAGGTATTGCCTTGAATCCAGCAATGGAAATGAATGGTGGACCCTGCAGATATTTTAAGGAAAGCTGGCAAGAGAAATTGACTTATGGAGGGTTAAAGACACCTTTTTTTTTTCTCTTTATTTTATTTCTTTAAAATGTTACATTAAAAAAATGTAAGAGGTTCCTATATATCCTCCACCCCCCTCACCCCACTCCTCCCACATCAACAACCTCTTTCATTATCTTGGGACATTCATTGCATTTGGTGAATACATTTTGGAGCACTGCTGCACCACATGGATAGTGGTTTACATTGTAGTTTACACTCTCCCCCAGTCCACCCAGTGGGCCATGGCAGGACATACATTAAAGACACCCTTTTTTCTTCACTTCATCAGCTCCATGGATAACAGTGCTGTTCAGTCGGTAGAGAACTTAGGAATCATGACAAATTTCACATAGAAGAAGAAAATTAAATTGTGGACAGGTGGATTTGGGTTGGCTTTGGTTTATGCAGGCAGAGTTGGTCAAGTAGATAGACAGGTCCAAATTTTAAGAACTTGATCGGAGACCCAGTATGGATGTCTTTCACATGGAAATGCCTATCAAACTTCTCAAAAAGAAAATGTGTAGCTGGTACAGAAGATCGAATATTGGAAGACTGAATCCTGATATACACCAACATGTACAAAAGAGGAAGAGGAAAGAAGGTACGTGTGGAGAATACTAAAATGGAAGCGATAAGAGAAGAGAAATTTCAAGAAACAGGAAGTGGTCAACGAAGGGATATGCTATAGAAACAGCAAAGAAAAGAATTGAAAATTACTCTCTAGGCTTCTAAATCAAAGAGTCATCAGTAACCACCTTTAGGAGAGATTTGGTGGCATGCCTTCAGGGAGAATTCAGAAATGCTGATAAAGGGAAAACAAATGTTGGGTGAGGATCCTATGTCTCATGAATCAGTTTTCCTAGAAGCCTTTTTTTGAGCATGCCAAGTGCTAACAAATGCCCATCATCCAGCCTAAAATGACATTTTCTCATTACAACTAGAAACTATAAAATTAAAATGCCCACTTTATGGTAAATAATTAGAAAAATTGCCAAATATCAGAAGGCGTTACTCCAAATAAGGTTTACAGAGGTGCCAAATGCTAATGAAACACCCAGATTTGACCGTAGTTTCCTTTTGAAATAGAGACACAGCTTATTTTACCTTTGAAAATTATGTTTGTTATGAATCTGATCATGTTTAAGCACTTAGTTCTAAGTATACACAATATCACGCTGGATTTATGAATTAAGTATTTTTACATAGTTCTAATTTTATTAGAGCAAAATTAGAGCAAAAATACTCAAGATGCAGATATTCTGAATCTAATTATGGGACTGCTTGTTTTGGCATGAACCTCATTTCCTACCAGATTACAGAATTTCCCTGTAGAGAACTTATTTATTTTCTGTTTGTAGAAGGAAGCCAATGATTTTTCTAGTGTGTTGGTTTATTTCTGGAGACTAGGAAAGATTTGTTTACCTCTTGATTTTCTCTCTTGCTCAGAGAGATTCTATTTGTAAAACTGAGTGTATATACACACACAACTGTGATATAGAAGTATCAGCTCTGCGTGAATGTATATGTAGGCATATGCTATATACACACTGAAGAAATTTGTTTACCTATGCATATATATACACACATCATCCATTCTTTTTGAATATATACAAAAAAACATTGCTTCTTGGCAAATTTAATTTTCAGTGCTTTGGATTTGTTTATCTGCATTAAACGTAACTGTATGAAGGCAGAGACACCCTTGGAAAATGATACGCCGTGCAATTTATAAAGGTAGACCATGGCAACTTACACCGAATGTGAATTCACATCTGCTGTAAGATTTTATTCAACACCTTAAAACAAATTCATGTATAGGATCCAGGTTTAAAGCCCCATGTGTGACAAGAGGGAATTCATATAGGAGTCCTTTATTACTGATGTGCTGTTTAAAATTGTGATACTTCTGTTAAGAACCTTGAGAAAGATGGAAAACTTGTGAGGGTAATTTGGCCTCTAAGTATCAGCTGTCCTGTATAGAGCACACAGCTCAGAGTCCCAGATAAACGCAGCCTGCTCGCAATAATTGGCTGCCTAATAGAAACAAACTTGACCCTTTGCAATGCCTCTTATCTGAAAATGCATCCTTCTCTCTCTGCCAACTTGTCTGTCTTTATTCACTTTCACCTAGAGTCAATATAAACAGAGCCACCGTGGACAGACTGTAAATCCAAAGTCATTTGGGAAAGAACTCTCTGTTCCTAATAGAAGCCAAATGACTCCCTTTTCTCTAACATAGAGCCAGAACGAATCTCCAGAAATTACTCAGTCCTTGTGGCACAGGGAGGAAATAGAAAAAGCCAGCAGACTTTCCTTTTGATCTCCCACCAACACTCATTCTTGCACAAATATTTGCAGAGTGCCGACGGTTTGCCGGCACTGATCCTGAGCAAGGGTACATGGCACATTGGCTATGTTAGCATAATTGCAGATGACAAGTGCTTAACAGTAAGCAGATATGTACGAAAAAAATCCATGGGCGAACAGTGCTGTCCTGAGAATTAAGATATGATGTAGATGGTGACGGGGTGATAAGGAGAGAAGGACTGTCACTGTTTCCTGTTGCAAACCAACAGAAGGGAATTGTATTGTAGATTACACATGGCAGTCAATGGTTCTCATTAAGCTTCAGACTGCTTGATGCGATTCTTTATTGTTTTGTGTTTTTTCCCCCACTGTGTGGAGAATGAATGATGAGTGCTAGGGAAACAAGACGGAAGGTGAGTGGTTCTACAGAAGCTGTTACAGTGGTCCAAGCGAGAGAACATAGCTCAAGATTAATGGTACCAAGTGATTGGAAATGTGGATGGAGGGGTTAGAAGAAACAGATATCTCCTGAGGTCTTAGAAGGTGCAGTTAAGCAGATAATAGTTTCCTTTATTGCCATTCAGAAGTTTGCAGGAAGAACACGTGAGGAGAAGGTATGTGACTTGTCTATCCTTGGGAAATTTAAGACAGCTGTTTCAATATCCCCGATTCCTATCTTCTTGTGGATTGTCTAATTCATTCCTTCTCTGTGGGAGAAGCCCCTACCTGATTGAGAGTTTGGAAAAAGAGTGCATGCACCTCTGCACTGCTCCCACTCTTCTTAGTGGGACCTACTGCCTGGGTCTCCTGCCATCAGTGGATGCTTTTACCTGGGCAAGCTCACCTGCAAACCTCATTCCACATTCTCCACTAGGCTGTTTGGTGATGAAGCTCTAGCTCTCTGGGATTATTAAACTCAGCTGAGGAAGAGTGGTGCCTTGACTTGGGCCTTTCAAGAATCTACTAAGGCTGACTATTAAACAATCATGCAGAGCCATCACAGAAGCAGCTAAATCTATAGGTGTGGATTTCTCAGAGGTTTCAGGGCTGGGAGTTGAGCTTTGGAGGTTACCAGCACATCAATGTTATCCAAAGCCATGGGAGTCGAAGAAATTGCTCAGCGAGAGCAGGTTCCTGATCCTATAACACTAAAACATCTTAAGCAGAAGCCAAGAAAAAAGAACTGGCCACACAGGTAAAAGGGAACATCTACCACCATAGCAGGGAAACCAGGGGAGTGTGAGTTCAACAAAAGGAAAAGGATATGTTGCAAGAGAGAGGGGATGGTGATAAAATCTGATAACAGAACAGAAAAGAAATGGGGGCAGTTGCTCTTTCCAATCCGATGACCTAAATTACCACTGGAAAAACTAAAAATCCTGGATAAACTATTTTATTAGGCATCATTTGAAAGGTTTCACGATGAAAGCATCCAGCCCTTAAAGCAAAAGGCAAGGTAGATACAATGCAGGAAAGTGACAGCTCTGAAGTTGTTTCTTGGGGAAGCTTGGCCACATCCTGGTTTTCTGGTGCTTTAGGAACCATGCCACACAAATAGACAAAACTGAGAGCCCCCACAAAACGGGTACACAGAAGAACCAACCGCCACGTCCAGTTAGGGCTACCAATGGCCATTCCTGAACTGTTAATAAAAGGGTGAACCAGAAATAACCTCCTCACCAATGACAACTCCCAGTGAGTCCAGGAAGAATTCCTTCTTGGTACATTGAAATATAAATCAATGAAATACAAATCAGAGAATGTGTAACAGGTGGGTAGCCCCAATTCTCTCTCTCTAGGTGGCTCAAGTTTGTGCAGGCATTTAGGGGAAAACAGCAAGTCTGCAGTCCCTGGAAGTAGTAAATGCTCAAGTCTAGTTAAGATACACCTTTTTTTTTTTTAAGATTTATTTTTATTTATTTCTCTCCCCTCCCCTCCCCCCTCCCCCGGTTGTCAGTTCTCTGTGTCTATTTGCTGCGTTGTCTTCTTTGTCCGCTTCTGTTGTTGTCAGTGGCACGGGAATCTGTGTTTCTTTCTGTTGCGTCATCTTGCTGTGCCAGCTCTCCGTGTGTGCAGCACCATTCTTGGCCAGGCTGTACTTTCTTTCGCGCTGGGCGGCTCTCCTTATGGGGTGCACTCCTTACCCGTGGGGTTCCCCTACACAGGGGACACCCCTGCATGGCAGGGCGCTCCTTGCACACATCAGCACTGCGCATGGGCCAGCTCCACACGGGTCAAGGAGGTCCGGGTTTGAACCGCGGACCTCCCATGTGGTAGGCGGACGCCCTAGCTGCTGGGCCAAGTCCACTTCCCAAGACACCTTTATCACAGCTGCAAGACATTTACATAGAGAAATTTCCAAGGAATATGAGCCCCTGTTCAATTCATCAGAGGGTGAACATGATGGCCAGTTGACTGAAGTGAGAAAAGCATACCAGCAAAGATGAAGTGTACACATGACTAGATACAAAATATAAAATGCTCAATGTACTGAAAGAAATGAAGCAGAATGTGGAGCGAAGAAACAATGAGATTACTGAGGACGGAATCTTTGAGGAAGTGATCACCCAGCATGGTGAGACAAATGGAAACTGGGCAGGGTGGAGAGAGAATTTGCAGGAGGGAGTGGATGTGGCTCAAGCAGTTGGGTGCCTGCTTCCCACATGGGAGGTCCCAGGTTCAGTTCCCATGCCTCCTAAAGAAGACAAACAACGAGCAGGCAACAAGCAGGAAAAAAACAATACCAAAATGAACAGGGAGCAGAAGTGTTCAAGCAGTTAAGTGCCTGCCTCCCACATGGAAGGTCCTGGGTTTGGTTCCCAGTATCGCCTCAAGAAAATGGGCCAGAAAAAAAAAAAAGGCAGACAACTAGCACAAACAACAAGCAAACAGAGGACAGAGCTTAAAAGGTTATTAGTGTTACAAGAGGTACAGACAATTTTAAAATCTCACACAGCTGTTCTATGTTTCGAATTCTCTAAAGATTGCTCTTCTACATCTTAATTCCACTGTAAATTAAATACAATCACCAGGTCTAACCCATCTGTGTTTATGAAAAGAGTTCTTTATAACTGCCCCTGAAATATGTGGATCTGCAGATAAATATGATTACTACAGATAATTAGCATAGCCATTTCTTAATTCAGGGCACACAGGAAAAGGACTTAAGTAAAGGACTTATGTAAAAGGACTTAAGTAAAGGACTTATGTGAATGCAGATGGCTTTGAAAATAAGGTTTATATAAAAACAGTTCTAGACAAGTCCCTCACAAACAAATAATAGTAGCCTGAAGTAATTAGTGATGATCTAGACAAAGAAATGAAACTTCATTGCACGAAGTACATATATACAAAAGTGTTGATTAACCTCATGCATCTTTCTGTTTGCTTGGCATTCTAAATCCAGGAAAGATATCTTTCCAGAACAAGGAGAGAATAAAGGCATTTAAAGTCACATATATACTCTTAGAATGTTTTTTCTTTCTTTTTATTTTAAAGGCAGTACCAGGGATTGAACCTGGGACCTTATGCTTGGGAAGCAGGTGCTCAAACCACTGAACTACACTCACTCTCCTTGAAATGTATTTTAGTAAGTGGCAAAGTCTCAGAGGAAAATTTGAAAGCATGTTAATGTTGCAGGCAAAATCTCAAGATGAAGATAGAGAATCTCAACACAAAGATCTGAGACACAAGGGAAAACAAATATTGAAAATGGTATATATGTAGCTGAATCTAAACGTGGAATATATTCTAATATTTAACTTAGAATGACATATATAATGGTAACAGCTTATAACTTAAAAAGAAGTGGTAGTATTAATATTTGATTCTTATAAGGTCCTAGGAATGTTCAGATAAGATAACAGTATTTAAATTTAGGCTTTAATTCATGCATATGTGCCAAAAAGAATACTGTAGTGTAACTTCTTATATAACAGGTTAGAAAAAGGGAATAAAAAGGAAAATAAAAGAATAACAAAAGTCAGAGAAACCAGAGCATATGGAAGGAGGAGAAAACACAAAATATATAATTATAAGTGTCTCAAGGAGGCTGCCTTTGCAATTTTGGTAGGTTGAATGAGGTACCCCAGCTTAGACACACTCAATCTCCATCCACATTCCTGGGATAGCAACCTGATGCAAACAGGACCTCTTGAAGGTGTTATTTTTAGTTAAGGTATATCTCAACTGAATGGCGGTGGACCTTAATCCAGATTATAGGAGTCCTTCCTAAACAAAAGAAATTCAGACCTAGAGAAAGCAGCTGGAAGGAGCTGGAAGTCCACAGAACCTAACAGAAAAAGGGGACAGAGCCACGGATGGGAAAGCACCAGAGAATGAGACCTTGGGGAGAAAGTACCACCTTGCTGATGCCTCAGTTTTGGGCTTCTTGTCTGAAAAACTGTGAATCAATGAATTCCCAGTGGTGAAACCAACCCGTTGTGTGGTATTTGTCATAGCAGCCTGGCAAACCAAGACAGCAATGAGAGGAAAGGGTCAATGGAGTCAAGTTGAGAAGGTATCATTACGGAGATGTTGGACATTTGCCCTTTGTCACCTTGAGCAATGACAAGTAGCTGAGGAGCTAAAGGTCTCCGTGAAAGCTATGCTTGTGTGCACCTGAAAGTCATGGGGTTTATTTATTGCTTGATATCTGTGCTTGGGGCTTCCCTTGTACTCTCAAGAAAGAGGGTGAGTAGTGGTTTGGAAGACACAACAGGGGACCAGAAATTCTATGAAAGAGGCTGTATTAGCCAAAGGGGTGCTGATGCAATGTACCAGAACTCTGTTGGCTTTTATAAAGGGTATTTATTTGGGGTAGAAGCTTACAGGTGCAAGGCCCTAATGAGTAAATTTCTTCCTTACCAATCTCTGTTGCCACATGTTGAGGCACAGCAAGATGGCGGGGGATATCTGTGAGAGTTCAGCCTTCCTCTTTCTCTTAAGGCTCTCTGGATCTAGCTTCTTCTAATCTCAGCTGTAGGCTGGCATAGGGCTGGCCTCTCTTCCCAGGATTTGTTTCTTTCTGGGCTCAGCTGTGCTCTCCACAAGGACAGCTGTAAACTATCAGGCGAATGGCTCATCTCTCTTCCTGAGCCTTTGCCAAGTCCTTGGAGCTGTCTCTCTTTCTCTGTGTATCTTCTCTCTGTATCTACTCCTGTGCATCTCCTCTACTGAGTGTCCATTTATGTAGTCACCAAGGCGGTGGGGACTCAAACCGAGTCACCCTAATGACATGGTTGAATCAAAGCCCTAATCTTATCACAATGTCATCAAAGGCATCTCAGCTGAATCTAATTCCATCAAAGGGTATCACACCCAGAGGAACAGACCACTTTACAAACATAAACAAATAACTTTTTTTTTTTTTGGAATTCATAAATAATATCAAACGGCTACAGGGGCTTATGGCAAATGAGATGAAGGTGTGCCTTGACTTTAAAAGTCTGCAGGGGAGCTGGTGGTCTCAGGTTAAAGGATGGGGTGAGAAGGTGGTGGAGGGGTTGTTTGTGTAATTGAGCATTTGGGGAAGGCTAGCAATGCTGAGGATCTTCAGGAGGAAGGGGTAGAGGGATTTGAGAGGAAAAGGGAAGGATTTGGATTAGTAAAGCAGCAGCAAAGCAGAGCATGGAAGAGATACCATTGTGGTCTAAGGCCAAACGGATAGAAATGAAGACTCCACACCCACTGGCGCTGGTTCAGGCATGGGTTAATGGTTATGTTTCAACAACTTCAATTTGTTTTCCTGGTACAGAGTCAGGACTGGAGACCAAGTATTTAGGAACTTAATGAAATGAAATAACGGCAGAGAAACCACTGACTGACACAGCATTTTTCAATCCAGTTTGTTGCACTTGAAGGTGAATCTAACAATTTTACCTTTTTGATCATTAAGCTTCTAGTAGCATAAATGATCTAATTAATTTTATGCTTATATTATTATATCAATTTAACTTAGCCATTCATGATGACAATTATATTTTTAAGTGTTATGAGTGAAATTCTATATTACTACTATCTGATTACTTTAGGTGTGTTTTACCCATCTCCTACAAGGCAAAATTTCACCGGATTTTATACTTATTTACTTTCGATGTTTTAGTATTTTTTTTCATAATTGTTTCAAGTGAGTAACCGTTATTATTTGGGTAGCCTTTCAGATAATTTTGAAAATTAAATATTGCACGTATAAACTTCTGATTTGCTAAGTGTTTATGTGTATGTGTGTGTTGCTGGTAGTAGAGGAAATATAATTTTAAAAAAAGATTGGGTTCAGTGTATTCAAATATAAAAAAACCAGTGCAGTGGGCTAAAATGCAATTCCATCAAAGCACATGGACTATTACAATTTGAAAAGAAAGTCAATATTTCTATGCCTTATTTTTTTCCTTTTATTGATCAATATTAAATAATTGATACAACCATGCATTGAGTGTTTATCGTGTCTGGGACATTATAGTTGCAATAAAAAAAAGATACTTTATAATGAGTATAACTAACACTGCTGATTTAGAAATGTAATTGTGGTTGAAAGGGGGTAGTCTAGGCATGTTAATGTTAAAGTATCCTAGAGGATAATCTAGGGAATATGTAATATATTGATTTCAGTGGTAGATGTGGATCGTGGTTAATCCTTAAGAATATGGTGACACATGCAATTAATGTAGCTTAGAGACAACAGTAATATTTTTACAGCAAAGGCAAAGAAGACACTATATCAATGTTAAGGGTGAAAAAATGGAGAATTTAGTTTTATGAGATGTGAATATGACCAAGCATTTTGTAAATTTTCTTCATTAACAAGGAGACCTTGGTTAGATCATTTAACCAACCTGCTCATTTATTTAAATTTCAAAACACTGGAGGAACAATTGAGTTTTTTTTAGGATTAAATGAGAAAAATGTGCCTGGACATTTTTGCTTCTTTAATTTGTTAAGCTGCCTTTTGTCTGCTATTTTTTGATGTCGAAATAAAATTTACTAATTTGGAAAAGACACTTGCTGAATCTAAAATGTAACAATATTTTAAAATCAAACCTGTTCATGACTTTGTGAATGAATCCTCTAGAGAGAAAAAGCGAACATACAGCAATCGAACTAAACTTTGGTTAAAAAATTATTTGGAGTCGAATAGGATTACTAGATGCTGGTGTTTCTCAGGATGATTATGTATTGCATCTTCTAAAATCTTATATATATATCAGCTAGAAGATGCAAAACAAGAAGTCAGTCCATTCATGAAATAAAACCTGTCAGTCTAGAATGCAGAACATCTTCTACAATTGCATAAACTTAACAAGCTTACCACTCTTGTGTTCCCACATGTCAAATGCAATAGCTGTCTGCACAATTCATTTGCTTTTTTTCAAACATTCATGAATAGGGAAAATATAACTTATTCTTAATACCTATGAAATAATCATGGTCATGAAAATATTTCATACTTTGGCAGATCTAACCAAGGAAATTGAACCGCCGTTTTTGGAATCTAGTTTAAATATAGCTCAAAACATAATACAGTATGCACGGCAAATATTAGGAATCTTCAGGAATTTAATGTAATCTCTTCATCAGACCTGAGGTCCATGCCCTAAATCATATGTTGAAATATTAAAGTTAACTTTTGCTCTTTCCTTTAATTTTTGATGCAGGCACTTGAGTTCACCACACCATGGAGCCTAGAGTGATTACAACTGAAAATGGGAGGATTGCATCCAGCATCCAGGTGGAATCTGAGTCTCCTCTTGACATAAAGGTGCAATGGACACAACCAATCCAGTGTCCACATAGAAGAGGTGGCATTGGATTGGGAAAAGTGGACATAATGGACAAAGGGTATGGGGAAAGGCAGGAAGAGATGAGAGGTGGAGGCATCTTCGGGACATGGAGCTGCCCTGGATGGTGCTTCAGAGGTAATCACCGGACATTGTAAATCCTCACAGGGCCTACATGATGGAATAGAGGAGAGTATGGGCCATGATGTGAACCAATGTATATGAGGTGCAGAGGTGCCCAAAGATGTACTTACCAAATCCAATGGATGTGTCATGATGATGGGAACGAGTGTTGTTGGGGGGGGGAGAGGGGGGGTGGGGGGGTGGGGTTGAATGGGACCTCACATATATATTTTTAATGTAATATTATTACAAAGTCAATAAAAAAAAAAAAAAAAAAAAAAAAAGGAATGGAAAGAACAAGTGAGGGTTGGGAGTCGTGGGAAAGAAACAAGAAAAGGGGAAGCAGTTTCGAAGAGAAAAGTGACCACATCTGAGAAGAGAAAGGACACTATAACTTGTTCACAGAGCTGTGTGGTGGAGATATGTGTCTAGAATGTGAACAGAAGGAAAGTGTGAGATTTCTATGACTGATGTCTACAATTACACTCCTACATGAGTGAAGCCTGAGCTAGAAAACCGTATACTTGGAGCTAAATAGGAGGTGCCAGTCAACTTTTTGTTCTAAGATTTGTGTGTGTATATATATATATATATATATATATATATATATATATATATGTATTTACACACAGGGACAGCGGGGCTTTGCAATGATGCCTCACTAAGCTAGCAAAAATCTTTTGAGCAATTCTCTCAAGTCACAGAATTGGAGTACGGCTTCTACTGTTGAAAAAGATGGCATCTAAGGCTCCATTCTGAGAATGCCAGTAGCATTTAGCTTATCAATGTGTAAACGGCAAAGACAGTGAAATTTTAATATATCAGCAAAGGAGTAGACACAACACTATCTGCATGCTCTAGGAACAGCTCGGTGCAATTTCAGAATCATGTGCTGTTAATTCTAGAAGTTTCTAAATTTTAGCTAAGAAGAATGGCGTAGAATCTCATAGTTCTGGTAGAGGTTTATCTTATTCATATATCACCTTTTCTGTGTTTAAACCACAGTTAAATCATTAATACGGAAGTTTTCCAAAAGTAGAGATGTGAGATCTTGTTAGTTCTTAGAGAATTTTGTCTTATAAATTGTGTTTATTTTCATTTTCCAAGGGATAGCTCTCTGGAAAACCACATGACCCTGTGATAATGTTTATATATATTCTTCCTCTTAAAATCTGGCTATTGCATGTAAACTGAGTACATAAGTGATTTTAAGCTGTTGCCAAGCTTTTTAAAAATATTATAATCAAGAAATCCCTTTGCTGAAGATAGAAACTGATGATTCTTGCTAATAACTTGCAGAATTCGTTGTGCTATCAGTGCCTTATTGGAATGTGCTTATGCCACAGAGACACAATTCAAGACATGGAATTCTATTTCAACATTAACCACGCCAGTAATTCATTGACTTTGCCTTCCATTATGGTGGTCAACTTGTGAGCTGAACTTATCATTCAATGTACTCCATCCCTATTCTTCTCATATTTGAAAATCCAATTATTACCACCAGAGGAACAAAAGCACTGTCCTGTTTGCAATTACAGCTTTTATCCCTTTGCAGTAACTATTGTTAAATTTGTCCAATGTTCATTTACTTAAAAAAAAAAAAAGAAAGCCAATATTTGACTTTCATATACTTACCACTTGGTTACATACTTGCATTATACTGACATATAAGCAGTGTTGTAAAAAGTATACAAATCTTATTCAATTGCATGAATTAGCAAAAAGAAAGTACCATTTAATAACCATGCACGTCAATAAATCATTCTAACACGCCACGCGTTCAGTGTGATTACTCGTTCCATTCTGCTCTGAGGTAAACTCCTTCAGTTTACTCGGCCTATTTGGGGACCTTAGAAACTGGAATCTTGTCGTTGGCTTTGCATTGTGTCTGGCTTCTTTTTTTCTCTATTTTTTTAAAAATGTCACGTTCAAAAAATATGAGTCCCCATATACCCCCCGCCCCCCTCACCCCACTCCTCCCACTTCAACAACCTCTTTCATCATCGTGGGACATTCATTGCATTTGGTGAATACATCTTGGAGCACTGCTGCACCACACGAATTAGAGTTTATGTTGTAGTTTACACTCTCCTCCAGTCCATTCAGTGGGTTATGGTGGGACATAAAATGTCCAGCATCTGTCCCTGCAGTACCACCCAGGACAACTCCAAGCCCTGAAAATGCCCCCACATCACATCTCTTCTTCCCTCTCCCTACCCTCAGCAGCTACCGTGGCCACTTTCTCCACATCTATGCTACAGTTTCTTCCATTAGTAATCACAATAGTTCCACAGTAGAATATCAGTAAGTCCACTCTAATCCATACTCTATTCCTCCATCCTGTGGACCCTGGGATGGTGATGCCCACTCCACCTCTACGTCGAGAGGGAGCTTAGATTCCACATGGATGCTGGATGCAATTCTCCTGCTTGCAGTTGTCGGCTCTCTTGGCTCTCTGGTGTGGTAGCTGCTTCTTTTACTGAGCCTTTGTTTTAAGGTTTGTCCTTGGTGATGTTTGAAACTGTGCTTCAATCTTTTCACTAGTACTTGCTAGCTATTAGCATCCCTAGTTTCTAGTAGGTAACGAGCACTTGCTAGCAACGTGCATCCTCAGTTACTAGTAGGAAACTAATACTTGTTAGCAACTAGCCTCCCCAATAACTAGTGTTCCTAATGTATTCACAGGAATGATATTGTGTCTGGCAAAACTTTCTCATTGACTTTTAATAACTGATAAATTTCATCGATTTTTGTGTGTCTTGTTAGAAGTGAATCACCTTTGAAGAAATAATTTTTCTTACTTTCAGGTCTTTACAATGTTTTTCCCTGCCTTGATGTGGCTGGGTCCTGATGTGACATTGAATAGACACCAGGAGTGTTGAATTCTTATCTTCTTTCTAATTGATTTTGTTTCTTGCATTGTGTGTAGCAGGTACCTTTAATGAAATAAATGAAGCTTCTTTGTAAAGTGTTTTTATGAAATCTTTAGAATCTGGCCATTATTTTTTGAAAAGTTCCAAGCATTTACAAAGGTAGGGAAAATGGTAGAATGAACTCGCATAGGGTAGCAGATGTTGCTCAGGGGTTGAGCGCCTGCTTCGTATGTACGAGGTCCTTGGTTCAATCCCCGGGGCCCCTGAAAAAACCAGCTCTCATTGAGGAGCAGGTGTAGCTCAGTAGCTGAGTACCTGCTTCCCATGTATGAGGTCCTGGGTTCAATTCCTGGTACCTCCTGAAAAAATAAAAATAAGTACAAAGAAACAAAACCTCCCATGTAGCCATTCAATTACCATTTCTTAGCGCAAGTCTTGTTGCAACTCTATCTCATCTACCATCACCACCCCCTATAATGCTGTAAACTTTAGTTAATTATTGACAGTTATTAATTAAAAGAATTGAGACTAATATTATGAATTGAGGATTAAAATGTCTTTTCATCTGTGTTGGAATGTTACATTACTAAAGACATACTTTATTTGAAATAAAATAAATTTCATTCTGTTACGATTTTTCGTCAGTCTCTGAACTGCTACCTCATTTTTCGTGTACACTATTCCTTGTTTATCCTTCTTTCCTTCTTCCTTGACCAATACTGAGCATGCATTCCTGTAATAGAACTGTTTTCAATAGCCATTGCTTTAACTTTTATTTGCCATATTGATTTTCTCACCAGACCACTGTTAACAACCCAATGATTTCCTGCTCTATATTTATGTATCCTTCCTACTTTCTATTATATCATATTTAAGGTTTTTCTGTTATTTTATAATACTACCTTGACGTACTACTATTATCATATTTCATATAGCTTGCTTTGTGATAATGTCATCTTTCAATTCTAAATCTTTCTCAATTTATAGATGGTTTTCCTTTTGAATTCATCAAGTAGAAGTATGTGGGATTTTGCAATCCAAAAGTATAGCTTCTTTTTTAAAAATTTTTAAGTCATACTTGACATCATACAGTAAAATTTACCCTTTTAAGTATGTACTGATATTTACATACCCTCCCTAATTTCCTCATACCCCTTTGTACTCAGCTCTCTATCCCTGGGAATCCACTGATCATACAAAACCCCTAAACAAAAATAAGTCTTGAAAAAAATCAGGTGCTTTTAGGTGCTCTTTAGCATATCAACAAAATGAAGGTAGTGTCACAGTTTATTATAGTTGTGCATTTATTTTACTAAGTGCAGAGATAAACCCTAGCCAGAATTAAGCCTACCATGGCCATATATATACCTCATCAGGAACCTCTGAAAGTACACTGTAAAAGCATAATCTTCGGAATAACCCAAAGAATGGAATTTTTAAAATCCTAATCTAATTATAAACAAAGCAATCCACTTAAAACAACTAATCCGAGCCGCATCTTTGTGAAGTATGTGAATTAAGATTGTGAACTTAATGGACTCACTGGTTCTTTTGGTATTAATTCTGTTACGTTTCAGATTGAGACTGGCTGATAAAGGAATTACGGTAAATAATGGAAATTCTCTTGTGCCAGTATAGGGCAGAGTTATAACATTCTCAGATTCAGGTTCCTGCAGATACAATTCACTCCTGTCACCAAAATGAAGGAGGAAGAAAGCAAAACCATTCTGTATCTGTCCTTCATCTCACACGCAAAGACACCTTATCCACTTGAAAAGACTTTCTTCATTTTGTCTTTCAAACAGCAGCCCTTCAGTTTCTCAGCAACTTGAACTTGGTACAGCCGATTTGTGTGCCTTAGCCGAAAATGTGCTCTTTTTCGTTGCCTCTTTATCAATGTATACCTCTGCTAGTGTTAGCAGATAACTTGTTTATATCCTATTAATTTATTGGTATGTATTTTGATTACTGATGCTTCTAACATATTTGTGATTGTTCTCTGAACGCAGAGTTCCACTAAATGGCATTAAAAGTTAGTATGTATTTTGACGTTTTACTTTATCATCATATAATTTCGAAATTATTTTCTGCCCACTAAAGTCATTTCTGA
This sequence comes from Dasypus novemcinctus, assembly GCF_030445035.2. Taxonomy (NCBI): domain Eukaryota; kingdom Metazoa; phylum Chordata; class Mammalia; order Cingulata; family Dasypodidae; genus Dasypus; species Dasypus novemcinctus. The sequence goes on along the minus strand of NC_092216.1, from coordinate 5,293,561 downwards.
GAAATATGCATTGAAATCGAATACTGATTTTGGATTTGGCAGTTAATCTCTTTCATTTTGGCACTATATGGGTGTATATATTTGCTATTTTGTTAGGTGTATACAAGGTCAGAACTTGGGTGACTTTTATTTTTGCCTTTTATTAGAATTTCTTGCTTCCTAACTGTGCTGCTCTAATAGAACTGGCAGCGCCCACACTGCTGTTGAAATGACAAAACTCATGCCCTCTGGTCTCCTTTAAGGAGGTTATGCTTTCATTATTTAAAACAAGACCTCCCTGTCCGGAAGGCCTCCTGCGAAACTTTATAAATAACACGGAATAATGTGTTTGCATGAAATGATTGATTCCAGCTGAATGCAGAATCCTAGATTGCCCCCATACAGTCTTCTGCATAATTGAAGAGTCAATAATCAATACTTAAAAAGACGGAGCACACGCCATCTAAAAGCTCTTCCTGATTTCCGTGTAGGTATAATCTCCATATATATATATATATATATATATATATATTTTAATATATTAAAAAATCTCCATATATATATATATAAATATATATATATATTTTTTAAGATTTATTTATTTATTTCTCTCCCCTTCCCCCTCCCCACCCCTGTTGTCTGTTCTCTGTGCCTATTTGCTGCATCATCTTCTTTGTCCACTTCTGTTGTTGTCAGCGGCACGGGAATCTGTGTTTCTTTTTTTGTTGCATCATTTTGTTGTGTCAGCTCTCTGTGTGTGTGGCGCCATGCCTGGGCAGGCTGCACTTTCTTTCGCTCTGGGCGGCTCTCCTTACAGGGCACACTCCTTGCGTGTGGGGCTCCCCTACACGGGGACACCCCTGTGTGGCACAGGCACTCCTTGTGCACACCAGCACTGAGCATTGGCCAGCTCCACATGGGTCAAGGAGGCCCAAGGTTTGAACTGCGGACCTCCCATGTGGTAGACGGATGCCCTAACCACTGGGCCAAGTCCTCTTCCTAATCTCCTTATATTGATGTCTGAAATGCACATTATTGATGTGGGATCTAGAAAATGTCAGGAACCAAGCCTGCCTTCTTCTAGCATATCCTAGCTTTCTTTGGTGGCTTCTCCTTGCAACTGCCCCAGTAGACTTCTCCCTCCACGCAGTTCATCCTACTTGGTAAACCACCCTCAGGGTACTTACTATGGGCTTAGGGCAGCTTCATCAAAATGTGGATGCGATAACCAGCTCCAGTATCACGATAGTCTGGACGCCCTCCCTGAGTTCCCTGTAAGAGTAGCAACCGCCCTTAAAATTCCTACCAACTTCTACCTTCCTTTGTCTTTCTCAGTGTTGTCACAGCAAGATAAGTGTTATGCCAAGTTCCTGGAGACCAAACACCACTCTTTCCACAACAGGGGCCATGGATGGTGCATACTAGGTGCTCTAGAAATACTTTTAAATGAAAGACTTGTCCTGAGACCCTCTTCTATGCAAATGTGCTCTATTCATTTGGGCTTCTCCAAAGGGTTTCTAATGAAAACACCACTTAATTGGCAACCGTGCTGTGCTAGGATCTGTGACCAAGGGGGACACTGGTGTTTGCCTCAAGAGCTGAAAAGGTTATTAATGTTACAAGAGGTACAGACAATTTTAAAATTTCACATGTCTCTTCTAGGTTTCGAATTCTCTAAAGATGGCTCTTCTACATCTTAATTCCGCTGTAAATTAAATACAGTCTCCAGGTCCAACCCATCTGCATTTATGAAAAGAGCTCTTTTTAACTACCACTGAAATATGTGCATCTGCAGATAAATATCGTTGCTACAGATAATTAGTGTGGCCAATTCTTAATTCAGGGCACACAGGAAAAGGACTTAAATAAAGGATATGTGAACACAGATGGCTTTGCAAGTACTGTTTACAAAAAAAAAAAACAGTTCTGTACAAGGACCTCACGGATGATAGAAGTCTGAAGTAATTAATGATGGTCTTGACAAAGAAGCAAAAATAATATTGCCCTAAGTACGTACATGCAAATAATGTTGATTAACCTCATGCATCTTTTTGTTTGCTTGTGACAGTAAATTTTTAGATTGGCTTTTCTACTTTTTTCAACTCTATTATACTAATAGGAGTAATTTGCCCAGGCCTTCATTAAAAGGAATTTTGATTTTTTTTCCCACATTATTTGCTCGTAGAAACATAATATCGTTAACCCTTAGATTTTCTCTTCAAGGGTGGTGTGAGTTTTCTTGGTGATTACCCCTAAGAGGTGGAACTTCTGGATCAGAGTGTCTATATGTGTTTGACTTGACTTGAATTTTTGAGTTGCTTTCCTGAGCCGTGATCCTAACTTTAAAGTGACTATCACTATGCGTATGTGCTTTGGTAAACTTCCATTCTAGCAAGGCAAATTGTTCCAGGTTCATCTTGTATTTTTCCCACCCCAGTCCTAGAATAAGCCCTTTCTCCAAGGATCCCTGGCTCCTTTAATTATAATTAAAAATCAAGACCTGGCAGCTGACTGTGTTTGTTGTTTCCAGAGTGGTATTGCTTCTAGCCCTCTCAGCAGAAAAATTAAGGAAAAATATGCATGAGAACTAACCCAAGGATATACACATAACTCAATATTTCTGTAGTAAGCCATCAGTGTCTACAGTAAGTTGGACATCACTTGATGCCTTTGTGCTTCACTTGATGCCTGAAAGCTTCTTGAATAAATGAATCACTATCCCTCAGTTTATGTCTGTTTTATCCCCTGCTCTTTCTGGGACAATAACCAGAAATGTGGTAGTGAATTGTTCGATAATCACACACACTCGTTTTTATTAAAAACATCCATATAGCCCTAAAACCCTGAGGACAGTATGAAGAAGCATAACAATAAGCATTTCTGCCATCCATATAGTGTGTCATTGTGACATGAAATCCAATATGGCACTCGACTATGAAATCTCTTAATTCAACCATTTATTTAGACATTATCCCAGGATGTTTTTGATTCCCAACATGTTATTTTGTGCTTCTAATGTAACAGCCATTTTGTTCCAAGTATGAATGTCAACATAGGATCCTCCAACATGTGGACACACATGCAGACAATTTTTTTAAATAATGATTATGGAGCCAGAGAGTTTGTCTTGAGCCCAGAATCTCATGGCTGGCCACTGGTGAAAACAAAATGGGCTCCAGAGGCAAAATCATGATTCCAAATTCCTCTCATGAAGAACTTGCTTCTAAGAATACCTAGTATGTGCTCTATAAAGTTTATAAACTCATGATTAGGGAGTTTGCATATTTCTTCAGAAACAGACTACAGTAACTTTTATTGAGTTGACAAAAGGATGTTTTCCTGATGGTACATAATATAGAAAATTTGGCTGAAGAATATACACAGGTAGATAGGCAGGTGGATGGATAGAGAGAGAAAGGAATGGGGAGGAGATAGAGAGCTTTTATCCTAGGTGCTTTAATTTCCTGGAACCATGAAATAGGTTGACTTCAACAATGGGAATTTATTCAGCTCACAGTTTAAAGGCAAAAAAAAAAAAAAGTCTAACTCAAGGTACCATCAAGGCGATGCTTTCTCCCCAAAGAATGAGTCATTCTGGAATTCACTGCTGGTTACCGTTAGTCCTTGGTTTGCCACAAGGCAGTGTATGCAGGGGCATCTCTTGGTCTCTTCCTTCTCTTGCAGGTTCCGTTGATCAGCTTCTGGCTACTCCCTCTTTGGATCTTTGTCTGAATGTCCTTCTCTCCTAAAGGACTCCCATAATAGGATAAAGACCCATCCTGATTGAGGTGGACCACACCTTAGCTGAAGGAACCTTGTCAAAACTCCTCCTTACCATGGGTTCACCCTACAAGACTGAATTTGGCTTAAGGGCATATTTTTCTGGGGAAATACAGCTTCAAACCATCACCCTAGGGTATGAATTACTGGTGTGTGTTAGGTTATGTATATTTTGATTTTTGTTGTTGTTGTTGGTTTTGATTTTTAGTTTAGATCTCTATTTGGGTATTTTTCATGTATAATGGGTGAGGAAATGAATCTACTAAAGATAAACAGATTGAGGAAATATAAACACTTTTCCTATGAAATAGACAATTCTGCTTTACTTTGTTACTTATACAACTTGGTTCAGCAAACAACCAGATATGTTTTTTGGTTTTGTTATTGACTGACTTTTTTTTTTTTTTAAAGATTTATTTATTTCTCTCTCCCCCATCCCCACCCCGGTTGTCTGTTCTCTGTGTCTATTTGCTGTGTCGTCTTTGTCTGCTTCTGTTGTTGTCAGCGGCACGGGAATCTGTGTTTCTTTTTGTTGTGTCATCTTGTGTCAGCTCTCCGTGTGCGCAGCACCATTCCTGGGCAGGCTGCACTTTCTTTCGCGCTGGGCAGTTCTCCTTACGGGGCGCACTCCTTGCACATGGGGCTCCCCTATGCGGGAGACACCCCTGCGTGGCAGGGCACTCCTTGTGCGCATCAGCACTGCATATGGGCCAGGTCCACACAGGTCAATGAGGCCCGGGGTTTGAACCACGGACTTCCCATGTGGTAGACGGACGCCCTAACCACTGGGCCAAGTCCACTGCCTGAATCTTGATTGACTTTCTTTATGTCTTACCTCAAAGGATCAAAAGACCTGGTTGGGATAGACCACATTTTAGGTTGGCAAACACAGTCCTAGTCCAGCTCTAACACTAATTTATTTGTGAACTCCACAAGTTGCTTCAAGAAAATAGTGTTTTTAAAATAACTTTATAGGCTAATCCTTTGTAATAGAAAGGTATTAGGGCTTATGTTTCACAGAAAAGGAAAATTTTAAAAAATCAGTCAAGAGAAGTGGATTTGGCCCAAAGGATAAGGTGTCCGCCTACCATATGGGAAGTCCAAGGCTACCATATGGGAAGTCCAAGGTTCAAACCCAGGGCCTCCTGACCCATGTGATGATCTGGCCCATGCAATAGTGCTGATGCACGCCAGGAGTGCCATGCCACACAGGGGTGTTTCCCATGGAGGGGAGACCCACATGCAAGGAGTGCGCCCCGTAGGGAGAACGTGCAGCCTGCCCAGGAGTGGCGCCACACACATGGAGAGCTGACGCAGCAAGATGACACAACAAAAAGACACAGATTCCCAGTGCCGCTGACAAGAATACAAGTGGACACAGAAGAACACACAGTGAATGGACACAGAGAGCAGACAGCTGGAGCGGGGAAGGGGAGAGACACACACAAAAAATCAAGGCAAAACAAACTGTCCAGGATTTTAAGGTACATTTTATTTTTAGTGAAGTTACAGGTTTGCAGAAAAAATTGTGTAGAAAATGTCATTCCCTTATGTGCCCCCTATTAACATTCTGCATTAGTATGATGAATTTGTTACAGTTAATGAAAGAATATTTTTATCATCATACTACTAATTATAGCCCATGGTTTTCATTTAGAGTTCACTGCGTTGTACAGTTGCATGGGTTTTTAATTTTTATTTTAGTAACCAAACCTAAAATTTCAGCCTTCACCCACCTCCAAATATATAATTCATCAATGCAAATTATATTCACTATATTATGCTACCCTCATCACCATCCATTACCAAAAATTTCAATCACCTGCAACAGAATTCCTATGCCAATTACTCTTTAACTGGTTTTGAATTGCAAAGCTGTGTGATTACTGCTTAAGTAAATGGCTTCACTGTGCCTTCTTTACCTCACTAAACAGGAAAAACCCACCTAATTTTCCAGTGGCATGGACACTAGTCTCCTGCAATGACTCTGTTCTTAACAAGAGACACTTCCCTGCTCTACCCCAGCCTTGCCTCTAGAATTCCCCAAGGTGGAGAAGAAGCTGGACTCCAGGCATTTTTTCCCATGAGTTCTGAGATTTGATGGGAGTCACTACTCATTTCGAGATTACAAGGCTGTTGGATCTGACCATTTGTAGGTTGTGAATTGTGTGTCTGACCAGGGACACGTGGCTCCACAGACAAGCTTAATTCCACGGATGGCCACCATCTTCTAACAAAGTCTATTGGAGACTGGAGTAAGACCCGTGTTCGGACTGACTCTTTGATGTGGGATGCGGATCTCGTTATAAGGCAGAGTGAGTTTCCTAGTGCCTCTTGTTGGAGATTGAACCCTGTCCCCCACTAAAGATGTGTTCCAGTCCTAGTCCATATTCGTGTGTGTGTGAACCCATTTGTCAATAGCACTTTGAAGATGTTATGACTAGTTAAGGTGTGGACTCACTTGTGAATAGGAGCTTTGAAGATCCTGTTTACATGAGTCCAGATTGAATCAAGGTTGATCTTAGCCCACATGGTTAAAGTCCTCACAAGGAGAGGACATCTAAACAGACACACAGATGGACTGTAGAAGCTGAAGGACAGAGAGAAGCCAGAGAATGACGCAGATGGCCATGTGATGGAGGCAGTGAGGTAAGCAAGAAACCCCAAGGGTTGTGGCAAACCAGGACCAGAAGGTTACCAGAAGGGACCAGAAGGAGAAAACAGCCTGTGAAGACCTTGATGTTGACCCTTTTACCTTCAACACTGAGACAATACATTCTCAGTGCTTTAGACAGCCAGCATGAGGCATTTGTCTTGTCAGCCTTGGAAAACTGAGATACTGCTCTAACAACTCATCAGAAACCCAGTGGTTTAAAACGACATCAATGTATTATCCTGCTATTCTGGAGATCAGACCACCAAATGGGATTCCACAAGGGCTGAAGAGCACTATGTTGGGACCACTGTTTTCCAACCAGAGGCTCTGGAAGAGAATCCACTTTCTGGTCTTTTCCTCCCTCTGGAAACCATCCACGTTTCTTGGCTCATGCCCCTCTTCCATCTTCCACACCAGCAATGGCTGTTTGAGTCTTTCTCCTGATGTTCTCTCCGGTTCTGACTCTTCTGTCTTCCACTTCTCAATTACATTCATTCCAGCTGGATGATCCAAGATAGTCTTCCCATCTCGAGATTCTCTCCTCAGTCACATCTGCAAAGTCCCTTTTGCCTGGTACCACGATATATTCACAGGTTCCAGGGGATTAGGACTTGGGTTTCTTAGATGGGAGAATTAATTAGCCTGCGATTTGTAAATTCTGGGCAAGTTTTCATAAGATTTATAAGCCTCCATTTTCTTCCACGCCAAAGAACACAAAATGAGTTAAGTTGTATCAAATGCCTTCAGGTGCATGGGGAATTCTGGTTTAGCAAATATAATCTGCAAAAGGCAGTCTCCCCTTTTCTTGATGAGTAGCAAGGTCTTGGTATTTTTTTTTTTTAAGATTTTATTTTTTATTTATTTATCTCCCCTTCTTCCCCACCCCCATTGTCTGTTCTCTGTGTGCATTCGCTGTGTGTTCTGTGTCCACCTGCATTGTTGTCAGTGGCACCGAGAATCTGTGTCTCTTTATTGTTGCTCCATCTTTTCATAGGTGTAGTGCCACACCTGGGCAGGCTGTGCTTTTTTTATGCGGGGCGGCTTTCCTTGAGAGGTGCCTCCTTGCACATGGGGCTCCCCTACGTGGGGGACACCCCTGCATGGCAGGGCACTCCTTGCACCCATCAGCACTGCGTATGGGCCAGCTCACCACATGGGCCAGGAATCCCTGGATTTGAACCCTGGACCTCCTGTGTGGTAGGTGGATGCTCTATCAGTTGAGCCACATCTGCTTCCCAGGTCATATTCTTAATCAGTATTTCTGTGCCAGGTCACAGATTCCATGATGCCCTATAAAAAAGAAAAAATGTAGTCTGTGCCATTTGAGGAGCACACTCTAAAAAATGTAGAGATTTTAGCTTTGGTCCCTTGGAGATTGGCACCTGGCCAAACATTTCCTTTTCTTTAGAACTGTTCACAACCTTGGCCTGTGTTGAGCAACAATATTTATCTTGTTCAGCATGAGTTACTTTGAGGATCGCTGCTTTGGTTAAAAAAGAAAAGTTGAATATTGCATGACACAGTTGGCACTGGGCAACTCAAAACTTCGAAAAGGCTGTATTTCCAACAATTTCATTGTACCTTCTATGTAAATAATAAACTGACATGTATGTATTCATGGACATAGAATAATAATAATAGCATATAATAATGATATTTTTAATGGTGCTATATCATTCAGGGTTGTCCAGAAAAACAATCAAAAGGACAGAGATTTTATATATACACACATATGCACATAATAATGTAAAAGTGTATTTCTGTTTATGGTGTGTGTGTGTGTGTGTGAGTTCAAAAATGAAAGATTTTAAGGAAGTGGTTCATGCAATGCTTGAGGTTTACAACACTCAGGCAGGAATGGATGTTGGAATCAGTGTTATTGGAAGGCTCTGGTTTCTGGGCTCCTAGGTTCTTGGCTTATGTTGCATCAAAGAATTTAAGGACACACCATAGATAGGCAAGGGAGTGGAGAGTTCATTAAGAAATAAGAAAACAAGAAAAGTACACGGTCTGCGGCATGCCTGCAGGTATGCTGCAGAGTGAGACACACAAATGGTGCCCAGGTCAAGGCTTTTTAAAGTCCTTCCTCCTCCCCATTCATGATGCTGGGGAGGAGCCCCAGCTGTTTGTCGTTCTGATTGGCTACCCCACCTGTCAGTTCTCAGGGGTATCTGGGGCTTTCCCTTGACCCAAGGGGATGACATGGGTCACATGGAATCTTGTGGCCAGGGTCTTGCAGAGTCTTTCCAGCAGCCTTCTTCTCAGGAGGCTTCCAGGCTGGGTCCCTTGGCCACGTGGACAGCCGCCATCCCCCTTTCATTATACTAACCTTCCTCACTTGATGCATAATTGCTTCTTGTCCAGGAAACCTCAGTTTATTTTCTGAAGGCCTTCAACTGATTGGATGGGCTCACCATGTTTTGGAGGGTCATCTCCTATACTTAAATTCAGCTTATTTGTGGATGATCATCCTATCTACAAATACCTTCATGGTAACATCTGGACCATTGTTTGACCAAACAACTGGTAAACCAGAGTCTAGCCCATTTGACACAGGAAATTAACAATCACAGGTTTAGTGAGGTATCAAGTGAGCAAAGAACTCCTTCTCCCAACCTTGCTGTCCCATTTTCCAAAGAAAGGTAATTTTAACAACTACTATTTTTCTTTTTTTCTTGAATGCCTCCAGGAATCATCTAGGGTTTTAGCACCGTGCCATAATGACTTATCCAGGCCACCAAGATTCTCCTGATTCTAGACTTCTAAGCCAAGCTTGGAGAAGAGGAATCTTTGCTGAGCCAGAGGACCCCAGGGCCGGCTTATACCTTAATGTATTTTCTCCTAGTTCCATCTTCTCAGATCTTGGGTGAGGAGACCACCACCTGGAGATGACTAGCTTGTCTCCAATCTGACTGCCACGCTCTTTCGAAGCCCACCTGCTTGAAAAGGAGCTACTGGCTGTGGTAGGTTGAATTATACAACCCAATTTCAACATGTTCTTGGTCTTGATCCACATTCCTATAGTTGGAAACTCATTGTAGATAGAACCTCTTGAAGATGCTCTTCTGGTTAAGATGTGGCAATTGAATTTGGGTGGCAGCTCACAAACAAAGGATCCTGGCCTTAGTCCAGATTACTAGAGATCAGAGTCAGAGAAAGCCTGAAGTCTGCAGGAACTTGGATGAGAAAGAGAGGTCATCACGATGTAACAGCGAAGCCATGGAGTCCCAAGGATCCTAGAAGCCAGCACCAAAATACCACAGTTAAGGGGAAGGCATGGTCTCATTGACACACTGACTTTGGACTCCAAGCTTCTGAACCCACCACTCAATGAATTCCCTTTGTTTAAGCCAGCCCATTGTGTGGTATTTGTGATAGTAGCTCAGGCAAACTAAGATTCTGCTGCTTCTTCTTGTACCATCCTAAGCATAACCATGCCAAGGATTTGCAGCTTCACAACAGTGAAACATAAATTTTTTCACGCAAGAGTTGAAGTTGCTTTTAACCATGTAACACACAGTTTCTCTTGGATGATGGAGCATAAAGTTTATGAAAAATCTTGTAACAAAATAGAACATAAAAAACAGGAAGAAATAGCTCAGCAAATTATTCTGCCACTGAGATTCAGTTTGTTTTCTTGAAATAGGGATATAGCATATTAATTGAATGGATGAACCATAATTCATTCACTTGGGCATTTTGCGTTATATAGTCATGTTCTGTTTAGTAAAAAAGCCATTTGTTGCATTCAGATTTTCACTCTACAATTTTCTTTTAGTTATTTTTTTTTGGTTGGACACAAGTTTGCACCTATTCCAGTGATGGTTGTTCTTTTTGTATATATATATTTTCATAAAGTCATTGATCTTTCTGTAATTACTAACTCTTCAGGTTGTACCTATTGAGTCAATGAGAGTTTAAATGTCATTTATTGGTATGGGTAAGCTGTAAAGCAGCCTTCACTTGCATTCAACCTTATAATCTCATTTTATCACAATGCCTTTAATGTACGGTACTTAGTTTTTTTCAATACTTTATTTTCCTAAAATTCTTTGCGGCGGCTTGCTCGGTCAGTAGAGGTGGGGTCTGGCTGCGGACGAGGGGTCGGTCCAGCTTTGGACGAGGGGTCGGTCCCGCTTGGGACGAGGGGTCGGTCTGGCAGCAGACGAGGGGTCGGTCTCACAGGGGTTGTGCGGTTCGGCTGACGGGGTCGCCTGGCGAAGCCGGCGACGAAGGGGTCGCCCGGAGAAGCTGGCGACGAAGGGGTCACCCGGAGAAGCAGGCGACGAACTGGGGACAAGGGAGGCCAGGCCCTTGTTGGGGGCTCTCAGGACTGGAGGGCGCACGGCAGAAGAACTACCGCGGAGACAAGGTAAACACACAAGTCCAACTTTATTGAGGGAGAGGCAACAGTTTTATAGGGGCTGGAGAAGGCTGATTGGTCGAAGCCACGCCCTGTTCTGATTGGTTGCCGGAGAAAGGTCAGTGGGCGGTACTGGACGGGGGGAGGGGTGGTGATTAGGGATTGGCTGTTGCTGTTGCTGGGGGAAGGGGCAGGGTTTAGGGATTGGTGGCTGCTGTTGCTGGGGTGGAGGGCAGACTTGAGTTTCCCGCCCACACCTGGCTGTTGCTGCTGTCGGGGGAGGGAAAAGGGCAGACTGGATTTTTCCGCCCACGCCTGGCTGTTGCTGCTGTCGGGGGAGGGGAAAAGGGCAGACTGGAATTTTCCGCCCTGCGCCTGTGCAGGGAGAAAGAAGAAGGGTGCCGCCCCACAGGCATCGTGTGGCGCCATCCGGGAGGAGGGGCGGCCGCGGAAGCATGGCTGCCGAGAAGGGGAGACCCGAGGGCACTCTGCGCCCATGCCGAGCTCCCTTCAGGGGTGGCGGTGAGTCCGACCAGCCACCCTATTATGGGGGAACTAGGCCTACCGCGGCTGCTACCCCGCCAGGCCAGCAAACCACACTTCAGCCCGAGGGGTGACCGCAATTCTTGACATGCTTTGGTACAAGAGTGGAATTGGTGGTGCATATTGTTTTTCTTTTTGCAGTGAAAGTTTGACAGTAAGGTCTTCATCTGTCTCAGTATTGCTCAAAATGAATCAAAGGGCCACATCTATGAAAACCGCATCTTGTGATTTCTGTGACTCCACTGAGTCCACAGAAAGCACTATCATCAGATCCAGAGGGCAGGGCCTGGGAATCTGTATTCCATAAGTACCTCATGTGCTTTTCTTAAATGAAAAAGATGTATTCCCATATTCACAAGAGTATGGCAATTGAAAAAAGGTCAAAAACGAATGAGGGATTGGATGTGGCTCAACCAGTTGAGTGCCCACCTCCCACACGGGAGGTCCCAGGTTCGGCTCCTGGAGCCTCCTTAAAACAAAATAAACAAACAAGTGAAAAAAACAACTTGTGGGAGTTGACGTGGCTCAGTGGTTGAGTACCCGCTTCCCATATATAATCCCTGGTCCCCAGTACCTTTAAATTAAAAAAAAAAAAAAAGAGCTTGATGGTTTTTCCATAGCTGGATACATTTTCTTTGGAAAATGATAGAACATTTGGAACTTTAATAACTAAGTGATTCTTGTAGGTACCCTCTTGTAAAAACCATGTGGGTAATAAGAGCAGGTCTTGTTCCACTGGTAACAAGCAGCTCTGTCATACTGAAGCAACCTCACTGTTGTTTTCTAAGACCAGCCATGGGAACACTGAGTCAGGAGGAATGGCAAAAAAAAAAAAAAAAAAATCAAGGGAGGTGAGGGAGGAGGCTAGGAAAAGGCCGTGGGTTGAGGTCCCACCAGGGGTTGCTCTACCTGAGCCAACAACTTCCTTTAGGCAAGCCAGTCCTGGGCCAACAGAAATGGATGCTGGAAACTGACCACCCTTGCCAGGTGGGGAAGAGGAGCCAGAAGTGGACAGTAGATTCTCTTCCAGAATGCTGAAAGTGCCAAAAGAGCTGAAGATGCCCAGTTGGGGCAGGTGCCCTGCCTGGTTGGTGCTACTAGGAGAGGTAAGGAGTGCGACACAGGAGGCTACAGAGTGTGGTGAGGGGAGAAAAACCTACAGGTGCCATGGGAGAGTGGGATCTGGGTGGCAGCTTCTCCGACAAGGGATCCTGCCACTGGCAGAAATTAGAGCGCTTGCCATGGGGAGGTGTTGCCAATGTGGAGCACATTCACAGGTATACATTGAGAAAGGGAGAGAAAGAATGCCCTTTTCCTTATTAAAAACGACTCTAAGGAAATGTTATACACACATAAACACAGGGTTGCTTGACAATTTGTGAACTCTCTACCTTAAAAAATGTCTTGTTGAGATACACAGTTCTCACAGTGGTCAAAGATTCTGCAAGAGTATGGCGCCCTTGGCATCACAGGTTGAAGAATGGTGATAATCCCAAGATCCCCCCTTCGCCCCTCCAAAATACGCAAAAGAAGTCCTGTTCAGCCTCCTGCAGCTTTCAAAATAGCCTCATGTGCTTTTTAAAAATAGATTTTTATGACAGAGTTTGTGAACTTACAAAACAGTCCCGCACATGTGTAGAATTCCCATACATCACCCCTTCACCAACACACCACACGATTGTGAAACCTTTGTTACAGATGATGATTTATCATTAGACCCTCATGTGCTTTTGATACATGGTGATGTCTACATAATACTCTTCTACAGATTACTTTATCATTAAATTCTTTTTGTCAACTTTTCATCTTCAGAGTCTATTGTAAGCCAGCTAAGAAGAAAAGCATATTAATTAGCAACTATAAAATTCCTGTTTCCCTAAGTAATTGTATTATTTGTGTTCTCAGGCTTGGCACAGAACTTTGAAAAATTTATTTAAATGGATTAATGTCCAATTCCAGTCTTTTATTAACTTATTTTCAGCAATCTTTAGTTATTTTGCTATTTCTATCGATAGCTAAAGGTCTTTCCCCATCCTCCATCCCCATTCTCCAAATTATTTATTTTGATATTTGTCCATTTTTTTGACTGGTTGATTTTTTCCCCCTTTATTAGAGAAATTGTGGGTTTACAGAACAGCCATGCACAGGATTCCCATATATGACCCTATAGCCTGTTGATTTTTGAAGAACTATTGGCCACTCTAGGACCAGAGTTCTTATATTTGATAATGCCTATTGTGGGAACTACCAGTGTACCAAATTGTTGGAGCTATAGAAATTGCAGCACTCCATTTTCTTAGCAATTGTGGTAGTGGTGAAATCTGAAGTAAGGTACTTCTTTTCTCATTAGCAAACTACATATATACATACATGTGTAATTTATAAATAAATGCTTACCAGGAAACATAAGAAACATTGATTGATGGGACTTAATGAAAATTTAAAAGGATTTTATTGTAAATGTAGAAAGGCAACCTACAGAATGAGAGAAAATATTTGGAAACCATGTATCTGACAAGGATTAAATATCCAGAATCTTTAAAGAAATCCTACAACTCAAAAACAACAAAAATAACTCACTTAAAAAGGGTTGGGAAGTGGATGTGGCTCAACCAGTTGGGCACTCACCTACCACATGGGAGGTCCTGGGTTTGAGTCCTGATGCCTTTTGGGAAGGCGAGCAAACAATGAGCAGACAACCAGACAAGCACCTGGGCAAGGGGGTATTAAATGAAGAAGAAACAAAAGTAAATAAATCTTTTCAAAAAGGGGGAATAGAAACTTCTCTGAAAAAAGGTACACAAGTGGCCAATAAACACGTAAAAAGATGTTCAACCAATGCTATTAGCCGCTATGGAAACGCAAATCAAAACTATGAGGAGATTACTATTTCACACCTGCTAGAATGGTTACTATTTAAAAAAATCAGAAGATAAGTGCTGGAAAAGGTGTAGACAAATAAGGACACTCATTCATTGTTAAAATGTTGCAGCCATTGTGGAAAAGTTTGTGGTTCCTCAGAAAGTGAAGTGTAGAATTTCCATTGGACCTTCTAGATATATACTCCAAAGAATTCAAAACTGAGACTGGAACCGATATTTGCATGCTGTGAGGCAAGTAGCCTTGCAACAAGGAAAAGAGCCTCAATCTTTCCAGAAAAATACCTATGACAACAAGTATGCATTTATATCCCATAGAGATATGTAACTATATAAATTTTAAGATGTTCAAAGGCCCTTCCTGTCAAGAAGCCTCACCTTGTCCCACCTTTACCTTCTTACCAGGGTTATGCTAATTGACAGGTAGAACTTCCTTTTTACACTCACCTTGCTTCTTGTGGAAACTTTGTTTTTTCAGAAGATGATGTTTTGACCTGTAGCTGGCTGCATGCCCTTTGAGAGGCGACTGAGCAACACACTGTAACTGACAAACTCGTGTGGCTGTTTCTGTGACATGTAACATTTTTCTAAGAATACAAATACAACATTCCCATATATCCTCCCATTGTTGGCACTCGTTGATGTTACAAGTGATACAAGAATGTTAAAATATTTGAAGGTGTCATCCTTTAAAAAATGTAGACTTAAAATGGTTGTCAAGATGTCAAGAAAAGAATGTAATTGATCATTCATATGTAGGGACTAATACATCTATAATATTGCCAATAAAGAAGTTGAGGTACAATTTTACTCTGAAGAATAGAAGAAGCACTTGTAAGAAGTGAGAAACTTTGTAGTGGTCATGGCATGAGGACAGATAGGAAAACTGCCCTTTCTGCCGATATACTGTTGTGTACAGCCGAAATTTATCCTGGGTGCACGTACAAAAACTAACTTTAGACGGTATTAGGAATTACTCCCATTTGAGAATATTTTACCGTCAGATAAACAAGAGGCTTATGGAGTACAAATAGCCTGCGATGGATACCATCTAACTGATTAAATATGAACAATGACGCAAATTGGGCAGTCTGTCTTCAAAGCCCATTAAAAAAGGTTCCCTCAATAAAAATATGTTCAATGACTGAAAATATTATCTTATTTAATACCTAATGTGATTACTCTATCATGATTCTCTTGACTAGAATGCTATCAAATGAAAAATCCAGTCTTAGGTAAGGAGACACTTTTTTTCTGAAGGACTATTACAAGAGGGATAGATGGAATGTTGCAGTGAGATCCGCAAGTGTCTCAGGTAGAAAAGAGTTTTCTGTTATAAGGCGGAGTGAACAAGGCTAGACAAAATTTGGGGGAGGAGGGTGAGCTGGATGGCTAAGTGGAGGTAGCATGGTCAGGAAGTGCAGAAGGTTCTACCTTTGCCAACAAATTGCCAGGAGGTGCCTTGAGGGACGGCTGCTGCTAGCTCAGGAGGACAGAAGAGAGAAGCTTAATCAATCAAGCATTTTATTCCACTTGGTCAGTGGGGACAGACCTTGCAGCTAATGATGAATGAGATGAAAGAATGGGAATTTGAAGGGTCCAGACTTGTCCTGTTTTTGGGTACAGAAAGGGGTATCCCAGAGTTCTCACTTCTGTCTTGGGAAGAGTGGTGGTGATTTCTTAAAATTTACTGCTTTCCAGAAGCACAGGGCTTAGGTACAATTCGACACTGTCAGTTTCTAATATAAGTTCTAAAGCACTTTAATACAGTGTCTTGATGTGTCAAACATTCCAGTGAAGATTTCATATTCTTGTCCAGTATAATACTCGGTAAACTTTTTTTTTTATCCCATTAAACACACAAGCACAACCTTTCATAGAAGGCTACTCTCCTATTCTAATGTTCCTTCTATTATCTGAGCTTGTTGGCAACTGAACTAGGAAGTCATCTTAACGGAATTTCAAAAACCTTGCTTGCAGCTGGTGACAGTATAAGTCTATTTACAATCAGTAGATTTCCAGGTTTGTTTCTACAACAGGTGCTTTAGGAATATTGGGCCAAAATCTTTGAAATAACCACATAATTGTAGTTGTCTTGGTATTGCGTGTTCTTTCCAAAACAAGTCAAAAAAAAAAGTGATTGACGTTCCCAGCAGATTTCAAAGTAAGCAGGCCTGACACAAAAGGTGAATTAACTGATTACCTCTTGCAATGTGTAAATGGTGCCATAATGTGCTTTATTTTTTCTGTGCGATTCTTTGTTTTTTTGTCCAAACAATTCTTCGAAAATGGAGGGATCTCATTTAAATACATGGGCGTCATTGTTTCTGTGGCTCTAAATTCCTCTTCAACACGCAAGTCAAATCTTGGCAGTTAAGCACTATGGATGGCAAATGTTGAAAATGTAAAAGTAGATTAAGCCAGAGATCAAATTAGTTCTTACAAACAGGGTTGCTGGACTGACTGCAAAGTATGTAAGGGGGCCTTTCAGTATTAAAAAAAGAAAAGTAGGAACAAGAAATACGACTAAGACATAATTCTTTGAAGCATGGGCTTTGTAAGACAGTGTATTATAAAATTCACAGTATATACTTCCAGCTTTAATCAATCTAGGTATCAACATGTCAGCATTATTTCACCGATCTATAGCATCAAATTACTTTAGAAAAATGCATGCTTTAGGATATGTGTTTTGATTTTTTGTGTGCTTATCGAAGAGATTTTGTCTTAGTTTTTTTTATCATATCTCAGAATTATAACTTTAACCTTTAAAGAAAAAGATCAATATAAAATGAAATAATGGATATAAATGCAAGGTAGTTTGCTATATGCTTCTTTGAGGAAATGACTAAAATTACCAAAACTTGCCCAGCAATCGGTAGCCTCAACTTATGCTGAAAGTAGATTGTCTCTCCTGTATAAATTCCATAGAAGAGTAAATATGTCCGAGTTTACAAAGTTGTAAAGCTGTGCACTTAGGTACATCATTATTTGAAAAATGAAACAGTACAAAATATCACAATAATATTATTTAGGAATAGATACAGTGGATGGGACCATGCAAATAAAATCACCTAATTTCAGTTAGTATCTTTGGCAGGCACAGCAGAATGGCTCTCCAAAATCAATTCCCTACCCTGTTTTTCCTTGACTTTCTCTGCAGAGGAAACACTCAACTTCTCTAATACTTAAGACCCAGGAATTCAGTTCTGTTTAAAGAGGTGTAGATGCAGTAAATGGGGACCCCCAGAAAAAGGCTCTGAGCTTTTATTCTTTCCCCTTCTGTTTTTCATGGAATTCCCCTATACCTGGAAGTTCAACAGATATTTTACTACTCCTGTGTATGTTTGTAGATAGATAAGATGACATGATAGGTCAGTAGATAGGCATAGAGGTAAAATGAGAGAAAGATGGAGAGATGGGTAAGATATCAAATGATCAGTTAGAAATCATATATATATAATGCCAACTAAGATTGGTATAGACAATTCTATAAATTTTATATATTTATCTATACATCTCTACATAGATGTATATGCCTATAAGCACAAATAAATACCTATACACACATCTATGCAATTTCTTCCTTTTTTATTGAACTCTTTTGGGTTAAAGACTGCATACATTTGAAACATTTTTACATTGCTCTTCCTTACATTCTGTAACATTCTAGTGTTTAACTTTCACCCTTTCTTCAGAGGTGTTTTTCCAGCAGTATAACTATCTTCAAATTGAGACTCGTACTGCATAGGGAGACTGGTAGCAAAGTGTCCTTCTCTCGGTGCTTCAGATAAATGTACCTATATTAGTCAGGGTTCTCTAGGGAAACAGACTCAACAAGAGATATCTATTAATGGTATGCGATTCTATGAGTCTCTCACGCAGCCGTGGGGATGCACAGGTCCAAGTTTTGCAGTCAGGCTGCAGGAGCTCCAATGAAAGTCCAATGAAGGTTCTTGACAAGTTCTGGGAGATGTTGACTGTCCAAATATAAGCTCGGAAGTTCTCTCTCAATGCTGGAATCATGTACACTTTTAAGACATTCAACTGGTTAGGTTAAGGGTCCCTCATTGCTGATAGCAATCTCCCTGATTGATGTAATTATAACCAGCTATCTATGACTTACCACTGCAGTAAGGTCAATGGTGACTAAAGTCCAT
The DNA here is from genome assembly GCF_030445035.2 of Dasypus novemcinctus. Lineage (NCBI taxonomy): Eukaryota > Metazoa > Chordata > Mammalia > Cingulata > Dasypodidae > Dasypus > Dasypus novemcinctus. The sequence continues at coordinate 5,275,201 of NC_092216.1, read as the reverse complement.
AAGTGCCCTTGTATTACAGTTAGTCCAGTGCTTGCTTGACCAAACAACTGCGCACAATTACATGACCAAGTTGACACAATAACCTAACCATCACAGCACCCATGAACTTCCCCGTGTAGTTCCACTTTTCCTTACACCGGGATCAGAAACTTTGCCACCAGCTGCTAGATAATGAAAGAAAGAAGCAGCAGCATCTTGCCAAATCCCATGGGAAGCAGAGTCTCCCGTGAGAAAAAAATAACATATTTGTTTTTGGATTTCTTTTGTCAACAGCGTATAGTTGAATTTTTGCTTTAAAATCCCCAATGCATTTTTTTCAGGTAGTTTCCTAGTATTATTTCAGGACATACCATTAACTCTTTTGAGAGTCATCCTTTGGCAAGCCTGGCCTCTTCTTCAATGGAAGAATGTAGCATGGCATGGGTTTGGCTGGATGGTATACCAGCAGGACGGATGACCTCTCTGCCCAAAAGAACTTTCTCAAATATTTCCACTTATCTCCTTAGAGTGATGATAGTCACTACTCTCAAAAGGGATTTTCTTGGAGGGCCAAGGAGAAATAAGATTAAATTATAATGCAATCTGAATCTCTGTCCTAGAGATATTTTGAATATAAATTTTTCTGTTGTGTTCATTATAACATCATTTATATCTTTTTAATATTCATTGATCTCAATCTTCATTTGGAAGTTGTATTATGTGCATACCACTTCTCATTAAATATTTTACTTCTTCATTCTCTCTTATTTTTTTACCTCTTTATGCCTTTATCAAATTTCCAGTTTATTTTGTCCTCATACATTTACTGGTAGCATTTGATATTTTAAGACTTATTCTTCATTATTGCTTTTTGAATCTCTCATCTTCCCTTACATGTCATCATTTTGACTTAGGTTTTGTTGCTGTTTATCTTCAAAGGATTTGATCAGCAAGGTTAATTGACCCCATAGACTTTTGGGGTGCCGGGATACAAAAAAGTATTTTCTTTCACCCTCAAGGAAAAATTAGACTGTTAGCCATTTACTTCCATTGGTAATTTCTTTATGCATTTGAGTCACAATTCCTCCATCTCAGTTGGATGTCAACTTAACTCACTGTCACACTTTCAAGTGCTTTGCATAGATAATTATGATGCCAGTCTGATACTCTTTCTCTTGTAATCACATTTTCATTTTTTGATGAAACTTCCAAGAGTTTATACATTTTTAGTTTTCAGAAATTTAACTGGATATGCCAGAGTGAGAATTATTTTTTCCTCCTTTTAATTCCATTTTATTTGAATGGATATTGGTCCTTTTAATCAGGAAACTTTTTTGTAGATGACTTTGCACCCTTACTCGCTCAGTAAAATTATAAATTCTATGTAGACAAAGACAGTTCACTGTAGGTTTAATACATCAATGCCAGGTGTGCAAACTTGAGATATGTATTCCAAGTTCCCTTGTACATCATGGCTTGTCTTCCCTTTTCTGATATAGAATAACACCTATAGGCAAGTGAATTTGAGAGAGCAAAATAAATCTCTCACCACCTAAGAGAGCTGCTCACATTTGGGTCTAAATTAAATACTACTATCATCATTCTGGTAGAAACAAATTGATTCCATTTTACGTTTTTAGAGAGTCAAATCGATTTTCACTGCTGATGGAGACACTTTGGTTATTTTTAATTATTCAACTAATGTGCATGTTGATTAAAAATTAAACCATTTGATAGCTACGCAATGTTAAATCAAAATGCTTATCAGTTTATAAAGAACACTTATACTTTTATTTTGATAATTCTAAAAACAACCCTATGTAATCGCATGGATAAAGTAAAAATGGTAACTTTAGCCGTTTGATTGAGGAAACAAAGACCCAGATGTGCTATGTGTTTTCACTAGGCTTAAAATTTTGGGGAGTGACATGTAATTAGGATCTTGACATTGTATTACATGATTTCCAATTACGATAATTGTCATTAGGCTAATATTTCACATATTTTTACTCTTACCATCTTAAAATTGCTAGGCGATTGGAAGTAAGTTTTTGACCATTTAAACAACCTGAAATAAGGAAACAAATTGCTTTTGTGACTCTAAAAATGAATCCAAAGTATGAGTAAAAGGCCATATATATATTTACACACACATCACGTGCTTCTCACACCCAGTTAATGAAAACTTAATGTAAAATTTCCTGATTGACTCCGCCCAAAATAAGCTGAGTGTGATGGATTTGTGTGCCTACTTCTATCATTACATTGATGCTCAATTTTCTATAGTTGGCTAATTAAGTCAGTGCTATATTTTGAAATATCTTTCTCTATACCCCAAAGCCTTTGTCATGATTTACTCTAGGTGAATAGTGGGTCCTAAAAATTAATATTAGTTACCCAAAACCTGAATGTGTGTCCATGAGCCACATGCTCGTGCCAAAAAGGAAAACAGGAGAATTTGGGGAGTGTCAAAGGACAGAGTGTTTTCTTAAGTTTAATAAATGCCAGTTTTCTCTCCAGGAAAATCTTGAGCAAGTAATGTATTCCTCTTTTTATATCTCCTGGCTGATGCATACAAGATACAGTATTAAACAGACACATAATTGATTGCATTCAATCATGGCGTGTCCATAATTCAGGAAGACCTAGAGCTCTGTATCAAATTAAATATATATGCACACAAACACATACCTTCTGTTCACTTCGGTTCCAAAAGATTTTATGGAGATCATATTTAGTGTCTAAAACTGCCCAAACCACTCAAAGATGAAGCATATCAACACATCCCTGAAGCTGGGGTAAATACAAGTACCAATAAATTGTTTTATTTTATAGAAAATCTTGAGTTCCATTCAGCTGAACCTGTATCAAAAGCCCCTCTAGGTGTTACTTCTTTCGACAAGTCAAAATGTTGCTTGAAGTATAAAGTCAACCAACACGCGCTGCTGAAGGTATTGCTTAAAAGTGAATCGTTTTCTAAAATGAATACACGATCTCGATAGTCAGAAAAATAACCACCTCTATTTGGGTTTAAAAACAGAAAAGCAGAAGTCTGAGATTAGGAGAAAGCTTAGAAATTATTTGTTCTAAGACCAGTTTGTAGAATAGCCATTGCATTTGTTGTGGGACTTCAGAACGCTGACTTGAAGACCAACGAGGAGATCTAGAGTGGTTTGTTTTACTATAGCCTCTCTCATCACCATAGACGTAAAATTAGGGAGCGGATGTGGCTCAACTTTTTGAGAACCTACCTCCCATATGGGGGAGGTCCTGGGTTCGGTTCCTGGTTCCTATTGAAAAAACAAAAGCAAAAAATGGAAACACCAACTCAGGAAAGCTTATGTGGCTCAGCGGTTGAGTGCTGGCTTCCCACATATGAGGTCCTGTGTTCGCTCCCTGGCCCTGGTACCTAAAAAAGAAAAAAACAAAAACAAAAAAAACTATCTTCCGTGCATCACCCTGTTCCCCACATCCCACATAAACACAAGAAAATGGTTTACATAAAATATGCATTCAGATCAATTGTGGTTCCTTTTAGGAATGCCTGTTCTCCAGAGTGCTAGAATTTCTTTAAAAAAAAAAAGTACTTTGCCAACATAAATAAATAAAAACATTTGGTCAGCTTAGGAGATACTTACAAGTAGATGGATAAAAATTCAATACATTTCTACAAACTTGCATGAACAAAACTTTCGGGGAACTGAAATTCAAAGGAACTTCCTTAACCAGGAAAAGATCACGAAGGACGTACATTGAACAGAATATACTCTCAGGATAGCTAATATCAGAAAGAAAGGAAAAATGGTGTCTTTATATCACCACCTCAATTCTATATTGTACTAAATATTTTTAGAATTACAACTGGAGAAAAATAGAATCATTTTATAAATCTAATAGGAAATTGTCATTATATATGAATGGTATAATACCCAGAGAAAACCCATAAAACTCTGCAGAAAATTGTTCAGATCAATCGGAGAATTTAGCCAACTCGCAGGATTAAAAAAAAATCTTAGAAAAGGCAGTTTCCTTTCCTACAGTGGAATAATCATTAAGAAAATGTCATCACATAAGCATATTATTCAAAATAGTGGCAAAAATTTTCCTTGGAATAATATAAACAATGCTCAATACCTAAAGATTTCAGTTTCATCCTAACAAATCTCTCTCCTATTGGATCAATAAAATTCTAATAAAAATTTGAAAGCTGAAAGGATATTCTGTGGGAATTGATAAGCTGATTCTAAAATTTATGTGGGAAATAATGCCGTGAGATAAGCCAGGAAATCCTTTAAAGAAATGAAAGTATGGTGTACAGTCTATGAGATTTCATTTCCTAAGTACAAACCTAAATAAATTTAAAATGCGGTGATAGTAGCTATGTATGGCAGATGAAGAATAAAGATTGAGAGGTGATTATTAAGGGATAGTTGGTTTGTCTGATTTATTATCAGGATAATGAAAATATTCTTATAATGGTTGAAGTGATGAATGCACAACTGTGATTATACCGAATATCACTGATTGTACACTTTGGATTGCATGCTTTATTAATATACATAAAATTGATTTTTAAAAATGTGATAGCACTCAGGCATGTACATAGCTTAATGGAAAGCAAAGAGTGCACCCAAATAGATCCATGTGAAAACATAATTTATAATACAGTGCAAAACTAAACTTTTCAGTAAATGGTGATTGTGCAATTGACAATGTGGTAAAAATGAAATTGTATCCCTACCTTTATGTATATACCATGTTAAAAATAATTTTATTTTTTATATCAAAATTCTTAATATATATCAAAATTTTATATCAAAATTCTTAAATTTTAGAAAATGAAATTCAAAAATAAATTTAATGTAGGGTTATGAAAAACACAAAAACTGGGAAACGGACTTTGGCCCAGTGGTTAGGGCGTCCGTCTACCATATGGGAGGTCCGCGGTTCAAATCCCGGGCCTCCTTGAGCCGTGTGGAGCTGGCCATGCGCAGTGCTGATGCGCGCAAGGAGTGCCGTGCCACGCAAGGGTGTCCCCCGCGTGAGGGAGCCCCACGCGCAAGGAGTGCGCCGGTGAGGAAAGCCGCCCAGCGTGAAAAGAAAGAGCAGCCTGCCCAGGAATGGCGCCGCCCACACTTCCCGTGCCGCTGACGACAACAGAAGCGACAAAGAAACAAGACGCAGCAAATAGACACCAAGAACAGACAACCGGGGGAGGGGGGGAATTAAATAAATAAATAAATCTTTAAAAAAAAAAAAAAAAAAAAGAAAGGTTAAAAGTGAGAGCCTCATTATTTAAAAAAAAAAACAAAAACACAAAAACTAAAACCAAAACCAGTGTAATTAATTTATGTTGAATTTAGTCTGTTCACCCAGTGATAAGAATAAGGAGAGTGGTAAGGAAAGTTTCATATTTGGATTATGTTTTCAATAATATTTCACTCATAAATTGATTTATAAATACATACATACACACTCATACCACTCCATATGAAAAGGCACAAAATCATATACTTCACAGAAGAATCACATAGAATTCATAAATGCAAACTCTTCAATTTCATAAATAAAAGAATACATTTAATTAACAATAAGGTGCCACATCTTATCCATGAGCTTATCCAAAACAATATATTTGGAAATTAGTGAGTGATGGTGAGGCTGTGAATCTCCACGCCAGGTTATAGAATAAATTGATCCCACATCTTCATAATCATCTGACCTTGCTGCACAAATTCTAATATAAGTATGGGCTGTGAACCTGCAATTCTACTTAAATGCATACATCGTGGAGATTTTATGCATGCTTAGGCTATGAGGTACCATAAAGAACCTTCTTTTTGTAACAACCCAAATCAGAGCAACACAAACATTTATCAATAGTAGAATAGACAAATCACCTGTGCTATACTTTGACAGTTGCATACTGTATAGCAATGAAGTTTAATGTACATAAATGAACCTGAATAAATCTCTGAAAACATAATGTTCAAGGGGAAACCAGAATGCATATGTAGCATGATTCATATATATGTGTGCATAAGTTCAAATCTGGCAAAATGCAACATTTTCTGATTTGAGACCAGAAATATTGGCTCTCAATTCAAAATAGCAATCACCTCTGAGCAGGAACAAAAGTGATTTTGCTGAAAAGAGGAGTATCTTCTAATTTGAGTAATGTGCTGTGTCTAAAGTTTGAGGCGGCTACATCATGAGTATTATTATGCTTAAAAATCGACTTACATTTCATAAGCAATTTTACATGTATATTCCACCATCAGTGTGTTTAATTTGCTTTTACTAGAGAAGTCATAGGTTATTTTTTTCTTTTTAAGATTTATTTTATTTCTTTCTCTCCCCTTTCCCCCTCCCATTGTCTGCTCTCTGTGTCCATTTGCTGTGTGTTCTGCGTCCGCTCGCATTGTCAGGCGGCCCTGGGAAACTGTGTCTCTTTTTTGTTGCGTCGTCTTGCTGCATTAGTTCTCCATGTATGTGGCACCACTCCTGGATGGGCTGCACTTTTTTCCCATGGGGCAGCTCTCCTTACAGGGCGCACACCTTGAGCACGGGGCTCCTCTACATGGGGGCGTCCCTGCGTGACATGGCACTCCTTGCGTGCATCAGCACTGCATGTGGGCCAGCTCACCACATGGGTCAGGAGGCCCTGGGGATCAAAACTCTGGAGCCTCCATATTGGTAGGTGGATGCTCTATCAGTTGAGCCATTTCCACTCCCCTGTAGGTTATTTTTGAATTTGTGTCTTGTAAGAGAAGTCCAGTGGGATGATGAAGCCTGCCCATAAGCAGGAATACGTGGCTTATGCGTGGCTACTGTTGTTCCTTTGTACCATTAGCATCTCACTTAGTAACGCCCCTAGAGCTCAGAATTCCACTGGTCTCATGAAGCCAGGGAATTCAGAGAGAACATAAGTACCTGGTAAGCATGTTTTACCTATAGGCGAATAGGTAGGAGGGCTAAAAAAAACTCCAAAAGGTTCTTCGTTTCAAATCAGACTTGCTGCAAACACAGGATGAGGGCAGTGCATTCTAAGAAGCATGAGCAGCCAAAGAACCCCATCATATCCTCCTCATTCCAGAAACTTCTACCAGGCATCTCTTTGTGCTGAAAATGACGAAGAAAGAAAGGGAAGGAGAAGGCATGGTGGCTTGGAGCCACATACCCCAGAAAACCATGTTCTTAAAATTAATCTTAAAATTAATAAGGGTGTGAACCCTTATAAATAGAACCTTTTGGTGAGGCCACGTCAGTTAGGGTATGACCTAGCTGAATCAGAATGGGTCTTAATCTTTTTAATGAAGACCATAGAGAGGGGAATAGCCAGTAGCTGACAGTGGAAACTGGGAGAGAAAGGAGTTGCCAGTAGAGGCCGCCATATGCATTGCCGTGTGACCTAAAGCTCAGGTCAAAGATCACCTGCAACCAGACCCAGAATGCTAGTCTTCTGGGAGAAAGCATTGCTTTGACACAACACCTTGACTTTGGACTTGTCCGACACTTAAAACTATAAGCCAGTAAGTTCTCACTGTTTATGCCCATCCATTGTATGGGTTTACTTCAACAGCTAGAAAAGCTAAAACCCTAGTTCATTTTCATTTCTCTCCTTTTCTTATCCACAAACGAAAGGTAGAAAGTGTTGTTAGCATATGGGCTTCTCAAGAAATTAAGATCCGTTGAGTTAGTTTTGTGTAGTGCTTCTACTGTCCTGATAAGACTGAAATACGTGTGCATGCCCACGATACAAAATCCAGATTGTGCAATTTCCAAGATTCTGCATACAAATCAATTGCTCTGATATTTGAATTTAAAACTGGCATGGCACAATAAAATGACCAATAGTAAAAAGCATGTGAACTAAATATTTCAAGTTTCCTTTACTCAGGACAACGTTAAATAGCAAATAAAAAAAATAGCCATGTGAGAATGGAGATTGTGGAAGAATGGGAAAAATTTGTAGGTTAGTTCTGTTAACAGCACTGCAGAAGTTTGCAAATTTTTCCTTTAAGGGGCCAAATGGTGAATATTTTCAGCTTTGTGAGTCATACAGATTCCATTGCAATTACTTAATTCTGCCATTGTCACACCAAAGAGGCCTTAGGTCATCCGTAAACAATGGGTGCAGCTGTGTTTCAATGAAACTTAATTTATAAAAACAGGTTGCAGGTTGGGTTTGGACAGTTTGCTACCTCCCGTGCTAGGGGAAAAGGGCCCACTGACTTTTCCTCATTAGCTCAAACACACAGATGCTCTTCTAGCACCCAGTGATGCTTTTTAAAAGATCTCTCCAGGTTTCTTGAACATTAAACATTTGCATAATACTTGACAATACATTCCCACACTTGTGCTAACATTTTCAGGTTTTAGAAGAGAGAAATCAGTTCACTCAGCTAGCTTCAATATGTTCCACTAAGTATGTCTTCTTGATGGTCATTGAGCAAGGGAGGGACTAAATACATAAAATGTCTTATTTCTAATGGCGATAGGTTTGCTATTCAAAAATTGTAATCTTTAAAGGAAACTTGTGCAACTACCCATAATTATTGTGACTGGCATGAATGCTTCATGTCCTCTACCTTGAGAAGCTGGACATTTTCTGCTTCTGTCACTTTGGTCCAATAGAAATATGGCCGTCTTGTACGAATATTTGAAGTAGAGGCTGGAATCTAGGCTAATAAATCTGTTCAACAATTGCACAGTTGCATTCATGCCAAAGGCAAGAGTAAAACATATGGTTGTATGAAATTCTATCCATGTGGGGCACCAACTTCTGGATTATTTTTTTCCTTTAGGAGTATAGGCTTGATGAAAGTGTCAATGCAGAGATGATGATCTGACTTCCCGCGGGATCGCAGCGCATTTCTTGTGACAGTACCTGCCAATTACTGCTTTCCTAAAGGTTTTTAGTTCCCAAAGGAAGTTTCTAGCGTAACTGAACATGTCTCTACCATCTCTTCTGTGCGGCACCATTAATAGTATTGAATCATTTTGCATCTCTGCCAGCAGAGTCCAGTTCAGGTTAAGCTCATGAGAAATAAGGTTGTTGTGGAATTTAAGAGAAGTTCAATTATTTGAGTATAGAGAGGCCAGGACTCAGGAATGATTTTGAGAAGGAAAAATGGTTTATTGACGGCCGGCTGGACTCGGGAGCTTTCTGTTTGAATCCCGAGCCCGGAACAAGATTTTCAAACGTCTTTTATACAGAGAGGAAAGGCCAAATGGTCCCTTTGTTTCAGTTCTCAATAGGCTTCAATTAGCATATATCTCTTCCACATCTTAGGTAAGCTTTTAGCAAGGACTCCAGACATTTTAGATAAGCCTTGGTTTTTGCATTTCCCCTAAATACTTAAAGTTTATAGCCCTTGCTTTGTTAAACATTTCCTGGGACTGGAGCCTGCTGGTCCCTAAGAGCAGGACTGCAGCCTCTTACCGTTTCACACCCACAAGTCAAACAACTTAGTTATCTCTGAAGAGACAAAGAGCCTTCCACCCATAGCCCACATCAAGGTGAGAAGAGAACGCGGAAGCTCGCTTCATAGAGAGTGGTTCAGAAAATAAACACCCTGCATCAGAATAAGAATTCCAGCACTTGCTGTAACTTCTAAAAAAGAATCTAAGCTTGTCAAAGTGCACGCCGATTCACTTTTAATATACTGTACGATGGATGCTTCACACCATACTTCTTTTTGAATTCTTGGCATGATTTTGTCAGTGTAGAGATGCTGTAACAATCAATTTGATGAAATAGAAATATATTAAAATAATTAAAATTAAAAATAATATATTTATACATGTATGCATGTGGGTATGTATAAATCACTGTCTTAGTTACCCAGCTGCTAAATTCCATGCAATGGGATGGATTAAACAGTAGGAGTTTATTGGCTCTCACTTTTGAGGCTAGGCAAACTCCAAAATCGAGGTGCCAGCAAGGCAATGCTTTCTCCCCGATGATTATGCTTTGGCGCTGGCCTCTCAGCTTCCCCAGCACAGGGTGATACCTTCTCCATTCTCTCCTGGTTTCCGTTGGCTTCTCCCAGTGGCTCTCTCTCCCCAGTCCAATTTCCTTTACTGGTTAAGAACTTCCACCATATTGGATGAAGGATCCCCCTCATTCAGTGGGGGCATCTTCCAAGGTCCTATTTACAAATGGGTTCACACCCTCAGGACAGGGGTTGGGACCTGAACTTGCCTTTTGTGGGGGATGTGATTCAGTCCCCAGCATGTTCATGTGCGTGATATGTGCATGTGTAAATTTTACAGTATGTAGCACCTATTCATAGGCATGCAACAATTTAAATTAATTGTCCTACAACCCTACGTCTCTTTGGATGTTTACATTTAGCCTTTGTGCCTACATTTCCAGTCCTACTTAAAACCTCATTTTAGTTTTACAGTTCAATAAAAAGTAATGAGTGCCCAATTTTGACTGCAGGTGTGATGTGCGTTTAGGTAGTTCTGCACTCAGAGTTTTCTAAAGTACCAGTTATGCAGACACCTTTTATAGATGTGCTATCCAGAGGAGCGATAGACAAGATGAATTTATTATCATTTATTTTTATACAACTTGAACTTTTTTGGTACCCTTTTTCATAAGAATTGACTTATGTGAAAATATTTTACTTTGTAACGGAATGTCCTAGAATTCAAGGAGAATAGGATGAAATTTCAGTAAAAAGCATTTCATGTTTTTAACTTATAAAAATGTTTAAAAGAAGTACACTCCTGCAGCAATTATTTTTAAAGAGGGACAAATACCTACCACTCAGAATTTTTTGAAAGATGAGATTTACTTTAGTTCTTTAACTAAAAGAAAACAAAAGAGAATTTGTTCAATGCTTCTCACTTGCCTTCATCCACAGAGGTGATCTGTTGTCATATGAAATTTACATAGACTCTTCCCATTTTTTTTTATATTGTCACTGCATTTATATGCATCTCTAAATAATATGTAGTGAAGACTTTCAGAAATTACATTAGAAGTACATTATGCTATACATCTGTTTGCAAATTAGTTTACAACCTTGTTATTCTGTACACACCTAGTCATTTCTTTTTGACTGTATTATAATTGAGTATCCTTTGCACACATCATAGGTTTCTACACCACTTAACTTTCATAGGATATGTAAGTCATTTCCAGTTGTCCTTTGCTACAAGCAATATGGCAATAGATAGCTTGTCATTGCTTCTTTTTGTGCTTGTATAAGGAGTTCTCTAGGATTTTTATATTCCCATTTTTGCACTGCTATTTATAAATATTAAACTCAGTTGATCTTAAACTCTAGTTTCCCCAATTTTAAAATTGAAACAGAAGGCATAGTAACTAATAACTTAAATCACACAGCTAGAAAGTGGAAAATCTGTGATCATACCGAGACTGTTTAGATAACTCCTGTTTGAACATGTCCTCCTTCCTCAGTGAAAAGGATTGCTGAGACACATGTGGAAGAGAGATTCTCCATGTCATTAGCAATGTCAAATTGCTTCTGAATGCAGTGTGTATGATTTACCTTTTCCTGTATTTTCCCAGCAATAGATAGAGCAGCCACTAATTTTTGCCAGGCTAAGAGCTGTGAAATTCTGTTTCATTATTTTAAATTTCCATTTCCTTGATTACCAGTGAATTGGAATTTAACCACATGTTTTTGATCTTTCTGATTTCAATTTAGCTTGATTTTGTATGTTAATTTGTTTTTAACAGCTAAGGTCAAGTGTTCCCCTCCCTCCTCTTAATTTAGCCATTGAGTCAAAAAGTAATAGACAATGGTATCTATTAATTTGTATTTTGTTACTAAATGTTGCTATTCCACTAAGAACTCAGCTTGGTTCATATACTCAAAAATAAGAAATCCTTGAAAAAGTTTCAGAACAAGGCACTGAAAATCACTTTGCTATGTCGAATGCTGACACAAGATAGATAATGCCCACTTTTAAATTTAATTTCCCTCCTAGCTGTCAGTGAAAGAATCTTTCTTATGCCTTAAAAGTTTCTTGCCAGAATGTCATTTGTGAAGGTGCAAAACCTGTTTGCAAAATAAGTAGCTCAGCATTATACTTTATGATCACATCACAGTACGAAAACCTTTAAAATAGTGAGGAATGCCATTTTACTTACCAACTACATGAATTGAATGACATGAATTGAAACAACTTACATTTATTTTATTATTACTTTTTAAAATATTACAACTTATATATTTTTAAAAATCTTCCTATCGTGAATCTGTCCATTTTCTCCTTTGAACCCAATGTCATCTAAGACTTCTCACAAGCGTGTATACCACAATGTATATATTAAGGTATCAAAAGAATGATATTTAGTAACACCCTATAAAGGTTTTTGCAAACAATTTTTCATATATTTGATACCTTATTTAATTGTCTTAGTTTTTGTTTGAAAAGCGTTTTGCTGTGTGTCTGTGTTCTTTTTCCATTACTGTGTAACAAACCATCCTTAACTTAATTCCGTAAAATTGCAGTCAGGTGTTTGGGGTAATGGAATCTGCGACTCAGCAATTCTGAAAGTGCTTGTGGAGAGTGGTTCTTTCGTGATGCTTGGGGCCTGAGCTGGAAAATATGAAAGGCTACGGGTCACTCTGGCTGAGCTTTAGAATCACATGACACCTTACTCACATGTCTGATGATTGCTGGCTGTTTGCTAGGTCCCATAAATGGCCTTTCCATGAAGATGCTTGGGCATCACCATGGCTTCGGAGTTGGGTTTCAAGAAGAAAATGAAGAGAATTGGGAGAAAGCTGCATAACATTTTATGACCCGCTTTGGAATTTACATAGCAACAGTTCCTTGTGTTCACAAACTTGCTCAGATTCTAGAGAAGAGAACATAGAATCCTTTGTATTTTGGAAGACTCTTAAAAGTTACCTTATAAGAAGTGCCAGTGGGATGGGAGAAACTGTTGTGGACGTTTTCAACAAATAAAACTGTCAAGTATATATTTGAAGATTTCAAAAATGGTCCTCTTGAACACAAGTGATCTCAAAGTTCTAGTTTACTTTTGCTGTACCTTCTAATTTTTCTATTCCAAGTGTATGTATGTATATGAATAGATATTCCTTACAACTGCTAAATAGTGGCAGATGTTTCTATTATGAAGTTAAAATTTCTCCCAGAACAGGATATCCCCATAGAAATCTTGGGCCTACCATTCATTTAAAATTTTTACCTAGCCCAGAGGTGAAATTTATGTGGAAGAAATTTCTCTGCTGTAATAATATTCTTGTCTTAGCAGGCTCTTTCAAATCCTTGTCCAAACCCAAGCCTCAGTCTAAATGAAACAATATGAAATGACTGAAATGTTCACTTAACTCAGGAAGGAAAACGGCAAATGACCTTTGCATAATGAAGAAATGTAAGGGAAGAGGTACCAATAAGCCGTGACGTTAACAAGATTGTGATGCGTATTTAAGCTTTGCAAAAATAGAATCAGCATCAACACCTTTTTAAAGTAAAAAACTATTGAACTTCTCTGCCTTATGGATATGTAAAAAAAATGTATGTATACCAAGAGGTCTCCTATCAAAGAATACGATATTATTGGGAAAATGAATAACTAGTCATAAAGGCAAAAATCTCATTTAGAAACCCATTTGGGGGGTTATAATGCTCACCAAATGAAGAAACATACTGAAAATTTTGGAAACCAGCATTCCCAAAGTGGATACATGGAGATATGAATATGTAATGAGGAGAGGCAAAACCAGGAAAAACAGTATCTAAGATATGGAATATGCCATCTGGTGCACTCAGTTCAGTGAATGGAAAGAGGGTTGAACCCAGGCAAAGGGGTGATTTCCTTCTGCGAGCTCATTAAAGTGTGTGTGTGTGAGAGAGAGAGAGAGAGAGGAGAAAGAGAGGGAGAGAATCAAACCCTGTGCTCTCGGTCCCTCCTGGTCCTGCTACCTGGTAATAGATGTACTTGGGGTAATATGTCGTGGCCATTGAGCATCCTGGAGGGCCCTGGCACCTGAATAGCAAGATTCACAACTACTTTGACCAACAGCTGACCCTGGTGCTGTCCTATGACACATAATCTCCTCTCAGTAAAGAGCTCCTCCCTTGTAAGCGGATTGATCTGCAGGATGCTTTAAATTGCACCTGACTCATAGCCACTCTTTAAATCCTGATGCCCATCTTCCTAGTTCTCTTCCTGCTTTCGATGGTGTTTTGAATTGGCTGTTCTTTAGGAAAACAAATGTTCACACCTGTTGAAGAATTTCAAAGCATCACTAAAGAGAAGACACTTGATTTTTTTTTTTTTAGTACAGGACTCTGGAAAAAGTTACCCTCTTGCCGAAAGAGTTTTAGAGAAGAGGTAAAACTAAGTTGGACTCTAAGAAAAAGACAAAAAACAACATGCAAAAAAGCACGCCAATTTTATACAGTGCGTAGTGTTTTCTTCTTAAAGTTTGAGGATTAATATATAAAACACAGTACAAAGAAGAATGTTTAAACTATTTGGGAATATGCATGGAATCCTGAACACATATATCCATTGATGATATACTCAATGCTAATTATAAAGGTTTAAGATTTTTCCAAGTAGTTTCCACTAAAATGTATCATCATCAGGAACACTTCCCATATCATGCCCATTGTTTGCAAATAATTGGGTGCAAGGCCAAAATGCTAAGTTTTTCATTTTTGTTTATGAAATAGATGTATGATAGGTCAAAAGAACCCTAGTCCAACTGAGGTTATCACTTTAATCCTACTGAACTGTAGAGTTCGACAGAAACCAAAGGAATCTGTTGATATTTCTAGCCTCAGCACTTTTTTTTCATAATCATTTGTGATTCTTAAGTCAACAGAAAAAAAGATCACTTTTTCTAAACAATTAAAAAGTATATACCCATGCCATCTATTAAAGACAAATGAAGGTTTGATGTGTTAACTTTTGGTATGATGTTCTATAGCACTTTAGTTTTTGAAATTCAAGTGGAATCATTATTAGCAGAACCAATATTCTCTTACTTCCTCTATTTTTGAATCTATCCCAAAATGATCGTGGACAATAGTTACCTAGTTAATTCTTACAAAACCGAAACAAATCATGCTGCTATCTACCTAGTCAAAGAAAATGATTTTCTCCTCTTGGGTGGTAGAGATAATTTAATATACACATGTGTATAAATATATATTTAGGGAAGCAGACTTGGCCCAGAATAGGGCTTCCGTCTACCACATGGGAGGTCTGCGGTTCAAACTCCGAGCCTCCTTGACCTGAGTGGAGCTGTCACATGTGCAGTGCTGATGTGCTCAAGGAGTGCCCTGCCACGCAGGGGTGTCCATGCATAGGGCATGTACTTGTACTACACACAAGGAGTATGCCTCATAAGGAGAGCCACCCAGCGCAAAAGAAAGTGCAGCTTGCCCAGGAATGGCGCTGCACACACGGAGAGCTGACGCAGCAAGAAATCGCAACAAAAAGAAACAAATTCCTGTGCTGCTGACAACAACAGAAGCAGACAAAAAGAAGAACATGCAGCAAAATGGACACAGAGAACAGACAACTGGGGTGGGGGGCAGGGAAGGGGAGAGAAATAAATAAAATAAATCATTAAATATATATATTTTTTTCTCTCAGATAAATACACATTTAAGACCACTTGCCTTTTCATGTTATAAGTACAAATCCATGTGAAACCTTTGCTATTTTTTTATTGTGTTTATTTGCTAACCCCTCTGGAAGCACATATATGATATGCTTTGGGGTTTGCATGTGTCTTAGGATGTGATTCTTACTATTGTTCTCCTTTCATGACATTTTGTCCCAACACTCTTGTTGATGTAGTGAATCCTGGGTCATTTTGCCTGAATCAGAGCCCTCAGTGCCCTTGGAACAGGAAAATTAGAAATTAATGCAATGATCTAGGATGTGAAGATGGAGTCAAAATACCTCAATTGTGTGGCCCAGAGGAAGGTAAAGACACAATGGTTCTTTTGCCACCTGCTCCCATGACCTTTGGAGAATGGTTCTCTCTCTTCCTGGAAGCAGTGCCTTTCTGACAAGAAAAACTCTGTGTTGCTCCCCAACTTCACAATAAGTAAATAAAGTCCATGCATTTGCCACTTCTATGAGACGCTTTGGGCAAAAGGTCCTCAGAAAAATGATTGCATGATCACTTCTCAAAAACCCAAGCCAAAGCAAAATAAATCAGCTGCTGTTCTGAAATGACAGCACAGAGCTGGAGAAGGAACTGGGGGTTTGACACTGGCAATGCTAAAAGCAGGTAAGAGCACTGAAATATAAATCCACAATGGTTCTGAACCACAAGGGTTCTGTGCCCAGGAGCTCCAAAGCAAGGTAATAAACTCCACTGTGGTTGAACCCAATGGACTTGAATCCCTCTGCCTATTCGGAACTCTCTCTCAACTCAGTGATTTGAGCAAGGGCATAAATAAATAAAACAAACATCATGACGTGAGACCCGAAAATAATGAGGCTGATTTTCAGGCCATCACGCTAAAAAATGCCGTGAGAAGGTATTGAAGTGAAATACGAATTCATCAAATGTTGGGAGCAAGGTTCACGTCTAATAGTCTTAGAGTGAACAGCAAGATGTGTGGTTTTGATTTGCATTTATGATCCAGCTTGTCTGCATTGGGTCACCTTGAGAGTCACGGGCATAAAAATTCAATTTTCCAAGGCACGGAAACTTTCCCTGTGTAAGGGCTGATTTGACAAATGAAAACAAAAATATCCCCGATCATCAGAGACTGAGTCATAAGACTGTGGGAGATGGAAAAGATGGTACATAGAACAAGGTCAACTCCATCCTTTTGAAGGTGAAAAAACCTACAGACCTGAGAAGTGAATTGACTTTTGGAAAGTAAAATCTACTTAGCAACAGAGCTGAAATTAAAGAAAAAAAAAAATTCTCTTATTTTGAGCCTAGGGGCCTTTCTATTACTTTACCAAAATAATACATATTGTGAGTAATGAATTTGGCTTACACCTACCTTCTCCTGGAACTCAGTTGCTGAAGGGAAACTTCTTAAGCTTTTCTTTTATAGGAAAATATCACTCAGGAAAAGTGAAGGCTTCAAAACTAAGTTTTAAAAAATAACTTCCTTGTCTTTGCTCGCAATTAAAAATTTGAATACCAGACAATACCTCACATAAGAAATACCTTTATAAGATTAAAGAATGTCCAAAAAGAAAGTTCTTCCGGAAGAACTTAGATGAGAAAGGAAGTCAATGCCTATGGAGATTAAATCATTTACAAATACAAACAAGCTAAACATCTACTCTTAAAAGAATGGACTATTTACAGAAATGCAGTAGCATGAGATGTTTATGATTTACCCTTTTAAAAGTTAGTCATTTGAATCTCACTCAATGGGTGAATTTATGGACTGATATTTTAGCAAGGTGGGAATGTTAAGGCAAAATAATGACTGTTCAAAGTTTCTCACATCCTAACCACAGAACCCATGACCGTTACCTTATACGGCAAGAGGGACTTTGCTCAAGTAACTAAGTAAAAGTCCTCGTGATACAGGGGTTATCCTTACTTACCTGGAATTGCCTAAGGTCATCACAAGGGTCACTATAAGAGGGAGAGAAGAGGGTATTGTCAGATGGAGATGCGATGGCAAAAGCAAAGGTCCATGTGAAGTAGGACCATAAGTCAAGGAATGTTGGCAGGTTCTAGAAGCTGGAAAAGACAAGGAAACGGGTTCACCCTTGGAGCATTCAGAAAGAACACAGCCCTACTGAACTATTTTACACTTCTGACCTATAGAATTATAGGAAAATAAATTTGCATTATTTCAAGCTGCTAAAATTGTGATAACTTGTCCCTGCGTTGTCTCAGTTTGTCACTGCTGTTATAACAAATGCTTCTTGTGGGTTAGGTTCAACAGGAGAAACTTATTGTTGCACAGTTCTGGAGGATAGAAGTCCAAAATCAAAGTGTTGATAGGATCATGCTTCCTCCAAAGTCTGTAGCATTCTGAGCGACTTTCTGAGAATCCATAACTCAGCCCCTTCCTCTGTCACAGGGAGTCTGTTACCCTCTGACTGCCACTCCCTGTATCCAAATTTCTCTAGCTTGCAAGGATTCCAGTCACTGGATTGAGGGCCACCCTGATTCACTATGGCCACATCTTAACTGATAGCATCTTTGAAGGTCCTATTTACAGGTGGGTTTCACATCCACAGGACTGGGGATTCGGACTTGGATGTCACTCAATCCATAACAAGTAGCAACAGGAAACTAATAAGGTGGGAAAAAAACAACACTAAATACGTTCTAAATGAACATGTGAAAGAATAAAGTTAAACTATCCTCCATAGCTTTGGAAATGTTTGGATACAAGAGAAGGAAAGAGCTGATTTTGGATCTGTGACTGATTATGCTTCCTTACCCAGTCCATAGTTTTCCCATCGCCCCTTCCCCATTGCTCTTTTGTCTCCATGGTTCAACAATGGATATAACATCCCAGAGAACCTGCGTTGAATGACATGGACAGAAGCTACAGGACCATATTTTCATCATGCCTCTAGCTATTTCAAGTGAAAATAGTGTATATGAATCATAGGAATGCAAGTATTTGGCTGTCTCCAGCATTTTTCCATTTCATTCAAGATGGTAGCCACTCTACGAGGCTCGTGAGGATTCCCTTGGGATTTGGCCTGTAGCAGAGGACCTGGCATCTAAATGTGCTTTATTTATGGTGTGAACGAATGAGGGAATTGATCAAATTATCTGTGCATTAATTAATGAAGACATATGGACCGATGGGGTGTACCTTTGCTGGAATTCTCCACATTTTAACTTTCCCACCATTGCTATCTTAGGCCCCTGTCATGAACATAAGGACAAGAGTTATCCTTATCTGAAAATAACTGTGATAAGTAAAACACTAGAGAACAGCAGGGGGCATATGCTACAATTTTTGACACAGTTCTTTTATTTTACCTTTTTTTCCAATATCAGCAATCATTTAATATAATATTTTTAAAAATCAGAATTAAGCAAAAATTCCATGATGAACAAATTACAGCCATTTCAGAAGAAAGTTTTGGTATTCTTTTGACTCAGACACTAATATAGCATTCTTGTTCATTTTGTTCATCAAAGAATTTTTTAGTACTTATTTTACAGTTATAATTCAAATTCCATAAAATAATATCAAATTATGCATTGCCGTGATTTTAGCTTTATTTGCATATTTTTTACAAACATCACCTTCTAATTTCAGAGAAATTTCCTTGCTCCAAAAAAGAAACCTGTACCTATTGGTAATTGCTAACAATTCCCTCTTCCCCACAGTCCCTGGAAAGTATAATCTGCTTTATCTCTCTCTGGATTTTCTGATTCTGGACACTTTATAAAAACAGAATCACACAATATGTGGACTTTTGTGTCAAACTTCTTATACCTAACAATATTTTCTAGGTCCGTTTGTATCGTAGGATGTATCGATAACTTCATTCCTTTATTGCCAAACAATAATTTATTGTCTTAATATATTACGGTTTGTTTTTCCTTTCGTCAATTGGATCATTTCTACCTTTTGGCTTTTCTGAATAAGGCTGCTATAAACATTCACATACACCCTTCTCTGTGAATGTTTTTGATTCTCTTGGGTATGTCCCTAGAAGAGGAATTGCTGGATGATATGGTAACTGTTTAACTTTTTGAGGAGCTCCAAAACTGTAGCAATTCTATTAAAACTGTTTTCTTTGTCATGTGATCACCAACATCTTTGCTTAGTTAGCTTAGTTTTTAGCTAATGATTGAACAGAGATTTCCTTAAGTGCCTCAAGTCTGCCAGTCTTTGCCAAGGCTCTGCTGTGCCCTGGAAACATGCCTTCAAAACTCAGTGCCCTCACTGTTTTGAGATTCGGCTGTTTCCTTTTTTTGATACTTTGGTTAACTTTGAGTGGTAGTTTACCACTTCTCTGCCATTTCCTGACTGAACAGTGCCTCAGAGTTATGGAGAGATGACTCTAGAGGACATTCTCAAATCTTTACTGGACATGCACACACACCAACAGATATGTTGCCTTCCAGATTCCCCAGAAAGGCTAACTTTTTAAAAACCCCTATAGATATCTCATTCCACAGTATTTCCTTCTAATTTTTTTGGCCAATCCCCCATTTACTTGTTTCTGGTGGTGTCACCACTTCAAGCAACTGCCATAATAAATAATTGCTGCTAACTCTGTTTGATGATCACCTTGGGAAAAGGCTGTTTGATTGGACAAGCTCTGAGGCAGGTCAAATAAACACAAGTCCTGTAAATGGGGTTTTCCAGGTCAAATGAGAATTTTCTGGGACTTGGGGCTGATAGGACTCCAACCTTGTTTTGATACCTCTGGGATTTGCCAGGCTGCTGGTTTTTCCCAGAATCGTGGGCTCTTCATTTTCAAGGCTATCACAGAGCTAGAGAGAAGAAATGGAAAATAGTGCAAGTTAAAACGCTGCAATCTTCACTTTTTTAAAAACAGAAATTCAGTCATTCTTCTTGAATAAATGTTCCTGGATTGCCGTAAACACCTGGTTAATCTACAGATTTCTGAAAAACAAAACAAAACAGATTTTGACAATTTTTCACTAGTTTTCTTATTGGTTTTTTGGATCATGGGATTTTTGGAGGTTTTTACTATACCACAATTAAAGACATGACCCCCTCCCGTCCCCCAGTTGGTTAGGTTTTATGGGCCATCTACAGACACCTTCTCTTTTCTACCATCTTTAGAATGAGATCAGATACAGTATGGGAATCTCTCAGCTGGACTCAGAATCCCCTGTTATTGCCTTAATAATAATTCTAAACACATTGCATTATAAATTAGGCCTGAGTTGCCAAGTTAAGTAAAAGTTCTCATGATATAAGAGCTCTCTTTCCCTAAAGTGATTTAAATGAAGGCTCTTCTTTCCTTCCCTGTATAGAAGAATAATTACATTTGATGACACTTCTTGCTGATGTGTGACCTTTCACAGACACAGAGTGAGTCATGTACCAGTTTCAAGTGCAGACATTTCTGAATTGACCTTCAAAAGCATCTGATCTACCGGAAACAAATGTGTTCTAAATTTGAGAACTGAAACTACCAGGAACAATCCAAATCCTTCTTTTCCTTTCCCTCACTGTGGATCAAAATTCCAGAAAGGACAAGAGAAATAAGAGAGTGGAAGGCAATGGCCAAACAGCTGTAACGGCTTCTGTGCTGCATCCGCTTCCTGTAAAAAGTGCAGTACAATTCCTTCCATCGTTTTAATATTCAGGAATCAAAATTGTACGTGGGGTATGGATATCTTAGAAAACACTCGTTATTGGACAAGAAGAGATTGGAACTTCTCTAGCTTGTCTTTTTTCATATGATGGTTGATCAGTGCATCCTTATTTGGCATCTACCTTTTGTTAACGTCTGCAGTAATCGGTGTGGGGAAAACACATGTTGAATGTTATTTCCTGTCTAAGGGGTCTTGCGTTCTGTTACGTAGGCTGTCATCATGAAACTCAACACTGGCCTGAGTGGAAAGAGGCTACCCCTGATCCTTCCACCTTTGCCAAAGGATAGCAAGCTCTCACGACATAGACTAATTGTACTGTGTTCTCCCAGAGACGTTAAAATAAAGGATTCTGGAAAAGATAACATTTGAGCTGTAAAGAAAGTATAAGTGTCCTGAGATGAAATTGCAATTTCCCAGTCCCTGGAGGCCCAAGCAAAAAAGCTTCATGGGCTAACCACCTACTCATCACCTCTTGTTTTACTAGAAATACAATCTGCTGAACTGGAGAGAAAACATAAATGAACTCGGGCGTATGGCTTGTGTCTGCTTTCCTGCTTTGCCTCTTAACTGCGATCGGGCTCTCGGTGAGTTATTGAACTGCCTCTTTCAATTATTTAAATACTCATTTGAATACCTATTGGAAATATTAAGACGCGTGTGAAAGCAGATAGTAAATTGCAGTGGGTATAAGAGTGCTGATAGATTTGAGCCTCTGGAAGGCATATGAGTTTTAAGAGAGGAGAATGGAGCATGGTGTTGGGACAGCAAGAATTATAAATCAAAGGCAGTAATTGGCAGTCCTTCAAAGGGCCAGCTTACAGCAAAGTGGGGGAGGCACCCGCCCTTAAGGAGGTTCTGGAAAACTCAATAATCAGGATAAATGGTGTTTTAAAGAAATATTTTCAAAAAGCAAAATTAATACAAGGATGTCCACGGTAAATGAAATATCATATTGTAAAGAGAAACTTCGATAGGGCTGGGATTAGGGTGTGGCAAAGAGGCTGTTTTATTCCTTATTTCTCTGGCTATTAAACTCCTTTGGAGAAATATGCGACTCAAATAACTTTGTATTATTCCTTGCAGAAATACCAAAGGTTAAATATACCACTTGGCTAATGGCCTTGCTTTCTTCTGTTGTAGTATGAAAAGGAAATGTTTTTGTGTTCCTGGAGTATAATTTCTTTAACATTTGTTTTAGGTTAACTTTCTAATTAAGCAATTTTTTTTTAGGTCAGTGACCACGGAGTTGGTGAAACTTTCGCCAGTTAAATAACGTTAAACAAAATATGCTGCTTAAAAGAAATGGGAAAGCAGCAATTATAATCCGAGTATTACCAGTGAAATGCTAATGAGGCATTTTCGTTCCAAAATGTGACCTTTTTAGCACCGTCTCTACAGCATGGCATGAAGCTTTTATAGTAATTCTTTTTAGAGGAGGCCTCGAATGTAAAACCTTACCTTTTTTATTTTTGGTGAACCTATTTTTAAATCTCTGGCTGCCTCAAACACCTTCCACGTGGGTTTCATTTGTAGCCTGGGTAGTTCTAACACATACAGCCACAGCCTGGGGAGGTTGTACAGGCCTGCAAGGCCAGCACATCTGGAACCAAGAGGAGGCTTTGTTTTGCTCAAAGTTATTTAGGATTGAACAGGAATTCAAGGTCCCCTCCCCACCTGACAGATCTCATAGAGGCTCAGAAACCTTGCTCTGGTGCTAAATAGAATCACCAGTTTTTAATCCTGGGTCTGAACTCTGATTACATCACTCTAAAGCTATCATTTTATAGAGTATGGCATTTTGTGTCAGATTTGGAAATTATATTAAACAGATTGCATCGGTCGTGATAGGGTGATGGGTAGAGAGGAGAGTCAGGACATGGTCCAAAATACTTAGGGGATGGCAAGTTTTACTTTAAAGCAGGAATTCTTAACCTTTTTCCTTCCACGGACCCCTTTGCCAGTCGGATGAAAACCACAGACCCCTTGCTAAGTCCACAATTTACCGTATACTATTTAATAAATAGATCACACCTGCACCAACACGTCCCCCAAGAATAACGGTTTTTGAATTTCAATCCGAGGCCATGGTCTCCTTGCTACGAATCTCTGCTTTAAAGGGTCTGCTAATATGTTCAGCTTTGTGGCCCCCCCCCCATACTCTTGCAATTACTCACCTGTGCCTTTGTAGCATGAAATCAAACATAGGCGGCACATAAATGAATGGTCACGCATGGCTTCATCCTAATAAAATTTTGTTTCTTAAACCAGGTGTGGATCAGATTTGCCCTGTGAGTCTATGTTTTAGTTTCCTAGCTCCGAAATCAAGTGCCATACACTGGGTTGGTGCAAACAGGAAGGATTTATTGGCTCAGAAGTTTGAAGCAAGGAAAAGTCCTAATCAAAGGGACAGCAAGGCTGTCGTTCTGGGGCTGGCTGCCCGCGATCTTCGGTCCTTGACTTTTCTGTCATATGGCAATACACACGGCAACATCCCTTTTTTATTCCGGGTTCTATGGTTTTTCAGCTTCTGGCTGCTTCCCGTAGCTTCTCGTCATGTCTAGTTTCCTTCGTTTGTAAGGACGTCAGCCGTATTGGATTATGGTCCACCTTCATTCTTCTAAACTAACCTTCTTCAGAGGTTCTAAATACAAGTGGATTCTCACCGCCAGGAACATGCCTTTTGTGGGGGACATGATTCAGCTCCCAACAATGTCCTTAGATTGATGGCCTCGTATTTGGAATTGAAACTTTCTAGGCCCTCAACACACTTCAGTGTTCCTAGACTCTCAAAACACTTCAGTGAAGAAAAGAGATTTTGTTCTCATGGAGCCTGCAGCCTAATGGGCGTTGGAAAGCTAGGATAATAAAAAAATAAATGAAGATAGAAGCACTGATTGAGCTGACTTAATATTTAAATATTTTTGCTTGAACCTTTTTTCTTTCTTTCCTAAGAGGAAACTGAGCAAAAATAAAAGCTATGATTGCAATAGAAAAAGCATTGACTAGAAACCTAACTGTATTTTGATCTTGGTTCATTTCAGTTTGTTTTGTAGCCTTAATGTAGGTTAGAGATTTCTTCTTTCAGCTGGTTCACATCTTGTGTTAAGATGTTTGTGGTTGACCAGATGAACATTCACCTACACTTTCTTCCCCAATACCCATTCCTGATTTTACTGACCTAGTATTTCTTCACTAAGAGGGTTTGGTCAGTGTTACAGTTTGTCCCAAATTTACCAGCAACAGCTACCAAATTTATGCATGAATTGTCCCTCACCCCAATTACACAAATCTGCAGATGTCAAATGGACCTGGCATCCAGCTGGTCCATGTAGATTATTTTAAAAACTCTTCCATGTAAAGAAGGTGAAAGAAACACATTCTCACTAGAATAGACTTTATCCCATATTAAAATTTACCTTCTTTAGTGGCCAAAATGTGTCACTGCCATTCAAATGAGATCTACTGAATATTTTATATACACTCATGGAGCAGCACACACAAATTATTTAAATGTAACTCCCCATTTTAACTTAGTATTTATCTGTTTACTCTTAAAATAAATGGCTTGACTTTATCATAACATTTTCACTATTTTTCTTTCTCTGTTCATGTTAATTTTGCTCCACATTCTTAACATTATGTCTTCTGATATTTTTGGGCATTATGCTTTTAAATTTTAGCTCATTTTCAGGCATGTTTTTATTCCCCCTAGTACTTAATTTTAGTGTTATAGCTTTCTTATACAAGAATTGATATATTGGATTTAATTTTTAAAGAAATTTTAATCAGACTTTTAATCATCTTTTTCATATCTTCATATTTAAATATAATATTTTTGGTTTCTACAGTATGAGGGCTACTTGGGATGGCATTTCTTTATTCTTGCTTATAATTTACTGCACTTCTTATGGACCCTGTGGATTTTTCTGGTACGTGTACTCTAAACTTTGGCTGAGATTTCCTTTTTTGCTTTCTTCTATCAGTTATGGAGAGAAGTTAAATTTTCCAATTGAAATTGGTAATCATTATTTTTCTCTCTTCCTCTTCATTTATTTGGATCTACTTTAATGACTTTTAATGAAATTATGCAATCAGAATTCTTGATGTCCTGCTCAAAATTCTAAAGTTTTCAGGGCAGCAACTAAGCTATTTGTTGCTAAATATTATCCAATTACAGCTTTCCAGAACTGTGTCACATAAAAACTAAAGATATGGTTCTTCCCTCTCTTACTTATACTACCATATGAGATATTAAGATTATCCATTTTTTCTTTTCCATAGTTTGAATCTAATAGGAAACAAAAGATGAATTACTAAAGTAATACCTGAAATATAGAAACAATCAATATATACTGTGTCAAGGTTTGCTCTGAATCTAAGTGTATCCTTTGTCTTTTAACATGTTGTCTAATAATTCTGACTTCCTTTGACTTCCTATGTAACGTTCTCAAATTAATGGTTAGATATTCATGTGTCAATACATGCCAGGGTTCTTCGTATGCTCTGTATTTTCCCCCTCCACCCAGTGGACAAAATCTAATGTTGCTTTTGCTATCACCATTTTGCAGTTGAGGAAATCAAGAAAATTAACACATTATTGTGTCTTTTTCAAGGTCAAAAGCTAATATATGGAAAATGGAAATTGAACCCATGCCTTCCAAAGTCTAGCATGAGATAATATTTCTTTTAATAATGACAACAGATTTCAAATGCATGCATTTATAATCTTAAATAATTATTTTACACTATTTTGTATATTGTTGGGGGAAATCCTAAAGATAGTCTATAGTCCATGTTTCTATCTGGAAGCAAATTTAATGCTAGATTTTTTGTTTCACCTTATAACTACAAGTGATATTAAGCACATAGAAGGGGAACATGTGAATATTTAAGAGAGAGACAGTGAAATAAAACAGGAATGTGTCTAAATAATTGCCAGAGTTATGAGCTCACTCTGGAGAGGGTCAGTATAAGGTACCTGGTCCTCCGATAATTTACTGGTGACGTTAGAATGCGACATCTTGAGTGTGGGATCCAGAGCTGCTTGCAGTAAGTGTTGCTGAAGTGGACCCAAGAAGATGAATATTAATAACGTTCTAAGCTGTTAGAATTTAAAGACATTTCCCTGCAAATAAAGTAGGCAAAAGAAGCTTAAGGGCAACTAAGTGAGCTAACAATAATGGAGGCTTAGCAGTTTGCTTAAAGCAAGAAAAGCTTAACATAGGTCATCTTAGTGTTGGCAATACTGACATTTTGGCTGGACAATTCTTTGCCTAGGGAGTGGGGCACTGGTCTGTCCTGTGCCATGTGAGAAGTTTACCAGCATCCCTGATAGCCACCCACTAGATGCCAGGAGCAACCCCTTCCCCAGTTTTGAGAACCAAAAATGTCAAAAAAAATATTTCCATATTTTGCCCATTATGTGTTCTGCTTACAAAATCATATTTGGTCGAGAACCTCTAGTTCAACAAATCTCATATCGATTTTCAGCCATCAGATTCTTCTATATCCTAAAAATGTTAGCGTGTTACTATCAAGGAAATGAGAGTCAAAATGCCAGTTCATTTCTTTTTAGTGACTTGACGCATATGTGACATCTGTTTTATATACCATTTCAGTAATAAACTACATTACATGGTATTTATAGTATTAAGTGAGTCCTTTCATGTTTTCTATCCCATTAGAAATACTAAATATTTATTGCTGATATGGTCTTTCCTTCTTTGAGGAGGAAATGGTATGTGTACTATGTATTCCCAATTTAAATAAAATATACACATAACAGCTTTTTGTGTAACTGTTTGGGATACTGTTACTTAGCAGTGCCCAATTGACATTCTCAATTTGATTAATAGTGTGAACTTTCCTCATCTAAGTGTCCCAGGGCATCTTTGTCTTTCCACATCATCCCACATCTAATTATTGTTCATTCTATTTAAATCTACTTTCTTAGAGCCTGCATCTGTTCTTTCAATTCCTTTCCTTCTGGCATAATGCTCAAGCTATATGGAATATTATTGGGCTCTGGATCAGTACAGTTTTCAAAAGGAAAGGGAAAAAAACACCCAAATTAGTGTGCTGTAAAAATATTTATAAAGGAACTATGTATACAGCTGAAGGAAACAAATGGGAACTGTAAGGGATAGGGCAAAAATTCAAGGTTGAGATGTACCCAGAACTAGGTTCAAAGAAATGAGGGAAGGGAATCATTGTTTCAAAGAACTGTGACAGGTCTTTGATTGTATCTTTCTTGCAAGCTTAAGAGTTAGCTTGCCACAGCTTTGTCGATGCTGGGAGAAGATATGAGACTCTGGGGTCAGAGACAAAGACTTAATCACTCCAGGCAATTTATTACCCTCCCCCGCTTCTGTCCCCCAAGTGCTGCAGGAGTGAAGGGGTGTATCCTGGTCCATGCTGCCTACACAGTGGGTTTGTTACAGGTGAGGAACCCAAGCTTAGATAGCAACTAATCTTATGTATCCATTTCTAGTGAGGTTTCTGAAACTTTGTTACCCCATACAGCAAACAAATTTCCCTCTGCCCTGGACAGATACCATGTCTGTGTTCCAAGGCGGTTTACTAATTCAACATTCTTGAAAAGATAGTACACAACAGAAGGGAATTTACTCTGTGGCTTGCAGGTCATGAGAAACGAGGGACCCACGGGGAATTGCCTCTAGGCAAATGCCTAACCACAATCTCCTACCACCTCTGATCTCTGGATACAGCTTTTCATTTGAACCCATATGGAAGCCACAAACCAAAGAATTTCATTGATGTTCACAGGTTCTACCTCCTGGGTGAAGGGTTGGATGGGGAATGGTGGCTAAATTTCATTGACTTGGTTGGCATACGTACACAGACATGTATTTTTACAACCTAGAGAGAATATCCCTTCCCAAAACAGAATATCTCTCATGGCATCCAGTCCCTTTTATATAATAAACACAAGTTATTTGGCAGACTCATTTATCTCAATAATCAACTTATTGGATATAGTTGGAGAGTGATTCTGCACTATGTGCTAGAAAGAAAAATAGGTTCTAATGACTTGAGGATAAATTCTTACCTTTAATTTCAAATATACTTGCCCTTAGGTTATGCACAATGAATTTAATTTTTATGACTATTAATTAGCCTTCCCTCTCACATCTTAAGTTTCCAAAAAGGACAATCTCTAGGATTATGGCTCAAATTAATTTTCTCTCTTCTGCCCCTCAGTTCAGATATTGTATTCTTTTATGTAGTTTCTGATATTAATAGGACATGAATATTATAGAAAGTGTTAGATTTTTAAACTTTCATTCTAAAATAAATATAATATAATAAAAATTGTGTTATTCCCTTTGAATCTTTATATTTTCCTAAAAAAGTAATGGGCCTCATCTAGAAAAGTCTAAATTGATGCTCCTTTACATGTTTCAAGGTGAAAAGAACCCTCTATTAACTTACAATGACAAACAACTGATGTGTGTAAATGAAATCTGTAATGCATGTAGGCAGTTGTTTTCTAAACCATTTACAGGCAGAATTCATAAACACAAAAAGAGCTTAAGTCAATGAAGGTTCCATTTCAATTTTAGTTGAAGTCTCTTTCCATTATAGTGTTGAAATACGATTGTCTGGCATTCTGTCAGCTTGTCTTAAAAATAGCTAACTAAAGACGGGAATTAAATCTAAACATGATTAATAAAGGATGTTAAGGAAATGACAACAGCTCTACTTTAAAAGAATACAATAATTGAGGAAATGATAATATGGTTTGTGATTGTGAAGAAAAAGTGCTTTGAAGTATCTGTTGGGATCATGCATAAAATCACAATTAAATTTAACAACATGAAATATAATAATCCTTTATTCCTATGTATTTTCTATTCTATAAGCATCAGAGTTGGGTAAGTGATAATAGATATAATGGGAAGCATATGTGGTTCAACTGATAGAGCATCTGCCTACCATATAGGAGGTCCATGGTTAGAACCCAGGGTATCCTGGCCCATGTGGTGACCTGGCCCATGCACAGTGCTGATGCACGCAAGTAGTGCTGTCCCACACAGGGGTGTCCACCACGTAGGGGAGCCCCATGTGCAAGGAGTGGACCCCTCAAGGAGAGCCGCCCCATACAAAAAAATTGCATCCCTCCCAGGAGCAGTGCTGCACACACGCAGAGCTGATGATGCAACAAGATGATGCAACAAAAGGAGACAGATTCCTGGTGCCACCGAAAATGCGTGCAGACACAGAAGAACACACAGCGAATGGACACAAGAGAGTAGACAACTGGTAGGGGGGTAGGGAAGGGGAGAGAATAAATAAAATAAATCTTAAAAAAAAAGATAATAGATATATTTGTAAAAGAGGTGTTGGATTTTTTCCCCCATTTATTGCAAATGGTAAGCCTGAAATCCTGGAGTGTTTATCCATAAGCACTGTGGCTGCTGAATTTGAGGCAAACCGTGTTGCTGTCATATCAGAAATTACTAAGACTGTTCTCACATATCAGGTGGTGCCGTAAAAATTGATATTTTATTCCATGGTTTTAAAATTGCATGTCAGTACATAGGTGAAAATATGAGGTAGGGGGAAGCAGGTGTAGCTCAACCATTTGGATGCCCGCCTACCACATGGGAGGTCCGAGGTTCAGGTCCCAGAATCTCCTAAAGAAGGTGAGCAGATGCTGCACTGACGTAACGAGCAGGTGCCACAAGCCAGCAGAGGCTGCAGCCCATGGGAAGCAGATGTGGCTTAGCCGGTTGGGCTCTTACCTCCCATGTGGGAGGTCCCAGGGTCTGTTCTCAGCGCCTCCTGGAGAAGGCAAGCGAACAATGAGAGACAGACGAGAGAATTATCTGGGGGAAGGAGGTACAAAAAAATAATAATAATAAAGCAAATA
This sequence comes from Dasypus novemcinctus, assembly GCF_030445035.2. Classification (NCBI taxonomy): domain Eukaryota; kingdom Metazoa; phylum Chordata; class Mammalia; order Cingulata; family Dasypodidae; genus Dasypus; species Dasypus novemcinctus. Next base: position 5,245,042 of record NC_092216.1, on the reverse strand, counting down.
AATAAATATGTTTAAAAATGTGGTAGGGACCAGAAATAGATGCTCTCTTTCATGGAATAGGACACAAAACAAGAAAAGGAAATCGAATTTCGAGTAAGAATTTGGAAGAAATACGACCTTTGAAGAGAAAAAAGAAATCCTAACTCGCTTATTCATTTGCTTGACCGTAAAATATGGTAAAAGAGATGCATTCACACGAGCCCACACAATACTGAGTATAAGTGGAATAACAGACTGGCTATAACCCAGAGACACAAATGGTCTTAAACGCTAGATTTACAGCTCTCCATTATTAGTAGTTTTAGACTGGGGCTCATTCTGCCCTCCAGGGGACACCTGGCAATGGCTGAAGATGTTTTTGTTTCACCCACATGGGTGGACACGACTGATAGTAGCTGGAGCCAAGGCTGATGCTAAACACATCACAATGAAGAGGAGAGCTCTCAGGACAAAAAACTACCCAGCCAAATGACTCTGTCGTTACCCTTCAGTGAATCACCATCTTTTCTAAAGCGTGACCAAGAGTCTACTGATTCAGCACCTGGCCCTCACCATCAGAAAGCCTCCTCGTCCCTTCTCTTGTTACAGCTTTCCTACAACTTGGCCAATCTAAATTTGACGAGACAATTCATCACGAACCTCGACAACCAAATACACTAAGGACAAGACAGTGCTTTCCTGTTCTGTCATTATCATACCTTGTAATTAATTGGCTCAATTTCCCAGCTTCCCGTTCTCCTCTTCTCAGGACCTGGACGAAACTAATGAACTTTCCAAAACGGCACAATGAGTCCTTGTTCTCTGGCACTGTTTTGAGAAGCTGAGCCAATTTAAATGTCAGCTGGTATGGTGGCTGGAATAAGTGGATTGTGTTTCAAAATTACTCTTGCTACTATATTTTAAATAATGTAAAAGTATTTAAATGTGTCCTGAAAAGGGCACATAATGGGAACTTTCTCTTTTTTTTTCCTCCCCCATTATTAGGATGATTTATAGTGAGGAATAAAGTCTAATGAATAATAAATGGCTCACCTGAAATTTCACTTCAGTTAGAAACTAGGCCACCATCCTACTCGGAGAATATGAGAAATTGGGAAAGAGCTTTGTAACTCTGGACTGGGTTTTTCAAACCTTAGTTCTGAGTTATACTTCTAAGTAAATTTTGCAACATTTTTAAATTATATCAAATATTAAAGTATATCTTATTTTGGAAAGCAATTTAGGTACTGTTAAAAATGATGCTAGCAATCAGTGGCAAAATGAACTCTAGATATGTGCTGAGAAATTGACTCGGAGGAGAGAGTCTGATTAGGTTAAGAGCTGCAAACTACTTGTTATGGCCAATAGGATTTTAAACTTTGAGCCTAGGGAATGTGAGGTACCTGTTAATACGTGCTAGTTGAGGATTATAATTTTTTAGAATATATTGGAAAGTTGAACAAAACAAATACACTCTTGTGGGCCCCCACCTATCACCCTATTTGTCTCTTTACCCTGCTGCTTGGAAAGTTTTCCTCTTTTCCTTACCATCTCCCTACCCTTCCCACAATTTCTCTCCCTTTCCACCACGCAACTCATGGTATACCATAGCCTTGAAATAGATCAGAACCATGACTATTATCTGTGCTTCCATTTAAATGCCTCCCCATCTTCCTCAGAATAATTTAAGTAATAACCCATACCTTTTTCCAAAAAGTGTTGGAAAGTATCTTTTTAAGGAGTTACAGTAAGCCTGCAGATGTGCGAAGAAGCCACTTGCCCAGAATCTGGAAAATTATATTGAATCATTGGCCATCAGTTCTCCAGGTTTTCATAAATCAAATTTCTAGGAAAACAATAATGGGCAGAAGCTGATCAGTATCAAACTGCAAGACATAAATGTGACCAGAGATTATGGGATGTCCAGGTTAATTGATACGGTGGAGTGGAAATAAGGCAGACTGTTTTAGAAGATTTGAATGTGTCAATACTACGGGGCAGAGAAAGAAGGGATGGAAGTGAAATATGCATATGAATTTTATTTTATCAACTCTCCAAGGTGAGCAGGTATATATTCCTAGAATATTTAATTCCTATTTCCGCTAATCCTCTATACTGTTGACAATTTCCTCAAAGTCTTGGGGTAAGAACCTCTTGTGGTTGTGAATTTTGGTTTGTATTTTTTTGCCTGAGAAGACCTCAAACTCCATTGCTGAACCAACTTTCTGGAAGCAGGTGTCTTAGGAAAACATCTTTCCCAAGAGAGGTCAATGCATCATTTATATTACAGCAAACATGACTAATCTGAGTTCTTGTTAGAAACACTTAAGACTGCCTCTTTGTTTAAAACATCGCTTTTTACATTTCTTATTTCCTTTCAGCTCTCACATTATAAATCTGTCAGAATTTCAGGGCCTTTGGCAAGGGTCTGTAAAGTATTCAACCATTTCAGTCTTGCTAATCGTGGCGGCAAGTAATGACACATTGCCATTTACAAGTGGTCTTTTCAGGAACTTTAATTACTTGGAAGTCTACACTAAGACACATGCCTTACTTTTTACAAAAACTCTCAGAAATACATGCCATTCTCTTATGCTTTGTTAGGCATTCTAGTGAAGGTTAACAATGTATCCTTTCATCACCCAAAGAGTATTGTAAAACCGTTCTCAAAAGGGAGTGATCCTTCCATACTTCCCAATGTAAAAAAGCCACTTGCGGCATTGGACATTGAACTGATAAAAATATATCCTGGAAAAGAATGACTTAAACAGCTGTAGGTGAGCCAGTCAAAATAGGAATAAAAACATGAAGTCAGAGCATACCTTTGGAGGAGTCTTCTTTATAAAAATGGAGGTTTTACCAGTCTGTAGACTTTATATGAAAGATCCAGACAATCTGAAAACGCAAAACCTTGAAAAATGTTAACCAAAAAACAGCCTAGGTTCAAACCAAAAACGACTAAGAAAGTAAACGGTGGGTAATTTTAATACCATTGGAAATCCAAAAGTTGCAATGAGGTGATCTGCCATATTCAGAGAATTAATTAAATTTCTTGCTTCAAATTTCTGAATCTTTTATTGTGAAGCCCCCTTTCCAATGGACTTATGCATCCATAATTTATGATTCTATAAGTAGTTGTTTTAATACTGTTTTAAAATTTTCTTGGCCTTGCAGTGCATGTTATTCTTACTCTTTATTTTCTGGGAAAGATAAAAATGAGGAGCTCCCAGGAAAGAGTCATGGCTTTTGTTTTTCTTACATTGTAGACTCAACCTACCAATTTTGTGAATAGAGACCATCTTACTCTGTACTACAAAAGCAAAAAGGGATATGTGACAAACAGATGGAATATTGAGAAAAGGAGTAAATTGCCATACCTCTTTCATTTTAATTAAGTAATACACAATTAATCCCCCTCTCTAGTTTGAGTCTTTCTTTTCAGTACTAGTTTGCATTAACACCTCTAGAAAATGCCCTTGAGTGCTAGGAATAATATTAAAATGTCATAATGCAAATAAAGATTGAATTGGAAATATTATCGATTCAAATGTTTAGAAATAATATGAAATATCCCTCCAAATCTGCAAGTTTTAGTCCTATTGCCTTAATAGTCATAATAACCCTTTTATTAAGATTCAAATAATGCTAATTAACCATTATTAGCCCTTTTTTGGAGAGGTGAGACAGGGGAGAGAGTTTGTTTCCCACGTGGAAACTCAATTGTCTCAAAATTTATTTAATAACCTTTTCTTTCTGCAGTGATTTTTAATGCAACATCTGCCATCTATCAAATCTTTACCTGCCTTTGGGACTATCAGGGATTATGTGTGTATTTTCACGTGATTGTTTTTATTGAAATATAATAAGCGTACATAAAAATGGCAAATTCCATACTTGTATAGCTTGCTAACTTAAAAAAAAAAGGTACCTATATCTTCAGCTTCCAGATTCAGAGACTATCACCTATCACTCAGAAGACACATTGTGTTGCTCTTTAACCAGAGCCCCCCCCTCTTCCATCACCCAGTTCTAACCACTGTGTGAATTTCTAACATCGTATACTCATTCTACCTACCTTTGAACTCTCTCTATTGGAACCCTACAGTCTTTTTTGATGAGCACTTTCACCCACTTTGTGAGATGAATCCATCCTACTGCGTTCCGGCTGTAGTCTGTTCCTTCTCTGCAGTTCTTAGAAATAAATTGTGGCATCGTCACAAAATACTTTTATATGGTTGATCGGCAGTTGGGTGGTTTTCAATTTGAGACGATGATACATAGTTGCATATGAATGTTTTTCTGTTAATAGAGTGATGTGCAAGGAAGAAAATAAAAAGATGTACTACCACACTGGCAATGAAAGTAATGATAAATGGAATACATGAACAAGTTGAAAAATGTTAAATAATGCATAAAAAATGAAAAGCTGCTTTGGTATCCATCTCCCAAAAGATAAATGCCATCAATAATTTCTTGTGGTTCCTTGCTAAAAAGGAAAACAAAACCAACTTTCTCAAACAAAGATGTGCATGTGTTTGTGTTTATGTGTATGTATACTGTATTAGTTGGCCAAAGGGGTGCTGGTGCAAAATACCAGAGATTGGTTGGTTTTTATAAAGGTTATTTATTTGGGGTAGGAGCTTACAGATACCAGGTCATAAAGCATAAGTTACTTCCCTCACCAAAGTCTATTTGGAGCAGGATGGCTGCCGACGTCTATGAGGGTTCAGGCTTCCTGGGTTCCTACATTCCTGGGGCTTGCTTTTCTTTGGGTTCAAGGTTCCTTCCTTCCCGGGGCTGGCTTCTCTTTCCTCTAGGCACTGACTTCCTAGGTCTTCAGCATTAAACTCTAACATCAGAAATTCCCAACTCTGTCCTCTGCCATGCCTTTTATCTGTGGGTCCCCACCCACCAAGGAGTGGGGACACAACACCCTAATCATAACTCAGTCATGCCCAGGTACTGATCAGATTACAAGCATAATCCAATATTTCATTCTGGAATTCATCAATTATATCAGACTGCTACATATACCTATATGGAATATCCTGTGCCTGGTACATCATGAGTGGAGTTAAAGAAGATAGAGAAGAATGCATTTTGAATCATATGTGCCTTTTGCAGAACTGTGCAAGAGAAAAGATGATTGTGTAACCAAGAGTCAAGAATTAACAAATGATTATGATTGATCTATCATTATGTAGATTTTTTTCCCCCAGTATATTATAGAATAGTTAAAATTTAATACCTGAAATTACTGAAACTGCCTGGACCAATCTTACCTTTTGTTTATGGATATTTCAAACTAGACTCACTCACTTATGTGTAAACCTTCTATTGTGATGGTTTTCCTAGACAGATCTTACCTTTGTTTATAGTCAATCACACTAGGACCTGCTCTTGTGATGAGTGTTCTAGACTGATCTTGCCTTTATACATGGGCATTTCTAAGTAGGACCTGCTCTTGGGATGATTGTTCTAGACTGATCTTGTCTTTATACATGGCCATTTCTAAGTAAGACCTGCTCTTGGGATGATTGTTCTGGGCTGACCTTAGCTTTGTAAGTGGTCATTTCTAAGGAGGACCTGCTCTTGTGATGACTGATCTGGTCTGACCTTAGCTTTGTTTAAGTGGTCATTTCTAACTAGGACCTGCTGTTGTGTTGATTGTTCTAGACTGATCTTACTTTGTATGTAATCAATCAAACGAGGATCTGCTCTTGTGATGATTGTTCTGGGCTGACCTTACCTTTGTAAGTGGTCATTTCTAACTAGGACTGCTCTTGTGATGATTGTTCTAGACCAGGCATTCTTAACCTTTTTGTTCCATGGACCCCTTTGCCAGTGAGGTGAAAACCACGGACCCCTTACCTAGTCTACATTATACCATGTATTATTTAATAAATACATCACATGCACATGAACACATGCCCTGCAAGAATGTTTTTTTTAATTTACATTCAAGCTCATGGACCTTTTGTTAAGAACCCCTGTTCTAGAAAGACTTTATAACCTTTATGTGGTCATTTCTAATGAGGAGCTGCTTTTGTGATGGTCATTCTAGACTGATCTTAGGCCATCTGAGCCCCTTGCTATGCATTAACCAATAAACTCTTTCTCTTTGAAACCCCTGTGTCTCAGAAATTGGTGTTTGATGTGCATCAGACAGAACAAAAAACCTCTTTTGCTTGGTATCAATAGCTTGGAATTCAGGATAAAACTCTCTCCTACTCCATCCTCTCATGAGAATAAAGAATATAAAGGATTTTTTAAAAATTATGTGTTACAATGATATAGGACACAAAATCCAGGAAAGCCTAATTAAGAAAAATGAAAGAAAATAATGAATTGGATGAATTTGTGTGTGTATTTGCATATCCAGCCCAATTAAATGTGGTCTAATTAAAGATATGGGAGATATTTAAAATTTTAAATGCTCTTAGAAAATGAGTCATTTCCTCAGCAAATATAAATTATTACAATTGATCCAGAACAGGAAAGAATCTTGTCAGAATAGTAATGTGAGAGAAACTTGCCTTCCAGACTGCTTTGCTAGTTTTATTTGTTCTAAGGTTAGGGAACCAATGATCCCTATTTTAATCAAATTATTTCCAGGTGAAGTGTTAAAAAATTTTCAGAGAATGGGAAAATCATACAAATATGATAAAGAACAAATATTAAAGAATTTTACTCATAAAATGAGGTAAACAGGCAGGTGTGGTAATGGTTCAAAGGGAAAGTTAAAACACATTGAAATAAGTTAAAGCATGTTGAGATGCTTTGGAAATGAAGACAATTTTTTTTTCCCTGAAGGGAGAGAAGGGAAAGGAAGTCAATTAAACTGCTCTGAGAGGAAAGAATGTATCAGTTACCTAAAACTTCCAAGGTGTTGCAAACTAGCTCAAAGACAGTGAGGTGGACTACAATTTGATAAATTGAAAGAACGAGCTATAGCCTAAACATAACTTTCACTGAAATGCAAAATTTTTCCTACAACAGAAAGCTGATATGTTTCCCCAATTTTCCTGAAACATTTAAAAAAAAAGCCCACCAAATATATAATTCAATTATATTGTAATAAAGGTAAAACTAAATCACTTTCTAATTTAATCCAATAATTTATTTAGAAAAAGCAAAACATATGATTAGGTATGTTTGGTTCCAGGAATGCAAGAAGCCACATAATATAACACTTCAAATAATTTAGAGGTAAAAAAACAATTTTTTAAAGATTTATTTATTTTCCCCTCTTCCCTTCCTCCCACCCTGCTGTTTTTTGCTGTTTGCTGTCTGTGTTGTCTGCTCTTCTAATTTACTCTCCTCTAGGATTCACCAGGATTTGATCCTAGAGACCTCTGATAGGGAGAGAGGTTCCGTGTCAATTGCATCACCTCAGTTCCTGGTTTCTGCTGCACTTTACATTGATTCTCCCCTTTTCTCTTTTGATAGTCATCATATTGCTGTGTGACTCACTTGCGCAGGGCACTGGCTTACCACACAGGCATGCTTTCTCCTTTTTCACCAGGAGGCCCCAGGGTTTGAACCTAGGTGCTCCCATATGGGGGGCGGAAACTCTATCTCTTGAGTCACATCTGCTTTCCTAGAGGGAAAATTTGATTACATCATTGGATGCCAACAAATTCGCAAAGATACTCCATTTTTAAATCATTTACTGAAATTAACATTTAAAATCATTTACTGAAATTAAAAAATCATTTACTGAAATTAACAGCATGCATTATAACACTAAAACACTTGCCATTAAAATAAAGACTAAATACGAATATTCAAAATCACAATTATTAACATTATTTCAGAATTTTCTTTTAATATAACATAAGTAAAATCACCTTGCAACATAAATGTTATAAAGAGTTATTAGGGGAACGGACTTGGCTCGTGGTTAGGGCGTCCGTCTACCACATGGGAGGTCCGCTGTTCAAACCCCAGGCCTCCTTGACCTGTGTGGAGCTGGCCCATGTGCAGTGCTGATGCGCATAAGGTGTGCTATGCCACTCAGGGGTGTCCCCCACATAGGGGAGCCCCCATACAAGGAGTGTGCCCCATAAGGAGAACCGCCTGGCGGGAAAGAAAATGCAGCCTGCCCAGGAATGGCACTGCACACTTGGAGAGCTGATACAAGATGACACAACAAAAAGAGACACAGATTTCTGTGCCGCTGACAACAACAGAAGTGGACAAAGAAGAAGATGCAGCAAATAGACACAGAGAACAAACAACTGGGGTGGTGGTGGGCAGGCAGGGAAGGGGAGAGAAATAAATAAATCTTTTTTAAAAAGTTATTAAATTTCATTGGAGAAATTTTGAGATGCGAATCACAGTAATATAAAAAGCCAATGAAACTGAATTTTTAATGTCCAAATATATGTGAAAAACATATATATAAGTACTTTACTACTCAGTTTTGAAATGTATGCCTTTTTCCCCCAATTTATAAAATGGGACAACTGGCTGTTTTAAGACAACAGAGTTATTACTAAAAGGTAAATAATTGGCAGCGGATTTGGCCCAGTGGTTAGGGCATCCTTATACCACATGGGAGGTCCGTGGTTCAAACCCCGGGCCTCCTTGACCCGTGTGCAGCTGGACCATGCGCAGTGCTGATGCGCACAAGGAGTGCCCTGCCATGCAGGGGTGTCCCCCATGTAGGGGAGCCCCACGCGCAAGGAGTGCGCCCCATAAGGAGAGATGCCCAGTGCGAAAGAAAGTGCAGCCTGCCCATAATGGTGCTGCACACATGGAGAGCTGATGCAACCAAAAGAAACACAGATTCCCGTGCCACTGACAACAGAAGCGGACAAAGAGGACGCAGCAAATAGACACAGAGAACAGACAACTGGGGTGGGTGTAGGGGAAGGGGAGAGAAAGAAATAAAAAATAAATAAAATCTTAAAAAAAAAAAGGAAAATAATTTAGCTCACAAATAGAGGAAAATAAAGAGCATTGTTTCTGATCATTTGGATGGGCTGTGTCCCTAAGAAGATACAAGCACCCAGAGCCACTCAGGGAAAATAGCCCCAGTGACTAAATATAATTCCTGCTGGGAATGCTGGTCGGAAGAGCTGTACTAGAAGGACGAAAAGGCAACACAAAACTTAGTGCCTAATGGTTAACTGGGCAGCTGTCCAAATCTTCAGGATAAAATAGACCTTGTGGGCAAGGAAAAAATATTGGTGAAAATGTGGAATTGTTACAGAGCAAAAGTGGGATTTCTCTGCCCAATGTGCTCCAAAGACCAATTCTTGGGACACTGCTGATTAAAAGAGAGAAGGAGTTTATTGCTAAGTGGCAAAAGGAGATGGGATGACCTATCTGCCTAAAATCTGTCTTCCTGAGTCTGAGGAGACGAGGGATTTTATGCATTCCAATAGGACATTTGAAGAATTCCCAATACAATAGCAAGTATGCACAGTGGTGAGACCAGTTTAGAATAACCACACGATAGTATGTATAAACAAGGGTGAGACTCATCTAGAGAGTTTCAGTAACTTCAGGTATTAACTTTGGCTACTCTGTGAAAGTAAGAGAAAAGCACCTACATAATTGGGTAATCATGATCGTTTGCTAGTTCTTAAACCTTGGTTACAGAAGGAATGTTTTTTTGTGTTTTTTTTTAAGATTTATTTTTTATTTATTGATTCCCCCCCTCGCTGATTTGCACCCACTGTCTGCTCTCTGTGTCCATTCATTGTGTGCTTTCTGTGCCTGCTCATCTTCTCTTTAGGAGGCACTGGGAACCGAACCTGGGACCTCCTATGTGGGAGAGAGGCGCTCAGTCACTTGAGCCATCTCCACTCCCTGCTTTGTTGGGTCTCATTGTCTTTCCTCTGTGTCTCCTTGTGTTGTTTGTTGAGGTTGCCCCAGGTCTCTGTCTTGCTTGTCTTCTCCAGGAGGCACTGGGAACTGAACCTAGGACATGCCATGTGGTTGGCGGGAGCTCAATCATGTGAGCCATATCTGCTTCCCATATTCTTTTGATAGTAAACAAGATCAGAGGTGTTCAGTGAGCCTGTATCTTGATCAGAGCTCAATTGTGCAGACAACTGTGCTGGGTGCATTTGAACCAAGCAATAGATACAGGGTGGATCCCTTTGGTGTCCTCAGACTCTTCTCTGGGGACCTAGGGGAGATCTGTGTGATGTTTCAAAGAGGAAGACCATGTTCCGCATATGAGGAGGTATTAGTTGAGCTGTTGTTGGGGAAATGTAATTAAAAGTAAAAACTCTCAACCCAGAAAACCTCCCCACAAGGATGGGAGATGAAGGAGAACAGTTTTATTATCAAGTGTTGAACAAGAACATGGTCCATCATAGGTGACCCACTAGGACGGAAAACTCACCTTTCTTATGTGGCTAAGAGGAAAGGACCTGTCCCAGGCACATTCTCACGATATTTTGGTAGATTCGCAATTTGAGACCTCCGTGCTGGAAGTTAGGCTAAGCTCTTCCCAGGAAGCTGGGACATCTGGGTTGTTGCTAAAACAAATATCCTGCAGCAGGTTGGGTGAACAATGGGAATTTATGGCTCACAGTTTTGAGGTCCAAAATCAAGGCCACTGTAGTATTAGTGGACTGGCCGTGGGCAATCATTGGCTCTTCTGTCATAAAGGAATAATACAGGGCAGCCTCCTGTCCTTTCTTTTTTGGGTAGTGTTGACTTCCAACTTCTTCCTGTAGCTTCTTGTTCTGTGCCCAATTGCCTTCTCTAGTAGGAACTTCAGTTGTATTGGACTGAGGCCAACCTTCATTCAGTTTGGGAATCTTAACTAATAACATCTTCCAAGACCCCATTTACAAATGGGTTCACCCCCACAGGACCAGAGTTTGGGTCCTAAACTTCCCTTTTAGAGGGAATACAATTCAGTCCCCAAAAGTCTGCCATGTGGACACCAAAAATGACACATTCCTGCAAAATACATTCATTCTATTGCAACAGCCTGAAAACCTTAAGCCATTCTAGCACAATAAATACAAAGTCTCATAGAAATCAGGGTGTGATCTGCGATCGGGCACAAAATTCTCTGTGGGCCCATGAAACTTGGAAAGCATATTTTACCTTCCCAATATATAATGATATGGGACAGGTTTAGGCTAGACTGTCCCCTTCCAGAAGAGAGAAATTGGAAGGTAAACAGTGGTCATGGGTCCCAAGTAAATCTGAACCCCAGCAGGGCAAGCAGCATTAGAGCCCAAGGTCTGGGCTTCATTGATGGATCAATGTTTGTCTGCCTGACCTGATGCCGTGGTGGCCCCACCCCTTCCAAGTGCTTCTTCATCAGCCATGTTCTTTCTGAACCCATCTCTTAGCTTTGGAACAGTGGCCAAGCTCTCCATGAGTACCAGGACTCAGCACTAGCCTCTGTGGACTTTGGGATGGGAGCACTCTGCCTGAACAATGGGGTACAAGGTCTGCTCCCTCCAAGGTCAGGGTGGACCTGCCCTTTCCACCAATGCAGGTGACCCTGTTCTCTTGGTACCAGGAGATCTTTTTGGTTTAGACCTCAGCTGAACAATAGGGTACAAGGTCCTGCCCTTGAAACCATTCGTCCTTCACTTCACCCCTTCTCTGTCTCTTGCAGTCCAGGGTGACACTCATTCTGCTCATATAAATTTTGCAAAACACTTGTAGGCTTTGCATGAAGATCATGCAGGTCCAAAATATCAGATGATAGAACTTTCTACAGGGCTCTCCTGGATAAGTGCAGTTAGAAGAAAAACACTGTTAATAGCATTAAACTTAGGACTGCATGTCTTTGAGTGATGCATGATTTGAAGGAATGGTGGTTGGCTCGTAAAGCAAGTGAAGAAATGTTCAAATGTGAAACCGGCTTGAAAGATAGGGAATGAACAGAGGATCTGGAACCTGGCAAGAAGTCCATATGGATGTTGATACCCACAAGATGGCTGCAGGAAGACCCCTCCCCACCAAAAGATTCTGCCATTCAGAACAAGATATCCTCCAGAAGCCAGGAGAAGCCCTGGCTATTCCCCAAAGACTTTATCATTGGGCCTTCCTAGGGGATTGATGGTGGGGTAATCAATCAAAACAGTAAGCAGCTGGGACTCCTCCACTGCCATTAGTAAGTGGGTGGAATTATTAATGGTTTAAAAAGCAAGCGCCAAGCTCTCTTGCTGTCTTGCCTTCACCCTGTCCTGGTGCCAGTCCCAATGCACGTTCCTGCCTTCTGTGCCCTGCTCTTGCCATGTCCCGCCCCCACCACCCCCTGCATAGATCAACACACAAGTAAAATCTGGGGATTTCTAATCTATAATGGGGAATTGTAGTCTGTAAATCAGCCTGGTTTATCAATCTTCAGCCCTTCCTCCCTACCTGGGACCCATGGTCTGTTATTTTCTCCTATTTTCTCTTCCCTCCGTACCTTAATAAAGTACTGGCCTAACTCACCCAATGTGCTCTTGAAATTCATTTCTGCAGCATAGTCAAGAACCTAGACAAAATCCAGTTACATATTGACTGGTGTTAAGTTTCCATTTTCTCTAGGGATTCTTCCACAGTGGTGAGCAGATCTGCATTGATTAGTGTGGTGTGCTTGTGCCTTCTAATATATCCCTAGTAGACTGACGGGGTTGCATATCTATAGACTTTTAGTGTGTGTCCCATTATTAGTATTTTTCTGCAGGTCAATTTTTTGACTTCTGGGAGATGCTTGTTTCCCAAAAATGGTCCCTCCATGCAATGCCCAGAGCAGGTGGCCATTTTATTTTGCTTAACACTGCCTTTCCAGTTCTTTCTTCACAGAAATGACTGGTTGGATCCATGTTGAGCCACCCCCTCTTTTGCAAACGGTTGTACGGGTAAAGCCTCCCATGGAGCCCTATTTTCTGGGGTCTTGTTTCTCAAATGCTCAGGGGGGGACTTGACAGAAGCAGTCGGTCCTAGCCTCAGAGCACTTTGCCTGGAAAGGTTGAGAATGTTCAAAATCTTGAATTTCTGGTTCCTTTGTGTTTAAGAGCTTAATTCTTAGCTTATCCTTTTACTCTAGCATTTCACTCTAAGGAGAAGCCAGGCTGCACCTTCCACACTTAGCTTGGAAATCTCAGCTAAATGTCTAAATTCACTGCTTTCAAGTCCTAACACCCATCCAACATCAGAGCTCAGTCTGGCCAAGTTCTCTGTCACTTTATAACAAGGTTCACCTTTCTCCCAATTTCCAGGGACACATTCATCGTTTCCTTCCTGGGTTTCAGAAGTCCCTTTAGCACCTATATTTCTTACATGGTCTCTTCAAGCCCATGTAGACTTTTCCTAACAAGTGGCTCACAATTTTTCTAGCCTCTACACATTTCCCAATTGCAAAGCAGTTGCCACATTTTAAGTTATTTCTCAAAGCACCCCACTTCTGGTACCAAAACTGTGAAGGGGCCGAGACACTAAAACAGGGGTGATATCCTCCTTAATTACATTTGAAAAGGTCAAAGAGGAAACTTACAGCTTTTATAAAGAAAATACTAAGAAACGGGAGGGAGTGGAAGTCTCTCTGTTAAAGAGGGAGAATTAAGCCTTTTGTATTTTTAAATTTTCACCCTTACACCCTGTGCTCTAAATAGCTTCTGGATGCAGTTTCACCAGCAAGCGTAAAATCAGCACAAATAATATATCTTGTGATTTCATGTCTTGTTTGTTTGTTGGCCTTGTTTGTCAGAAGGAAAACTAAAAAATAGTGATGAAGTAACGGAGAGAGTGCCTCTGAGTGACTCTTTCAAAGTCTGTACCGCAGAGGCTTCAGAGAACTGTGGAGTCCAGAGCATTTAAAAAAATTTCTTTAATTGAGGTATATCATTCATACATGAACACATATAAACAATAAATTTATAGTAAAGATAGGGAGTTTACAAAATAAACATACATAACATCTCATACATCACCCCTCCACCCACTCTTTGCATTGGTGTGAAACATTTGTTACAAACTATACAAGAGCATCCTCAAAATATTACTGCCAATTAATTTCAGGTGTTCTTGTAAAATGAAATGAGTTTTTGCAGTGCTTTGTGCTGTCTTGTAAATGTATAATAAATTCTCACCTTTGTACAAAGGTCTTAGGGAAAAAAGACCAAATTAAAGATATGTATTTGAATGTGAATATGAATTTTGAAGTACTATCCAAAAATAAATGATAAAATTATTGCAGTTATTTCCTAGCCAGAAGATTTTTATTTTGGAGGATAATCTTATTTATAATTTAGAAATCTGTTCCATGGAACATCTAACTGCATCTCACGTTAGGCTACAATTACATAGAAAGGATGGGCTTAAACTAAAGGAAATATTATGATAAAATTAGAGCCTTGGGGACCCCTTGGAGTCAAAATATTCCATGCTATCTTTGAGTTCTTTCATGGGTGGCCTCTTGAAATACTTGGGATTTGAAATCTCCACCAAGGCAGATGCCCCAAATAGCCAATCAAGCCTATAGTTAATTGTGTTGACCCAATATAATTAAAAAATTGCCCTAAACCTGCCTTTATATGATGGACACACCCCCATCCAATCATGGAATTCAAACTCCCTTTAAATGTCTACAAAAACCTTGCCATGCCTAGAAGTGCAAACTTGCTTCCATTTTCATAAGGGATCCAGCTACCTTGCTGCCACAAAACCTTTGGTGTCCAGAAATAAAATGTTGTAATCTGCAATCTCAAGTCCAAGTTGTCTTTGAACAATTAAAATAAATAGATGTCACTTTGTGATTGTAAGGGGGCAGCCAGTTCTGGGTTATATATCGTGGGTTGTTGAGTAAGTCTAATCATTTTGCTATTTAAATATAGTGTAGGAGAATCTCTCTCTGATTTTGATTCTGGCATGATCTTGCCTAAAGATAACAAATGGGAATTAATTTTAATGTGCTTATGCATCATCCATTTGACAGTACTGAGCCAGCATTTACACAAGCTTGAGTCAATTAAGCAATAAGCAGTGTCTTTCTGTTATTCCATATGATAATGAGAAATGCTTCCCTGATTTAGTAACTTTTCATAAATTACTTTAGAGTAGTTTAGATGGGGCCTTTAGAATTCCCTCCTGTAATTCTATGATGAATGAAATGACAGTCTAAAAGGGAATTTTTTTGCTATGCAATGAACAATAATATATGAGTTTCACCCAGTGAGGAGTTTAAAAGCAGGCACTGAAAGCAGGAGGATTGCATCCAGTATCCATGTGGAATCTAAGCCCCCTCTTGACATAGGTGTGGAATGGACACAACTAAGCCAAGGTCCACAGGAAGGAGGAATACAGTAAGGATTAGAGTAGACTTAATGATATCCTATTCATGAAGTACTGTGGTTAATAATTGAGAAAATGTGGCATTGGTGTGGAAAAAGTGGCCATGGTGGCTGCTGGGTGTGGGGAATGGGAGGAAGAGATGAGATATGGAGGCATTTTCGGGACTTGGAGTTGTCCTGGGTGGTGCTCCAGGGACAATTGCCGGACATTGTATGTCCTCCCTGGCCCACTGGATGGAACGTGGGAGAGTGTGGGCTATGGTGTGGACCACAGGACATGGGGTGCAGCGATGTACTCACCAGATGCAATTGATGTGTCATGATGATGGGGGAGAGTGTTACTGTGGGGGGAGTGGTGGGGTGGGGGCGGTGGGGGTGAATGGGGACCTCATATTTTTTTAATGTAATATTTTTTAAAAAATGAATAAATTGAGTAGAATTTGAAAAAAATAAAATAAAATAAAAGCAGGCATTAAGGTGCATAACGTTGTTAGTTAACCTGTGAAAGGAATAATATATTTTTTAAAGTGTTGAAGATATGAATATTTCACCTAGATTCAAAAGCATATTAGGTAAGTATAGGAAAATGCTTATGAAACTTTAGAAACCTGAGTATTTTAACCATGATATTTGTAAGGTATCACTGTTTCTCCATGGAGGTTCAAAACATAATGCTTATTACCTATGGAAGAGCAGATGGGTTTGGAGAGATGAGCCCACAACCACCCAAAGCTGCCCAGCAGCATTTTGTTTTCATTTTGGGGGGATGTGCATGTGAGAGAGGGAGTAGCTTTTTCTTATCGGTTAAATAAGTGAACCCAAATGCATTTATTTATGAAGCATTGATAAGGAGCGTTGTATAACCATTTCAGAGTCAATAAAATAGGACTCACTGGAGACTCATTAGGAAAATGCTTGATTTCTCTGACTACTGTTGTACAAAATCCATACAGAGACCTTTTAATGTCTGGGAACTATTTTTCATTGCAAATTAATTGTGGTTGCAAACATCTTGATAGAGCTTTTCGCTTCGTCCATACAATGCTTGCCAGTGACTCCGGCTCACTTGAGAAAAGATGAGTCTTAGCCATCTTGTTTGCTCTCATCTTTCTCACCCAGAGCATTTCACACATAACTTTGTAAAAAGTAGTTTGTCACTTTTCCGAGCATGTCTTTAATCGTTTTTTAAAAACCAATCTATGATGTGTGAATGGCTTGAGTTGTGGAGATGGGGTTTTATAACTAGCACCTGGCACCCCTTACAATCATATCACCACTAGCCAACACACAGCCAAAAATGAACTCAGATTCTGGTCCAAGTTAAACATTTTTCCTTAGGAAATTACATACCATGAAGAATGTAGACTTTATACTCTTCAACACTTTCTCTGATGCTTGCTCAGACAAAGCTTTCTGAACGTGGAGAGACTCAGGCCAATCCCCCCAGTGCGGTGAGAAACATTTTGTTCCAAGGGAAGGAAAACTCTCCTGGCTTCTGGTAGACCAGATGTGTCAGATGTGTTGCTCTCTTGAGCCATGCATTTGAGACAGACATTTACTGCCAATACTCAATGCTGTCATTTTTTATCATCCCCCTGGAACGAAAGATGTGTTCTTTTGCACAAAGTCGGCTGAAGTGGGTTTGTCAGCCTTAAGGAGCTCGTTCATTTTTACAGCCATAATATCTTTGCCGCAGTATAAATAAGAACCTGTCTTCCCAACGTATGCTGAATTTCTGTGGTGGGCCCAAGGAATAAAAAAATGTGGAAGTGAGTAAATTTGGGTACAATGTAAGGTCAGGAAAGTTACAAAATCATTGCCTTGACTGTCTTGACATTGAAATCAATGACCTAATGTATTTATCACCTCTGCAAAGGATTTGCCTGTTTTGAAATGTGCAAGTGTGATTAAAAATGGGACATTTAAAGTCATTTCTAGTTCCACAGGAGACCTTTCAACACATGGACTCCAACATTTGCTCAACGATTTAGCTAAGCTGAGAGGATCACTGCCCACAGATACTTCTTTAAGTGGAATTACGTTGCTAAGTGAAATTGGGTTTGGAACAACTTGCTTCTTTTTCTTTTATGAGATTCTTCCATTTATAGGTTTTCTAACCCAGATTGCTTAAACATTCCATCCCTTTGAGTACACATGTTATCTTAATAATTAACTAGGCGATTCAGAAATGTTAATAATCTGCAGGCAACATGATTGAACAAGAGAACATATATATATATATTTACTTAGAGACATTTTCACATCCCTCATGGACTCAGAATTAAACTTCTGAGAATATCATAGGCTACACATAAATTTTGTTTTACTTTTTCATGAAATGCCATAGATCCTCTATCATTACTTAGTTTTCCTGTAAGTTCAACTTGAAAATAGTTATGATTGCTTAAGATTATATTCCGAATTCATACTCGGGAAAATCCAGGTGAGTGCTGACCAGCCCCACCTCAGGATTTCAATAGTCTAATGCTCCATGGCAAGTGAATCTTTATCACCAGCTAAGACCTTCTGGCTCAGTTGTTAGGATGTTTCTTTTTGGGATACATTTTAATTTTCCTACATTTTTTCGACATCAAACATTTTATCCATTGGCGCATTCCTCAAAGACAATTTCCATGCCAAGCAGTACCCCAGAGTTCCTCATCTAAGTTGTCTTCATATCTGACCAAAGTACTGAGCAAACTTTTACTAGAAAGATACATCACATGCACATACCTGAAACAATAGTTTAAATCTATTTTAATAATGTTTTAGCAGTTAAGAGAAGAATTCTAGGATTTTAAGATACATTAGTATGTATTACCACACATGAATTGTCATTTTAAAGGAGAATCTCCTTATTTCTCAAAACTATAACGTTAAAGAAATTGTTCTTGCAAGAAGTTTTTATATAAATATCCTATCTTACGATGAACCTGAGTTCATTGAGAGAGAAGAGCTATGAGCATATTGATGGACCTGAGTAGCAATTGCTGTTCTATACTGAAGGAAAACCATGTATTTCTTAAACTAGGTCTTTCTACTTTTCCCAGAACTGACAGTCATCCTTCAAAATCTTTGAATCTGGGTCAATAATCAAACCCCTAAAATATGTCAAGGAATTCTAAGAGTAAGGCTCGAGTATAACAAATACACACTCTTACTTGCAACTAGGACAACTGTCCCGAAGTCTATGACAAATAGATGTGTGTTTCCTACCAACTCTTTATACCCACACTTATATGCATGCACATGTGTACATAAACACACACACATATACATATGATGTGTACATAAACACACACACAGACTTCCATAAATAACAGAAATGTGGTGAATACAATTAGAATACTTTGAAGAATTTATGAAGAATGCTGGTGATGTATGAAAGGAGGGGCTTGTTTCAAACAAGATAAATCATGCTCAAACCATAAAGAAAAAAAATATTTTTTAAACATGCTTATGATGAAATAGTAAAAAGCCATTAATATTCAGCTTTCTGATTCACATTAGTAATAATGCTGTGGGAAAATACTCCATATATACTGTTATGTAGGGAAAACAGATTCTAGGGTGCACTAAAATATACTACCTGCTGGATTAAAGATGTTGGTTATATTTCATTTTCTTAATTACACTCTTATACTTTTCCCAGAATGTCTACAATGGTTATGCCATACTTTTGAGTCAGAGGGGATATAATGATTTATGTACTCTATAAGTCAAAATTTCAGTTGAATTTAAAAGCAACTGAAATTAAGTGAAAAGAAGTAATCAAACCTACATTAAAGTGGAAGGATTAAGGCATTCTCTGGAAATCGATTTTCTTTATAACAGATTGACTTTTCAGGTTACTAGTTGTGTTGAAGGCAGTGGTGCATTTACTTGGTTACAAACCATCCAACCAGCCCTAGTTTCATTGCTGCTTTGGCAGGTGCCAGCCAGAAGTTCGGGAACGCATGGCTCATGGCTCTGAAGTTTGGTGAGCAGAGTGAATCTTGGTAAAAAGTATTTGGAGAGTAGCAGGCAGAGCTAGGAGGACAGGTGAGAATAGATGTAGGAAATATTATTTTGGGGGCACAGGATTGTGAGGTGGGCAGGGTGGCAGCAGGTTTCTCTCTTCACTGCTGATTCTTTGTCTCTCTTCTTCCCATCCTCTTGCTTTCATCATTTGTTTTGAAATGCCACCATCTCCCTACAAGTAGCACAGGAATTAGGACCTGGGGATATGCTGCACGGTCCATGGGTCAAGGCCTCCTCTGTTGCTTGGCGGGATGATCAGTGTGTCCACACAACACTGGTATTCAAACTCAATGGGGGTAAATAGTTTTCACTCGAGTCAGCCCAGCTATATTCCACAGGATTCTGTGTAAGGTGACTGTAATTGGGTGAAAGATGGCTGCTATATTCCAACCCTTAAAGGATAAAAGAGCAAAGTGACCAAAAACAGATGCTATTATTGAAATAATATATACTGTCACGCTCGAGAAAAATTATATTTGGTAGTTATATGAAATAATACACAATCAGCTATGCTTCTATAGCCCAGTTGGCGTATGGCGGTGGACTCCCAAAACAATTTGTCTGAAAATTTGTCTGAAAAACAGACAAATTGCTAAATTTCTGAGCTTTCCTACCCTGAGGTTGGTGATGAACTCAGCCAGGTGTGAACACTTAAGCTGAGGCCGTAAACAAACCCAGGGTTTCCTACCTGACTTTGTTTGCAAAAGGGCTGCCATGCAAAGTACCAGAAAATGAGTTTGGCTTTTATGATGGGGATTCATTTGAGTAAAAACTTATAGTTCTGAGGTTGTGAAATGTTCAAATCAAGGTACCATCAGAGGTGCTTTCTCACCAAAGTCAGCCACTGGTGAGCCAGCCACGTGATGATCAGGCATAAGGCAGGGCTCCTTCTCCTCAACCTTGAACTGCTCTGTGGGCTCAGCCTCTTGGGGGCTTCGTGCTGGAGGGATCGTCTCTCTCTCACATGGCAGAATCAAAATGGCGGAGCTCCCTTTTCCTGTCTCCATTTATATCAGCGAGAGGGCGGAGCCTCAACCTGCATCCCACCTCACTGGTGGAGCCCAATCGAAAGTGTCTCACACCCACAGGAATGGATTAGTTAAAAAATATCACCTTTCTCTTTTAGGGATTCACCAAATCCAAACGTTCATGGCACTCTAACAGCAAGACCTGCTGTCTGTCTAGTTTCCTAGAGCAGCCAGAACAAAGTATGTTAAACTCAATGGCTTACCACAAAAGATATTCATTTTCTCACAGTTCTGGAGACCAAAAGACTTAAATCAAGGTGTCAGCAGAGCCGTGCTCCCCATGAAACTTATAGGGGAGACCGAAACTCCTTCCTTGCTTCCTTGTCATTTCCAGTTTTTGTTTTATTTTTAAGATTCATTCATTTATTTCTCTCTCCCACCCCACCTTCATTGTTTGCACTTGTTGACTGGTCATCTGCTTGTCTTCTTTGAAGAGGCACTGGGAACCAAACTGGGGAATTCCCATGTGGGAGGGAGACACCCAATCTCTTGAGCCACATCTACTCCCTGCTTGTTGTGTCTCCTCGTTGCATCAGCCCATTGTGTCAGCTCACTGTCTTCTTTAGGAGGCACCAGGATCTCCCATGTGGGAGGTGGGCACTAAACTGTTTGCTCCCTGCTTATTTTGTTTTTGCTCCATGTCTTGCTAGATGTCTGCTTGTTGTCAGCTCATTCTTTTTGCTCATCTCCTTGTTTTTACTTTAGAAGGCACTGGGAACTGAACCTGAGACCTCCCATGTAGGAGGTGAGTGCTCAACAGCTTGAGCCACATCTACTTCCTCTCTTCCACTTTTGACTGTTTGCCAGAAGTCTTTCTTGCTCCTTGGCTTGTAAATGCATCACTCCAACCTTTGCCTCCATCTTCCCATGAATTCTCTCCTGACTTTGTCTGCCTCTGACTCCAAATTGTCATCTTCTTACAAGAATACAGCTTGTTTTGGATGAGAACCCACTTTTATCCAGTTTCACTTCTTCTTCACTACATATGCATTCAAATACTCTCTTGCAAATGAGATCATTTTCATGAAGCAAGGGGTTAGAGCTTGAACATCATGTAGGGAGGGGGCAATTAAATTCCAAGAACACATGCACACCAACATCCATCTAAAGATATCCAGATCAAGGCTGGACTTCTAGGAAGTGTCTTCCTGGTAAATACCTTCTTTATTTTATTTTTTTTAATTTTTTTATTTTTTATTGACTTTGTAATAATATTACATTAAAAATATATATGTGAGGTCCCATTCAACCCCACCCCCCCACCCCCCCTCTCCCCCCCCCCCAACAACACTCGTTCCCATCATCATGACACATCCATTGGATTTGGTAAGTACATCTTTGGGCACCTCTGCACCTCATATACATTGGTTCACATCATGGCCTATACTCTCCTCTATTCCATCATGTAGGCCCTGTGAGGATTTACAATGTCCGGTGATTACCTCTGAAGCACCATCCAGGGCAGCTCCATGTCCCGAAGACACCTCCACCTCTCATCTCTTCCTGCCTTTCCCCATACCCTTTGTCCATTATGTCCACTTTTCCCAATCCAATGCCACCTCTTCTATGTGGACACTGGATTGGTTGTGTCCATTGCACCTTTATGTCAAGAGGAGGCTCAGATTCCACCTGGATGCTGGATGCAATCCTCCCATTTTCAGTTGTAATCACTCTAGGCTCCATGGTGTGGTGGTTGTCCTTCTTCACCTCCATCTTAGCTGAGTGTGGTAAGTCCAATAAATCAGATTGTAGGTGCTGGAGTCTGTTGAGGCTCAGGATCTGGCTATCACATTGTCAGTCCAGAGATTCAAATCCCCTAAATATATCTTAAACCCCAACATTAACTGCACCTCCAGCACATTAGCATGAAAGTCTTATGAAGGGAGATCCCATCTGAGTCCAGATTCATCACACATAAACACCATTTCCAAAGAGGGGCCATCTGCCCTGGTAGTTAACCCCATCGGCCATGACCATAACTCCCATGGGTCTCTTTAGCCCTCAAAGGAACCAATATCTGGGGGTTGTATCTGCTTTATCTGTCTCTCTGACTCTGCTCAGTTGTGCATGAGGGCAAACCTTCTGCCAGCCTCCAGACTCTTTTTTAGAAACTCGTAGCCATATAAACTCATTTCTCCTTTCCATTTCCCCCTTACTTTAGGTCAAACAGCATTTTAAAGTCATGGTAAATACCTTCTTTATAGATCACTCACTCTGGGCGAAGTTGGCTGCAGCGTCCAGTGGACCCTCAAGCAGACTAAGAAGAAGTCAATATGGCAAGAAACCGAGACTTCCTGGTGAAATCCAGGTTGAAAAGGAGGCCACCTTCCAGGTGATGGAATTAGCCACTGACATCTGATTGTATGCATTCCTGAGCCAGAAGCCCTCAACCACACTGGTCCCACAGGATCTATGGGGCAACAAGTGGCACTTGAAGCCACTTAAATGAAACCAAGCTTCCCATCCTTTACAAGCTCTTCCCAATGCTGTCCACTTTACCAGATGCCTCTTGGACCTTTGATAACATTTGTTGATTTGGTAGAGTGTTTTTAAGGGCAGGGAGCCTCCAAATATGGGTGGGAAAGACTGGAAGCTCTAGTCTCAATTTTGCCTTGGACAAGGTTCAATCATAAGAGCAGATAAAATCCAGAGCATCCCTGCATTGGGTTTTGGAGGCATTGGGCATCTTCTGGTCCCCTCCCACAGCCTCCTGCATCAGTGGCTCTGGCAAAGTGGGTGTTGGCTGGTTCTTTGCAGTGTTAATATTCACAGTCCATACAAATTCTGCTCCTGAAGGACAAACAGCCCTTTTATTCTCTCTATGATAAATTTTCACAGTATGTATTCTCAGAATTGGCAGCATATTCCTACTTAATGACCATTTTAATGTCAGCATATCAGTAATATTCCCATTAGAAAGAATTAGCACATGTATTTTCAGTCTCTGAAAATGATGCAGCTCCTTTCACCATTTATAAAATCTCTGTAAACATCTCTGCAGCAACTCTTGAGTGAACTAGATATCCATCATATGTTTTTTTTCAGGGTCCAACTCTGCTGGTAGAAAGAACTGAATAAAATTATTATTTTTTTAGCTGATGAAATGTAATGATCATTAATCTATGAGACAGAATTTCTTAGGGAAAAATTATTCCAAACAACTGCTATTATCCATGGGAGAAAGCAATCCTACTACATTTATGTTGTTATGTGATGTGTGGAACAATGTCTCTTAATTTCTGTTTTATAAAGGAGAAAAATATAGTTAAGACTACTGCTAAAGATGTTGGTAGGTTTGTTAGTCAATAATAAAAAGTGGCAGTAAAATGTTAGGCAATTTCTACCCACAAATATATTTTATCAGTGCTATCTTGTACTGAATCCAACCCTTTCATGAAGAATAAATTTGCCAGAATTACTTTTTTAAGTGATTCAGGAGCCACTTCTTTAGTCTGGTAGACTGCTAAATCATTATGTTCTTTCTGTCAAATTTTGATAATTTAAGTCCTGCTAATATTCCTTATTTTATAGTGTAAAAAGACAGTGAAGCTTGTATTATATTTCTCAAAAATCTTTACTGCTTTGAACCAAAATCAGGGTAGAAAATTTGCTGAATCCCTTCATCTAGAAGTAAAAATATTTCTAGCTCATTTATTTTTACTTTCTACAAAAAGTTTTCATATTTGACAAATAATGTGTCATGAATGATCTACCTACCTACATATTTTTAATTTTTCATTGGTTGCAGTATTGAAAAATGACAAACAACTCTGATTATTAGAATGTAAAACCTGAATCCATGTGGTTTTTATGCTATGATGAAACTTTCTGAAGTCTGTTTGTCTTAGGACTTTAGAATATATACCTGCACTCCCCTTGCCCCCATTTGAGCTTGCCTTTCATCTCCCCACTCCCAAAATGGCTCCCTCATTTGTCTGCTTGTTGTTTCCACTCACTGTGTCTGCTCACTGGGTGTTCAATGTCTGCTCTCTGTGTCTGCTCATTGTCTTTTTGTCCTCTTTAGGAGGAACAAGGAACCGAACCCAGAACCCAACCACTTGAGCCACATCTGCTGTCAACTTGCTGTGTCTGCTCATTGCATCTGCTTGTCTTCTTTAGGAGGCACTGGGAACTGAACCTAGGACCTCTCACATGGGAATTGGGTGCCTAACCTCTGTGCCAAATCTGTTCCACTTGCTTTCAGTTTTATTCCTTCTATCATTTAGGGCATATGCAGGGGCTGGGAACTTTCTTCATTTTATGAAAATGGTTATTAAATAAATGGTTCAAGACACAGATTGAGGTGATAAAATAGGAAGTCAAGTTCCTAGCAGGCATTGTGCAAAGTATCTCATGCACATTGTATTAGTCTGCCAAAGGGCTGCCATTGCAAAGTACCAGAAATCTGTTGGCTTTTATAAAGGTCATTTAATTTGAGTAAAGCTTACAGTTCCCAGGGCAAGAAAAAGCTCAACTCAAGGTACTATAAGAGGTGCTTTCCCACCAAAGCCAGCTGCCACATGGTGTACTTTCCCACCAAAGTCAGCTGCATGTGGTAAAGCAAGATGGCGGGTGATCTCTGCCTGGTTCTCCTTCCCCTCCTAGCTCACCCTTCTCTCTTGAGTTCTGTGGGTCCAGCCTCTTGAGGCTTTGTGCTTAAGTGATCCTGTATCCCTCTCTCTCCTGGCATATGGCTTGTTTCCTTCTAGGCCTCCTGTATCAGTCTTGGCTGCTCCCTCTCTTCACATTCTCAGCTGTGAGCTACCAGGCAAATGGCTCCTCTTTCCCTGGGGCCTCAGCTCTTGAGCCTTGTCTTTATATACAGGGAAGGATCCAAAATGACAGAGCTCTCTCTGCCTGTCTGTCTATCCATGTGGGTCTGTTTATATCAGACCCAACAAGGGGCAGGGACTCAACCTAAGTCACGCCTCACTGACATAGTCCTTGGCCTAAGCCCTAAAATGATTTCAACGAATCTAATCCAAGTCCCCTCAGCTGACTTTAAGGCAATCAAAGGGTATCACAGTCAGAGGAATAGATTCATTGACAAACGTAATCTTTCTCTTTTGGGGATTCATAAAATGATCTCAAACTGCCATACACATTGCTACTTACTGTCTTTGTAGGAATTGTAGGAGGGTGACCCCATAATCAGGAAGAGAATACTAAGACTCAGAAGTGAAGTAATTTGGTCAGAGATATCTGGATGATAAGAAGTGGAGACAAAGCTTGAATTCAGGTCAACTCTTGAAATGTCACCACTTTGATTTGTAGGCTCCACTTTGCTTTTATGTGGTTAATCTGAAGTGTTGGATATATCAATTTACTGCTGCTGAACTCTGGAGGCTATCTCAAGGCTGCATTTGTATTGCTTCTGAAATAAATGGGTAATTTGGTAGCCCTTCTGCATTAAAATTTATCCACATTTGCTTTTTTTAAAAGATTTATTTTATTTGTTTATTTCCCCCTCCCCTTGTTTGTGCTTGCTGTCTGCTCTCTGTGTCCATTTGCTATGTGTTCTCTGTGTCTGCTCGTCTTCTCTTCAGGAGGCAATGGGAACCAATCCTGGGATCACCGATATGGGAAAAAGGAACTCAATTGCTTGAGCCACCTCAGCTCCCTGGTTTGCTGTGTCTCTCATTGTCTCTTCTCTGTGTCTCTTTTGTTGTGCCAGCCAACTCGCATTCACCAGGAGTCCCCGGGAATTGAACCTGGGACTTCCCAGATGGTAGATGGGAGCCCGGTTGCTTGAGCCACATCTGCTTCCCCACATATTTTTGATAACATATTATAAATTTGTAGAACCTATTTTAGATTGACTTAAGTAAGGAGGGGGGAATGTTAGTCACCCACTTTATTACATGGGATGGCTATGTAGAACTTTGTATTACCCAGGATAAATTTGTACAAGAATCAGGGGGCACCACTCTCCCCATTGATGGGCCAACCCCCATTGGGTAATTGGGGTATGCCCTCTATTGATCTGGACGGATACCGCTGTTCAGCCCATACATACCTGCCTTTCTCCTCCATCAGTGTAGGCTTTTGGGAAGTGGAAAGGGGAATTCTCTGCATGAATCCTAACTGAGCAAGCATCTTGGACATGGTCTTGCAATCTAGGGCCAGCTCATTACAAAGCTGCCTGCCCTCGCTGGCACTGGAGGAGGGGCTTTCCAGGGACAGAAAGAAAGACAAGCCGAATTTCTAAAGCAATAAGTTCATTTCCACATGTGGAATAAATCACACAAAGTCCTGGAATTTAAAACTCAAAAGCTTTTGATTTTTCCTCTAATTGCTGCTCAGTCCTATCTTCCTGACACACAAAAATGCAGAACACCTAAAAGAACATAAGAAGGTTAAGGGCATAGAATTAAATGTGAGGAATAACAATAAAATACCTCCTTTAACATTTTAGATGATTCTCTAAAGAAATAAATTACTTGGACTCCAAAATAATTACTCTTTACCAGCAGAAAATATCACTCTAATCTGTAAAAGCCTAAACCTATTCCCATTTAAGCCATGGAAAATTCAGGAATATATTTATTTTCAATGCTGTTTTGAAGGATGTAAAGGTTGTAGATAGAGAAGATGAAATACTTGGATAAAACACTAAAAAAACAGAATATGTCTCTTATGTGATATGGCTCTTTACCTGAAAAAAATGAAGTATGACTAATAAATACTAGAATCAATAAGGTAATCTAAATAAAACGTTAATATAAGAATTAAAAATTGACCTGTATTAGCAGTGAGCAGAAAAAAGAAATTTATTCTCAATGGAAGTTTTAAATATATAAGAACAAGAACAGCATTACATTTATAGGAAGAGAATAGAAAATTCTTACAAATTATATTGTCTATACATAAGACACTCTCCTTTTCATTGGACAAAGTCTACCTCAAAACAATTATACTAAATATAGTCTATTCAGGACATTGAATTACAAATATCACTTAATTTTTAAAGATTTAGATAAAACAATTGTAATTGTAATTTTCAGAAAGAGGTATTCAATCTGAAAATAAATGTTAAATAGAGAATTGTCAGTTGTGTGTTAGCATACATTCAACTATGATGCAAATTTGTTGGAAAGAGAAGGATGGACCTTTATTACAAAACTAACAATGACCTTCCTTTGTGTTCCAGTATATTTACATCTAGATTTTTACCCTGCTGATTTGAAAACATATGTTCACACAAGCACTGACACATGTATTCATAGCAGCTTTATTGATAATCACCCAAAACTGGAAGCAGCCAAGATGTCTTTCGGCAGGGAGGATAAAGAAACTTTGATAGCCCAGGGCCCCTTGGAGAAATGCCTGATTCCATATACAAGGTGAAGCTGGAGAGACTGGTAATGCCAGGAAATAAGAGGGTACTGAAAACAACAAACACATGCACACATGCGTGCATATTGATGGAGGTATGTCAAAGGGACCAGCTGAAAATGGAAGCATTCCCAATGGCCAAAGTTGGGACAATTTGAGCAACAAACATAAAAAAGCAATGTTAGATTATAACGTATATTATAAAATAAATATCCATCCATAAATATAAACCAAATAAATGAGGGAGAATGGAGAGATTTCCTGTGCAGAAAAATTCCCAACTTATGCAGGTAACTATCTACCCAAGGAGGTGGGACATAAATGCCCATTACTTAAGTTTCTGTTGAATATGGTGCCTTCCATCCAAGGAAAGCTATATGGAAAGGGGGTGAAAAGTGATTTTAGAGGAAGACCATGAATCCACAGTCTCAGTCTGGTGTTTGAAATTGACATCAACAGTGACAAGTCATTGATATGATATACCCTCGGTAGGCTGTGTGGAGAACAGCCCTTTACTGCTGTGGTCTTTTCGACAAATCCCAATACCTATTGTTATGAGATTAACCGTCAGACAAAGCCCAATAGAGCGAGGTCCCATCAAATACCTAAGCAGTTCTCCTTGGGATTCTTACACTTTTCAGAAATAAAGTCTAAGAAACTGGCCCTGCCCCAAGGATGCAAAGGAGACATGACAACTCAGTGTAATGTGGCATCCGAGATGGACTCATGGAGCAGAAAAAGCACCTTTGGTAAAAATTAAAGGAGTGTTGAAAAGCTATGGATTTTAGTCAAGAATAAGCAACATTAGCTCATTAATTGTACCAAAAACAATATGTTAATTATGAGAGAAACTAGGTGCTGTGTATATGGAAACTCTCTACCATCTTAACAACTTTTCTGTAAACCTAAAATTCTAAAATTATAAAAGTATTAAAAATAATATTCTTGAGGACTAGACAAATAATCAGTGAAAAAGAAAAAGAGATGCTTAAGATAAATTCATGTAAGCCCAAGATTTAAATTTTCAATGAACATGGCATTTAAAGTTATGGTACACATGGTTTCCCTCAGTGAATTTTATTTTTAAGGAATTGTTCATATTATTTGGAAATAATGAACACGATGTACAAAATTAACTGTATCTCAATTTAAAGCCTTTATAAAAATCCCCAAAAAGAAAAATTTTCAGCAAATATGTGAATTCAGAAAATTTATAGAGCGATTGCATCAAGATAAAATATGAAATCTATAAAAGATAAGCTCTTTGAGTACAGCTTAATGGGTTCTTAATGGGTTCAAAACAAAACTAGAAGAGAACTATAAATTGGGTAAAATATTGAAAACACATTTTGTAGGTTAACATCTGAAAAATATCAAAACATCCAAGAATATGAAAAGA
This sequence comes from Dasypus novemcinctus, assembly GCF_030445035.2. Lineage (NCBI taxonomy): Eukaryota > Metazoa > Chordata > Mammalia > Cingulata > Dasypodidae > Dasypus > Dasypus novemcinctus. Next base: position 5,216,015 of record NC_092216.1, on the reverse strand, counting down.
ACAAAAACAAAGAGAAACTAGGCAAATAATATAAGCAGGACATTCATGGGAGAGAAAATGTGAATGGTCAATAAGTACTTTGGTAAAATGTTTAACATTTCTACAAGTTAAGGAAATTCCCCTTTAATATGTCACTCCAGGGGCTATGTCAACTGATACGCACACTGTTGGCAAAGGTTGCTTGTGGTCCCACTGCAAGGGGGGTGGAGAGTATTTGAATCTGGGTTGTCCACCTGACTTGTTGGGTCAAGTTCCATGTGGTAGAAGTAGAGTTGTGTGGTTTCTCATTCTGCCTCACAGTCTTTGGCTCCCTTTCTTGTGTACTCCTCTATCTGTATGAAATAGCCCAGTCTTATCTCCTTGAAGGCAAAGGAAACATGGAGAAAGAAGATTGGTTGTCTTATCCATCTCACGTAAGCCTTCAACTGACCCATTGGGAAATGATTCTCATGGCAAGATGGAGTTATGATGCATAGTTGTTGGGGCAGTGTCATTTTGAATGATGGTTATTGGAAGATGGCTCATTGACCGAGTAAATGGAATATAGTGAATCCATTAAGAAAAGAATGGGTCACTGCTTTGTGAAAGGTTGTTTATAGGGGTTATTAGGTAGACATTAAAAAGAATGTGTTTGAGTCCAATGGACTAAGACATGTCTATGATATTGTAAGTTAGAAAAGGTCAAAAATATATCTTACCATAGCCCCATATTTTCTGGCAAAAGGCAGTTACGCTCACATGTATTTAAAGCTACAATTAATTCACACTGCAACTCAGAAAAGAAATAGATTTTTTTCATTTGCAACTGTTCTACTTTTTCTCTGTTTTCCAACCTACACATAAGTAAAAAAAAAATTTAATCTTATCGGACTTAAAATTTGGTCAGATTTCTTTTTATTTAAGAGATACATTTGAATTGGGCTGGTTTTTAGTGGATAAATTACCAATGCAGATTTCTCCAACTTGGTTTCCTCAAATCTGCTCTTCTCCAAGATATGGTCTGGCCATATGGGTAGGTATGGGAAACTCCCAGGACTTCAGGACTTCCTTGCTAAGGGCAAGAAACATGTTCGTGTTGTGGCATCTCTGAATCATTATTTTTGTTTCATCTGAGGGACATGTTCATATTTTTGGGTACTATGTCAGAGTTCCTTCTTTCAGATTTGTGGCAAAAATTTAGGGACTGCTTCTTTTTCTTTCTTTTTTTTTTTTTTTCTCAAAGGGGGTAGACTTCATCACTACCTCTGTACATTCCCTATAACTTTTCTAAGTAACTCTACCAGTGACATACTTCCCTCTTCCCCAAACATATTTGATGGTAAACAGGGTCAGGTTCTCTTGACACAATATAAAATATCTCTCTTCCATTTGGCATATCCATTAGAAGTCTCCCTTTTCAATTATCCCACTTTTACCTAGGGTAACTCCAGATTTCATCGCTGCTAAAATAGGATGCTGCTCATTAAACCACACATATGTGATCTGATAACACATCGTAAGGACATCATTTTATCCAGAAGGGTGGCACTTTCTACCAGTCACTCTTCCCATTCTGGCGGTCCTTGTACTTGACCTTCTATATGAGATGGTTAAGAACCACTTCCCAGGAGAGCTGATTCTGGGACACCTAATGACATGTCAGTCTGTAACATAGCAAACCCCCAATGTACTTTTGACCCCATCTCTGCATCTTAGATCCCCTTCCTCAAAAGACAAGCCAGTAAAATTACTTTGGTGTTTATTTCTCAGCCCTCAACCTTACACTGGGAAATCACCTTTCAAAGACCCCCTTCTCTCTCTGCTTATAAGAAAATAAGTTGTGTATACATCTGATATCAAGCAATATTTTATCCACTATGGTGTTATTGCATACATCAGAATAGGGCAATGAGTAGGATGAGATCATAAATTCAAATCTGATCAATAAACTCTTGTCATCCTACTAGCATTGAAGGGATTTTTCAAAAATTAAACATGCATGTGCCTTTTAAGGACCTAGGGATTGGTCCTAGGAATTGCTCACAATTAGGACCCCAATCAGGAATGTAAAACTAATTTAAGCGCTGACCCAATCCCAAGGATATTCCAGCTTGGGCAGTGATGTCCAGCCCATTCCGGCCAAGTCCCAACCTGGACTGTGAAACCACGCCTGGTCTCCCACTATGACTGGAGGGCAGGATATCTGTCCCTGTTCTACTCTAGGTAATTGTGAACTGTGCAGTCCTAATCAGTGGGTATGGTTGGATTCGTGGTTTTATTTTGACTGTGCTCTAAAGAAGAGAAGGCCCATTTGGCTGTGGGATGATGCTCGCAGTAACGTCACTGGGACAGGATTTTGCTAACAAGTCTGAGCATAAAAGCAGTGGACTTGCTTTTCTGGCAGTGGACACTGTATATGCTATGAAATGCCCCAGCAGGGATCAGGTAACAGGTGACAGCTCAGGTGCAAGGATGACCGTTGCATCAGGCAGTGAGAGCTTTAGGCTGGTGTAGCAGTTTGATATGGTTATGACTTCCTAAAATAGATAATGAATTACGTTTGTAATCTGGTAGGTACCTGGGCCTGATTAAGTTATAATTAAGGCTTTGACTGGGCCACATCATTAGGGCTTTGAATCCTTACCCCTTGGTGGGTGGGGACTCACAGATAAAAGGCATGGCAAAGGACAGAGCTGGAAGGTTTTTGATGTTGGAGTTGCTTTTTTGTTTTGTTTTTTATGTTGGAATTTTGATGTTGAAGTTTGATACTGAAGCCTTAAGCTGGAGCCCTGGGAAGTAAGCTCACAGAGGAAACAGAAGTAAGCCCCAGGAAGAGAGGAACCCTGAACCCAGGAAGAAGCAAGCCCTGGGAAGAGAGGAACCCTAAACTCAGAGAGAAGCAAGACCCTGGAAGGGAGGAACCCAGGAAGCCTGAACCCTCACAGACGTCAGCAACCATCATGCTCTAACATGTGAAAATAGACTTGGTGAGGGAAGCTACTTATGCTTTATGACCTGGTATCTGTAAGCTCCTACCCCAAATGAATACCCTTTATAAAAACCAGCCAATTTCTGGTATTTTGCATCAGCACCCCTTTGGCTGACTAAAACAGCTGACATAGTAGGCTTGTACCTCTCTTAATCCACAGGTGGAGACCCAAAGTTCCCTGAGGCTAAAACAACAAGCTGCTGCAGTTACTTTCAGAAGCTTCACAAACCCAAGCATACCCACAGGGTATTTATTTTTCTCCAAAGCAGAGACAGGTTGCCCTTAGTGGATCTTTTCTATGTAAACAATGTTGCCTATTAACACAGTCAACATTCTTTCTTTTGCAAGTTTCCAGGGGAAAGAGTTCAAAAGTTCCAAGAAGGAAGTTCTTGCTCACACAATAGGACTATTTTGTTGTACTTCTGCATGTATCCTGCAAGGCAAGCATCAACAGAGCTGCAAAGTTAATAAAGAATAGACACCTGGAAAGAATAAAGCTACAAATAGCTAAAAAGAGCTCAGTAGATTGTTCTGAATATCTTTGGTCATTATACTTTTTTGAGCTTTACTATATCAATATATTAGGATAATATTAGTAACAATAATTAATACTTGTAGCAACATACACAGGCTTTATCATATGTCAGGCTCTGCTATAAGCTCTTTAATCATAATTTGATACAAAAATTCCTAGAAGGTAACAACTATTACCCCGAGAAAACAATATATGCATATGCTATGAGATTATCAAAGCTGCAAAGATTGAGGAAAAGATTTCATACTCAATTTGGTGGTATAGGCATAGAATAAAAAAAACATTGGTTATAGTGTAGAAAATTTTGGAATTCACAAAAATGGAATTCCAGATCCAAGTTAGTTTTAATCCAATGCTAGGTAAGTTAACCAGCATGTTTTAAAATTCCTGAACTAATTACATATGCCACTGATGATACATTAGGCATGTTTACATATGCAGTATTTAAGAATGCTATATTCTTCGCAGCCACGGTTTTTAAAAAATCAGAACCTCGAAATTGTAACAGAAGACCAAAACTTGAAAACACACCCTGCATACACTGGCGAGTTATTCCAAACGCAACCCCATATCTGATAAACGTCCCCCCCTCTACCTCTCCCCCTTCTGCTGTAATTCATAGCTGTCAATGAAGAGCTCAGCCTCACGTGCTTCTAGGACAGCTGTTCTGGACAGAGTAACTGCTCACTGAGAGAGGAGTTCCACGGAGCCCCACAAATGCTCCACCGCGTGAAAAAGGTGCATATTACACCATAGTTTACAACAACTGCTAATCGTGAAATTAATGAGTGTTAGGTAGAGGGACGGAAACCTCCAGCTTGGAACAGCACTCTGCTTTAGCCATTGCTACTTTCCTCGGAAACTTTTTTGATAGCTCAGGTAAAAGCTGTACTATTTTTCTTCTGAAAGCAAATCAAAACCTGGGAAAAGGAGTTTGACAATATCTGCCAACCAAGTCCTGGTTTCTTATTTCTTGTACTTGCTCATAAAAAGTGTTGACTACTCTTATATACCAGAAAATCTGTATATGGAAATATTGGCTTATCAGCCATCTGCTGGGGTGATCTATTATTCAGCTTCAATTCGGCGATATTGTAGTTCACTTCCACCAAGCTAAGGTATAAAGTATCACTGCAAATAGTTACTTATCGACTGGCAGATTCACTGCAAATAGTTACTTATCGACTGGTAGATTCACTAGGTTAGAAAATCATAGGTCAAAGGAAGAAGAGTGGAGGGAAAAAAAAATAAACCGAGCTTAAAGAATATCCATGGCTTGGAGTAATTATTGGGAAAACCCACCCAGTTTTAAACTGGTTGATTAACTTTTACTAGCAAAACAAGAACAAAGCCCTAGGTCAATTTGCATGCAATAAAACTTCAGATAAGTTGGGACTTTACACTGCTAAAAAAAAATACCCATATAAACTAATGGTAATATTTACAAATAGATGCATAAATATTTCTTTTTTTTTAAATATTTATTTATTATTATTTTTTAAATTACATTAAAAAAAATATATGAGGTCCCATTCAACCCCACTGCCCCCGCCCCCCACTCCCCCCACAGCAACACTCTCTCCTATCATCATGACACATCCATTGCACCTGGTAAGTTCATCTCTGAGCATCACTGCACCCCATAGTCAATGGTCCACATCATAGCCCAGACTCTCTCACGTTCCATCCAGTGGGCCCTGGGGGGATCTACAGTGTCCCGTAATTGTCCGTGAAGCACTATCCAGGACAACTCTACGTCCTGAAAACGCCTCCACATCTCATCTCTTCCTCCCGTTCCCCACACCCAGCAGCCACCATGGCTACCGTTCCCACACCCATTCCACATTTTCTCTGTGGACATTGGATTGGTTGTGTCCATTGCACACCTATGTCAAGTGAGGGCTTAGATTCCACATGGATACTGGATGCACTCTTCCCGCTTCTAGTTGTAGGCACTCTAGGCTCCATGTTGTGGTGGTTGACCTTCTTCAACTCCATGTTAGCTGAGTGGAGTAAGTCCAATAAGTCAAAGTGTAGGAGCTGAAGTCTGTTGAGGCTCTGGGCCTGGGTGTCATATTATCAGTCCAGAGATTCAAATCCCCTACATATATCTTACACCCAGCACCAACTACAATTCCAATAAAGTAGCATGCAAGTGGATATTTCATGTACACATGATGGGTAAGACAGAAAATTGAATTCACACTTTTGAGAGGGGTGAATGGGAGAGAGACAGAGAGACTGAAAACAAAACTACAACTTCACCTGAACTGGCTGCCAGACGTTCAGCGAGGCCAGACGTGGCAGCCACGCACCTGTCTGGTCACCTGCTTGTACTGGCTCCCTATTTCCCTTGACCTTGAGGCAGGCTCTTAATTAGGTGTGTGGTGTCAGCACGACCTCTAGCCCTTTATTCTTGCAACTCAATCACTCAAGGGGGAGGAAAGGCTTGCTCTCTGGCATTCTAGCAAAAATCCTGGGATTAACTCAGATGAGCCCCCTTCAGGTGCCATGCTTAATTCTGAAGTGAAGACGAAAGAGTTGGACACCACGGAGCTGAAGGAGAGGGGCTGTCCCATGGGAACAAGTTTGGATGTAAGTTTGGGTGGTGTCCAATTAAGCTTCAAATCTGTTTTTAAAACACATTTTAAGAAACACAGGCAGAGGAAGCGGATGTGTGCTGCAGATTAAACCCAGGCTGTGAGACGGAAAGAATGTCACTGACTTTCTTTCTCATTTATAGATTGTGTTCTATCCCAGAGAAATAAGAGTTGGATTAAGGCTTGGGAATCTGCATTTTTGGCGAGTTTCTGAGGGCATTCTATCAGGCATTAAAGTCAGAAGAAACTTAAAAGCCTTTTGCCATTTTCTTAGGTTTTACCTCATTTTTCTGTATTCCAGTATGAAATGAAATTTCAATAACTCTTTTTTAAATTTTTTTATTTATAATTATACTTCTAATTACATATTCTGATTAATGAAAAATAATTTGTCAATTCAGTTTATCATTAACTTATCTTATAATACTATTAAATTGAATTCTATTTTAATAAAATTATTAGTATTTAGTGGTTCTAGTAGTGCTAAAATTAAATGCTTAATCAACAAGTACTTTAGATATTTAGAATAAGTAGTATTAATGATATTTGATCATTATAGGCCATGTGTCACAGATTTTGCTCATGTTAAAGGTGAAATTCTGAAAAGAATCCATTGGTTAAAGAATCCATTAAGTTTATTTCAGATTATTATTTTTTTCCCCTGACAATTATGATGTTCTCGTGCTCTTCATGGTATACATCATTTACTCATTATTTCCTTTCTATGTATATACTCTTGAAAATAAAACTGTCAGGGTTAAATGTATTTGGCTATTTGGTGTAGAAATGTATGCCATGTTTGTGGACTAGGGATGAGAAAAGAGTTGAAAGCTGTTATTTGTTGACCAACAAATAGTAAAAGTAAACATCAGTGAAATGAAAAGAAACTATGTAGCCTATATTAATTGTTCCACAAAACCGTAGGGTATTCACCATTAAATAAATACACACCCCATATTTCAGTGACACGGCCCCTACACTTTTGCTCAAAATTAGGTAGAAATGTCAATAAGAGAGTTGTAAATAAAAGTTTCTACCCAGGATGAGGAAAAATGCCTAGTGGAGAGAAGTAGCTATGTAAAGTTCTACTAACCTAGATTACATGGATTGTAATGAAAAGGCTGCAGTTATTGAATTCTAAATGAGCTATTTCTATACCTTTCCCAAAGTATATTTTGAATATATTTAGACAGAAAGGCTTCATTTTTCAGGTTTAACTTCACATTACTTTATCCCGCTGAGCTCTTGTTTGTACTTCTCTGAGATGCGAAAACTGCAGGTAAAACTTTCCTTATCAGATTACAGCTGAGATAATTGGAGAATCAAAAAAGTCTAAAATTCTGGCAGCATTGCCTGAATTAAGAAACATTCAGAAAAACAGTAGGAATTAAAGTGATTAAAATAAGATTTGAGTACCGAGTGCACTTGAATATGAACATTAATGTTTCCATGGAAACACATTAGGCTATTTTAAAGAAGGAATAATAATTCTCATTATGCAAACACATGTATTTAGCCTTTCTGTTTCCTTTGAACTGTGGTATTGTCTGCTTCCTACCAAATTTCAGAAATTAAACAATGACTTGCAAGTAATCCAATATACTCATTTTAAAAAGTGACTTTAAAAAATGACCTTTTGAAAGACACTAAAGATAATGTTTTCTTAACAATTGGATTCTGACCCTGGGAGCTTATTTGATTCAGCACACCTATATTTTTTATTAAAAATTCAGCACACGATAAAAGTCAGCTGAATATTTCCTACATGAGGTCTGCTGGAAATTTTCAATTTAGGTGTTAAGTGCTTTCCTTTCCTGTTTCTCTTCAGGTTAGGAATGTTTGTTGCCAAATGAGGACCAGGATATGCTGGTGCTGAGTGAGTAGGAAGCTTCAACTCATGGTACCCATGACAAGAACTGGTTTATTAGGGACTGTCCCCGCCTTCCTCCCCTTGCGGTTCCCGCCGTCCGCTCTCCAACTCCGCCCCAGAGTTATCCTGCAACCTGCCCCCTCTCCTAGTAACTGCTTACGGCATGAACCGCAGGTCCATCCCCCCCCACTGCAGCCTATCCACAACCGCCCCGCGGACTTGCCCCTTCCCCAGGCCCCCGCCCTCTGTGCGGCTATATAACAGTGTGCACTTCCTGAATAAAATAGACCTGCGCCTAGCCCTCGTCTCCGTGGTGTCTGTCATCGCACTGCGCGTCCCCGCCAAACCTTGAGCTGCCAGCGGCTGGCCTAGCGGCTTTGTGCCTGCCAGTTGCCACCCACTGAACTCACACGCCGCGAGGCCGCCCCCCCTCAGAGAGCTCGCCCGGCCGCACTGCGACCGACCCTCCTGGGGGCCCGACCGCGAGCCCCGCAGTTGGCGCCCAACGTGGGGCCCATCCAGACGCCAGACCCCCCACGTCGCCGCTCCAGGTAGGGACTCTTTGGCGTCCTTGCACTCCGTCATGGGTGCATCCCTCTCTTCCCGGCAAGTGCCCCAAGTCCGCGCGCTTGCTGCCCTCTTAGAGACCAACCATGTCAAGGTTTCGGTTCAGCAGCTACAGCGTTACTGGGACTTGCTTCTGCCTTTCAATCCTTGGCTCTCCACCTGCGTTCTCTGGAGCCCTCAGACTTACGTCTGATTGATTGATCGCGTTACCTCCGCTATGGAGCATGAACGCAAACAGTTTCCCCCTGGACTCATTCCTGCGCTTGTCGCCATCCGCGCCTGCTTGCAGGGCGTCCCCGCCGCCGAGTCCATGGTGTGCGCCCCGCCCAAAGACCGCCCCTCCACCCACCCCGACACCCCTGACGACGATGATGCCTGCTCACTTACGGCTCAGCTTGAGGCTGCCCTTGAGCTGGACCCTCCTTGCGCGCCCGACTCTGACTCGGAGCAAGATGGCGCACTTCCTCCTTCTTCCTCACCCAAAAAGGGGAAGTTGCCTGCTTCCGCACCCGACCCTACCTCAAGGCAACATGGCGCACTTCCTCCTTCTTCCAAAAAGGGGAAGTTGCCCTCCGCCCTGCCTTTTCCTGCTTCTTCTCGGAAACAAGCCTCCTTATACCCTCCCCTTCCGACCGCACTGCCATTTTACGCTCCTCCGGACGCACGTCACCCCTATCCGCCATCTTGGCCTCCATTTTCTCCCTGCCCAGATGGGCCAACGCCCTGGCCGCCTTTTTATCAGCCCCCCGGCGGAATCCCCCAAGGCCCGCCATCCTACACTCCTCACCCCCACCACGATGAAGAGGATGAAGAGGATGATGACGATGACGATCATCAATCATCACCCTACGCACCGTCCCCTGGCACTCCACCAGCGAGCCGCCTACCCGACGGGGCCTTCCTCCAACCCCCTTGCGCTCCGCTTGCCGACATGTTCCCCCTAAACCCTACCCGATCTCCGGCCAGCCCCCAAGCCTGGATCCCATTCTCACCCAAGGACATGCAAGCTCTTAGAACCGCCATCCGTGAGGACGGACTGGCAAGCCCCCACGCGCAGGATCTGATTGAGCGCATGGCCATTCCCCGCTGCGTGCCCTACGATTGGATCACCCTCGCTAGAGGCACCCTTTCCCCTGGACAGTTTATTGATTGGCGTGCTCACTTCGCCTCCTACTGCGAAACCCAGGTCGCCGAAAATGCGCGCGCTGGCAATAACTACCCTGCAAATGCCTTCCTCAGCCTTGGACGTTTCACCCAGCCTCAGAACTATGTGGGCCTCCCGCAAGGCTTCTTTCTCCAGCTCCGCGAATGTGCACTTAAGGTCTTTCGCTCCTGTGCCGCCTCCGCCCCAGAGCCCTTAACCAAGCTTTTTCAAAAGCCTGACGAGCCCTTCAATGACTTTGTCGCTCGCGTGCAAGCTGCCGCCGAACGCAAGGTCGTCGGCAACCAGGCTCAAACTTCCTTTATTAAAGACATCCTGCAAGAGGGCGCTAATCCAACCTGCAAGGCCATCATCCGCCCACTGCGTGATAAGCCCCTCCATGACTGGGTCCTTGCGTGCTCCAGCGTCTCTGGCCAGACCACTGCGCTGGCTCAGGCTGTCATTGCTGCCGTCGCCGCCTCCAACGAGTGCTTTCGCTGCGGAGAGCGTGGCCACTTTGCCAGAGAGTGTCCCAACCGCCCGATGCCAGCACCTCCGGACAGGCCAGGCGCCGTCCGTGCACCACGACTGCCCTCTACTCCTTGCCCGCGATGTGGCAAGGGCTATCATTGGGCCCGCGACTGCCATGTCACCAACATCAGCCGGCAACCTTTAAACGGCCGTGGGGGCAGGCCTCAGCCCCGCACCCAAGAGGCCCCCTGCGCCCTTGAGCGCTGCCCCAGCACACCACCGCCCACGCCGAGATTTTGGCATCTCTGCCGCTGTCGCGGCAGCCTTTGTCTTCTCCCTCGCTGCTGCCACAACCGCTGCCGTTAGCCTTACCTAGTCCACCGGCACCGCCGCCGCTGTGATGAATGTGTCCACTCTTGCTTCCCTGGCGCTCCGCGACCAAGACAAAATTAATCGCCTCCATCACACTGCCCTGTTTAACCTTCAACAGCAAATAGACTTGCTCGCCCTCGATGTCGAAGCCCTTTACACCCTCGCCACAACCACCTGTGATGCCCGTTATCCCTTCTCCACACTCTGTGTCACACCCTTCCCCGCTAACCTCTCTACCGCCAAACGCCACTCCCTGCGCTCCTGGATGTTCTGCGCCTACAACTCGTCCTTTTGGAACGTCACCAGCCAGCTTCAGTCCCATATCCTCTCCCTCGAGCGCGTCACCGTCCCCACCCTCAAAGCTTCCATCCTCCAAGACCTTGCCAACAAGTTCCTCCACTTTTTCAAGCCCTCAAACCTCCTCTTTTATGCTCTCCTCCTCCTCCTCTTCCTCCTCATCCTCGCCCTCGGCTGCTGCGTGCGCCACACCATCCATGCGCACCACGAACGGCAAAAACTTTTTGCCGCAGCTGCCCTCGTCCTTGCCCAACACAACTCAAGCCCTGAGGAGACACGTCGGGCCCGGGTATGGCTCGCGGAAGTAGCAGGGCTCGGCCCACACCAGGGCCCGGTGTAGCCAGCCCGAGCCGCAGGCATGGGCGCACCGCCCTCTGCATAGAGGGGAATCTGGGCGAATCCCCCGCCCTCCCCTCACTGCTCACGCTCCTCCCCGCGGGTGTGCCACAGCCCTCGCGCCCTCCTCTAGGCTTCCCTCAGCTCCCCCGCACTTCCGTAAAATTAAAAAAAGAGGAGCAATTGTCCCCGCCTTCCTCCCCTTGCGGTTCCCGCCGTCTGCTCTCCAACTCCGCCCCAGAGTTATCCTGCAACCTGCCCCCTCTCCTAGTAACTGCTTACGGCATGAACCGCAGGTCCATCCCCCCCCGCTGCAGCCTATCCACAACTGCCCCGCGGACTTGCCCCTTCCCCAGCCCCCCGCCCTCTGTGCGGCTATATAACAGTGTGCACTTCCTGAATAAAATAGACCTGCGCCTAGCCCTCGTCTCCGTGGTGTCTGTCATCGCACTGCGCGTCCCCGCCAAACCTCGAGCTGCCGGCGGCTGGCCTGGCGGCTTTGTGCCTGCCAGTTGCCACCCACTGAACTCACACGCCGCGAGGCCATCCCCCCCCCCAGAGAGCTCGCCCGGCCGCACTGCGACTGACCCTCCTGGGGGCCCGACCGCGAGCCCCGCAAGGGACAAGGTAGAAACTAGAAGACATATCTTTATAGAAAGGAAACACAACTGGATCAAGCAATTAATAATAGATTATCTGTTTGTCAAAACCCACGAATCTTAAACATCATAATTTTACTGAGTCATCAAGCAAACCACTTTTCTATAAAAATGAATATCATGGGAAAAATCATTATCGAAATCCTTTTGAAATTGAAATTGAATGAATTTTAATCCAAGTGTAGGAGGATTTTCCCCCTTACTGTTCCCATGTTTAAAATAGGCTAAGCCAATGTTCCTCTTTACATTTAATTAATAATTGATGTGGTCATCCTGCTAGTTAGCTACCACTTGGCAATGAATTGACATCACTTATTCATTTTTCATTAAAAAAAAATCCAAACATGGTATGCACATCCTTTTACAGTGACATTCTAAGAATAACAAGGTATTCTACTAATGAGTACAAATGAGTGTTCATAAAGACCATAGGAATAAAATACGCTTGAACCACATGAGTACTTAGGAGAAAGCACCATCAGTTGGGCTCAATAATTTCACTCCATAACTGTCTTCGCTGGCTTAAAGGAATACAATAAAAGATATATCATGAAAAGGCGAGGTCCAAAGGCATAACTGAGACACTCACAACATAAGGCTTCCTTTTCTAGTAACCAGGAAAGACACAAGCAATGCAAAGGTGTTAGTGGGGATTTGTCTGGAAGCAGGTGGACTGGTTCCTTGGCAGCAATGAGGATTAACAGCTTGCCATGGGAGGGAGAGAACTTGACAGAGGGGCTGCTGGATAGACGTTGCCTGCAGGTGGGAAGACAGCTGTGCTCTGCCTGCGACTGAGCTTTGTGGAGCTTCAGAGCTGGGACAGGAGAGCTGCAGGCACTAAATTTACAATTGAGCCAAGTCCCCAGGGAACAGAGAGAATGGACTTTCGAGAACTACCCTTCCCCCTTGACAGGAACCTCACCCAGCCCTCACATTGGTGTCAGGGCTGTTTAAGAAGGATATGGAATTATGGCAGGAGCAAACCGCAAGCAGGTTGTCTTGGAGAACCACGTTCCATGCCACGCAAGAAATGTGCCACTCCACGAAAACCATCTCCTTGAGCCCTCTCAGGCTGTTTTATTGTGTGTGCTGCTTTTTCATGCTTGATTTTTCATAAATGAACTTTTAAATCAAAGTATAGCCTATGGGTGGAAAATTGTATAAATTCTAAATGTACCAATGGGGGATTTTCACATAATGAATGCACACAAATCGAGGAGAATGACCCCAAGTCAAGAAATGGAATATTATCACACCTAAGGACCCCTTTTTTCTTTTTCTAGGAACTTCCCCATAGTAACTACACATGCACTATCTGCCCCTGTAGATTAGATTTGCCTGTTTTGAACTTCATGTGACTAGGACCATGTAGAAATACTCTACTGTCTTGTTTATTACACTCCATGTTATGTTTCCGAGATTTACCCATGTCATTGCATGTAGTCTGAGCAGTTCTTTCTCATTTCTTGTATTTATTTGTCTTACTATATTAAAGGATGCTTTTCACTTGTTTTTTTTTTTTTTTGATGGACATTTGTATTCTCCCATCTTTTTGGCTATTGTGAATGATGCTTCAATGCGCATCTTTTTACAAGTCTTTTCAAAAACTTGTACTCATCTCCCTGATGATTTTAACTTCATCATGGTTAATTTTAATGGGAATTATCATAACCTATTACAAAAGTAATATTTATTTGCATTCCCCAAAAGGAATCTGAAAATTTATGGTTATCTACTAAACATGCTTGTTAAATAGGACAAATTCAAAGAAAAATATGAAGGGAAAACCAACTTTACAAAGTAGGGCTGTGCTTAAATAGCTATATCTCTTCTGGCTTATGGAAACTGAAAGGATTTTAGGTATATCTATCAAGTCTGCCTTTCACTGTACTTCAATGTGTACAATACAAACATACACATCCTTGCCTGGTGAAGCCTTTCTAGGGGTTTGTGATGAACTACAAGGAAATATTCCCAAATATGTGGCAACTGTTTATTGCATTGTTTTTGTATGTATTAAATTACAAATGCAAATAGGAAGAAGTATAGGCTGTATGTTGAGAGAAAATATATACTTTTAGTGCATTGAAGTGGAGATATAATGGGTCATATTTGTCAAAAGAAGAGGTATGTGGGAGAGATGGGCATATTTTTGAGTGACAGAAATATTTTAAAGAGATATATAGACGTGTCTAGTTAGAGTGTGTTTTTCTTTAGCACTTTTCTATAGCCTGACCCCACGATTTACTGGTTTCCTTGAGGGTGAATTGTCTTGACAACTCATAGTTGTGCTTCCCAGCCAGCAAATGGGAGGTGAGATATCGCCGATTGCAATACCCACACGGTTTAATACATAGCCTGGATCCAACACAGTGCCGAGACAAGAGCAGGAGAGTAAGCACTTGCCAAGAGAGTGTGCTTTATACCTTGACCATTTTGCGGGAAGAGAAGTCATTCCTGCAGTTCAACCTGGAGTTATGTTGTCCTTAAAAAACAATGCGGCAGTCGCAAAGGGAAACACACACCATGTTAGATGGAGGACAGGGTCTTCAGCATGACCTGAATGACACAATTAGATGTCCCCAGCTGTGACTGTAGGACAGTAAAGTATCTGGCCCCAATGGAAGGAAGATTGGGTGTGTGAGCAAATTGTAAGCTGTGCAGTATGTCAGCTCCCAGGCACAAAATTATCATGAGAGGAGCTGATGGATCATAAATTGTTCACTTTGGGCTGTTTTCCTTCTCTGTGTTATGAGTTCTGTTTACGTTGTCACCGAAGAATGGAACTGTAATGTAGCAAGGAAGTTTGCCTTTAAGCTGCCAAGTAGGCAAGTACTAAAAACAATTAAAATGCTTGGAAATGGTGGTGGGTTGGGGAAGGTTTGCTGCACTTAGAAAGTGCACAGAAAACAACTAGCTCAGGTTTTCTATGGTGGTCTGAAGATGTGCATCTAGGCAGCAATTCAGCTTTTGGGAAAGAAGCTTACATTTAGAAACTGAGTGAAAAAGGTAATATTTAACAGAGGAGCTTGAGAGTTTTGTCTCTTGGTTGGGCATAATTCCTGATAATACTGAAAATAAAAAATGTTGAGAAAAATGAAAAATGAAGTAATGAGTAAAAGGTAACATACATACACAGTGGCATTTTTATCTTGGGACTGTTAGGCAGGGGCAGGGAGGGGAGACCTAGAAACCCCTAGAAATTTGTTGATGACAATAGAAATAAGAATAATATGGGAAAACCAAAGAGAAGAAGCTGGGCTCAAGACCAGGCATAGCAGACGCGTTTCTCTAGCTAGATTCTTGTAGCTCCATTCTCTAATTAGAAAGTGGATGGGATGATCATTCTGTCATTATACAGTTCCTGCAAAGGTGCATGGTGACACATATTTCAGAACAGGCAGGTTTCATAAAGTTGTCAATTTAGCAAAATTATAAATACAAATTACCCATTCTTCCTAGCTATATTCCCATGAGCAAATACTCTCATAAAAATACGGTACCTAGAAGTAGGAGGAAACATCTCTTTTAGACCAACCTTCCAGCAACTCCTTAAACAGAAAGTGATTTCCTTTCAAACAAGCAAAATTACTCAGGGAAAAGGAAGGCAGGAGCTAAGAGGATAGGCTTAGAAGATACATGGTTCTGAGGAGAAGATGACATTTTCCTAGAGTGAAGGATTGAAAGCATCATAACTACACATGAAGGAGCATATGTCGGAAGAAGACATTGGCAAGGGAAGTTTCACTTTAAATTGCAATTTAATGACCCAACCTGTCCTTAGAGAAGGTTTATCATTGCTCAGCTCAATTATAGTTGTGTAAGCAGGCATTCTGAGTAGATGGAACACAAATTTCAGGTGTGGAATATGCACCTATACAAAGAGTCCTTAGACAGAAACCCAATCTGACACAGAGAACTCCATTTGGACAACATTCATATGTAATGCAAAAAAAAAAAAAAAAAAAAAAGTCTGGGGGCTTGGTGTAATCTTTTTTTTTTTTTTTAACAAATTTTACTCAATTTATTCATTAAAAAAAAAGTATTACATTCAAAATATATGAGGTCCCCATTCACCCCCACCACCCCTACCCCACCAATCCCCCGACAGTAACACTCTCCCCCATCATCATGACACATCAATTGCATCTAGTGAGTACATCTCTGGGCATTGCTGCACCCCATGGCCTGTGGTCCACACCATAGCCCACACTCTCCCACATTCCATCCAGTGGGCCATGGGAGGACATACAATGTCCAGCAATTGTCCCTGGAGCACCACCCAGGACAACTCCAAGTCCCAAAAATGCCTCCACTTCTCATCTCTTCCTCCCATTCCCCACACCCAGCAGCCACCATGGCCACTTTTACACACCAATGCCACATTTTCTCGATTATTAAGCACAATTGTTCATGAATAGGATATCATTAAGTCCACTCTAATCCTTACTGTATTCTTCCTTCCTGTGGACCTTGGCTTAGTTGTGTCCATTCCACATCTATGTCAAGAGGGGCTTAGATTCCACATGGATACTGGATGCAATCCTCCTGCTTTCAGTTGTAGGCACTCTAGGCTCCATGGTGTGGTGGTTGACCTTCTTCAACTCCATATTAGCTAAGTGGGGTAAATCCAATAAATCAGAGTGTAGGAGCTGAGGTCTGTTGAGGCTCAGGGCCTGGCTATCATATTGTCAGTCCAGAGATTCAAATCCCCTAGATATATCTTAAACCCCAGCACCAACTACAATTCCAGTAAAGTAGCATGAAAGGTTTGTGAAAAGAGATCCCATCTGAGTCCAGCTCCATCACGCAGAAACACCAGCTCCAAAGAAGGGCCAACTGACATGACAGTGAACTCCATCTGCCATGACCATAAAACCTGTGGGTCTCTTTAGCCCTCAGAAGAACCAATACCTGGGGTTGTATCTACTTTATCTGTCTCTGAGACTCTGCTCATGTGTGCATAAGGGCAATCCTTCTGATAACCTCCAGACTCTTTTTTAGAGACTCATAGCCATATGAACTCATTTGTCCTTTCCATTTCCCCCTTATTTTAGGTCAAACAGCATTTTTAACTCTGTTATTATACATAGACAGGGATATTCTGCTGGTCTGCGTTGAACCTTTAATTCAAGGTCATTTTCTAGTTACGTCATCAGCTGGTACTTGGTAGTGATCCCTCGGTGCCAGGGAGGCTCATCCCCGTGTGTCATGTCCCATGCTGGGGGGAAGGCATTGCATTTACATGCTGAGTTTGGCTTTGAGACTGGCCACATTTGAGTAACACAGAGGCTGTCAGGAGGGAACTTTTAGGCACAGTGCTGCTCTAGGTTTTGTTCTTATTTCAGGTGTATAGGCTCACAAGCATAGTCTTTAGTATCAGGGGCTCACTGTTGGACCCTCATTCCTTCCTGGTCCTTACCGTTGCACCTGGGGGACTGCCACTGCTCCCCTAGGGACCACAACAGAGCCCCCCCCAGGCCAGGAACCCAGTACCCCCCCCCCCAGCTGTTGTTTTTAATTGTTTCCACTATGAGTATATCCAAACATTTCCATGCACCCTGGACACATGCCCTGTATAACTCCCTGTCAACCATATATTGCCTGTCAATAACATCCCATACCAGTATTCCTCCGCTGCCATTGTTGAACCACTCTGTGATCCAAAACATCCTGAAAAGTGAAGCCCAATATAATGTCAGGTTCCCTTACTAGTAAAATGGAATATAGCGATGAGTTTAAAGGTTAGATACAGAATACATATTTATTTGGAAAAATTCTACATCCTATCTTTTTCTTTTCTTTTTTCCTAATTATTGAGCTTCTCTTCACAAGAGCCTTAGATCACAGTAATTCATATATACAATATACAGTACTCCCACATATCCATTATAAAACCTTTTCCCTTCCACAGAGATAATCTTTTAACTTATTCATATCATATTTACTGAAACTGATGTACAGATATTGAGACAATAGCTTTCAAACAAGGTGACATTTGTGTTTACATTGTGGTTTATACTTTAGGCTATACGGTTTTCTAAATTTTTTAGTTATCCTATGCGGTCACCCCTCGGGCTGAAGTGTGGTTTGCTGGCCTGGCGGGGGAGCAGCCGCAGTAGGCCTAATTCCGATGCCCCCATAATAGGGTGGCTGGTCGGACTCACCGCCACCCCTGAAGGAAGCTCGGCATGGGCGCAGAGTGCCCTCGGGTCTCCCCTTCTCGGCAGCCATGCTTCCGCAGCTTCCCCTCCTCCTGGATGGCGCCACACGATGCCTTGTGGGGCAGCACCCTTCTTCTTCTTTCTCCCTGCGCAGGCACAGGGTGGAAAATTCCAGTCTGCCCTTTTCCCCTCCCCCGACACAGCAACAGCCAGGCGTGGGTGGAAAAATCCAGTCTGCCCTTTTCCCTCCCCCGACAGCACCAACAGCCAGGCGTGGGCGGGAAACTCAAGTCTGCCCTCTACCCCAGCAACAGCAGCCACCAATCACTAAACCCTGCCACTTCCCCCAGCAACAGCGACAGCCAATCCCTAATCACCACCCCTCCCCCGTCCAGTACCACCCACTGACCTTTCGCCGGCAACCAATCAGAACAGGGCGTGGCTTCGACCAATCAGCCTTCCCCAGCCCCTATAAAACTGTTGCCTCTCCCTCAATAAAGTGGACTTGCGTGTTTACCTTGTCTCTGCGGTAGTTCTTCTGCCGTGCGTCCTCCAGTCCTGAGAGCCCCCGACAAGGGCCTGGCCTCCCTTGTCCCCAGTTCGTCGCCTGCTTCTCCGGGCGACCCCTTCGTCACCTGCTTCTCCGGGCGACCCCTTCATCGCCGGCTTCTCCGGGCGGCCCCTTCGTCGCCGGCTTCGCCGGGTGACCCCGTCAGCCGAACCGCGCAACCCCTTGTGAGACCGATCCCTCGTCTGCTGCCGGACCGACCCCTTGTCCCAAGCGGGACTGACCCCTCGTCCAGAGCTGGACCGACCCCTCGTCCGCAGCCAGACCCCACCTCTACCGACCGAGCAAGCCGCCGCAATCCTATGTTTTACATTATGGTTTACATTATTAGTCTGTCGTCCCCTATATGTTTTTGGTGTAATATTACATGTTTTATATCCATTCTTGTGTACTCTTGTGAAACACTTCTATTGCCCTTACAGTTACGTTGGTTCCAGCTATTCAATATCTATTTACCCCTTCACCTTAGGCCCCACAGTGACAGTCAGTCTTCATTTCTTGAGGAGCCATGTTCAGAAATATTTGCAACACTGTTGAGGGCTTGACTTGCTCAACTGCCCTAATGCCCTGGGAGCCACCCTTTCTCTTGAGAGATACAGTTCCCTCTATTTGATGACATTAGTCCTCCCCAGGATGTGGGTCTACCTTCACTCTCATTATATGGGTCTCTATCCAATAGTATAACCCACTCTGGCAAAATGAGCATTCAGATATTCCCTAGGAGTCTGTCCTGCATCAGATTATCCCCTTTGAGTATCTTAAACAGGTAACTTTCCTAATTATATTTTGAAAATGTTTTCTCAGCATTTTACTCTCAACCAACACCTGACAATCTCCTATGTTTGCATGTTGCCCCTCCCTCACCCCAATTTTTTTGGGCAATATTACCCATCTGCCCATCCCTAGCCCCCCTCAAACCCGCAAAGCCCTACCCAAAGGTAACCCTATGCCCCCATTTTATCTCTTCCTTGTGCACATACTTACCTCCAGCTTATCATAGATTTCACCCATGTAGATGCCAGCTTACATCCTTCCTCTACCCCCCAATTTCCTGTAAGCCTATCTTCCAGTCTCTAGCTCTCTGAGGCAGCTTGCTTATATCCTATCATTGAGGTCATGTAGTATTTGTCATTCAATGCCTGGGTTGCTTCACTCAACATAAGGTTCTCAAGATTCATCCATGTTATCACGTGTGTTTGTAGTGTATTTGTTCTTACAGCCGAGTAGTATTCCATTGTATTGTATATACCACATTTTATTGATCCGCTCATCTGTTGATGGGCATTTGGGTTGACTGCAACTTTTGGCGATAGTGAACAATGCTGCTATGAACATTGGTGTGCATATATCAGTTTGTGTCCTTGTTTTCAGTTCTGCTGGGTATATACCCAGCAGTGGTATTGCTGGGTCATATGGCATATCTATGGTTAGTTTTTTGAGAAACCGCCAAACTGTCCTCCAGAATGGTTGGAACCTTCTGCATTCCCACCAGCAGTGGATGAGTGTTCCCATTTCTTCACATCCTCTCCAGCATTTGTATTCTTCTGTTTTTTTCATAGCTGCCAATCTTATGGGAGTAAGATGGTATCTCATTGTAGTTTTGATTTGCATTTCCCTGATAGCTAAAGATTTGGAGCATTTTTTCATGTGCTTTTTAGCCATTTGTATTTCTTCTTTGGGGAAGTGTCTGTTTAAATCTGTTTCCCATTTTTTAAATGGGTTGTTTATCTTTTTATTTTCAAGATATAGGAGTTCTTTATATATGCAAGTTATAAGTCTCTTATCGGATATATGGTTGCCAAATATTTTCTCCCATTGTGTGGGTTCCCTTTTTACTTTCTTGACAAACTCCTTTGAGGTGCAGAAGGCTTTAATTTTGAGGAAGTCCCATTTATCTATTTGTTCTTTTGCTGCTCGTGCTTTTGGTGTGATGTTCATGAAGCCATTTCCTATTACAAGGTCTTATAGATGTTTCCCTACACTGCTTTCCAAGGTCTTTATGGTCTTGGCTCTTATATTTAGGTCTTTGATCCATCTTGAGTTGATCTTTGTATAAGGTGTGAGATGGTAATCCTCTTTCATTCTTCTGCATATGGGTATCCAGTTCTCCAGGCACCATTTGTTGAATAGGCCATTCTCTGCCAGTTGAGTGTGTTTGGTGGCTTTATTGAATATTATATGGCTATATATATGAGGTTCTATATCAGAACTTTCAATTCGATTCCATTGGTCTGTGTGTCTCTCCTTGAGCCAATACCATGCTGTTTTCACTACTGTTGCTTTGTAGTATGTTTTGAAGTCAGGTAGTGTGATTCCTCCAATTTCATTTTTCTTTTTCAATATGTCTTTGGCTATTCGGGGCCTCTTTCCTTTCCAAATAAATTTCATAGTTAGTTTTTCTAGTTACTTAAAGAAGGCTGTGTAGATTTTTATTGGGATTGCATTGAATGTGTAGATCAGTTTTGGTAGGATAGACATCTTAATAATATTTGGTCTTCCTATCCATGAACAGGAAATATTCTTCCATTTATTTAGGTCTTCTTTGATTTCCTTGAACAGTCTTGTATAGTTCTCAGTGTATAAGTTTTTTACATCTTTAGTTAAATTTATTCCTAAATACTTGATTTTTTTATTGACTATTGTGAATGATATTTGTTTCTTGATTTCCTCCTGATCTTGCTCATTATTGGTGTACAGAAATGCTACTGATTTTTGCGCACTGATCTTATAACCTGCGACTTTACTAAACTCATTTATGAGTTCTAGAAGCTTTGTTGTAGACCTCTCAGTGTTTTCTATGTATAGGATCATGTCATCTGCAAATAATGAAATTTTTACTTCTTCCTCTCCAATTTGAATGCCTTTTATATCTGGTTCTTGCCTCAGTGCTCGAGCAAGTACTTCTAAGACAATGTTAAATAGAAGGGGGGACAGTGGGCATCCTTGTCTTGTTCCTGACTTTAGAGGGAAGGATTTTAGGATTTCTCCATTGTAAATGATGTTGGCTGTAGGTTTTTCATATATACTCTTTATCATGTTCAAAAAGTTTCCTTGTATTCTGATCTTTTGGAGTGTGTTTATCAAGAAAGGATGCTGTATTTTGTCAAATGCTTTTTCTGCATCTATAGATATAATCATGCAATTTTTTTCCTTCAATCTATTTATATGGTGTATTACATTGATTGATTTTCTTATGTTGAACCATCCTTGCATACCTGGAATGAATCCCACTTAGTCATGGTGTATAATTCTTTTAATGTGTTGTTGAATAAGATTAGCAAGTATTTTGTTAAGTATTTTTGCGTCTAGGTTCATTAGAGAAATTGGTCTGTAATTTTCCTTTCTTGTGGTGTCTTTGTTTGGCTTTGGTACTAGGATAATGTTGGCATCATAGAATGAGTTAGGCAATGTTCCTTCTGTTTCAATTTTTTGGAATAGTTTCAGCAGGATTGGTGTTAGTTCTTCGGGAATGTTTTGTAGATTTCACCTGTGAAGCCGTCTGGCCCTGGGCTCTTCTTAGTTGGGAGGTTTTTAATGACTGATTCTATCTCTTTATTTGTGATTAGTTTTTTGAGATCATCAATTTCTTCTTTCGTCAATATAGGCTGCTTATGTGTTTCTAGGAATTTGTCCATTTCCTCTGAATTGTCATTTTTGTTGGAATATAGTTTTTCAAAGTATCCTCTTATGATAGTCTTTATTTCTGTGGGTTCAGT
The DNA here is from genome assembly GCF_030445035.2 of Dasypus novemcinctus. NCBI lineage: Eukaryota > Metazoa > Chordata > Mammalia > Cingulata > Dasypodidae > Dasypus > Dasypus novemcinctus. The sequence continues at coordinate 5,193,751 of NC_092216.1, read as the reverse complement.
GGTGATATCGCCTTTCTCATTTCTTATTTTGTGTATTTGCATCTTCTCTCTTTTTTTCTTTGTTAGTCTTGCTAAAGGTTTGTCAATTTTATTGATCTTCTCAAAAAACCAGCTCTTGGTCTTGTTTATCTTTTCAAGTGTTTTCTTATTTTCTATTTCATTTAGTTCTGCTCTTACCTTTGTTATTTCCTTCCTTCTTCTTCCTGTGGGATTACTTTGTTGTTTTTTATCTAATTCCTCCAAATCTGCAGTTCTTCAATTTTTGCTCTTTCTTCTTTTTTGATGTACAAATTTATGGCTATAAATTTCCCTCTCAATACTGCTTTTGCTGCATCCCATAAATTTTGGTATGTTGTGTTATCATTATCATTTGCTTCAAGGTAGTCATTGATTTCTTTTGAGATTTCTTCTTTGACTCACTGTTTTTCTAGGAGTGTGCTGTTTAATTTCCATAGCTTGGTGTGAAATCTGGGCTTCTGTCCCTTGCAGATTTCCAGCTTCACTCCACTGTGGTCAGAGATATTATTTTGTATGATTTTGATCTTTCTGAATTAATTAAGCCTTTCTTTGTGGCCTAGCATATGGTCTATCTTGGAGAATGATCCATGTGCACTTGAGAAAAATGTATATCCTGCTTTGTTTGGGTGTAATGATCCGTAAATGACTATTAGATCGAGCTCCTCTAATATACTGTTCACATATTTCATTTCTTTAGTGATTCTCTTTTGAGATGTTCTGTCCAGAATTTATAGTGGTGTATTAAAATCCCCCACTATAATTGTAGATGCTTCTATTCTTTCACTTATTTTTTCCAGCATTTGCCTCACGTATTTAGAGGTGCCCCTGTTAGGAGTATAAATATTCATGATTGTTCATTCTTCTTGACAGATTGTCCCTTTCACTAATATGTAGTATCCTTCTTTGTCTCTCACAATTGTTTCACATTTAAAGTCTATTTTGTCTGATATTAATATAGCTACTCCTGCCTTTTTTTGGTTATTGTTTGCTTGTATGATTGTTTTCCAACCATTCACTTTCAGCCTCCATGAGTCTCTGGGTCTAAGATGTGTCTCTTGTAGACAGTGTATAGATGGGTCATATTTCCTCATCCAATGTCCCAGTCTGAATCTTTTGATAGGTGAGTTTAATCCATTGACATTCAGTGTTATTTCTTTGAATGAATTATTTATGTTAGCCATATTTTGATTGGACTTGTGTTTGTCATATTTTGTTTGGTTTTTTTTCTTCTCTTTTTGTCTTTTTTGTTGCTCTTACACTCTCCTCCAACTCTGCCTGTCCTGTTTTTTCCTTTCTTCCTGTAGAACTCCCTTTAGAATTTCTTGAAGGGGAGGTTTATTGTTGACATACTCTTTCAGTTTCTGTTTATCTGCAAATATTTTGAACTCTCCATCATATTTGAATGCTAGTTTAGCTGGATAGAGTATTCTTGGTTTGAAATTTTTTTCCTTTAGTACCTTGACTGTATCATACTACTGTCTTCTTGCCTCCATGGTTTCAGATGAGAAATCAGCACTTAATCTTACGGAGCTTCCCTTGTATGTGATGGTTTTCTTTTCTCTTGCTGCTTTTAGAATTTTCTCTTTGTCTTGAGCATTGGATAATTTGACAAGTATATGTCTTGGGGTGGACCAGTTGGGGTTTATGATGTTTGGGGTGTGCTGTGCTTCTTGGATATGTACATCTGTCTCTTTCAGTAGATTGGGGAAGTTTTCAGCCATTATTTCCTGTAGCACTCCTCTGACCCCTTTCCCTTCTCTTCTCCTTCTGGGATGCTTATAATACGTATGTTTGTGCGTTTTGTATTGTCATTCAGGTCCCTAAGTCCTAGCTGGATTTTTTTTATCTTTTTATTGATCAATTCTACTATCTGATTTCTGATGTACTGTCTTCCACATCACTAATTCTCTGCTCTGCCTCTTCTAGTCTGCTGATATTTGTTGCAAGTGTATTTTTGATTTCTTGAACTGTGGTGTTCCTTCCCATCATATATGTTATCTTTTTGCATATGTCTGCAATTTCCCCTCCAAGTGTTGTCTTCATATTGTTAACCTCTTCCTTTACTTCATTAAGTTTGTCTCTGATATATGTTCTGAGAGCTTTAATTACTTGTGTGACGTTCTACTCCCCTTCCTGGTTTTTAGTTTGTTCATTGGATTCAGCCATGTTTTCCTGATTACTGGTTTGGTTTGTAGATTTTTGTTGCTGTCTGGTCATCATTTTATCTTGATGGGTTTAATCAGTTCCTTAGCTTCTTTGTCTAGTCTTGGGTATTAATTAGCTGTTGTTTTTTGCATAAATGTTATATCTTCTCTTTGTCACTTTGTTCTGCTTATTCTAATTTCTTATTGCTGGCTGAGTTCACTTTGAAGGAAAGTATTAGGGCCAGGGAAAGGCAATTGTGTAAGAAAGGAAAATGTGTAAAGTAGTATTGGTAATAAATGTTAACAGAGCAACAATATGAGATCTGGGAGGGTGGATATTAGATTCTATGTAAGTTGTGTAGAGTTATAGCAGTAGGTAGAGTACATATAATGAGGTAGTTGACTGAATATGGGAGGAATATGGTATGAATTAAAAAGCTAGTATTTTCATGCAAGAGGGAAAGAGAAAAGAAAGGCAATAGTTTCAAGAGTGGATAACAGACACAAAACAAAGCAAAGGTATTAGAAATTAAGAATTAGAAAATTTGGGGATCAAAGAAAGGGAGGTGGAGTACAGGAGAGTCAGTAGATGATGGAGGATATCAAGATGTGGGGGAAGGGGAAAGTGTAGGTAGCCAAAATCAATTCACACAGAAATGAGGCAATGGAGGATGAGGAAACCCAGCAAATGTGAGGTGTTCCCTGCAGCCCCTATTGTATAATTAAGATAAAATAAAATAAGAAGGAAATGAGGGACAAGAAAGAAAAAAAAAAAGAGAAGAAAGAAAGAAAGAAAAAAAGGAGTGGGTAAAGGGAGGGGAACAAGTAAGGAAAAGAAAAAAGATATAGAACAACCACAACAGCAACAAAAAAAAAAAAACCCTAAATGATTGAAAAAAAAAAAAAGACCTTGGGGGATACGATGGGAGAAAGACTAGGAGATAATGCAATGTTAACAATCAGGACAATAAAAAATAAAAAATAAAAAAAATAAAATAAAAAATAACACAAAACAAAACAGAAAAAACGCAAACATTGAGGGCTAGGACATTCAAGGACCTCAGATGGACCTCAGGGCATGATGGATTCAGGGTTGGAAAGTCTGTGATATTGCAGACTCAAGAGGTGTGAGTCTCTGGCGTGTGGGCCACCAGGATTTAGGGGACTCAGACTTGGCAACCTCAAATCTGGTTAACAGGGAGCCTGGGAGCACCGCAGTGCAACACAGCCTTCAGGGATCCCTGCAGCTGGGTGCCAGCCCTATGGGGGAGGTCACATCCGCAAACTCTGACCTATGTGTCAGAACCCCGCAATTCACCCTCTCACTTGGGTCTCTTCTGTGGATGTATCACCAATTTGACTTCAGGACACCTCCCGCCCTGTAAGCCCCAGAAATGGCCACCTGGGGGCGCCTCTACACTGCAGCCAATTTAATGACGCTGCAGATCAGTAGCCAGGCCCAGGGGGTGGGGCTCCAGCTGGAAAAGCCGATATCAGAGTCCGAAACCGAAATTCCCACGCTTCGCAAAATATTCCCCTAATCGGCTTCCAGACGTCGCCCACCCTGCCAATTCCTGAAACAACCTCCAGGTGAAGTCTCTTTATTGAGAGCAGTTTAAGGCTACTGCAGATGGGCAGCCGGCCTTGGGGGCGGGGCTCTAGCCGGAAGCGCTATTATTTGTGTCCACAATCAAAAATTCCCACCTCGCAATAAAACTCCCGTCTGTCTCCCCAAATCGGTCTGCGAAGGCCTCCTGCCCTGTTAGCCCCCCAATAGCCCGCTCAGGGGTTATGAATTCCCCAGTGCGACAGAGCCTCCAGGAATCGCCGCAGCAGTGCCAGTGCCGGCGCTCCGCCCACCCCAGGAGGGAGCATCCCGCCCAGCCCCCACCTCTGTGTAAGAGAGCCTCAATTTTATCTTATACAGGAATTTTCTCTGTTACCTTCCCACCAAATCGATGTCCAGACACCTCCTGCCCTGTAAAATCCCGAAACAGCCTGGTCCCAGCCGCTTCTTTGCAGGAGAGATTATCAGGTGTGCTCACTTAGACACCATCTTGCCCCGCCCCCCGGTGTAATCATTACTAAAGTGTTTCATATAGCAGACCCAGACCCAGCTGAGAATTTTTTATATGTTTGCCCAAGCACACTTTTCCTGAAACTGCTTCCCCTGAAATATACTTGTCATTGGAAGGGTTTACAAGCTTTGATCTTCATCTAATTCATAGATGAATTATCCAAAGGAGAGCTGTGTCCCTGGTTTCTTGGATTTACTATAAAACGTGCCCACTAACGTGAACAATTTGGAGAAAGATGTTAGTTAATGAAATCATTGTGTGGGAAAAAAACAGGTTTCTGCCCAGTCATGTATCAAAATAATGATCTGCTAGACATAGATTGCAAATGATGCCTTTCTCCACGTACCAATAGACTTAGCAAAAATCTAGTGGAGATGAAAAGATGGGAGATTAGTTAGGGCGCTAATGGTAACATGTTTGCAGCAATAAGTTAAAAATAGTCTAAGCAAATCAATAAATAGTTTTAAGTCCACGATATGGAGATTAATGGTAAATAACGGTAATAACCACATAATAATTAACACTTTAGAGTGATTGTTATGAACGATGCAATGCATTTACCTCTTTACAAAGACTATTTAAATAATCTCAACATTCTTATAAAATAGCCACTAAATTTATTCCCATTATAATGAAAAGGAAGCTTTACAGAAAGAATTTAACATCAGCTCCAAGTCACCAAGTGGGTAAGTGGTGATGGTGTGACTTGAATCCCAGATCTCTGATTTCAGTGTCTTTACTACCAGGAAATATTTACACAAGAATCTATGTATTTCTGTACGTGTGTGTGTGTTTTCATGTACGGTTGTATTTGGGGGAAAAATCCCAAACAGAAAAATAACAATCATAGCATTAGGTTAAAAAGTGAGGAAAAACCCATGATATAATAAATAAAATAATAAATATAAATGAGCAATATTTGTTTAAATAAAGAAAATGCCAAATTTTAGTTAACATTCAGGAACCCATTGCTGTAAAACCATCACCACCCCAAGTCCTCAATAAAACAGTCTAGGCACAAGGGCCAGGTGCATGAAGCTGGCAGCACTTCTTCAATAAATTGTGGTATATGCAAACAAGGAAATAAAAAGTAATGTTATTTAACAAGCAGTGATTCCATTCAAACTGTTTCAAAATGAAATTAAAAGTTCGTATGCAAATGTATGTATGCAAATAGTAGTTATACAATAAAGTAAGAATGATGCATTATCGTAGACATTCACTTTCAGGTACCAAATGACTTGGGTGATAAAACAAAAATAAAAAAATGTTAGACCACTACAATGAAAATAATTTAGTGGCTTCTAAGGAGGGGGGTTGACTTTACATTTCACTTTCTATTATTATTATTATTATTATTTTAAAGATTTATTTGTTTATCTACCTTCTCCCCCCATTCCCCCATTGTCTGCTCTCTGTGTCCATTTGCTGTGTGTTCTTCTATGTCTACTTGCATTCTCATTAGGTGGTTCTGGGAACCAATCCTGACACCTTCCAGAGTGGGAGAGAGGTGATTACTCTCTTGAGCCACCTCAAATCCCTGTTCTGCTATATCTTTTTATTTTCTCTGCTCTGTGTCTCTTGTTGCATCATCTTGCTGCACCAGCTCTCAGGTTTGGCTGGCACTCCTTTGCGGGGTGGCTTTTCCATGCTGGGTGGTGCTCCAGCATGGGCCGACACTCCATGTGGGCCAGCTCACCACATGGGTCAGCTTGCCCTCAATTTATTTACTTTTATTTATTCCACCCTCCTTCCCGTTGTCTGCTCTCTGTGTCCATTCACTGTGTGTCCGCTTGCATTCTTGTTATTGGCACCAGGAATCTGTGTTTCTTTTTGTTGTGTCATCTTGCTGCATCAGTTCTCCATGTGTGTGGCACCACTCCTGGGCAGGCTGCACTTTTTTTGTGCTGGGCGGCTCTCCTTATGGGGCACACTCCCTGTGCATGGAGCTTCCCTACACAAGGGACACCCCTGTATGACACAGCACTCCTTGCACACATCAGCGCTGCTCATGGGCCAGCTCACCACATGGGTCAGGAGGCCCTGGGCATTGAACCCTGGACTTCCTCTATGGTAGACAGGAGCCCAATTGGTTGAGCCGCATCCGTTTCCCCATTTTATATTATTTACTACTCTTGAGTTTTCTACAGTAAGTGTACACACTCTTTATCATGTTCTAAGCAAGGGAAATAAATCTCCATCTGGAAACAGTATATACCAGATTATCTTTTAACCTAGTTGTTAATTTTATTTTGACATTTGAAAGTCAATCAAATAGTAAGAGGTCTTAAAATTTAGTAGTATCACATATTATATTGTGTTATATACTGTTTTTTATAAAATACTGTTAATTTTACTCTGACATATGTATTTATTTTTGCATGCATGTATCCATCTAAATGGAAAACCTGAGATCCAGCTTTCTACAAATCCAGAAGTAGGGTCAATGTCTCAAATTCTGGCTCCTTGACCCATTACATTGGCTGCATTAGGTACACTATACACTATATCTAGTTCAAAGTTTGCCATCCTACTGACAGTACTAAGTGGACTGAAGTTTCATTGGTCAGCACAAAGGAAAAAAATACCCATAACTGAACAATTTATTTTTCAGGTTGAAGATGATTTTTTGTTAGGTATATAATTAAAATGGCATGAATAACTCTTTTAGTTTGCTAATAGCTGCTGGGAACAATATACCAGATTGGGTTGGCTTTTACATGGGGCTTTATTAGGTTAAAAGCTTACAGTTCTGGGTCTGTGAAAGTGTCCAAATAAAGGATCATCAGGAGACCCTTTTTCCCTGGCTGCAGCTGGGGGTGATGGAGTACATGGCTCATCTTTTTCCTCTCTTGAAGATATCCATTTTCAGTTTCAGGCTGCTCTGTAGCTCTTCTCTCTCCCACCTTCATTGATTTCAATTTCTGAAGAGTTCTCTCTGAGGCTTTTTGCTGTGTCTATTTTTGTATTTCTCCATTCATAAAGGACTCCAGTCAAAGGATTAAGATGCAACTTGGGTCATGCTCTCCTGAAGTGATCTAATCAAAAGGATGGTCCCTTAACCGAATCTAATCAAAAGGTCTCCTCTACAAGAGGTTTACAGGCACAGGAATCCATTGGCGAATCAAAAACTTCCCTACAAATAAAGTTTATTATATGGAAACAAATGGAATTTTCTGGGGTCCTCAAAAGACTCAAACTGCCACAACAACTATGGAAAGAGTAGGAGAAATCTGAAGACTCTTAATGTGATATACATTTTAGACAAAAGAGAAAAATATCTGAAGGCAGTTGAATATTGCCGTTGACCACCTTTTTTTTTTTTTCAAGTCAGTGGTAAGGTGGGTTTCAAAATGCTGTATTTGCTACTGAACATCTCTCCTCCCCCTCCATTAATCCTTATTTTATTTTTTTCATTAATTCTTATTCATTTAGGGTAATTGGATTGATACTTCTTGTCAAAATTACTTTAAAGGGGAGCAGGTGTAGCTCAGTGGTTGAGCTCCTGCTTCCCACGTATGAGGTCCTGGGTTTGATCCCCAGCACCTCCAAATATATGAAATTAAAAATAATTAGTTTACACATCTTACCTTTGTCTTTCCTTTTCTTCTAATCAAATATTTTAAAAGCGTAGGCCAGAAAGCTTGTATTTGCTCTATTTATCCATCTCTCTAAGCACAGTATCTATGATAGGGATACACCACTGTACATTGCAATGAAATGATCAAACTCTGACTCATGCTTAATAACAGGAGTTCCTTTTATGTTTTCTAAAGAAAGCCATCAGCTTACATTTATCCCTAAATTTGAAGGAAAATGGCTATGAAATGAATCACTGCTCAAGATGTTCTTACTAGTTTATTTTACAAATCAAGGGACTCATGAAATGTACATTTCTAAGTTATGTAATGCTAGAGCTTAACTAGTTTTAGTTGTGTACCAAAATAAAACCCTTCATACTGAATTAAAAAGCTGATACCCAAGTGGGGTAAAATTTTGTTTCTGATAGTGTGGTCCAATAGGTTATTAGGTCTATGCCTCCTTTTAAAAACATATTAAATTTTGAAGATGTATTTTTAAAGGATAATTATACTCAAGTGATAGTAAAGAATAGAAGTCTGAGTAAACACTGAAACCCAGAGAAGAAAAATATTAAAACAAAAAATATATATAAACCAAACAAACCAGAAATAGATTTTTTTCCCCATTTAAGTGCCAGCTCAATTTTCAAAATCAATTTTGAATGTCTGCAACTAAAGGGATAGTATCTTAAATTTGCTGGATTTATAGGGTAGGAGAGTATCGTATTTATATAAACATCATTTTCTCTGCAAATCAAGTAGTTTATTTTGAATGCACGCAATTGTGAACTAAATGCTGATCTCTTTAGGCCTGAAAAATACAGATATATATGCCTTTCTAAAAAAGCACATTGAAAAAGTAATGATCCTTATTACTTCTCAGTAGAAAAATTAAAGCTAATCAAAATGTAATAAAACATATATTCCTTCTAAACCATTTTTCTCATTAGATTTGTGAATTTTTAAAAAATTTTATATTTGATTTGCCTGTTAGTAGAAGTAGACACAATTTTAGGGCTCTTTCCAGAAGTGCAAGCTAGTAGTTGAATTAATTCTCATCTTTGAGGGGGAAAAAAATCTAGCTTATGTGAATATACTGCTATAAAATAAAAGAATATGAAACAAAAGAAATAGCCCATTTTATGCATATGTATACATGTTATAACTACAGAAATAAACTAACATTTAAAAGTGTATGCAATTTTCGAATTTAAAATTAATGCAGAGAAAGGGAGTTTTTCTGATAGCTTTATAAATTGTACATTCATTTATCTTGAAATTCTACATGGCTAACTATTTTTATTGGGGGCAGGGTTAACAGTTGTTCATTCATTTACTAAAGAGTCTCAGGAACCAGATATTCTTTTAAAATGTACAGGAGTCCCTTTTAAAAAGTTCACGTTTGTCCGAAAATGAAGTACATCCATTTCTCTTTTTCTAAGAAACCACAAAGACATTGAATTAGGTCATGGATGGATTCCTGTGGGTTTGGGGAAGGCAAAATTCAATATTCTTTGTCCATATTTCAGATTCACTATGGAATCTTATGTATGAGTGTGTCAATTCCCCATTCTACGGGAATTATAGAAGTACACTTTTATAGTATTTTGACGTGAAACAAAAGCCGTAATGATAATTTACACTATCTAGGGCTGAGACTAAACACACCCAGCCAGCCAGAGAGGGATAGGTAGGGAAAGAGAGAAAATGAGGGTGAGAGAGAGAAAATGAGAGGAAAAGAGAGAGAGAAAATGAGGGGAGGGGATTGGAGGGAGAGAATGAGGGGAAAGGAGAGAGAAAATGAGGGGGAGGGGTCCATGAATGTTGTTAGTGGACTTAAATCTCATGTTTGCTCTTTGGCTCCTGAGAAACCACAGTCAGAATGAACTCCCATAGAGAAGATGAGATGAGCTCTACAGGAAATGAGGGAGGTCTTAGAAGCTAACGGCAGGACTTTAAGTGTGCTCTTGAAAAGTCCCATTGTATTTGACCATTTCATGACAGGCTCTCATCTTGGACGTGGTATAACGTTAAGCACTGCTCTTCAGGTTCTACCAGAGTTAAATAAGAGGTGGGAGTCACAGTCAATGAAGAACTCTTGCCACAGTGGCTATGAAAACCCAGTGTTCTCCCACAAAGGTGGGCACACTCCACCGTCAGCCGTGTCAGAGTCCACTAGGGGAAAGTTTGAAACAGTTAGCTATACATAAATATCAAGAGAAGGGGAGACACAACCCTAACGGTCCCTCCCTGTGCTCTTCATCTCTTCAAAAAAAGTACCTTTGATTGCAACAACATGTCACAATGAGGGGACACAACAAACATGGAGCAGATGTGACTCAAGTGATTGGGTGCCTCTCTCCCACATGGGAGGTTCCAAGTTTGGTTCCTGGTGCCTCCTAAAAGAAGACAAGCTGACACAGAGAGCACACAACAAACAGAGACAGAGAGCAGATAGCGAGTGCAAACAACGGTGGTGGGGGGGGGGATAAAAAAAAGTACCTGGAAAACATAGAGATTGTATTTGTGCCCCTAAGTATTCCAAAATTAAGTCCAGCAGTTAGTGAGTAATACATGCAGCATCCTAAAGAGAATTTCAACAAGTCACCATTTTAATACTATCATTTGAAAACTAGAATAAATGCAAACATTTACATATTGGTTAAAGCTGTGCTTAGCAAAATTTTAAATATCTTAAATATACAATACTAGTTTCTTTTTACCTTTATGTAAAAAATGTTCATTTTGACTAGAATAGCGTTTTTCATCTTTCAAATTAGTAATATAAGCTTGGAGCAAAACCAAAAGTTTAAAAGAATCCATGTACTTTAAACATGTTGAAAATGTTGAATTTTCAATCTGCCTGTACTCTGTAATGTTTCCAACTCAGTTTCCAACACATGCTCTCCTTCTACAAAATGTTTGCTTTTTGTCAGCTCATGTATGTTGTTCTTGGCCTAAAACTGGGGATCCCCCATTAAAATCATTCTCTTGTGTACATGATTTATCCCTTTGCCCTTTTCCTCTTCCGTATGACTTACCCGAAGAAACAAAATATCTGGTTAAACCATCTATTCCATACTAGCGCATCTAAACTGCGCTAGGGAAAAAGATGCTTGCATGAAGAGATGCCTCCCACTAAATGCCAGATCTTAAATATTCAGTGGGTTCTCGCTGTCCAGTAAAGCGAATTGTTTTTTGGATGGTAGCTATTCCGTTCCAAGATGAGTATATCAAACGTTTTTCTCTCTGTCTCAACCTCCTTACTTTAGGAGAAAATGAAACCCATCAGATGGATTTGTCTTAATTTGAGCCACCTGAGAACAATTCTCTTAGTTTAAACTTTGCCTCCCTCAAGTTAGGATGGATAGAATGTCCGTAAAGTTTCCAAATCCTCTTCTCCAGCTCGATTATGGATTTTTTCCACTTTAACTTTCTTTCACCTTCCTCTTGGAAATCACCTCTTGTCTCTCTTTGACGTTGAGTTTATCTCTATGTTATTCTCATAAGCAAACAAGCATACTGTATCATCTTCCATTTAGATTATAAAAACTACTCAGCCTCATTTTTCATGCTCACTACCGATTTATTTTTTCTGCTTCTTGACAGAGGGAAAACAATGTTAGAGAAAATCACCTGTGTTTGCCATTTCCACAGTCCTATTCCTTATTCTTACGCTAACCAAGTCTCTTCTTTCTCTGTCCTGTTCGGCTTACACGAGCCTCGTGAGCTGACAAGTGGTACGTGTGCCTGTATGTCCTGGTCTATTTTTTTAAACATATCTTGACAGTGATCTATTTCTTGATGGCTTTATGGAATTTGCCATTACATTCATCGTCCCGTTCTGTCACTTCTCAGATGCCATCTTTGGAAATCTTTTCTATTTTACCTACGTCTATTATTGCATTAGGTTTTCTAATTCTTCTTGGATCAGACTTGATGATTGATATTTCCCTGGCAAACAATTCACTGCAGTGTAATTGTGTGGCAGTTTATTCAGAATGACCCACTTCAAACCTTAGAAGAGGCTCATTTAACACGGAGCTTTCAATTATCCCACTTCACTTAAGAGTACGAAACCCAAATGGCTCCACAGCACTTAGGAGATTGAACTCCAGTCAAATAACGTGGACAATGAAATCCAGAAACCTCAGTGATGTCTAAAATCTATGTCATTTCACCGTCCAAAACCATAATCAGTGACTGTTTTTGGCTGCAGCTGACTGGTCACCGCTAGAACAGAAATATAAGGTGGACACACAAAATGGACAGTCATTATTTAGTGAATGAGTAAGTGTGGCGAACGTGACCTATAAATCATACCAATGACTCTTGAATACCAGTCCAAGAGTATTCAGTATTGCTAACTGAATTCTTAGGCTTTCATAACATCATCTATACATTGGGGATAATAAAAGGTTTTTGTAAGAACGAATTCTTTATTAAACTAAAATATTGTGGCTTCTGGTATTTAATCAAATCTCAGTTAAGAGACTGATTGTCTTAATATCCTTTATGACAACTCTCTCTTAGTCTTCAATTATTCTTCAATTTTATTTTTTTTTCAATTATCTCAGTTGGGATCAATTTATCTAACCATTATTGTTCCTTAAATTTGTCCTTTTCATGTTTTTATGGCTCCTTCCATAATTAACTGCTCACGAATAAATATATTACCTTGGAGGGCATTATAAACAGTTCCATTATTGCCAATAATACCTCAGAGTGTTATGTATATTAGAAATTAATTCTTGGTGAGAGTGTTTCAATGGACGAATGGAAACAGTTTTCCGAGTAATGTATCTGTAACATGTTAGACTAGAATAAACTACTTACAAAATGGATAAAAATTTTATCATTAAACTGATTTCATTATGTAAGCAATTGTCTTATGTGTGTGTATATATACATGTATGAGAGTATATATGCGTGTGTATATATATTACTATACACACATATATTAATATATATTGATATATACATACATATATGTATGTATATATCAGGATTCTATCATAAAAGCAGAAAGCAGAAGTGGTGTGGTAGAATATAGAAAAATAGACAATTAGTGGTTTGAAAGAGGGAGACACAGATAGATAGACACGTGACAGATTTATTAGAAGGAATCAACATGGGTAATTGTGGAAGTTGGCTAACCAAATCTAAAATCTGGGAAGCGGACTTGGCCCAGTGGTTAGGGCGTCCGTCTACCACATGGGAGGTCCACGGTTCAAACCCAGGCCTCCTTGACCCGTGTGGAGCTGGCCCATGCTCAGTGCTGATGTGCGCAAGGAGTGCCCTGCCACGCAGGGGTGTCCCCCACATAGGGGTGCCCCACGCGCAAGGAGTGCGCCCTGTAAGGAGAGCCGCCCAGCATGAAAGAAAGCTCAGCCTGCCCAGGAGTGGCGCTGCACACACAGAGAGCTGACACAGCAAGATGACACAACAAAGAGAAACACAGATTCCCGTGCCACTGATAAGGATAGAAGCCGTCACAGAAAAGCACACAGCAAATGGACACAGAGAGCAGACAATCGGGGGTTGGGGGGGCGGGAAAAATTTTTTAAAAAATCTACTGGATGGATTATTGGGAAAGACCCCTGGGGGCAGCCAAACCTAGGGACACTGCCTGAAGATGCTTTCCCACAGACAGCCTTTCTCCTTGTTCTCTTTCTATCTGTGCCTCTCCCCGCTCCATCTCTCTCTCCCCTCTCAAACCTCAGCCCTGTTATGAAGGTCTTCTATCTGATTGAGTCAGGACCCCTTAGACTATCTAGGATGAGCTTCCTTACTTAAAGCCAACTGATTATGGATGTCAGTCATATCTGCAAGCTCCCTTCACAGCCATGAATTAGTGAGTCTGAAAAACTAGCCACCTGGCTGTAGCCTAGCCAGGTGGGTGCATCATTTAAAAACACCAGGATACACGTTTATTTTCCTTTTTTGAATTTTACCCGACACTAGGTCTCCTTGTCCCTGCTGTGTTTTCCCGGAATGGTGTTGTATCAGTCAGCCAAAGGCATGCTGAAGCAAAGTACCAGAAATCTGTTGTCTTTTATAAAGGGTATTTATTTGGAGTAAAAGCTGACAGTTACAGGTCATAAAGCGTAAGTTCCTTCCCTCACCAAAGTCTTTTGCCACATGTTGAAGCAAGGTGGCCAGGGACATCTGCCAGGGTCCAGCCTTCCTCTTCCTCTGAAGGCTCAGTGATCGCAACCTCTTCTGATCTCAGCTGTAGGCTCGCATAGGGCTCGTCTCTCTTCCCAGGGCTCGTTTCTTTCCAGGCTCAGCTGCTCTGGCCCTTTCACAAAGTCAGCTGTAAACTATCAGGTGGATGACTCATCTCGCTTCCCAGGGCCTCTGCCATGTCTCTCCTCCTGTGTATCTTCTCTTTGTATCTACTTCTGTGCTCTTAAGTGTCCATTTATATAGCCCACAAAGAGGGCAGGGAGTCAACTCTGTAAGCCCTATTGACGTGGTCAAATCAAAGCCCTAATCTTGATTGAATCAAGTAAGAGTGAAACCTCTGAATATAATACAATCAAAGGGATATCACGCCCAGAGGCACAGGCCAGCTTCCCAACATAATCAATATCTCTTTTTGGAATTCATAAATAATATCAGGTGTCTTCTCCAAACTAAAACTAGGAATGCAGTGGCAGAGAACGTGGAAGCAACCTAAGGGCGTAGTGGGCTATCCACTGCTTCTCCAGGTCACTTGCCCCAAGTTAACTGTCTTTTCTATTTAAGAATTAGGAGGACACAAGTGCTCTTTGCCTCTGCTCTAAGAAGAGGTCTTCTTCTGAGCAGCTGTGTGGGGTTTGATTGCATGCTATAGGTAGCTGACTCACCTTTCCACCTTGTCCTGGTAAATGACTTTACAAGCAGAGTCAAGTTTTACCTGCATGGTAAGGTTGGAAACAGGCAGTATCATGGACAGATGGGCAGCACAGAAATGAAAGGAGACCCTCAGCAATGCCCAATGACTGTAGGGCATGGATGACTCAACTTATCGCTACAAGAAGTGTCCTCATTTGTGTGGTGAAAATGTTTCCCAAGAAAGAAATGCTCCTAAGGATCTAAGGGAATGGCACAAATGTGATCCATTAGTAGGGCTTTTTGGCTTGTGGAGCTTATATTACTATAATCCTTTTGTCTTCTGTATTTTCATGATTTTCTTTTACCACAATTTCCAACTTACCTATTCTGCTGTATTCATTATATTTTCATAAGCTCTTTCAAATCCTTTTTTTGCGATAATAGTCTTTGCATTCGTTTCCAAGGGCCGCCCTCACACTTTCATAGACAACCATCTCCTCTCTTTAAGAAGCTTCATCCTATTCCTTTGTAAGTATTCTCTTATTTATTGACACCTGGACACCAAGCTTCAGCTCCTACTGGCCGTGTTAACAACAAACATATTTGTACGTTTGAATCTGTACTTATGGATGAGTAAAATTCTAGAATAATTTCTCAGATGTAGAACTAAGATTTGTCCAAATGTGTGTTCATTACAGTAGGTTGAAAAAATGTTGCCAAAGTATGCCATGTAGAGCTGGCCCAAATTTAGACTCCCTCCAGCAATATATGAATTGACTGCCCTTGACTGTTACCAGAAAGTGGATACATTATTTGGTTATCAACCTCATAGGTAAAAATGGTATCCATTGTTAATCTCAGTTTTCACTTATTGCACGATGAATGCTGCTGTGCTCATTTTTATGTGTTTAAGGAGCACTTTCTCCTTTTCTGAACAATCTGGGGATATCTTTTGCTTATTTTTCTATTGCATCATTGGTCATTTTCTTATGAATTAGTCAGAACTCTGTTTTCAGGAATTAACCCTTGGTCCATTGGAAATGGAAATCTTTTTATTTTACTCAGTATATTTATAGACTTTTATTAATCAAACATTTTTAAAGTTTTGAAATAATTATAATTCCCATGCAGTTGTAAGAAATAACATTAGATCCTAAAACCTTTGCCCATTTTCTCCGAATGGTAACACCTTGCAAAATTACAATATAACATCATATCCAGATTATTGGTTTTTAGTACAGTCAGATACAGAATGTTCCCAATCCTACCAGATTGTTTTATGTCCATACCCACTCCCTCAGCAGACACCCTCCCCAGCCTGCTTAGATTCAGGCCACCACTGATTTGATCTCCAATTTTCACAATTTTGTCATTTCAAGAAGATTATGTAAAGATCTAAGCCCCCTCTCAGTCTGTGACAGAGCAAGCATCACCATCCCCAAATCTTCAGGACTGAGGATTGAACAAACCTAAGAATGGTTGCAACTGTGGACAAAGTAAACTTAATATTATAGCAATGAAAGAACTTGTAACATTGATGTAAAAATAGTGTCTATCAGTTTCTGAGGGTAAGGGAGGGGAGGATAATGGGTGGAACACAGGGCATTTTTCAGGCATTGGAAGTATAAGTGTCAACTGCATTGTAAGCTTTAGACCTTGGTTAGTGGCAATGCTTCAATAATTATTCACCAGTTGTGCCACACGATTGTAAGATGTTATTAATAAGGGAAGATGTGGGAGGGGGAGGGGTGAGGTACATGGGAATCATCCCTTATACTTTCCATGTAACTTCTGTAATCTAACACTACTTTAAAAGCAAAGTAAAAAATCTTTACCAAATGCAATGAATGTGCCACGCTGATGAAAACAGGTTGTTGATGTGGGAGGAGTGGGGTGAGGGGGGTGGTGTATATGTGGGAATCTCTTGTATTTTTTAACGTGATATTTTGTGTTATTTATGTATCTTTAAAAAAAAGAATAAAAATTTGCTAAAAAAATAAATTATATACTAAGGGAAAAAATAGTACACTTATTAAAATGTTCTATCATCAGTTGTAACAAATGTTCCACACCAGGGCAAGATACTGGTGGTGGGGATGTGTACAGGAATCTTGTATTTTATACACGATTGCTTTGTAAACTCACAGCTTCTCTAATAAAGAAGAAAAAAAGAATAGAAAAAATTATTTTTAAAAAAAGATTATGCAAGTGGTTTTATATAGTATGTAACCTTCTGGGATTGGTTTTTTATACTCAGCATAGTACCCTGGAGATTCATCCATGAATTTGCTTCTATTGTTGCTCTTCTTTATTGCTCAATAGTTTTCCATGGATGTACCACAGTCTGTCCAACTGTCCACCCACTGAAAGACATCTGGGCTGATTCCAAGTTTTAACTATTACAAATGAAGCTTCTGTGAATTTTCCTGTGCAGATTTTTGGGTAAATATAGATTTTTGTTTCTTTGGGATAAACAACTAGGGTTTAGATACTGGGTTGTATTGTAGTTTCATAAGAAACTGCCAATCATTTTATATTCCTCACAGTAATATGTGGATAATCTAGTTTCTGTGTCCGTGCTAACATTTCACTCCTTTTTAAATACATGATTTTTAATTTTAGCCATTCTGGTAAGTTTCTAATGATCACTCATTGTGGTTTTAACTTGAGTTTTTGCAGTGGTGTATGCTGTTGAAATCTTTTCATGTGCAACTTCTCAACTGTATATCCCCTTAAATTAAATGTCTCTTCCTGTCTTTGCCTCATTTTCTGATTGGATTACTGGTTTTTTTCACTGTTGAAATTTGAGAATGCTTTATATATTCTAGATACCCCATAGTTGGAATGTGGTATGCAAATATTTTCTCACAGGATGTAGCTTGTTTTTTTAATCCTCTTGATAAGGTCTTTTGCAGAGAAACATTTTTAATTTAGATGATGTCCAATATGTCTTTTTTTAAAATCGAGTGTGCTTTGGATGTAAAGTCTAAGACCTGTTTGCAGAGCCCTGGATCCCAGAGATATTTTCGTAATTTTTTCCTAAAAGTTCTTTTAGTTTAATGTTCTAAATTTAAGTCTTTGATGCATTTTGAGTTAATTTTTGTAGGATGTGTGATAGTTGGATCATGGTTCATTTTTCTTGGAGATATAATTCATTAAGCATCATTTATTCAAAAGGCCATGACTCTTCCATTATAATGCTTTTGCAACGTGGTTAAAAGTCCATTCAGACTCTTTCTGGGTTCTCTCTTGTGTTCCACTCATCTGGGTCTTCCTCCCCAGAACACATATATATTTTTTTAAATTTTTACAAGATATTTGATTATACAAATGTTACAGAGAATATATAGGGGATTCCCATATGCCCCACCCCCTAATCCTCCCACATTAACAACATCCTTCATTAGTGCGGTGCACTAATTGCAACTGATGAGCACATTTTGCAGCATTGCCACTGGGCGTGGGTTATAGTTTACATTGTAGTTTACACTCTCTCCCAACTGACTCTGTAGGTTATTGCTGGGTGTATAATGGCCCGTACCTGTCATTGTAATGTCATTCAGATGATTCCCAAGTCCCAAAAATGTCCCCCATTACACCCGTTTTTCCCTCCCCCTAACCCCAGAATGTCCATGGGTCACAGAAACCATAGCAAAGGTTTTTCTTCCATTGTTGAGATAAGTATACTGTAGAATACTAGTAAGTTTATTTTAGTCCAGAGCTCATTTCCCAAACCTGAGGACTCTGGAATGGTGATGCCCACTCCACCATTACTTGAGGGAGACTTTGATCCCGTACATTCAAAAGGTGGGACTCTCTTGCTTGCAGTTGTACGGACTCTCATTTCCTTGGTATGTCATTTGTTCATTATCTCTTCCCCATTAGTTGTCCTGGGACATACAGTTTTAATTATTATAGTTCCATCATCAGTCTTAAAGTCGGTAGAGTGATTCTACCCCCTTATTTTCTTCTACAGCATTGTTTTAACTACTCTAGTTCATTTGTACTTTGACATAAATTTTAGAATAATTTTGTTTATATTTACTGAAGAATTTCCTGGGAATTTTATAGAATGTCATTAAAACTGGAGAGAATTAACGTTAGTCCTACATTGAGTCTCCAGATCCAAGACCTTAAATTTTGCTCTTTGGCTGTCTTCACTGGTTGTATTGTATGCTGTGTACAGTTACATTTTTAGATTTACAGCTAAGATTTCATTTTTGAGTGATTTTTAAATGTTATTCTATTTAAAGAATTGATGTCCATGTATTCATTGCTACTATATAGAAGTGCAGTTGGGTTTTGTGTGTGTGTTTATCTTGTTTCCTAGTGCATTGAAAAACTCACTCAACCTAGATGGTGCTGAGTTTGTGTGGGGGTTTCCTTGGGATTTTCTATGTGAAGATCAAAGTCATCTGTACATAAGGACACTTTTATTTCCTTTCTTGTCTGTAAGGATTACATTAAATGAATGGTGAGAATAGGCATTCTTGCTTTGTTACTGATCTGAGGGGAAAGGATTCATCTTGCATTATCAGGTGTATAATGATAACCTAAAGTTGTTTTTCTATGTTATTTAACAAATTGAGGGAATTTATTCCTGTGTTTCTAAGGTTACATCAGGAATGGGTATTGAATTTTTTCAACTGATTTTTCAGCATTAAATGATAGTTTCAGGTGTTTTTTTTTCCGTATTTATCTTGTTAATATGGTGAATTACATTGATTTTTTAAAAATATTGAACCAGCCTTGATTTCCTGGAGTAAACCCCATCGGGCATAGTGCGTGTATGTGTGTGTATTGCTTTATTGAATTATCTTGGGTAATATTTTGTTGAAGATTTTTGAATTAGCAAAAGTAAGTTCCAATAAATGGAAAAGTTGAGTGAGTTTCACAAATTCCTAGGAAAATATCAATTACTTAAAATAATTACATACGAGAAGGAAAATGAATGAAAGTGGTAAACTGTAGAAAAATTTGAGAAATACAAAAGTTCAAACTCAAATAAAAAAACTGAACTCAGATGATTTTATAATTGATCTGCATCATACCATTGAGTAACTGATTATTCTGAAGTGTTACAAACCATGAAAGGGAAATTTGTTTTAAAATATTTTATACATTATTTAAGGGGTATCATCAACTTTTGACCCAGTGATTCCCCTTTTAATAATGTATATGACTGTATAGTACAAATGTGCAAAACATAAAATGGATGATTTTTGTATAGCTGCTATTATAGTAAAAGCACATTGATAAAGACTGAACATGTTATATACTTTATAACTGTTATAAAATGATTTTTCATTCCTAATGAAAACATATCTTTAAAAAGCATTTTAAGTAAAAATGTACTATTTTCATATATCAGTTACCCAAATTATCCTTGGTATAAATAAAATCAGATATATGTATATAAAGATCAATATTACTGGATTGACTCATAAGTGCCCGCTCTTAAAATTTTTACCACTGGAGAGGAGTGATAAACTGGAAATTTATGGGAAACTTATTTTCTTGGTTTTTGTACACCTTAAAATTTTATAATAGTATAAATATATATATATATGTTTAAAATTAGTGTGTGAACTCCATGAAAATTATAGAGGTAAAAGATAGTTTAGTATATTTGTTTCTTTCACAGCAAGAATTTCAGGTTTCATTATAAATACTTTAAATGAAGGAGGATGCTTACCTAAAGAGATGTTTTAGTCACTATATCATTTGGCAGTGGCATTTAAAATGTTGTTTGGAAACAACGTTGTCAGCCTATAATCCAAGAAATAAAAACTTGGCTCGCCCTTTGGAATATCGCAAATTATACATCAAGGAACGAAGGAGAAGCTGTATAAACTGTTCTGTTAGCTTTAATTTTTTTAACTATTGCAAAATTTTCCTAGAGGTATCCTTGGATTACCTATTACCTGACAAGCCTAAACTTAAAATTTGGCATCAATTTTTTAAACAGTAATTCGCCTGATTGTGCTACTGAATGGATTTCGAGTGCGGGGAAGGGACTCAGTGAAAGTGTGAGGTTGTAATTCAGGGGTGTGCTAGAGAAAGCAAAGTAGGGGAATGTATAGGATTTACTCACTCATATAAAACTGATGGCCTGGTTTCTACACTTCAGATTAGGTGTGGAAATATTTCCATGTCCATATACATAATCAAAGGTTCTGTTTTTAATACTTTAATTATGAAGTATTCCATAGTATTAATGGATACGGTGTATGTGGCAGTTTCCTTGTTGGCAACATTCATATGGTTACTAATTTTAAAATCACAAATATCACTGTACTATAGGCTCCTGTGTGCTCTTTATCTCTTTACTTATAATCAAGTATTACTCTAGGTTAAGTAGTCAGAGAATATGTCATCTCTCTGATGGATGCATTTCAGTTTTCAGTTCCTTCTACAAGACTGCTTGTCCCACAGTGAAACTAGGACAAACGGAACACAGAAGAGCCAAATTTAGGTCTGGTGGCATACACACCAGGAGAGGGAGGGAGAGAAGACATGTCTTTTATTGGAGGAATCATCGACTGGATCTTAGCTTGGAGTGGTGGAGCTCAACCCTCAGCAATGCCGATGACTCTTTGGTAAGCATGCTCTGTAGATCGCTGGTTCTAGGGCTCACGAGGTGACCATTTAGTGCGAGCCAGTTTGATTTCGGCTTGACAAGGAAAGTCGCCTGTAAGAGCTGGGTCTCAGAGGCATAGAGAACAAGGGCTGGGCTGGAAGATCCAGCTCACCCCACACAGGGATTGTGCTTCCTTCAGCATATCACTGTCCAGCTAGGGGCAGCTATTAAGTGGTGAGAATGCACAAGGACCCAAAGTAGATGAAGACTTTCAACAAGGCAGTTAAAACCTTTTGGGTAATCTCAGTAAGCAGATATAAAATAGTCTGCATAGTCCATCTAGGAAACTCTGACATGAAAGCAGGTAGTAGGAAAAAAGGGGTAAAACTTTTACTAGTGTTCTGGTCAACAGATACCAAAATTAGTAATAAACTCCACAATACCTTAGCATAAGATTACCAAGAAAGATAAACACCCTGTGTGCTAAACTCTTCGTTTGTTCTTTTCCTCCCTCCATCTCATCTATCTACCCACCCACTTACAATCTATGTAACTATGTATGTATCTAGTATTTCATCTCTCTGTTTAGTGACAGCAACTAAATAAGACCCCCACACATGGGATACCATGTCTTTTCAATGGATGACATGGAAATATTTAATATTAGAGCTATAACAGGCCAAAAGACTCTATTTACAAGTATGGCTGTCTACATACATATTAGCAACTGAAGAAGCCATGAAAATATGCTGCATTAAATATTGAAAATGTCCCTGGCATGATCTCATTCTATTTGCTAAAAATGCAATGTCTGGAACTAACTGCAGTGCCAAAGGTTACCATCATCTGATTACATTTCTTAATAACAAACTAAAACTTATCCATCTTAAGGAAGGATAATTAATATTGGTCCCATTAGTTTGCTGGTGTAGATTACTTGTGGCTGCTATTTCTTGCCAGTGAAAATGAGACAAAGATAAGCCAGTGACCCGCATGGACCTACCATGCTGAACCACTCAGGCATCTCTTAAAAATTATTTCAGATACAATGTAAACACTCAAAGGCAGATTGCTGGGAATATAGAATTGGTGGTTAGCTTGTTCAGTGTAATTTGTAATCATTTTGAAATGGCAAGTAGCGCTTGTAAACATAAGCTTTTACCTGCAACATGTCCCAGGTTATGTCAGTCTCTTTCAAATTAGGGTGGTCCAAAAACATCTGCATCAGGGTGTTTGGATGATCAAATTTCCAGGGCTTGATAACATGTGAGTAGCTAGTGGGATGTCCGCATCAGATGAAAGTAATTTTAAGACTTCTGTCTTTTTGGATAAAATAGCAACTTCCTTTCTCAGGCAGAGTAGAATCCTATTTTATTGATATTTTAGGTGAAACAATATAGTAAGACAATTTACTCTTTATGCCTTCCTTCTAATTTTCAAAGACTTTCATTCTAATTATAAAGTGAAGGCATTTTAAATGTGTGAAAATATTTTTTGCAGACCTCCTGTTAAATGAGATAACCTTTTCTGTCTCACCACATTGTTACAAATTGGCTGATAAAAAAGATGATTGATAGTATCTCTAGTAGCTCAGACACATAAACAGTGAACCATTATATTAGGTGTTCATTTTTTTCAAATTATTTCTTTAATTGCAGACTAAAATAGTGTGTATGTGTGTGTGTGTGTATGTCTGCCTGTCTTTGCAAGTGATTGGACACCATGGTCCCAATCTCTTTGGAATGAGGATGTTTGCTACGTACCTATGGTCATGACACTGATACAATGATCCAATTATGATTCATAAAGTCCCTTGGATGCTGTTTCCAGCATAGAAAGGACCATATCATTTTGGGGGGGAAATGGAGTCCAGAGTAGCTTTTCAATGACCTCATGCATGAACCCTAGGTAAGAGGAGCCTTGGGATGGCTCTTTCCACCAAAGCATCATCTTAGTTGGCAGATGATAAACCTAACGAGGCTGAAGAGACCTTATTCAATGAGGAGAGAGAGACCATGTTGGAAGATAAGTAGAGAAGGTCCCTTAGGATGACTTGAAATAAATCTGACATGGGGAATATGGAGACCAGAACTAGGAGAGCCAGAAGACTGTGGCCATACCACAGGGGTGGGATGTGCCTGGCTGGTTATTTCAGAGGCAACTTGCCAGAACCGACAGTTCTCCTCCCACCATGCCCCGTTCCCTTCCTCCCTCTCTTCTTTCCTTCCTACTCTCTCTCTCTTTTTACCAAATCCGTATTTTCTTCACTAACTCAAAAACATCTAAAATTTCTAGTGTGTTATTACAAAGCTGAAAAACACCTAACGTTACTAACTCAGAACATCTAAAACTTCTTGTGTTTTAGGCAGTAAGTCATCTCTTGAATTTCCTGTTCTTCTTTGCATAAGTTTCCCCTTTTTATTTTTAAAGGTCCTCGTCGTTTACACATGTGCTTCTTTGATTTGTAACTATAAAAGCTCTCTCCAGGTCATGGTTCAGGTAGCCAATGGGTGTGTTCCATTAACTCTGACTTACTGTCTGTTAGAACCCTGGCAACATTCCTTCCTTCCACCCTCACCTGAGCTGGATATTCATGCACAACATACCCGGTCCCACCCATAACCAGAACTCTGACTTCAGCACTTTTGGATTTTAATGAGTCTGATGAGCTGTTCCTCCCGCTGTGGGATCTTCTAAGGACTGAAAGATTGAATTACCATTGATGACTTGAAAAAACATTGGGCTGTGTATTTCCATTTGTTAAAAGGAATTCATGGAAATCCGTAAGCCAGAGGTATGCTTTTCAATGAAATTTGTTTTTCTCAACTCCCTAACCACTGCTGATTTTAGAGGCAACGTGTGTCCTCTGAAGCCTGGCTCCATTTCCTAATTTGTGTGTATGTACGTGTGTGTATCTATCTATCTATCTATCTACCTATCTATCTATCTATCTATCTATCTATCTATATGAGTGTGTTTATATATACTTTTATATCTATATATAATTAATTGGTTATGGGCAGAAGGCTAGAAAGAACTTTGGTGGTCTCTGACCATAACTGTGAAGAGAGGACCATCATTGGGAGATGATGTATGCCTGGGCCTCTTGGCTCAGAATTGTATTATTTTCCATCCTTTTCCTTCTCTTCCCCATAGGAGTTTGTGTGCTGAGTGTGGGCTGACTGAATTTCACTTCTCAGTTGATCAATACCATTAAAGTATACCTGCTATTTTTTTTCACAATCTTTCACACACATTATTTCATTCGATTATCATAATCACATTTTGTACTGTCACGGGTTAATGATTCCCTTGTGCTATACCTGATATGCCTTCCCAAAGATTTTGATAAGACACCCTAGAAAATACAAGGAAAAAATCCACATAGCTATCAAATGTGAGTGCAACTTCTATATGAAACTCAATGAGAAATATGAAAAGATATTATATATATGTGTGTGTATATATATACATGAATTAATTATTCATTACAATCTCCTTGGGGGAAATTACTATATTGGAGTTAGGTGTACATATAAAAATATTGGATGGACGTCTATTTGTGGAAACCATCTCGAGTGTCTGTATACACTCATACATGTACACATTCGTATGTGAAGATAAAACTTCCCTTTGAAATAAAGATGCCAAGTAAAAACTAGCACCATGTCTACTCTAAAAGCTACCTGAGTGAATCATTTATGATAAGCAGAATTAGGATTTAGAGTGTGAATGATGCTTTCTAAGACAGCTGTGATATTAAAATAATTTTTCTTAGAATTAAGTCAACTTAAAAAATCTCAAAATCACGATGATGGAAGAAATCAATGGCAGACATCAGCGTTAGCAACTTCGTATGGACAAAGGTGGTGAGATGTCACATCGGCGAGGTTATCGTTTGTGGGTAAGTTACAGAGTTACAGGCTAGTACTGGACACTGGTGGGCTGCTAAGTGTCTCCTTCCAGAGGGACACGCTCCCCACTGGAATTGCTCTTGAGTGAAGGAAGCCACCTTCCCCAAGTTCTTGGTATATATGGGAACAGAACAGAAGCTAGTTGTGGGTGTGGGAAGAAAGTCTGGGCTTCTGGTATCTCAGAGGTGCCAGCCCAGCTCCAGAATGCCCGGTGAGGTTGGCTTGGGGCTTTGCTGCGTTGGTTTTCATCATCTTCACCTGCTCAGGTTGGTCTCTCTCATTTCCTCACCTGGCTTGTCCGAGAATGGTCTCCCTGGTCCACCTGCTGCGTTTTAGTCTCCCCTTTTGGGTCCGTTTCCCAGGGAATCTAACCACCACAAGGCTTCTCTAATTCCTTCTTAATCTAAAAGCCTTTCCTTTTTTTCAGAGCTCTTTTTACCTACCACTGTCTGAAATACATTTTTAAATTTCCAGCTTGTATTTTCTAGCAGATAAAAGGGTCGGGGGTCATTTCAGAGCTGAAATAAAAGGGGAAAATAGAGTTTTTGAATCTGTTAACAGTTACTTCCCATGTATATGTGCAAATGCATATTTTCACATATATAGAAACTATGTAGATCATAACTTAATATGAAATGTCTTATGCAAACGATTTCTAGATTTTGAAATTAATATGCATCAAAATATATACTTTACATGAAAACCTGGGCTTGCATTTTCACTCCCTCCCTGCTGAGAAGTTGTAAAATGATTTCAAGTTCAGAAGTTTGATAGAAATATTCCAAACATATGTTGTTTACATTGCATTGGTAGGAATGAAATTCTAACCATTTTAATCAGTTTGGACCTGATGGACTTAAACCTGAGTGTAGTAAATTCAACATATTAAAGCAATGTTGTTCGAAATATTTTCAGATATTAATAACTGTTACTAGAAAAAAAGATCATTATTCTGTGATTAAATAAGTGTGGGAAGCTCTGGTTAAGCAGTGATTGTCAGCATGTTTATTTACTCTCAAGTTTCTAGAGTTATTTATTGCCTTATAGGTGTTGTGACTCTCCAAGGGTGAGATTTGAAGGATGGCTGCCCCAAGTATATTTCCCCATGATGCACCTTCTGAGACCAGCTTCTGTGGGACACATTTTCGAAAGTGTTGCAGTGTAACTTTCTTTTGTGCATTTCACAACACCAGCTCAGCAAATGTGGACACTGCTGTCTTGGTTTGGTTTTTTTGGCCATGAAATAGCATATCTGTACAAAAACAAATGTACCATACTGTCTTGGCTTGCCAGGCTGCTCTGACAAGTCCCTGACACTGGGTTGGCTGTATGAACAGAAATTTATCCCTTCATAGTTCTGGAGGACAAAAGTCCAACATCAAGACATTGGCAGGGTTGACTTTCTCTAAGTCTGTAGAGTCAAGCCATCCTTTGAAATGTGGTCATCTCTCTCCTTGATCTGTTCCTCTAACCTTTGTCCTCTACTGAATGTGTCTGAATTTCCTCTCCCTCGTAAGCCCCCCTCAGATGGCTTAAGGTCCACGCTGGAAGACGCTGTTTACAAATGAGTCCACACCTTCACTGATAACGTCTTCCAAGATCCTACCACCTGGGTGTAGGGCTTAAACTTGAGAAGGACCTCGTTCAACCCCTATCACAATCTACAAGAACCCAAGATAGATGAATTGGAAAAGGCCCTCATCATCAGCTATCACTGTTCTCTAAGTGCTCGTTAGGTATAATTTTTTGCCCCTCATGTGATGGCGCTTTACACATCCCCACAAGAGGATTTCCCACACTTGCTCTGCTTCCAAAAACTTTCCTCCTCAATGGGCTGTGTTTCCCCACAGCCAGGGTGAAATGCAAGGGAACTGTGCTTCCCTGCCTCTGGTATGCAGTAGATTGGGAAGACAACCAAGGAGGAGGATATGGACTATTTATCATGCTCTCTGCAAACCAGGATCAAAGACGAATGAAATCCATCTCGCCCTCAGGAATTAATAGCAGCTTACTTGTGGATGCAGAACACATTCAAAGTTCATAATTAGTCAAAAGGGGAGTCAGCAATAAGTAGCAATTTTGCAGTATGGCACTAAGAGAAAATCAAATATGTGTAAGAAAATCAAATATGTGTAACATAAATTATCTCATTTGTACTGATCTGAACCAGAATTGGAATAAGCATACATAATTGATATACTGGGAACCATTTGCATTATACGCGCTTTGTGAGGACAAATTTAGACTTTTATTGAAGGCTTCCAGAGATGCATAACTTTCTCTGATTAATCTGAACTTCTATATCTGAAATTAGTCTAATCAAGGTAAAATCTTCTTGGTATAGTAAACATAAATGCCTTATCTTCTAATTTTGCATGTAATCAACTCTCTGCCTGCTTGCTGATATGAAGTTAATCAAATTGAAAAATCTACAAGTGTTTATGTTCCTTATAAATGCTAACAATGTGTACTTTTACTTGACTGATTTATTTCAAAAAATGTTCTCTCTATATATATATATTTCTTGATGGACAACAACCAATGCATCATTATTTTCCTTGTATTATAAATACCATCCATTTTCATATCCACCATATTTATCACATTTTGTGTATCTGAAAAACTGCTAATTATTCATGAAGAATATGGAGTATAATATTGTAGAGGATTAAAATACAGGAACATAAACAAAACATATGACCGTATTTTGGAGCTAAATTTCTAAATGAATTTAGTGTTAAATATATATAATGTATAGGATAACTTCTGGAAAAATGATCTGAAAATAATGTCTGGTCTGTAGCTATTTTGTAAATAGGAACTCTTAACTTTGAATCTCAAATGTTGACTGAGGAATTACAACTTCATATGACTGAGTATTATTCATAGCAGTTTATAGCAGGGCATTTCAATGTATTTCCAAGAAATAAGATAAATGTGCTTGCATTTAAAACATGATTTTTTCCATGAACTAGAAAACATATAAAGTAGTGTTTAGTCACATAACTAACTTGATGAATAAATATAACACATTTTAAAAATTTAAACCCAATCCTATTCAGCTTTACTGTGATATATATATGTAAATATATTTGGATCGTTTTCATTTCATAACTATAGTACATGATCTATAGTTATACCATAATTATTACATTATTCTGTTATTCTCTGAAGTCTTTTAGAACATTTGATGAATGATATTATTATTCATGCATAACAAACTGTAGCTTTTTAGAGGACTAGTTTCCTGGGGTCATATTGTGTCTTTGATATTTGACCTGTAGTGCCATTTTCACATTATCTTTTCCCTGACATAGTCCCTGCCATTTTATAAATTTATAAAGCTGTACAATAATCCCTTTCACTCTATATTTTCTTGTTCATTCTCTTTTCCTCTTCCTCATCCCTTTCAACATCTTTCTTCTTCCTCTCCTTTTCCTGATTCTCTCTCCCAAGACTCTTAAAACTTTAAATTGAATTCAGTCTAATTTTTGATGAAGGTGATAACACTTGTACTCTGCTAAAAATAGTGAGCAATTTCTTGAAAAAGAATCACCCCTCCATCAGTATTCTTGGTATGTAAGTGTACTTGTCTCTAAAATGTTCTTGCTTTTTTCTACTGTTTACTTCAGTAGCTCGGTATCACTTAATAATACACTTTAACCAAATACACTTCAAATCAAATTTGTTGCCATCCCGATGAAAATTTGGTTCATTTCCTCTTGCTTTCCCCTCTACTCAGTTATAGCAGTATCACTCCTTTAGTCCCTTTCTTTATTACATTTGTTACATATAATATAAATAGACTAGGTAACATAATTCAACCTGTATCTTCTGTTGCATCAACTAGTGAGCTTATCTTTCAGTTTCTGGTTCAGTCAGCTCATCTCGACTTTTCTTTCTCTTGTACCTCTTATATAATATATGGGAGCCTAGAAAGAACATATAGTTTAATTAAGAGAAAATAAGTGAAATGTCTATGTTTTGTGATTTAAACATGGTCAGAAATGTAGAAATATGCTTGGAGAGCCAATAGTGTGCTTGAAGTAGCTTCTAGCTCAAGCCGTTATTTTTGTCAGATACCATGCTTTCTTAACCAGCTGTCACAGTAATTGAAAACTCAAAGCCATGCAGGATAACTGTCCTCACATATGCTGTACCTTATCTCCAGTTATCCTGAACACATATTTCTCTTTTTATTTTTCACACAAAATTACCACTATACATTCAGACATATTCTGAAACTCAGCATAGTGGATTTAATTCACTCTCATTCTCTTTACAACTCCTTTATTAATTCTTAGAAATAGAGTTATTCTGCTGTTTTATATCCCCCAATTTTCCTAATACTATTTTTTTAAGATTTATTTATTTCCCCCTCCTCCCTCCATTGTCTGCTCCCTGTGTCCATTTGTTGTGTGTTTTTCTGTGTCTGCTTATATTCTCATTGGGCAGCTCCAGGAACTGATCCTGGGACCTTCCAGAGTGGGAGAGAGGCAATTATTCTCTTGCGCCACCTCAGCTCCCTGATCTGCTGCGTCTCTTATTGTTTCTCCTCTGTGTCTCTTTTTGTTGCGTCATCTTGCTGCACCAGCTCTCCATGTGGACCACCACTCCTGCGTGGGGCAGCACTCTCTGCTGGCCAGCACTCCACATGGGCCAGCTCACCACACAGGCCAGCTTGCCCTCACCAGGAGCCCCTGGGCATCGAACCCTGGACCTCCTATATGGTAGACGGGAGCCCAACTGCTTGAGCCACATCTATTTCCTTTCCTAATACTATTTTGATAGTATACCATGGTTTTAGTAATCTTATAAGAACCTTGTGAAAGATATTTATCTTCTCAAAATAGTCCTAACTAATGGATCTGGGTTGCTGACTAATTTTTTTTTATATAAATCGATTTTAGTGACAGATACTAATAAAGCATAAATATATCTGTAGTGTACAAGCAGTGGTATTCAGTATAATCACATAGTTGTTCATTCATCATTTCAGTCATTTTTAGAGCATTTTCATTATTCCAGTAATAATAATAATAATAATAGTAAACCTCAAAACCAAACAAATAAAACTCATCATCTCTCAGTGTCTCTATGCATCTCCTTCTGTATATACCTGCTATTCTGTTTCCTTCTCTCTAGTTTATTTGCAGTTATAGTTTGTAAAAACCATCTTATATATCCCATATCATCCATATTTGTAGTTTACATGAGGTCTCAATCATACAGTCCCATGTTAGTTTTTAGCTCTCCTTCTAGTAATATAAATGTCCTTAGATTTTCCCTTTCAACCACTGTCATACCCATAGAATAAGTAGTCACAAACACTACACTGTGTTTTCACCATTTCTTTACATTTCCAAAGATTTACAAATGACCTTTATACCTATTCTGCACAGATTAACCCTCAGCTTTCCATTCTCCACCCTCAATCTATTTTGTGACTTTTATTCTATTTATTAACTCCATGAGTTTATGCAATCTATTTAGTTCAAAATAGGGCAGTCATACTGTATTTGTCCTTGTGTGTCTGACTTGCTTCACTCAACATACTGTATTCCAGGTTCATCCAAGTTGTCATATGCTCCACGACTTCATTTCTTCTTACCACTGCATAATATCCCATCGCATGTATATACCACAGTAGGTGAATGGATACCTTGGCTGTTTTGAACTTTTGGCAATTGTAAACAATGCTGCTGTGAACACCCGTGTGCAGATATCTGTTCATACCTCTGCTCTCAGTTCTCCTGGGGGCACACCTAGCAGTGGTATTGCTGGGTCCCATGGCAAGCCTGCATTCAACTTCCTTAGAAACTGCCAAACCATCCTCCACGGTGGCTGTACCATTCTACATTCTCACCACCAGTGAAGAAGCGTTCCTATGTCTCCACATCCTCTCCTACATTACAGTTTTCAGACTTTTTAATAGTGACCATCCTAATTGGTATGCAATGATTACTCATTGTAGTTTGAGTGTATGTGATTATGAAATTATATTATGTAAATTGTTCTAGGCACAGTAAAATTTGAGTTTCCTAGTATAGAAAACTTTCGTTAATGGAACTGACAAAGAACAATTTTTAAAAATTTTTATTGAAGTGTATCATTCGTACATGAACACACATAAACAAAAAAGTGTATAGTAAAGATTGCAAACTTACAAGATAAACATACAGGGAAGTGGACTTGGCCCAGAGGTTAGGGCGTCCGTCTACCACATGGGAGGTCCGCGGTTCAAACCCAGGGCCTCCTTGACCCGTGTGGAACTGGCCCATGCGCAGTGCTGATGTGCGCAAGGAGTGCCCTGCCATGTAGGGGTGTCCCCGAGTAGGGGAGCCCCACGCTCAAGGAGTGCACCCCGTAAGGAGAGCCACCGAGTGCGAAAGAAAGTGCAGCCTGCCCAGGAATGGCGCCGCCCACACGGAGAGCTGACACAACAAGATGACACAACAGAAAGAAACACAGATTCCCATGCCGCTGACAACAACAGAAGTGGACAAAGAACACACAGCAAAGGGACACAGAGAACAGACAACTGGGGTGGAGGGAGGGAGAAGGGGAGATAAATAAATAAATAAATCTTTAAAAAAAAATCTAAAAATCAAAAAACAAAATAAACATATATAACATCACACAGGGGCCTCATTCATCACCCCTCCACCAACTCTTTGCATTGGTGTGAAACATTTTCATTATCCTTTTTTTGCCTCTCCCTACCCCCTTTCTTTCTTACACTGTGACATTTTGTCTTTTTTCGCCTTAAGTCTCTCTCTCTTATTTTGCATACCTCACTAAACATAATATCCTTTGACTTACAGGACCATTTTTTGAAACTTTAGAGTTAGCAAAAAACATTTCACTTTTCCTAAGGTCAATAAAAACTAGAGTCATAGTTTTACAATGATAAGAACGAAGAAGGCAGGGGTTAAGGCTTGAATTTTTCTCGTTGTAGTTTTGCTTTGCATTTCCCCAACCGCTAGTGATGCTGAACATTTTTTCATGTGTTTCTTTGCTATTCGTATTTCTTCTTTGGACAATTGCCTTTTCAATTCTTCTGTCCATTTTTCAATCAGGTAGTTTGTCTTTTTATTGTGGAGTTGTATGATCTCCTTATATATCATGGATATTAAACTTATTAGACATGTGATTGCCAAATAGTTTCTCCCACTGAATCAGCTGCCTTTTTGCTCTTGTGACAAAGTCCTTTGAGGTGCAAAGGTACTGAATTTTGAGGAGGTCCTGTTTATCTAATTTTCCTTTGTTGCTCATGCTTTAGGTATAAGGTTTAAGAAACTATCGCCTACCATAAGATCTCGAAGATGTTTTCCTACACTTTCTTCTAGGAGTTTTTCATTGTCATGTTTGTATTTAGATCCTTGATCCATTTTGAGTCAATCATTGTATAAGGTATGAGATAGGGTCCTCTTCTGTGGGGACCCAGTGCCCCCACACATACAAGTCCTCAGCAATAGCTGCTTGTGTGACCTAGAGACAAGTTAATGGTTAATAATCCTTCCCAGAGGGGACAGAATGCAGAGATGGTATCATAAATTATAATCTTCCCAAAGTAGTAAATGTCCTACAAAGTATGTCACCAGAGCCCATGTGTATGCTTCACATGACCCTAGCAGCAAGTTTGTTCTCATAGTTTATGGAATGTCCTTGTTCTGGAACCCCTTATGTATCACTCCTCACTGTCTCATCTCCTTGTGGTGCACTATCTTCATTCATTCTTTGACCGGCCACCATCAAAGAAAGTCTCCTATTTGTAAGTCCTGATAAAACTTAAGTCTGGTACTCTGCCCAGTGCATTCTTTGGTTTTGTGGCCACACCAGCTTCTACCCTTCAGGAGTTGGGTGGCAGTCTCTTTCTCTCTTTTGGATATGGCTCTCTAGTTTTCCCAGCACCATTTGTTGAACAGACTCTTCTGGCCCAGCTGGGAAGGCTTGCCAGCCTTGTCAAAGCTAAGTAATATGCTTTAAAACCAGGCAGGGAGAGTCCTCCATCTTCCTTCTTCTTTTTAAAGACATTTTTGGTTATTCAGGGCTCCTAACCTTCCAAATAAATTTGATAATTGGGTTTTTCATTTCTGCCAAAAAAGGCTGTTGGGATTTTTATTGGGATTGTGTTAAATCCCAATAAAAATCCCAAATTAAATTGACATTCTTAACAATATTCAGTCTTTCAAACTCTGAACACAGAATATCCTTCCATTTATTTGTCTTCTTCAGTTTCTTTTAGCAATGTTTTATGGTTTTCTGAATACAGGACCTCAATATCCTAGGTTGTTTATTACTAAATATTTGATTCTTTTAGTCATTATTATAAATGAATTTTTCCCTGATTTCTTTTTCAGATTTCACATCAATATTATTTCTAAATACCATTGATTTTTCCATATTAATCTTGTATCCCACCACTTTGGTGAATGTCTTAAATGAATCCAAAACTTGAATTTTTTAGCATAAACCCAACCTAGTAATTTTGTATTAATTTACACTTCAAAGTAAACATTTGAGTTAGCTATTGATGATATTTAACTTACTGATTTTCTTGAGTTTCAGAATTTTAAATTTTTTAATTACAGGCAAGTATGTGAGGGCTATCAAGAGTTTAAATAGAAAACACCTGATCTGCTCCTTGAAATCAGCAGGTACCTAAAGATATTTTAATCAGTATACATTTTTGAATGAGCAGAAAGAAATAAATGAAGAGCTTGGTGATTGTTTTTAATAGCATTTAGGAAAAAATCGTATATTTCCACGAGTACCTAAAACTGGTGGAAAATTATATGTGTGTGTGTGTGTATAGTGTTATTCTTCTCTTTCATTGCTTAACAATGAACATTTGCATTATTCCTTTGGAATGTAAACATACATACATTTTCTTGTTATTTTTGTTCACTATACTCACCATTTAAAGAAACAATGGAGAGAATTATTCTGAAATTCTCAATATTTTAAAATCAGAAAAATGGAGAATATTTAAATAAGAGTATTCACTCAGTCGTTGAACCAGGAAATGCTGCAGTATCATTCAAAAGCAGCTTTCTTAGGAACGTTTACTTTTTCACTATGAGAAGATAGAGTCATTAAAAAGCATGGTGTTTTACTGGAAATTATGACATTTGGAAACAAGTAGAACTCAGCTGAAAAGTTAGCAAGGATAATTATGAAAAAAAGAGGGAGCTGGAATTGATGAGAACATTCATTTGTTACCTGCAGAAAAGGGAGAGTCTAAAAAGTAATATCATGATTCATTGTAGTAGTTTTTAACAGATGTAAGTTCCCTTCTCTATTTTCAGTCTCTAAAAATATTTTTAATGGCTCCCCTACTAAGGTAAAACTAAAAATTAGACTCCCGGGGGGCTGGGGGTGTGGAGGGTAGAATGCAAGAAAGCTAAAATTTCAAGTATCAGGCATATGGAGTTCTCTTTTTATTACTTTGTTTGCTTATTACTTTGTTTATCGTGACCCTCGAAAGAATGCTCACTCTGGACTTAATAAATTACTCGAGCGTCTTCCAGGATCTTTTATACTGGATATTGAAGAACTTTAATTTCTATATTACTGCTATAAGGACTATAGAGCTTCGAAGTATTTTTATATTTAACTTTTGAATTGCATTCCCCAGAGTCCATTTACTTAACACTTAACAGAAGGAGCTAAGCGGTAGGAGATGGCCAAATGAACTTTGACCGAGTTCCATTTGCTCTTAGACTCAGACAAGCAGTTAATGAGGGGAAAAAAGTGAATCTGAAAGGAAACATTTGCTAATGGACAGTAGAATGCTTTTCAATGGGCCATTTTGTAATTAAATGCCTGTGGTTTGTTAGAGCAGAGTGCGAAGGAGGTACAAGGGTTGACCTCTGAATGGATCACTTAGCCTTACACTAGAAAATATTTATTCAATTCCAAAGTGTGAGGAGAAAAGAGGGAATTTCTTGAGACACCCGGAGACCAGACTCCAACAAATTAGTGTCAAAACACACAATGTTCACAGGCCATAAACGTGTGAAAACAATCTTGCTGATATACTTAGAGATAATTAATTACAGAGTTATACATTTCTACTGATTATTCCACTGGGCTTTCTGGACTTTTAAAGCTGAGTTTGCTTTGTCTTGAACCCTGAGCCAAGCACGTTTTCCATTCTGAAACCTCTTTCCAGTAAGTCCCCACCATGGCTCATTTAAAATTTTGTGATGAGCACTTGGAAAAGAGTATTTATTCACTGTAGACATATTAACTCCCTCAGGAGGCTACCCCCGAGTCAGAAGCAACCTGGCAAATTCTAATTATTGTTGAATTAATACTTGGCACCTGCTGACTCCACAAGATAAGGAAAAACTCATATCGGGAAAGAAAGGGTTTCATGATTTTAATGATCAGGGTTCCACTTTTTATTTTTTTTCTTTTTCTGGTCTATTCATTTGTTTTTAGTGAAATTATCTGGAGAAGTGTCCATGGTTTGAGGAAGGCAGAATATGTCCCTTTTCTAGTCTCCTACCATTATTGCTAAAACATTAACATAAATATTTTTCAAAGTACTTTCTCCAACTTGCATCCAGCGCCATGCTTAATATGAAAACGTGAGGAAAATGCCCATTCAAATCAATCACACGAACGCCATGCCCCCATCACGAGTTTATCAACATTTCTTTTAACATGCAGGAGAGTGCACTTGGAAGAATTGAATGTGTCATGCTATTGGAAAGGTAAAATAAACTTATTATTTATAGGTGCTAGAGATGTCAGTTTAAAAGAAGCCAAAAGAAGAAACAGAAAAAAAAAATTGGATTAATATGAGATTTTCAGCTGCAAAACTAAGACAATATACCAATATGTAAATATGCATGACCTACATGAAGAGCAAAATTTTGCTCATGGGTATGGGAAACAATTAAGTGGTTTTACGTGCATGTTATACATTAAACATTTGCTTAAGTACAATAATCTAAATGAATTTTAAAATGTAATAAAATTAAAACAGTACTATATAATATTTAAACGTAATAAAATTAAAATAGTACTATATAGTAATCATTTTATTACCATATAAAATGTAATAAAATTAAAATAGTACTTACAGGATCAATCACAAAAATACCCAAAACTTTGGAGGCTTTTTTCAGTTATTCTGCACAACGCAAATAGTGTCTTCATTGAAATATGGTTGGAAGAGAAATTCTGGTTTTAACCATGCTTGAATAGCTGGTGATAGACCTACCCTCCTCATATAAAGAGCTAGAAAACTGGACAAACTATTTGAACAGCAATTTTTGCATGTGGATATCAGTAGCACACAATTTGTATTATGGAGAAAAGAACAGCATATTGATTCATATGTTTCTCCTGGATCATTCTCCTGAACTGGCATACAGGAACATGCAGCTCAAGAGAGAGGATGGTTTGATCTGTTGGGGAAATAGCGGTCAGGTTTTAGGATTGTTACGGTAGCTGGAATCTGCAGAATGAGCTTCCTAAGAGACACCCTGCAGGATTTTACCCAAATCTGAAATGATGATATTGGGATGCTGGAGGCTGAATGCAAATTTGGTGCATAACCTACTGCAGGGAAGGCTTTGGGGTTCAGATCTAGGATAAGGGGGAAAACTTCAGTGAAAACAAGAAATCTCCCAACCCCCAGAAAGGCCACAAGTTGGGAACAAGGACTAAAGGATATGCTTTAGAATAACAACCAAACTTAACTAGACAGAGAAATTAAAAATACCCACTGTCACCAAGTGCAATGAATGTCCCATGATGATGGAGGAGGTTGTTGTTATGGGAGGAGGACTGGGGTGAGGGGAGGTGGGGGACCTCATCTATTTTGAATGTAACATTAAAAAAATAAAGACAAAAAAAATACCCACCGAAACGTCAACAAAATCAAGTGATCTGCCAAGGATTCACCACGAAGGGACGAAAACCTAATTCAGGGTCTTGACAACATATGCCCCACAGTGTTCAAAATGCTATAAAAATGTACCCCAAATATGAATCAGAAAAACGTGAAGAGGAAAATTTGTCCAAAAGAGCACGTGTACAGATTACCCAGAAGTTTCTGAGAATCATCAAGGACTTCAAAGTCAGAAACGTCCAGCAAGTCAGCAAATGGCACTGTTTGTGATGAGGTGTTGCTGTTTTTGCTGATTTCTTGTGCGTTCTACCACTCTCTAGTGATGGTCCTTGCTTTCATTTGGACGGGGTTAGGAAAACTCAACTTATTGCAGCCTTAGAGCTAAGGTACACATGCTTCCATCAACATTGTCTGTAAAGTAAACATGAAGCAAAATATCACTTGGATACTGCAGTACAATTCTGGATTTAAAAAAAAAAAAGTGACTTCCAGTTGAGGTGGGGTTGTGCACGGATGAAATCTGCATCTATTGCCAGATTTGGAAATGTTATTTTAGATTTCCATTTTAAGAAAACCCAAAGAATGAATGGCGTTCAGGCAAGGAGCACGGGTTCAGAAAGAGACGCCAGAGCAGGACTGCTTGAGAAATTCATGCGGTTGCAGTACCAAGGCAGATGGATGGTGACGTAGAAGAAGATAAAACTCTAGCATTCCGATGAATGATTAAAATATTCTTGTTTACCTTACAGAAACCAACAAAGAAAAAAGGGATATTTTAGTGTCATTGAACAATACTTTATTAAGGAACTCTGCCCTGCTCTCCTTCATCTTAAGGAATATATAATTTACCTGGGACAAGAAGGAGAAAAGGAAATAAAGAATGCATGGCTAATAAAAAGGATGGTGCTATTACCAAAAGGCGGAGAAGAGACTAGAAGTGCATATTTGGACACAAGGCTGAAGGACAGATAATGGATTCTTAGGCAGAAATGTGGCTGTGTGGTATCAAGCAAGCTTGGCAAGATAGGATGTGTTAGTCGTATTAAATTTAAGACAAAAAAAAAAAGCTTGTGTTCTTTAATACTTGCAGAGCCCTCAAAAGTTTCTCAGGAGGAACGCTCAAATATGCTGATGTAGACTTTGAATGCAGCTGGAATAAGACATTGCTAAGCCTTCATGTGAGTGTGGAAGCCTCTTCTAAGAATACTAGCTTTAGAAGTCATTGCAAACGGATGGTGTTTTATTAAGGAGACACAAGACCGTGCAGCAGGATGTGTGAGCACAGATTTTGAGCTGCACTGGCTGGATTCATTTCCTGCCTCTCCTTTCCTTGCTGGGTCAAAAGTGACAAACTCAACCTTCCTAGGCTGGTCTTGCTATTTGCTTACTCAGATATTAATGGTGCATGCCTGGGAGGGTCACCTGAGCCAATACCGGCCAGGCAAGAAGCCGATGCCCAGCTCTCCTCTTAGGGTTTTCTTCCTATTCTATTTTCAATTGCCATCCTCTTACACTCTGGGCTCATGTGAAGATTTATTTTCTATGCCAGGAGATGCTCACTCAACTCTTGTGTTTCTTGGATCAGGTGGCTCGCTACCACTCCTGAACTGAGAGGTGATACCTGGTGGCCTGCTGGCATTTACGAATGTAGAGATGTGGTCTGATGGCCTGCTAGCATTCGTGACCTAGAGGTGACACCAGGTGGCCTGCTAGGATTCATGAGCCTAGAGGTGACACCAGGTGGCCTGCTAGCATTCATGAGCCTAGAGGTGACACCAGGTGGCCTGCTAGCATTCATGACCTAGGGGTGACACCAGGTGGCCTGCTAGGATTCGTGAGCCTAGAGGTGACATCTGATGGCCTGCTAGCATTCATGACCTAGGGGTGACACCAGGTGGCCTGCTAGGATTCGTGAGCCTAGAGGTGACATCTGATGGCCTGCTAGCATTCATGACCTAGAGGTGACACCAGGTGGCCTGCTAGGATTCATGAGCCTAGAGGTGACACCAGGTGGCCTGCTGGCATTCATGAGCCTAGAGGTGACACCAGGTGGCCTGCTAGCATTCATGACCTAGGGGTGACATCTGATGGCCTGCTAGTGTTCATGAGCCTAGAGGTGACACCAGGTGACCCGATAGCATTCATGACCTAGGGGTGACATGAGGTGGCCTGCTGGCATTCATGAGTCTAGAGGTGACACCAGGTGGCCTGCTAGCGTTCATGAGCCTAGAGGTGACACCAGGTGGCCTGCTAGCATTCATGACCTAGGGGTGATACCAGGTGGCCTGCTAGCATTCATGACCTAGGGGTGACATCTGATGGCCTGCTAGTGTTCATGAGCCTAGAGGTGACACCAGGTGACCCGATAGCATTCATGACCTAGGGGTGACATGAGGTGGCCTGCTGGCATTCATGAGTCTAGAGGTGACACCTGATGGCCTGCTGGCATTCATGACCTAGGGGTGACACCAGGTGGCCTGCTAGCATTCATGAGCCTAGAGGTGACACCAGGTGACCTGATAGCCTTCATGACCTAGGGGTGACATGAGGTGGCCTGCTAGCATTCATGACCTAGGGGTGACACGAGGTCGCCTGCTAGCACTCATGACCTAGGGGTGATACCAGGTGGCCTGCTAGCATTCATGACCTAGAGGTGACACCAGGTGGCCTGCTAGGATTCATGAGCCTAGAGGTGACGCCTGGTGGCCTCCCAGCACTCATGAGCCTAGAGGTGAGGCCTGCTGGCCTGCTAGCATTTTTTGAGCCTGGCAGTAGTGCCTGCCGTGTGTCATTCTTGTCCAGCCCTCTCTCAGGTAGAATTTTCACCTGTTTGCACCTCTCTTGTCCAACCCTCTCTCAGGTGTTTTGATGGAAACTACACAGTACTCTATATAAACCTAAGTATCGTATGGAGTGATCATAAATTTATGACAGGCCATAAACTGTATTTCATATAGCTGCAGAATCTTTACCACTACATCTTCATACATACAGCTATAAACGAGTGGATACATGTATATTCATTATAAATAAATGAATGGATAATATATGATGGTTTATTTATAAATTATATAAACCATGTAAACATGTGTAAGTATATTTATTCAAATGCATTTAAGTATGCTGGTCATAATTATACATGATTAGCTACGTATTAAGTATAATTACATATTATTGCATTTTGTATTAATATATGTATAACTATATACTCATCTATAAATATAGCATATTATATCATTTTGAATATCTGTTGATTTAAATATTGTAAGTACTTATAACAAATCATGCAAAATTTATAGCTTGGTATATTTTAACATACATTATATTATATATTATATATGTGACATTTATATATACTCTAAATGCACTGAATTACAATAATATATTTAGAATATAACATATAAAATTGTTTTCTAAGAAGTACCCAATGAATAAATAAATGAATAATTACAAATATTTTTTTCAAATTTCATTTGTGTAGATACAAACTGTTTGTAAATTTAAACAGTCGTATACTCCACATATAATAAACCCAGTCACAGGTGTCTCTGTGTATTTCCAAGATATGCAGATATGACTAACAGCAACAGAGAAAGAGCTCTATGAGTAGCTGCTCAACCAGAAATTTAATCAAGGGATTGCAGTTGTAAGAAAACAGGCAATGGTTCCATATTGCCCTTGGACAGGAGACTTCTGTGGTGCTGTGAGAATGTAGGAATCTTTTCCCCATAATCCTTTTCTGTCCCCCAAATATCATAGGGGTCAACTCAGACTCCCACAGATGTTTAGGACTAAAGTCAGTTGACATTTGGAGACAGTCCAGCAAGTACTGCCCAGGGAAAGAGGTGTGCAAGTGGGTACAGTTGCGAAGCCCTATGGAAGGAAAAGATGACTTGTTGTGGAAACTTGCACCCACTCCCCTTGCCCTCAGTCCCTTCATCCAGCTCTAATTCCATTTCCTATAGAGTGTGCTCAAGTGCCTGTGCCAGAAGCATCTCCCCTTCTCCTACTGATGGCCAATGGGGTTGAATGTCGTTGAGAGAATTTATATTTTCCTATCTCACAATGAAAAGAATTTAAAGAGTTAAATGTGTGTTGTCTACAATCCCTTCTGAAAAAATCCTTTGGGTGAGTCGGTTGAGTGTGAAAAACATTTTGAAATTTAAGAAGTTGATTTCACATTTATGTAGTACAGAGGCTTTCCCTGAACAACTCAGAGCTGTATTTACAACAGAAATGGTTGTGTTTTGCAGAATTCATGATGGCTAAAAGATATAGCGTTATAGTCAAAATGATGGGCCAGAATTAAGCAGCAGTGTGACTGAATAGATGTACAACTCTGAGCTGACTCCCAGCTAATAAATCCCTGCCTGACCAAACACCCTCACTCCCTACTGAGCAAGGGAAGGGAACCTCGTGGATACAAAAAATCGAATCCTTCATGTGTCATTTATGAGGAGGATGTGTTCTGGAAGCATCACATTTGTTTGCCTTGTTTGACTTTTAGTTTACCCAATAGATTTCCACTGACCGCAAAATTGCCTCTATAACTGTATCACCCAGGAAGATGGACTGTGGTTAAACAGGACAAATAAAAGAACGTTCTCCCATGAACTATAACAAATGGACAATAGTAATCGATGGTATTAATAATGGAGTGGTTTGGGGAATTGTAAGATATGGGCCGTAGTTAGCAGTAATATTTTTGATGATGATGTCCATCATTACGGTGGGGTGATGTTTGGGAATCCTGTATATGATGCATGATTGGTTTGTAAACTTAAAACTTTTCTAAAAAAATAATGAAAATTGCCCTAGAGTTTTCAAACTAGAACCAAAAAAAAAAATATCACACAGAAAAAGGAAAAAACAAACATACCCAAAATACTGTTAATGGCAGTGA
This sequence comes from Dasypus novemcinctus, assembly GCF_030445035.2. Classification (NCBI taxonomy): domain Eukaryota; kingdom Metazoa; phylum Chordata; class Mammalia; order Cingulata; family Dasypodidae; genus Dasypus; species Dasypus novemcinctus. The sequence continues at coordinate 5,151,845 of NC_092216.1, read as the reverse complement.
CTCAAGGAATCATAGTTTTGTTAAATAAAGGTAAATTATTAGAATTTGGCTGTCTCAAAGGCACAGGTAACTTCAAACCAGGAGAAATGTGTGATATGATATCGTATGCTGTAGTAATTTATTTCAAAATTGATTTTAATGGAAGCATAATGAAATATTAGTCATGACTATGTCTATATTTGTATATGTCACAAGTATAATTCCTACTCAGCTAAAAAACTGTAAATATTAATAACTCTTTGATGGGCATAAATTTCCCAGCAATACAGGTGCCACTAATATTATTAGTGGTAAATAAATGGTAGGCACCTGGGATATGAAGCTTATTTTATGATCATATAAATATTTCTAATGAAGGACTAATCAATGACAGCAGATTCATTATGATAAAACTTCTCTGAGTTCTCGATAGGCTGAAGGGCACTGGAGATTCTCCAAGTGGGGCATATATTATGCAATATTTATAAATATATTTTTTGGAGAAACCATCTTCTGTGTTTTGCAGAGTATTTTGAAGAGCATTTCCATAAACAAATCTCTAGGGTTCTGAAAGGAAGATGTTTTCTGATCATCGTTCAATCCACTAATATTTAGTAACACCCTCCCAGTTATTTTGTCTCTTAGAGGCACTGATTCCAGAAAAGGAGATGAAATTACTGTTCTTGAAGAATACAGACTAACAAGTGGGACAATGTTGCAAGTGGAACGAGTTACTGTTTATACAGTAACTTAAAGACTGTCATGAAGTTTCTTATGACCTTCATTCTCTGCATGGTAGAATTAAATTCCTTCTTTCCTCTCTAAGGTAAAATGGGGAGCATTCATTTTTTAAGCCTGATACCTCAAGGAAAAGATCCTTTATTTTAAAACTTAAGCATACCTTGGACCTTCAGACTTGCCTCATGCTTTGCAAAACGTTCTTTGGAACTTGTACAGGTTGTTCTGAGATTGCATTTGGGATCTCTGCAAAGTGCCACCACGTTTCCTCTACAGTAAGCTGTTGCTGTTTAATCAAATCAGACTCAGAATCTACTTCCACTGTATACCTTCTGGACGAGTCTGCGCCCATCTAAATCTCTTCCTGACTCTTTCAGAGGGCTTTCTCCTGTGTTCACTGAGGACATCCTGGAAATTCTCACTTGGTTTTATTTGCTGGGTATCCTGGAGGTCTCAGAACCACAGCTGCTCCTCCCATCAGTGGCCGGGAGATGGCGCTGGTACCTGGCCTGTCTGAAACTGGTACCATTTAATTTCCAGGTGGAGCATCCTCCTCTCTTTGCTGTTGCCTCAAATTTCTCTGCATCTGTACCGAGAGGGAAACACAACAAAAATAGGAGCATTTACTCAAGGAAATACTAACCTTCCAAGTTAAACCTGAGGGACGGGGCCCTCCCTGCCACTCCAAGTCAAGTTTCCCTCTTGTTTGGAAGATACTTTGTAAACCTGTCTTTAAATTATGAATTCTTCCAATCCAAGAACATGGAGATTCCTTGAATGTGCATCCAGTAGGGCATCTGTCTACCACATGGGAGGTCCGCGGTTCAAACCCCAGGCCCCCTTGACCCGTGTGGAGCTGGCCCATGTGCAGTGATGATGCGCGCAAGGAGTGCCCTGCCACGCAGGGGTGTCCCCCGTGTAGGGGAGCCCCACGCGCAAGGAGTGTGCCCTGTAAGGAGAGCCGCCCAGAGCGAAAGAAAGTGCAGCCTGCCCAGGAATGGCGCCGCCCACACGGAGAGCTGACATAGCAAGATGACGCAACAAAAAGAAACACAGATTCCCGTGCCGCTGACAACAATGGAAGCAGACAGAGAAGAACACACAGAGAATAGACACAGCGAACAGACAACCGGGGTTGGGTGGGGGAAGGGGAGAGAAATAAATAAATAAATCTTAAAAAAATAATAAGTATAGTTTCAGTTGTCGAATTATTTTGATAGGACTGTAAAGAGGCTCCTTTGGAAATCTCCTTTTTCTTCTCCCTGACCTATACTATAAATACGTGTTCATCCAAAAGCTCACAGAACCACTTAGCAATTCCACTAGTGCTTCTGGAGATTTGCTTGGACTTTGCAGATATAAAGCATATCATCTGTGAATCATAAAGCGTTTAAATCTTCATTTTCGACCCATATGGAGTGCATTACTGTTTTCCTTGCACCATCTCATTAGCAAGGGTATCCACACTGATGATGACTAGACTGGCCCTTTCTATTTACAGGATTTTAAAAATATATATTTTAACATTTTTTACAATGTTGTACAAGACGTGTTGTAGCTATCCTTTAGACGATTAAGGAAGGTTCTTCCATCACAGCTAAGCTAAATGTTATTTTTAATCATAAAGGGTTGACTTTTATTTCTCTTGATTCATAGGTAATTCACATTAGAGTTTCCTTTTCTGTTTTTTTTACGAACCACATTGATTTTTTTAAATGAAAATCAATCTCGTCGGTGGGGATGATGGTTTAGTTTGAGACCTTTCCTTCACTGAACTCCAAACAAATGTGGGCCCCTCTTTGGAGGGACTGGAGAATGATCAAAAGCACAGCTGGGCGGGTGCTGGCTCTTGAAACGAGGGCACCACTCTGTGTGGATTACAGAGGTACGTGCCATTTGTGCTCTGACCATTTCTCAGCCTGTGGATTTTAGAGAAAATTCAAGCACAACCTCTGTTTTTATGTGTGTGCGTGTGTGGTATCAGAAGACACAGTTTAAAGAGGCACCTTGCAGAAATAATGATTTAAAACTCTCTCTTTACACACGAGTGCTACCTGAATGGTGTCTCTTTGTGTGTGTGTGTGTGGTGGGGGGGTGGTTATAAGGATTAAAAAACAAATCAAAACAAAACCCCTAAGTGTCTGGAAAATTTAAGCAACAGAGTCATTGCAGGCAAATACAGGGGAGAGATTTTAAGAGTAGGACTCTGAGTTTTCCAAGAAAACCTCAGGAAAACACATCTTAGGAACAAATACTACATCTTAGAACAACAGATTTAGCATAAAACTAGTTGAAAAAAATGCAAAGTACAGTCACCCTAACAAAACTTGAATCCATTCCTTAACAGGTGTAACACTATAATCCAGAAATTTAAATAGAACAACCAGAAACAGTTTTCAGAAGAAGATTAAAACATTTTTAAAAAGCCCCTAGAATGTGTGATCCACAAAGTTCAATATATAAACAAAATTTAATGAATATTCAAAGGCACGTGAAAATACGACCCACAGTTCAAGTGAAAAATCAGTGGATAGAAACCAAACGCAAGGTAATGTAGAAATTGAGGTAAACAACTGAGTGGAAGATGCAACTATAAATATCTTTAGGGACTTCAAAGATGATTGGTATTGGTTGAATTGTGCTGGCCCAAAAGATATGTTCAAGGCATAACTTCAGACCTCAGAACTTGACTTGATTTGGAAACAGGTAGTTAATTCAACATGAAGTCATATTGGAGTAGTATGGTCCCTTATCCAGTAAAACTGGTGTCCTTGTGAGAACGAGAAGATACACAGACCCAGAAAAAAAAGAGAAGGCACAGGAAAACAGAATAACATGCAAATGTTTTCTTAATGTTTATTTTTTCTTCCCCTCCTCCACCCTGCTCTTTTTGCCGTCCGTGTCCATTCGCTGTGTGCTCTTCTGTACCTATTTCTCTTTTTGTCTTCCCTTCTTGTCTTTCTTCTCTAAGAGTCACCAGGATGTGGAGAGAGGTTCCCTGTCAATTGCGCCACCTCAGTTCCTGGTCTCTGCTGTGCTTCACTTTGACTCTCCCCTTCGTCTTTCTTTTGTTGTGTCATCATTTGCTGCATGACTCACTTGTGTGGGCACTCAACTCACCACGCAGGCATGCTTTCTCTTCTTCTTTTTCACCAGGAAGCCCCAGGGATGGAACCGAGCTCCTCCCATATGGTAGGTGGAGGCCCTATCACTGGAGCCACATCCACTTCCAAATTTTTTTTTATCTAACAGCAAACAGAATCCCAAAGTGTAAAAGCCGTAAATTTGTAGCACAAAAAATCCCAAGTTCAGTATTGTTCAGGGACATCTTAAATCCCACAAAACTTAAACTGGATGGCTGTGATGCTTTTAATTTAAAAATAACTTGTGTGATAAAGATATCTATCATGAAAATGATATGCTTTATTTTCACTATTATTTTAAAACTTCAAAGTATATACATCATAAGCATATTATCGGATGTTTGGCTTATTGTATTGACATCTATATACTTAACTTTAAAGAAAAGCTCAATCTCTGAATCTTGGAAAGCCTCAATCAAAATATCTCTACCCTTCCTAAAAACTCCATAAATAACTGTTCAAATCTGCTTTAAATTCACACATTCAGTTGCAGTGCTGTAAAATAAGAAGGGCTCTCTGAAGTCTTCAGTTTTAATTCTTAATTACAGAGAAACAGAGGACCTATGAAAATGTAATGCATACGTGAAAATCTGAGTCATTTTGGATCTGAGATATTGAGTATAGCTGAGAAGCTCAGCCATTTACTGAGTGTTGAGAGTTTGGACAAGTTATCATTTTTGTGTATGCTTCTCATTTAGGTAAAAGAAAGCTGATAATAAACATTCCCTTACAGGGTTATTGTAGCAATCAAATGTTAATAATTTAAAAACTCTTGTAAGGATGGGTGGCACATAGTAAGCTACTATTGATAATACATTTTTATTTTAAAAATATTTTCATGGTTAATATCTAAGTATACAAGATTTCATTTAAATTATAGCCCAAGATAACCAGAAGGTCTGTCTGCTTAGCAGATATGGTGATGTTTTGATTCATGCAATTAACCCCTGAAGAGAAGATAATGGAAAATTACTGAAATTATCAGCTAAAAAAAAATTGGCAATAATAACCTTCAGTTTTCCAAGTTACATGATCTCTTTTTTCATGACATTTCTTCAGAGCTCTGTGTGATAAGAATTAAAATAACCTATATATGAGGAAAACTGTAACAGGGGATTTAAACTTGTAATAAGTACATGCTAATAGTCTGACTCAGGTTCTTCGATTCTGTATCCACCTTTACATTACAGTTCTGAAGAAATAAGAACCAGAGGCCCTTTCACATCGATAGAAACTATATCAGGAGGAAATAAAACACCTCCAAAAATGAGAGCAATAGCTGAGAACTGTAAATACATAGACGTATTATTTTATTTTCTATATTGATTATGCCGGCATTCCCTGGAATTATGTCAGCCCATTCTGGCCCTTTTAAGCCCTTGAGAAACAAAACGTTATCCAACGTGCTCCTTTGTATACAGTACAAGTAGGCATCTCCTTTCTAAGGAGTAACGGAGCTACACTTGCCTGACCTAAAGTTTCTTGTGTTTCTTTGTATCCTCTTCGTCTATAATTGTTGTCCCTGTGTCTGACTTAAACTGGATGGTGATGAGTCCACATGCCACAAGTATTTACTATGTTCTCATGGGTGCCCTCAGGCATGCAGTGCCCTTTGCATTCTCCTGATTCTTTGTGTCCTTCAACACCCACTCTCAAATGACCTTTCCTGTGTGAGTCATTTCTAGACACCCAGGATGAAGAGCTTTTCTCTCTCCGCCATGCTTCCTCAGGGGTTAAATCTTTCATTGTGTATTCTTTTATTTCGTTAATGAAAATAAAGTGAAAGTTATGGCCTCATGACCCTTTTTTCAACATGACAGAGAAAAACTCTTACGGTCTTTACCAATTCTCTGATGGCTGGCATCGGAGGCTGAGCCAGCAGGATTCCAGCTTTCTGTAACCTAAATTTTCCCACTGCACAAATTAGACACAGAAAGAGACAAAAGTAGTCCATTCGAAGGGATGTTGAGATTTTCTTTACTTTGGTTCAACAGCTATAAGCTTACTTATAAAAGGCTAGAAATTCTGAATACCTGGATTATTTTACAGGATTTCTCTGACCGTATGGCATAGCATGTCCAGCCAGTAATTGATTGTAAATAATTTTATTTTATTTTTTTACACTTTTTAAAGTTAATAGATCACAAAGAACATTACATTAAAAAGCATATGAAACATAAGAGGTTCCCATATACCCCACTCCCCACCCCCCTCCCCATCATTTTTGTAAATTATATATTTTTGAAGATATACACATCATAAAAAATATTACATTAAAAAATATAAGAGGTTCCCATATATCCCCCACTCCTTCCACACCAACAACCTCCCCCATCATTGTGGCACACTCATCGCACCCGGCGAACACATTTTGGAGCGCTGCTACACCACATGGATTATAGTTTACATTGTAGTTGACACTCTCCCCCAGTCCATTCAGTGGGTTATGGCAGGGTATATAAAGTCCAGCATCTGACCCTGCAATATCATTTAGGACAACTCAAAGTCCCAAAAATGCCCCCACATCACACCTCTTCTTCCCTCTCCCTGCCCTCAGCAACTCCCGTGGCCACTTTCTCCACCTTAATGCTACAGTTTCTTCTATTACTAGTTTTATAGTAGAATATTAGTAAGTCCACTCTAATCCATATTTTATTCCTCCATCCTGTGGACTCTGGGATGGTGACATCCACTCTACCTTATAATCAAGAATCACATCCTGCTTGGAAGTGTTGGATTTTAAATGTCATTTGGATGTAAAGAAAGGATTTTGATAGTTGATCTTTAAGCTAAATGCAGGTCATAAAGGCCAAATGATTTTTTTTTAAGGACAATGACATAATCTGTTCTTTCTCCCCTGTATCATATGTAGCTCATCTATCTGTGTTTTTCTTTTAGCTTAAGGGACATATTTATATCATTATTAGAAATTTCTATTTTGAAACTGTCTTCTGACATCTGCTTGTTTGAACCAAGTATTTGTCCCCTGAATCAGAGCTCTCGATCATACATCTAATGCAAATACAGTTTCCTCGAGCATTTGGCCAGTCCATATGACAAGCCTTGCATATCCTTCTAACTGGCATTTTCTTTTCTTAGAGCTGCTGTAACAAGTTACCAGAAACTGGGGGGCTTAAATCGCCACAGTTCTAGACTCCAGAAATCTGAAATCAAGATGTCTTTAGGGCAGTGGTTTCTTTGAAGACTGGCAGTGAGAATTCTGCCCTGAGACATTCTCCGGGCTACTGGAAAGGCTGGGGCACTTGCCAGCAATCCTTGGCATTCTCCACCTCAGGCACCACATTGGACCCTCCCACCCCCGTAGTTAGTCTCTGTCTGTGTCTGAAATTCCTCTTCTCATAGGACACCAGTCGTATAGGGCTAAGGGTCCATCCTACTCGAGAGCAACTCCACTTTTAAAAATTTATTTTTTAATTTTTTATTTCTCTCCCCTTCCCACCGCCCCAATAGTCTCTTCTCTGTATTTATTTGCTGCGTGTTCTTCTGTGTCCGTTTCTGTTGTTGTCAGCGGCACGGGAATCTGTGTTTCTTTTTGTTGCGTCATCTTGTTGTGTCAGCTCTCCGTGTGGGCGGCGCCATTCCTGGGCAGGCTGCACTTTCTTTCACGCTGGGCGGCTCTCCTTACGGGGCGCACTCCTTGCGCGTGGGGCTCCCCTATGCAGGGGACAATCCCCTGCGTGGCAGGGCACTCCTTGCGCGCATCAGCACTGCGCATGGGCCAGCTCCACATGGGTCAAGGAGGCCCGGGGTTTGAACCGCGGACCTCCCATGTGGTAGGCGGATGCCCTAACCACTGGGCCAAGTTCGCTTCCCCTAATAACATGGCTCCTTGTTATTAAAGCTGTGGCACCTGCAATGCTAGGAAACAGGCCATACAAAAATTCAAATGCTTCCTCACACAAATAATTTTCGTGCTGACCAGACAGCATTCCATCTAGTCAAGGCCGGTGTTCCTAAGCCCACACTTGTTATCTGCATTCTGGAAACGTTTCAACTTCAAGCCAGGTTCCCACATTCAAATAAAGCTATTTTCTCACACCATATTTACAAATAAAGTCACTTTCTGAGGTCCTGGACATGAGAACTTCGGCATAGCCCTTTGTGGAGCGCAGGGCATCATTCCATGCCTAAGAGCAGAGAAAAAGGAAATCCTTGTCTTATCTCTCTGAGGGGAAGGCAAGTATGAAAGGAATTAGGGGACGACTGGGGGAGCCAATCAGCATGAGGCAAGTCTAATACAGTGAAGACGGGAGAGGTGCCTGGGGAGAATATAAGGCATTAGGATTGATCTGGCCCCACCCAAGAGAGGCGTGCCTTCAGTACAGACGCCAGAGGTCAGCTCCTGCCCTCTGTCAAGGACACTCCCTGTAGCTGGAAGTCTGGGGAGCAGATCCCTAAACTATGCCATGATATTCCCAACTCTCAGCTCTTCAAAAGCTTCAGTGTATTTTCACAGTGTCCTTCCTCCAACAGTCATCCAAAGTTCTCCTTACTTGCTGAAAGCAGTTTGGTTGGAAAGGGTGCTCTTTCCCTGCTCTGGCGTGCCAGCCTTCACCTCTGCCAGACCTGCAGGCTCGATGATCTTGTTAATGTTGTGCAAACCCGCCTGCCCATTGAAAAGGACCTTCTGTCCACAGGATGGAGGAATAGAGTATGGATGAGAGTGGACTTACTGATATTCTATTCATGAACTACTGTGATTAGTAATCAAAGATAATAATGTAGCATTGGTGTGGAGAAAGTGGCCATGGTGGCTGCTGGGGGTAGGGAGTGGGAGGAAGGGATGTGATGTGGGGGCATTTTTGGGGGTTGGAGTTGTCCCGGGTGGTGCTGCGGGGACAGTTATTGGACATCGTATGTCCTCCCATGGCCCACTGGGTGGACTGTGGGAGAGTGTGGGCTATGATGTGGACCATTGACCATGAGGTGCAGCGGTGCCCAGAGATGTATTCACCAAGTGCAATGAATGTCTCATGATGATGGAGGAGGTTGTAGTTATGGGGGGAGGAGTAGGGTGAGGGGGGTGGAGGTATATAGGAACCTCATATTTTTTTAATGTAACATTAAAGAAATAAAGACAAAAAAAAAAAAAAAAAAGAAAAGGACCTTCTGGTCTATTGAGTATAGGACTTCCATAGATGAAATACCGTCCCTTCTCCTTGCTCCATTTGTATAGGGGCATTGTACATCCACCTGAGGAAACACTCCTTTCATCTGCCTGACTGTTCAAAGACATAAAGATTCCAGAAATTCCAGGAAGCATAGATTAAAATGGCATACAGATGCTTCAAAACCCCGTAGAAGATCAGATGAGTTGTAGCACCTGAAGAAAGTGTTACCTAGGATTGATTCCTAAGCATAAGTTCTGTGATGCATTTGGGTATTTGGATATTATCCAGTGAGTGCATAGCAGGGGCAGAGAGAGAAAAGTGTATGGCGGAGAGCAAGTCTTGCTGTTTGCATGAGACGATTGTCTGTAATCTCTGAGCAGTGGGACAGTGAAGAAAAGCCTGCATCTTATAAAATTATTATAGTTGAATTTTGGATATGTCTACTATCTTCATTAAGGCTTGTAAGTTGAAACTGCAGGCTGGGAAACCACTTGATGCATCGATGTGGCATTCCTTTACAGACAATAGGTTTGTAAACTAAGCCACGGTTTCTGGAATGGAGAGAAACTATTTCAAAGAAGTTAGATATTGATTTCTATGTTGTCTGTCCTACTAGGTCCTGACAACACTTTAGTGCCACTTTCTTTACAGAATATCCTTCTGCTCAAGCAGATTTTTCTACTAATGAGTTTTTCACTGGTGATGTAACTAATGAATGTATCCACTAGATTGCATTATAACTTCCACACAGTGAAGACAATGTTAAACTACTAACATATTGGCCATGCTCTGAGACATATTCCATTGTCCATACATTTAGAAATTGTTTCCACCCATTTACAATGATGCCATCTGTTGACACTACGCAGTTCAGCCATAGTCATCTCTGCAACACAGGTGGCAGTTTCTGCCCTACCAAATACACTTGAGATACATATTTAATTCACCTTGCAGTGATTCCTGAATTTGATGTAACATCCCTTATTATTAGGGTATCTCGATGATGTGGAACCTTTTAAAAAATGAATCTTTGCATTAATTAGATTTTAACAAAAATATTTTAGCTTGTTGAGTATTTTGTGCTCCTTATTTTTATTGTGCTGGCTTATTTTCAGGACAGTTGATTAAACAAAAGCATTTAATATGGATTACATGTTTGTATTATATTTTGAGGTTAGCATTAGATGAGCAGGTGCCATGTTTTACCTAGGAGAAACAAGATGTGTAAATAACAAAGTAAATAACAAAGTTTTGGAAATGACACAGTGTGTGTGTGTCTTAGAAATGCTGATACTGATTGATGAATTGTGAATTCAAAATCAAGATGTTTTTGTCAGTTTCTTGAGAGTCATAGTGGTAGTAATAAGAAAGCTAATACAGATAACTAGATTTCAAAATTACAGAATTCCTATTCACTCCTGAATGGAATTCATTTATTGTTTTAAAACACCTGGAGAATATTAAGTACAGGTGTATAACTAATTATTATCAAGTTTGTTATAATGGAATCATTGCAAATAAAATTCAACTGTTTCCCTTCCAGATAATTAAGAGAATTTAATAGTTGCCAGGATATTTTATATATGTTTTCTTTATATTTCAATTGGTCTTTATGGCAAATGTTTTGCAAATTTATTTCACCAATGCTTGGGGAATATTCTTTTTATTTTGAGGAAAAGAGAATATGTTCGATACAAAGAATGGCATAGCAAACAAGTAAATAGTGAAATAAGTGTCATCTGAATGGACCAGTGATATTCATGAATCTTATTTGTGCTTAGTTCAGTTCTCACACCAAGGCCTGATAAAGGAAAAAGAAATTAAAATGGACCTAAATTTTCCCAATTCAGAATAAAGTACTGTTCAAATTTTCTAAGGTATTTTCAGTTTTGTGGAAAATAATCACTCCACGTAAGCTAACCTCCTCTTTGGCCATAACCCCCATCGGTCTGATAGATTGATGGACAGTTAATTTAAAAATTTTTCAGGCTTACATGCAAGGGTGACATGAATATATTGCACGTTCTGGAATATACACAGCCAGACTTTCTCTGGAATTTGCATGTGTGTTTTGGATGTGAAAATGCACATTTTCAATTGTGCAAGACATTTCCAATTTACTCTTCAAGATGACTACTAATTTACCCATGTCAGGAGTTTGTGATATCTATTCCCAGAATTTCCAAAACTATTATTGTCAGATTTTTACAAAACGTTTTTCACAATATATTAGTTGGCTTCTGTGGCACCAGGTAGAAATTCCATAAAAGAGTTAACCCATCTTCTGAGAACACAAGAAATAACTGTTATTGCTATATAAAATCTTCACTATCGATTCTCTGAGACATGTAATTTTATGGGTTAATTGAGTAAAATAAAAATGCCTAAGATTAAAAAATAAGAGCACTTTCTTCTCAGAGCCACATGGTCGTGCACAATTTATTGAAATCAACTGAAATCTGTTTACACTAAGGAGGATATGAAGAGCACAACAAACAGAATGGAGTTTGTGATGTTCCGGGGAAAGTCTCATTTGAGAGCCAAGCCATCTTTTCTTCATAGAAAGGACTCTACTGCCATCTTCCTTGATCTCTTACATTTCTTGGCATGTGAAAAAAATTGAACCTTGGTCAGGTACGAACTCATAATGATGAAGGTAAGAGAGAAATACTTAAATGGTTGCATAAGTCATTATTGAGAAAGTTTATGGTGGCAACACTCCATCATAAGCCAATTTATTTCTGGAATGGGGCGCGGTTCCAACTGGAATTTTTCTTCGGGAAGTATACATTGTGAGATCTGATAAGAGAAATATTTCAGTAGCTAGTATGACACATATTCATGGCCACAAATGATTTAAATTATATTCACTGTGTCATTGTCTAAGTCATCATCCTCTTATAAGTATCAACAGAGTTGGGAAATAATCTGTGGTCTCCAGAGAGTATTTCACTTTGGAAAACCTGCTTCTGTGATCATATTCCAGAATTCCTTGTTTACAAATTTTTATCACTCACTGGGCATGATGTACAGTTGCCATCATGTCATTTATGCCAATACCATTTTTACAGGGTGTTTTCCTTAGTGAGGATTGGAATATCACACTCTTAAGGTTAACAATCGTCAAGCCATATTTCTTTTTGTTATTCAACCTCACAAAACAGTAACTATAACTAGAAGATATTCTTAACCTCTTAGCAATAATCAAAAGCTGTTCTTATCAGTTTCTACTTACCTGATAGATATCCTCAGAACAGGTGTCTATTAAAGGAAATGAACAGGAGAAGATAAGGGATCAAGTATGTTGAAATATTTTTTTTCAAGAAATATTTATAAAAGATTAGCTAACACAAACACCTGGGCAATGGTACAAAGAAACAATATGCTGCACTGTAGTATACCGTCATAAAATTTTGTAAATTATACATTCCAAAAAAAATTTATTCCCTTACCTGATCCTCTGACTTGTTTAATACTTTCTTCAGGGATACCATTTTTCTCAGCCAACTCCAACTTATAGTCTTCCTCACTCATTTTGTCTCCTGAGCTTGCAAATCAGGGGGAGGGCAGAGAGAGTCATCCATTAGAATCCATAAGAAATTCTGAATATTCCTGTGAGGTGAGTGAGTGTGGCAAGCAGGGCTCGGGGTGGTATAAACTGACAGAAGTTGAATATTTATCGTCTCACAGATGTCAGCCTGTGGTTCCAAAACTACAGGGGAAATTACAGACTGTGGAATCCATGACTTTGATCTTCTCTGTATCAGATAGAGGCTACAAAGCTGAGCAGGGATACAATGAAAGTTGGCCTTGAGCTTTCAGAATCTCAAAACTGTCACATCTCGTTTTCCCACTACCACGTCCTAGTACTGAAATCTTGTTTCCTATCCAACTCAACACCCCAAAAGAAGAGGTGAATATTTCATCATGAACATTAGCCTTGCTATGCATGCAGGAGGGAAAAATGTATTTGATTTTTGCTAAATTCCAGTTCCATCCCATTCCTTCCTACTTTAATAATGTTCCATGATGGCTGTAATTATTCTCACCATGGCGCATGTGATCACAAGGAGGGAGGAAATGCCCACTTGTGTGGGAATGTTGGAAGTGAGGGACAGTTTGTGATTTGAGTTCATTTAAAGCACCATGAATTCAAATTTAAAATCTGTTTTAGTTCTTGCCATAACGTAAAGGGTTTGGGTTGAGCTCAGTGCAGTGATACATGTAAACTTGTTCTGCTGCGTCAAAGTTTTCACTTCCAGCATCCACGTAAGTGATACCTGCTACCTTTATCAGAGTAGGTGGTACAAAAGATTGATGACTTATGTGCTCATGAGAAAGTGATCGCCTCTTTACTCATAAGAACATTCAACACTAATGGGTATCATTTTAAGTCATCTTCCCTGAAATTGTCACCTGGTCTGCTTTCCCTGGAGACTGCCTTCTAGGAACTGTGACTCAGAAAACATTTGTGTCCCTGTGTGTTCACATCATACTCATTGCCAGCTTAATTATAAATAATCACCACCACACCAGGGAGCCAAGAGGGCCTACAACTGCAAACAGGAGAATCCCATCCATCATCCAAGTGGAATCTAAACCCCCTCTCAATATAGAGGCGGAGTGGGCATCACCATCCCAGGGTCCACGGAATGGAGGAATAGAGGATGGATTAGAGTAGACTTACTGATACTCTATTCTGGAACTACTGTGATTAGTAATGGAAGAAAATGTGGCATTGATGTGGAGAAAGTGGCCATGGTGGCTGCTGAGGGTGGGGAGTGGGAAGAAGAAATGTGATGTAGGGGCATTTTCAGGACTTGCACTTGTCCTGGGTGGTACTGCAGGGATGGTTACATTATATGTCCTCCCATGGTCCCCTGGGTGGGCTGGGGGAGAGTCTGGGGGAGAGTGTAAACTATAATGTGGACCATTGACCATGAGGTGCAGTGGTGCTCAGAGATGTATTCACCAAGTGCAAAGAATGTTCCATGATGATGGAGGAGGTTGTGGTTATGGGAGGAGTCGGGGGAGGGAGGTGGAAGGTATATGGGGACCTCATTTTTTTAATGTAACATTAAATACATAAATACTTAATTTAAAAAATTAAAAAATACATAGTATAAGGGAATAAAATGCAATCTAGTTTATAAATAACTTCCTTTTAAAGGATATCAGTTATAAAGTATTAAATCTGTTTTGTAGAAGTGTAAACACAACAACATATCTTCTTTCCCATGTTACTATTTTATTTTGCTACTCGCCTCTATAAGGGCTAAAATAATTTTTTTTCATATAAATCTAAAAAAAAAAATTATAATCACCCTGCATGCTTGTTTTGTTTTCATATCCTGAACAACGAAATCCTGGAGGTTACACCTTTGAGCACACCAACAACTCCTATTACACGGCTTGCCTTCCCTTCTTTATTCGTATTGATGCCACTCATCATGAAGAAATCTTAACCTATAGGTAAAACTTGAAAATCAACTTTCCCTGCATCTGTGGTGGGGAGAACATGATGCATACATCACTTTAGTGAACTTGTTGCACTTACCTTTCTTGTGTTTAGCATGTCATTAGAACTTTCTCTGGACAACCATCATCTCTGTTTTGTTTTGATATTCTCTCTCACTTTAGAAATGGCTAGACTCAATTGTGAGTGACATGAAATAGGGGTGAGTTTTCCTTGTTGCCACCTTTTTACTTTGGTCTTCCAGGGTTACCAGTCTTGTTTTCAGAAGACTTCTATTCAGATGCTTCTTGGAGCATGATTTGCTTATGTCGGTATGGCATATTATGTAATGGCATTTTCAATATTTCCCCTATTTGGTTTTGAAAACTAAAGAATTGTATCGATGTGGGGGATGATTAGAATATTGCTTAAGTAAGTTCTGAAGGGCCAGGTGATACTGTAGAAAAGGCTTTCTTTTGGACTTTATACATTATGTCATTTTCTTCTTGCCACAGTCCAGGCAGTGTTCTTGGGTCTCTCTAACTTTTAATGAATGGAAGCTTTTATTGAATCAGCTCTTGGCTGAACTTGAATGGAGCACAAGGATGCATGCTCCACTGACGTTTACTTGCAAACAGTAAGCAACCTGAAATCCCCTGTGTTCTGCAACTCTCCAGATCTTTGTACTTTGGGGTGATCTGAGCAATTGTAATTCCTGAGGGAAATGGACCTTTGGAATAGTAATATACAAGCGTGATGTGTAAGAGAAACTATTGTAGAAAATGAGTTTCTGAAAGAGATTATTAGAACTAAAGAATTGTGCTTTACTTTCTTAGTTTCTTGTCTATCAAGGAAATTGCTAGGACTTGGATCAAGCAGGGTATCTATCACAATTTCTATTGCAAAAAATATTGGGTAGTTTCCATCCCTAGTTTTAAAGATGCCTGGAGTCGAACCCACTAATTCTATTTCTATTCCCTTCCTACATTGTTGTCCAAAGACCAGATGAAGAAGGTGACAGAAAAGATGGTAAGCCAACTTGATGAGGAGGACAAGAGAAGATAACATAGCATTAAGAGAAGTCAAAACAGAATTGACAAACACAAGATGGGTAAGTAGAAAATGGGGCTACTCTTAGGGCTGTTGATGATGACTTGGAATGTAAAATGTCACCGTGCACCTTGAATTTGTATCTTATGAAGGTTTAGCTCCTGCTTATTATTTTTGCCATTTGTTATATCAGCGAAGGGTTACTTCCAGAGAGAGTCTATATTTATTTTTATCTACTGTTTAGACACCTGGCCGTCTTAGGTTTGAAATATTCATTTTTAGAAAATAACATAAATCCTCTTCTATTCCTGAGAACGTAATTCCCGTTTACCAGGAAGCTCTAAGTGTGTGGAAAGAGTTTATTTGATTCTGTACAGTAACAAATTTATCTGTGATTATATTGAGCTTTAAATTTAAAGGCATCGCTCCTCACATGTGTAAGAAACAGCTTCCTATGTAAAGTTTGTTGTATTAAAGAAGAAATAAACGTTATTTAAATTATGCATTCATTACTCATGTACTTTTATTCTTTCTCTTAACCTTTTATTTTGAAATCATTTCAACCTTCCCAGATGGTTTTTAAAATAATACAAATTCCATTCGGAGAACTCTAAATTACCCTTCTCTCCACAGAGACCCAGATCCTCTCATTTTAACAATTTTACCACCTCTGCCTTATTCTTTCTATCTTCAGAAACATTAGGAGCAAGTTGCACGTGTCATAATCCTTGAAGACATAATGCTTTCATGTACGTTTCCTACAAACATGAGTATTCATCTGAATATGGATATTCATTTAAGTACTGATACATGTGTTTGTGGTTTTAATTTAGTATGGTGTTAAGCTTTTCTGAACACTTTAGTCTAGAGGCTCATAAGAATTAAATACCCTGGGACATATTCTTAGAGACTCACAGGAAATAAGGCGAGATGACAAATGGCAAAACATTGGCAATGAAACAGAATATGATGTCATAGAGCTGCTTATGTTGATTGACAAAGTATGAATTCAATGTATGGGTGTTTCTCTGAGTACTGTTTTGAGAGTCATAGTAGTAACAGGAAAACTGTAGATAACTAGAATTCAAAGTTAGAGAATTCATGTTCAGAAAAAAATGCAGTTTTTGATTTATAACAAATGGAGAATAATAAGTACAGGTTTATAGATTATTTTATCATCAACTTTATCATCAACTGTGTCATAACTGAATCATTACAAATAAAATTAAACTGTGTCTTTTAAAGAAAATTAAGAAGATCTATTAGTTGCCAGGAGGTTTTCAATATATTTTCTAAGGATTTTAATTGGTTTCTCTGAAAAATGACATATTTTACAATGAAATTTCAAATTTATTTTTGCCAATGCTTGTGGAAAATTATTTTTATTTTGAGCTATGATAACGTATTTAATACAAAGAGTACTTTAACAACCATAACTAAATTAAATAGTGAACAAAAAGTGTGAACCGAATGAATCGCTAATGAGTATAAGCCGTGAATCTTATGATTATTGCAGTTCTCACACTGATGTCTGAAAAAGATAAATTAAGATGGGCCTGTATCTTCACAATTCAGAATAAAGAACTGTCCAAAGTTTCCAGTGTATTTTCAGTTTCACGGGAAATAACTGCTCCAAGTGAGTTAACATCTTCCTTCACCATAACCTCCAGCACCATCAGATGAATTGATGCGTAGTTTGTGTTTCTGTGTGATGGAGCTGGACTCAGATGTGATCTTTGTCCACAAGCCTCTCCTGTTACTTTTACTGGATCTGTAGTTGGTGCTGGGGTTTAATGTATACCCAGGGCACCTGAATCTCTGGACTGACCATGTGATAGCCAGGCCCTGAGCCTCAACAGACTTCAGCTCCTCCACTCTGGTTTGTTGGACTTACCCGACTCAGCTAACATGGAGTTGAAAAAGGTCAACCACCACACCATGGAGCATAGAGTGCCTACAACTGAAAGCAGGAGGATTGCATCCAATATCCATGTGGAATCTAAGCCCCCTCTTGATATAGATGTGGAGTGGACACAACCATTCCAAGGTCCACAGGATGGAGGAATAAAGTATGGATTAGAGTGGACTTACTGATATTCTATTCATGAACTATTGTGATTAGAATTAAAGAAAATGTGACATTGGTGTGGAGAAAGTGGCCATGGTGGCTGCTGGGGGTAGGGAGTGGGAGGAAGAGATGTGATGTGGGGGCGTTTTCGAGACTTGGAGTTGTCCTGGGTGATGTGGCAGGGACAGTTACTGGACATTGTATGTCCTCCCATGGCCCACTGGATGAAACATGGGAGAGTGTGGGCTATGATGTGGACCATTGACCATGAGGTGCAGCGGTGCTCAGAGATGTATTCACCAAATGCAATGAATGTCTCATGATGATGGAGGAGATTGTTGCTATTGGGGGAGGAGTGGGGTCAAGGGGGTGGGGGGTATATGGGGACCTAATACTTTTTGAATGTAAGATTAAAAAAATAAAGTAAAAAAAAAAAAGGAAGCAAAATTGGTTATTTTCTGGCTTTTAAAAGTTGAAATATAAATAAATTTCATAATTTATCCAAAAACCTTTTTTCATACTTACAAACAAGGGTGATGCGAATATGTTGTGTACTGCTGAATAGATAAATGAGTCAGAAATTATGTGGAGTATAGATGTGAATCGCGAATGTGAAAAGGCACCTTTTAAATTATATGGACACTTCCAGGTGACTCTTCAAGATGGCTGTAAGAATTTGTGTGAGTAACAGAAGATTAGGATAATTATTTCCCAAAATGTCCATAATTTATATTGTCGGTGGTTTAAAAAATGTTATTCACAATACAATTGTGTATATGGCATTACAATGCTGCATGAAAATTAGACAGTTTCCACATAAGGTTGTGGTATATGTGGAGCTTTCCTTCCATTTATTGCCTTTAATTTGTTATATATGGTATTTGACCAAAGGCAATTATCTTTAAGTGCATATGGGATTTCTTATATACAATGACAAAATTTAAAATAAATGAATTATGCAATGAAACAGAAGAAGAAAATCAAAAAGCAAGAAAAAAAAATAGTAGTCATAAGCCTCTGGTAGTCCACATATGGAGCTATAATATTCGTATGGGATTCTGATGGTGCAGATGGAAAATACAGTGTTCTGAAAAGGAGCTCCATTTCTTAGCATCCTGCTCCTCAAAACTTATCAGATGATTGAACTATCAGAATCTGAAGCTCAGTGACTGATCTTTTGTTTATACCAGCATCCTAGACACTTCAGCCTAATTTGTGTCTTCCCTAACCTTTAATTCAGCCAACAGCTTACCTGTTTGTTTCCTCCTAGTAGGAACTGCTCCCAGGTTCTAGAGGTACTTGGTCCACACCCTAATTTTGAAAATGCCCAAATGTGAATATAGCTGAACTTCCAAGTTCCTGCGTTTCCCCTTCATCAGAGTTCCATAGCCCTTGCAGACCTTTTTCTGCAACTTTATAACAACCCATAAAGTTGTTTTTTTAAAAAAATCCTATAGTGCTTTGCTAGTTGTTAGTAGTTATTTTATTGGCTCGCTATCTACTCAAATTTAGAGGAAAGTGAACATTCCTATTTGTTTATTGGAATGATTATACTATTACAAAGTTTCCAACTTTAGAAAAACACCTATTAATCATACACACATATAAAACATGGATTCATACATGTATATATAGACATATGCACGTATATGCAAATATATAAAGCATGTTTGTGTGTGCATGTGTATACCTGTTGTATATATTAAAAATGTATATACATACCTATATAAATGCACAGACATAGAGATGTCTTATTTTCTTGATGCCTATTTCTTCCTTTCATACTTTGAAGACTTTGATCATATTTATTTGAAGTTTTCCCTTTAAAGGTTCAAATGATCTCTATTTTCTCAGGTGGCAATTTCCCAGTGGTGTGTTATAGTCCTGTTGAAAATCTCTCATCGTTGCAACATCCTGAAACTTTCCTGTTAAACTTAAGTGCTCTTGGTCAAGACTTTTCTTCCCAAGGAAGGGATTTGGCAGTCCACTAGTCCCCAGTATGAGGGCAGACTGGTTGCCATCATACTCTAATAAAACAACTCTTTTGGGGTTGTGTGTCCTACGAAGACGATCAGTTCTAACCCCGTACCCATTCATATCCTTTTTGTCTCATGATTAATCCCTTCTCTGATTATAGTCCTCACAATGTCAAGATGTAAAATCCGTTTGTTCAAGAGCAGATATTTCAGTTTGTCCGTGGGCAAGTTTCTCATATAAATCCAATCTATTTTTACATCACCTTGAAGAAGGAAGGGGAAAGAGTTTCTAGGTGCTATTTATAAGCCACACTGGGACTGAAGAAGAAATATATATTAAAGAAATATTTAAAATGTTAAAGAAATATTTCTGCTGCAGAAAAAAAAATACCACTATATACAGTACTCTTAAGATATCAGCACTATTTAAAGAAAAACATTTCTCAAAATTTACCGTGAATTTAGTCTCCAGAAGCTGTCAGCTTGTCCCCGTGATTTATAAACAACAAACTGATGTCATTAAGTGTCTTTCAACAAAGTACTCTGCTTTCCAGGTTCCATATTGTGCAGAGGGAAAATATTCCATCATATATGTATATTGATTTGTCTGGTAATCAGAACAAAGAAAGTACTGTAAATCTGACAAATAGTTTTAATTATATGAATCAGTATAATTCTAGATTTGGAGAAAGTCATCTGAATTTCTCTGCCTGGGGTATTATCTCACTTAATTTTTAAAAAAAATCATAACTACATATCATGATGTTCTATTATTTTAAAAATATATTTATTTTTTTAAATAGATACACAGATCACAGAAAATGTTACTCTGAAGAAATACAGGGGATTCCCATATGCTCTACTTCCCACGCCCCCCGCTTGTCCTACATTGACAACTTATTTCATTAGTGTGGTACTTTCATTGTGTTTGATGGATACATTTTGGAGCACTGCTACACAGCATGGGTTATAGTTTATATTCTAGTTTACGTTCTCTCCCAGTCGATTCAGTGGGATATGGCAGGGTACATAATGTCCAGCATCTGTCCCTGCGATATCATTCAGGACAAATCCAAGTCCCAAAAATGGCTCCATATTCCACCTCTTTTTCCCTCCTCCTGCCCTCAGCAACTGCCGTGGCCACTGTCTCCACAACAATTATATAATTTCTTCCATTGCTAGAGTCACAATAATTCTATAGTAGAATACCAGTAAGTCCACTCTAGCTTGACAGGGGCTAGGGAGCAGAAGATTGGTTGGATGGTCCATGAAACTGGGCGGAGGGTTGGAGGAGGGAGCAGGTGGACACAGGGGATTGGCAGGTATGTGGCTGAAACTACAAAGTTGAGAAAACTCTTTTCACAATGTGATAAGGGGGGGTTACTGGTTTAGCAGGTTGGATGGGTGGGGGGGGACACTTGGCACTGGGCGTACCTGGGGCAGGCTTCTAGGGAGTGTGCGAGTGCTCATCTTTTCATAGTGTGTTATATCAGTGGATGGAGACCCATACAATGAGCGGGAAGGTGTACCCACATCCTGGGGAGGCCTGATGTTCTCACACAGAGGGAATTGTGTCTCTTGAGAGCATTGGTGGCTCCCAATAGGGGAATAAAGACTAGGGTGTCAAGCCCTCAGCATTGTTGCAAGTAACTGCGAATCTTGTCCTTCAAGCAGTGAAGCCTGGTTTTTGCTGTGGGCCCAGAGGGGAAGGGGAGGGAGTAATAGAATAGATGGAAGAGAGGGTAATGACGGGGAAATGGAAGTATTCTGCATGATCTTGCAAGGACCGATTCAGGCAATGTTAAATTTCACCAAAAGTTTATAAAAGTGTGTGGTCTAAAATGTAAACCATAATGTAAACTCCTGACCATGGTTCGTAGCTATGTTTCAATATTTGTCCTTCAGTTGTAGCAAATATAACATCCACATGTAAAAAGGTCATTATTAGGGAAGGAGAAAAAGGGGGAGGATATTGGGTATATGGGAGTCCCCTCTATTCTGTATGTGACTTTACTGTGACCTAAGAATTCTTTAAAGAAATAATGAAAAGAAGAAAGGTATGATATTGAGGAAGAAATTGCCACTGTGCATATAGGACAATGGTTATTACAGCGATGAAAGGCAAAACATCAAAAATATTTTTCATTGTTTTAATATTTCAGTTTTTTCTCACTTTAGGTTTTCTAAATTATTATGCATTTGATTCCTTATGTTTAAATATATCATTACTATCTCATTTTCCTATTGATTGATTTTGGCAATATATTAGACTTGACTTTTTAAGAAGTTTTGGATCACAGTGGGGTTCAGATATGGCAGTGAGGAGCACTGATGTGGCACTAATGTAGCACACTATGAAAAGATGAGTCATTGAGGAGGGACACATGGGAGGAAGTTCACCTGGGCATGCATATAGGGTATACAGATATGTTTGGATGTTCATTGGGTATCGATGCAGTGTGTAGATTCTCACGACAACTGAAGGATTACTCGGTTCCCATCTGGGAGCTCTGCAGCATTCCCCAATGGAACAGCAATAATCCCCCAAGTACAGGAGCAATGACCAGTGAAGAAGGATGGTCCAATGATCGGTCCTTGATATGGACAACTATACTCATGAGCCGTTTGTGCTTGAAATTTCAACTTGGCCTAGTGTTGCAAGTTGCCTAAGGATTACTTCCTAAGAGACTCCATGTTGCTCAAATGTGGCCACTCTCTAAGCTGAACTCAGCATATAAATGCATTATGTTTCCCCCAGTATGGGACATGACTCCCAGGGATGAACCTCGCTGGCACCGTAGGATTACTACCAAGCACCAGTTGGTGATGCAACTGGAAAAAAACCTTGAATAAAAGAGGGAAATGGTAAAGGAAAATTTATTTGACTAAGAGACTTCAAAATGAGCCAGGAAGTCATCAGAGGGGTCACATTTATACAAGTCTTAGCAAGACCCCAGAGACAGCAAAGTAGATACAACCCCAGGAAAGTGGGGCTCCTGAGGGCTATGGAGACAACCAGGTCCTATGGTCATGGCAGATTCTCTGGAGTTTGGTGCCTTGCCAGTGTGCCCTACTTAGGAATTTGTGCACCCAAGTGTGACAGAGTTGGTCTCAGATGTGACTTCTCTAAACATGCCTCTTCTGTCCTTTTTAAGGAACATGTGTTTGGCACCAGGGTGGGTGTATGTGCAGAAGACTTGAATCTCTGGGCTGTCCATGTACCTGCTGGGCTCTGAGGCTCAGTGGAGTTGCCATACCTACTCTCCGGTTCATTGGACTTACCCAGGTCAGCTAACTAGGATGTTAGAATGGTCAACCACCACACCAAGGAACTGAGAGAGTCTACAACTGCAAGCAGGAGAGTTCCATCCATCAATCATGTGGGATCAAGCCCCCTTTCAATTAAGAGGTAGAGTGGGCATAAGCATCCCAGAGTCCTCAGGATGGGGAATAAAATATGGGCTAGAGTGGACTTCTTGCTATTAAAATTTTTTGTTGTTAGGAAGCACTGGGGATTCAACCCAGGACCTTGTACATGGGAGACACGTGCTTACCAACTTAGTTGCACACTTTCCCAAACTAAAGCCTTTTGAAGAAAAGGAAACCCTGTAAATTTTGAAGACAGTAAAATAAGGAATTTTCTTATTTTATTTTCCCACATTTCCTTTCTGATCATGCAATATAATCCAATTCTTGAGCATTTTGTTCTCTAATATTCATACTGTCATTCTGGCTTTCTTAGTACTTTCCATCATCTATCTTTTCCCCGTCATCAACCTTTTCCATCAACTTCAGACTCATTCACAGTCTTAGTCCAAGAGTCCAAACTCCATGTATACCTACTAACAAATAAGTGATGAATTTTTATAAAGACAACCATAATAATAATTTCTTCTTGAGGTCTCTTTTGCTGCAAGCTCAACCTATAAACCACTGCATTCTTGACAATCCATGGGCTTTAGATAGAAAATATCAGCTCTATTTGAGCTGAGTCTTCTACTTTTCCTTTAAACTTTATTTTTTTATTGTATTTATCATGGGGAAATAGCAACATTCAGCTTTTTGAGTACAGTGTCCCAAGAAACTTGTGTTAGAGTTCGTTCATTTAAACCTGATTGTAGCATGGTTTATTAGTATATGCTATTTCTTCTCTCCACAGAATGGATTCCTGAATTTTGTAACCTGTCCCAATGGAAGAGTTCAGTTGTCAACTAACAGATCAATCTGTTGGCAAACTAGGTACACTCTTCATCGTGGAGAGTTCTTTACTGTCCTCTGTTTCCCTCAAGAAGAGACAGAGTTCTCCTGAGAAATGTGGTTTCTTCCTGCTCTGGGAAACACAGGGAAAGGAATACCTTATTCAGACCTTTCCTGTGCAGCTGTAACTCCAGTTTTTCACTCTCAGTCCAGCTTGGTACTAACCCTCTGTTTGAATCTCATATTAGTAGCACCTACTGCATTTTCTCTCATTTCTACCCTTCTTACTCAAGGGGACCATCAAGTCTCCGATCCAAAACTGGCTTTGAGAAGGAAGGGGCATAGTAGGAAGTCACCATGTGTTGGACCATAATAGGAAAGCTGAGTAGGATTTGCCTTCAGCAGTGCACCACTGCTTTTGGGGTAGAGTTTTTGAGATGTTTCTTGTTCTCAACTTGTTTAGAGAAACGTTCTTTCTCTCTAGTCCCCTTGGTGGCACCAGTTAGAAATTCTATGAAAGATTTAACCCATCTTCTAAGACACAGGCAATAACTGTTATTGCTATATGCAATTGCTATCAGTTCTCTAAGAGACATGTAATTTTGGGGTAACCAAGTACAATAAAAATGCCTATAATTAAAAAATAAGAGTGCTTTCTTCACAGAGCCACATGATTTTGCACAATTTATTAAAATCAGCTGAAATTTGTTTACACCAAGTAGGATGTTATCAGAAGGGAAATGGAATGGAGTTTATGGTATTCCAGGGAAAGAATCAAATTTGAAAACCAAAGCCATATCTTCTTCATAGGGAGCACTCTGCTGCCTTTTTCCTTAATCACATACATTTCTTTGACATGTGAAAAAAAAGCATAAATTGAACCTTGGTCAGGTGCAAACTCATAGTGATAAAGGTAAGAGAAATACTTAAATGCCTAAGGTATTATTGAGAGTTTATGGTGGCAACACTCCATTTTAACCCAATTTATTTATGGAATGGGGGGTAGTTCCATCTGAAATTTTTCCTTGGGACATATACATTGTCAGATCTGATAAAAGGAATATTTCAGGAGCTATTACAACACGTATTCATGGCCACAGATTATTTAAATTTTATTCACTGTGTCATTTTCCGAGTCATTGTCCTCTTATATCAACAGAATTGGGAACTAATCAGTGGCCTCCAGAGAGTATATTTGCTTTGGAAACCTGCTGGTGTGATCATAGTCCAGAGTTCCTTGTTTACAATTTTGTATATCTCACTGGGCATGACGTACAGTTGCCATCATGTCATTTAACTCAATCTTATTTTTAGTGGGTGTTTTCTTTAGTAGGGATTGGGACATCATACTTTTAAGGAAGTGAAGGCATTTTAACCTTCATCAAGTCATATTTGTTTTTGTTATTCAACCTTACAAAACAGAAACTGTAATAACAATATATTCTTAACCTCTTAACAATAATCAAAAGCTATTGGTATCAGATTCCACTCACCTAACTGGTATCCTCAGGACAGATGTCTGTTAAAGGAAATGAGCAGGAGAAGATAAGGGATCAAGTACTTGAAAGGTTTTTTAAAAAATAACACTTATAAAAGATTAGCTAACACAAACACCTGGGCAATGGGACAAAGAAACAATATTCTGCATTATACTATGTTTTCACAAAATTTTGTAAATTGTGTATTTATGAAAAATTA
Source organism: Dasypus novemcinctus (assembly GCF_030445035.2). Classification (NCBI taxonomy): domain Eukaryota; kingdom Metazoa; phylum Chordata; class Mammalia; order Cingulata; family Dasypodidae; genus Dasypus; species Dasypus novemcinctus. The sequence continues at coordinate 5,126,409 of NC_092216.1, read as the reverse complement.
TCATTGCCTTACCTGATTCTCTGACTCGTATGATATTGTCTATTGGGATATTTTTTTCCACAGCCAACTCCAAGAACGCCTCATAGACTTCCCAGCTTATTTCGTTTCCTGATCCTGCAAATCAGAGGGGTAAAATCTGAGAGTGTCATCCATTAGAATCCATAAGAAATTCTGGGTATTCATGTGAGATGAGTGAAGGTGGAAAACGGGTCTCAGTGTGATATTAATGGACAGAAGTTGAGTATTTATCATCTTACAGATGTCAACATGTGGTTCCAAAACTACAGGGGAAATTAGGCTACAAAGCTGAGCAGGGATACAATGAAAGTCGACACTGGACTTTCAGAATGCTGTAACTGTCACTTCTCATTTTCCCACTACCATGTCCTAGTAGTGAAATCTTGTTTCCTATCCAACTCAACACCCCAAAGAGAAGAGGTGAATATTTCATCATGAGCGTTAGCTTTGCTATGCATGATGGAGGGGAAAATGTATTTTATTTTTTGCCAAATTCCAGTTCCATCCATTCCTTCCTACTTGAATCATGTACCATGATGGCTGTAATTATTCTCACCATGGCCCATGTGATCACAGGGAGGGAGGAAACCTCCTCTGGTGTGTGAATGTTGGAAGTGAGGGACACTTTGTAATCTGAGTTCAGTTAAAGAACCACAAATCCAAATTTGAAACCTATTGTGGTTCTTGAATAAAATAAAGGGTTTGGGTTGAGCTCCCTGCAGTGAAGAGTGTAAACTTGCTCTGTTGCATTGAACATTTCACTCCTAGCATCCACCTATGTCAGAGGGAGAGGTATAAGAGATAAGTGATCAAAGTTGTCTTGAGAAAGTGACTTCCTCGGGTCTCATAGGAACATTCAACTCTAATGGGCATAATTTATTTTAAAAATTTTAATTTTTTTTGAAGCTACATGGATCAAAACAAGAGTTACATTAAAAATTACAAGAGTTTCCCATATACCCCCCACCCCAACCCTCCACTCCTCCCACATCATCAACCTTTTTCATCATTGTGGCACATTCATTGCATTTGGTAAATACATTTTGGAGCATTGCTGTAACACACGGATTATAGTTTACATTGTAGTTTACACTCTCACACTGTCCATTTGGTGGATTATGGCAGGAAATATCATGTCCAGCATCTGAGCCTGCATTATCATTTAAGATAACTCTAAGTTGTCCTAATGATACTTGAAAGTATCATTTTAAGTCATCTTCCCTCTAACTGCAAATGGCCTGCTTTCCCAGGAGACTGCCTTCTAGGATCTGGGACACAGAAAATATTTGTGTCCATATATGTTCACACCTAACCCATTGCCAGCTTAATTATAAATAATCACCATGTGCTTGTTTTGTTTTCACATCCCAGACAACAAAATCCTGGAGGTTGGACAACTGAACATACCGAAAACTCCTATGACATCGCTTGTCTTCCCTTCTTCATTTACATTGATGCAACTCATCAAGAAGAAATCTCCTTTTACAGGTATAACTTGGAAATAAACTTTCCCTGCATCTGTAATAGAGAGAATATGGTACATTCATCGCTTTAGTGAATTTACTCCACTTAACTTTCTTGTGTTTAGCATATCATTGGAACATTCTCTGGACAAGTCATATCTGTTTTGTTTTAATATTCTCTCTCTCTTTAGAAACTGCTAGACTCAATTGTAAGTGCTATGAAATAGGGGTGAGTTTTCCTTATTGCCACTTTATTACCTTGGTCTTCCATGGTTACCAGTCTTATTTTCAGAATGCTTATATCCAGATGCTTCTTGGAGCATAATTAACTCATGTTTGTATGGCATATTATGTAATAATGTTTTCAGTATTGTCCATGTTTTGTTGATTTTAAATTATTGAATTGTATAAATATTGGGGACATTTAGAATATTGCTTAAGTAACTTCTGAAGGGCACAGTGTGATACTGTAAGAAAGGCTTTCTTTCACACATTATACATTTATTTCATTTTCTTTTCACCTCAGTCCAGGCAGAGTTCTTGAATCTCTCTAAGTTCTAATGAATGAAAGCTTTTAGTAAATCAGCTCATTGGCTGAACTTCAATGGAACACAAGGATGCATGCTCCATTGAATTTCTCTTCTCAAGCATTAAGTGATGTGAAATTCCCTGCATTGTGGAAACATTCCAGGTCTTTGCACCATCGAGTGATCTGAGAAATTTTAAGTCCTGAGGTAAATTGAACTTCGGGATAGTAATATGCAAGCATGGTTTAAAAGAGGAACAATTGTAGAAAATGAGTTTCAGAAAGGGATTACTTAAATTTAAAGAATTGTGCTTTACTTACCTAAGTTCTTGCCTATCAGGGAAATTGTAGGACTTGGATTAAGCAGGGTATCTATCCAAGTTTCTATTGCCAAAAAAATTGGGTCACTTTCCATCCCTAGTTTTAAAGATGCCTGGAGTCCAATCCATCAAATCCTATTGATATTCCCTTTCTACATTGTTGTCCAAAGTCCAGATGAAGAAGGAAACAGAAAAAAAAGTAAGAAAATTTGATAATGAGGGCAAGAGAAGGTAACATAGAAGTAAGAGAAGTTGAAACAGAATTGACAAACACAAGATGGGTAAGTAGAAAATAGGGTTATTCTTAAGGCTATTGATGATAGTTTGGAAGGGAAAATGTCAGCCATGCACCTTATTTATTTATGTCTTATGAAGGTTTAGCTCTTGCTTATTATTTTTGCCACTTGTTATATCAGGTAAGGATCGCTTCCATAGATTGTTTATATTTATTTTGTATGTAATATTTAGATATCCGGCCAATTTACATTTAAAATATTCATTTTAAGAAAGTCATATAATTCCATTTATACTACTGAAGATATAAGTCCTGTTCACCAGGAAGCTCTAAATATGTGGAAGGAGTTTATTTGATTATGTATAATAACAATTTTATCTGTGATTATATTGAGCTTTAAATTTTTTCACATCATTCCTCACATGTATAAGAAGCAGCTTCTCACGTAAAGTTTATTTTGTTAAAGGAAAAAGAAACAATTGTTCTTTGAATTATGGATTCATTACTGGTTAGACTTGATTTTTTTTTCCTTTTGACCTGCAAACTTCCCAGACAGTTGCAAAAATAATGCACAACCCATTTAGAAAACTCCAAATTATCCTACTCTCTGCAGAGACCCAGGTCCACTCATTTTAACATCTTACCACCTCTGCCTTATTCTATATATCTTCAGAAACATTAGGAGCAAGTTGCACATGCCATAATCCTGGGAGATATAATACTTCCATATACATTTTGTACAAACATGGATATTCACTTGAATATGGTTATTCATTTAGTACACATTCATGTGTTTGAGTTTTTAATTTAGTGTGGTATTAAGGTTTTCTGAACAGTTTATGCGAGAGGCTCCTAAGAATTGAATACCCTGGGACACATTTTTAGAGACTCACAGGAATATGATCATTTGACCTTAAGAGTGATATAATTCCCACTGTTGAAAAGGGGAAAAATAAATGGATTTGTTGAGAATTTATAGGACCTTGGCCAAGTTGCATTCTTAAATGGTGGTAGAAATGGGACAAAAACCCAGAGTGTAGTTTGAAGCACTGATAGCAGAAGACCAGGGACTCACAGTTTGCTGAGTAAGTGCTCCCATCATCTGCTAGACTTCCCATCACATTGTGCAAATTACATTCACCGTTGTCCCTGCAAAACAAGGGAAGCTCAAGCTCACCTTCAAATACAACGTTCAACATGTAATTTACACCAAGCCATAAGGCATGCGCCATTTTATTTTTTTTCCAATTTTTTCTTTGTTAGAGTAGTTGCTGGTTTACAGAACAATCATGTATAAAATATGGGATTCCCACAGTCCACCCTCTTAGTGACAACTTGCATTGGTGTAGAATATTTGCTACAAACAATCATAGCACCGTTTTTTGATTGTCTATGATTTGACATACAGTTCACTCTGTTTGTAGTGTAGTTCCTTGGATTAAAAAAAAATTCTGTTACAAATTAGGCAACCTAACATTTTCTCTTTCAGTTGTAATCATATATTTCAGTGCTGCTAATTACATTCAGTGTTATTCTCCCGTCACTATCATCCATTACCAAAAGATTTCCATTATTCCAAGTAGGAACCCTGTACAATGAAAGCCTTAATTTCCATTCCCTACACCTACTCCATCAGTTGGTAAACTATATTCTATATTCTGACTGTATGCCTTTACTTCTAATTATTTTCAATCAGTAAGCTAAGTATAGAACTACCATACGACTCATCAATCACACTACTAAGCTTAGACCCCAAAGAATTGAAACAAGGTATCGAACAGATAGTTGCACTTGGAAGTCCATATAATTTTATCTACAATCTCTGATTACAGCATTGTCGTCACACACCTAGCAGCAACACAACTTATACATAGGCCCTCCACTCCACTCTCAGATGTGAAATGGAGTTCCAGGCAGAAATCAGACTAAAAATAATCTATCCCAAACTAAGGCCTAAAGAATGGCAGAAAACACCAAGATGAAATATTCTCTTCCAATACATGACACGTGTTGAAATGACAAGAAGCCAATCCATTCCGTTGGCTTATTTATAAGCAAGGTGCTTCAAGATTCTTGTACATTTCAATGTTTTTTTTTGCTTGTGCTGTTTTTGAATTCTTCCCCTGCCTCCCTCCCCTCTCTCTTGTTTTCTCATTCTTTCGCTGGTTCTTGTTTCTAGGTATCTCTCTTTTGCACTCTCTCTCTCTCTCCCTCTCTCTCTTTAACCTTTTCCTCTCTATATCTAATTATTTCCTACTTTTACTTTGTCCTTTAAAACTCATTTTCTGGGTAAGGACACAAATATATATCTCAATTTCATGGCTTTCTCTGCTTGGACAGTCCTTAGCTATTTCTTTATGTTCTTTGCCTCGTTTCTTGAAAAAGGCATATTTATCCCCCTCACCCACTTTTACTCTTAAGCCCAGTAATATTTGGTGCAGAGGATCTTGAAAAGCTTACCAATAACATTTTAATTGCCAAAGTTTGTTATTTCATTGTTTATTCCATCTCTGAACAAATGTGTGCTCTTGGCAATCACCTGTTCATTTGATTTTAATTATTCCAATTGTTTAACCCTTACTGTCATCTCTGCCCCATAGCTCATTCTCTTGCCTTCATTTTCAGTGTCGAGATTCCTCGGGTTCTGTACTAATTATTTTGTATCTCTTATTATGACTTATTGGTAATAAAACATACTCTGTGTGTGACCACAGAGTAGAATAATCAGATATTTCTTGAGCAAATAAAGTACATTGACATATCTTTTCCCTTTCTCTGTTTTAGCATTCATACTTTTAAAGGCACCATATATCTACAGAGCATTTCTCTTTTGTAAAATTTCCCAGTGGATGGCAGACTTAGTTATACTTTTACTGTGGCATTTATTACAAATTACTCCTATAGTCTGCCTCTGTGCCTGGGTCCCTGACTTGATTTTGAATGAGCAATGCAGAACAAGATTCTAGTCTAATTTCTACTACAAATTAGGAGGGAATCCTTAGAAATGTCTCTTAAACTTCCAAGTACTCTTTCACTTTTTTTTTCTACCTTTCAAATGATCCCAGTAGAAAGTACAATGTCTACCATACAACAAGTGTTGTATATAAATAGCACAATTCACAATTAAACGGAGGAATTGCTATTAATTTATTGATTGTAATGTGACTGCTCAAAATGTGCAGTGAAGATCATTTTTCCTCCATTCTGACACATTGGAGTGTATCTGAACAAAAGTAACAAACTTCTGAGACCAGGATCTACTAGCTGTGAAACGTCTGCTAGAACATACAGCTAGGAATCCTGGGAAGTGACTGTTCTTGCAGTTTTCTCCCACTGATGCCTTCAATTCCATATTCTTTACTTAAATGATTCAATGAGGGCTTCTTTGAATCCTTGCCCTGTAAGTCAACACTACATAGAATTCTTCAAGAGACATAGAGATGCACAAGGACGCTCTGGAGCATACTTGAGATATTTCACTGCAAATATGCGTGGCTCACCCAGCCCCAAGGTTCAACCACTTTTAGAGCCTTGGATCGTTGCAGGTTTTACTTACTCGGTATAAAACTTGACTGAGAAAGTTTTACCGTCTGGACTTTGTTCAACTCTTCTCAGAAGGCCCCTCATTGGATGATTTTCTTCTATTGTCTCTTGGTCACTGGCTCCTAGGTAGAAGGTATGCAGTGACCCTATAATCTAGAAAGAAGTCTTGTAAGAAATGCTATTAAATGACAGACACATAATGGAACTGGTGAGCATGATGTAGGCTTTCCTCTACATCTATATCGTCTATTTCTCTCACCTGAGGCTCCCCTTCCTCAGAGGTTATGTCCTCCTGGGCACACACCAGACCAAGAGCTAGGGTCAACACCAGGACTTTCATCTTGTGGTGCTTGTCAATCCTTCCAGAATGGCAGAGAGTGGATATGTTTTGGGGAGATTCTGAAGACTGGTCTCTTTTTATACCATCTCTCTGTGGGTGTGTCCATTTGTGAACCACTTGTTCTTAAACACAAGAATACACGGAGATAGAAATCATCTTCAGACTGCAGCAATGTGCATCCTGGTTGGCAATGGTGCCTGTGACTATTCTTCTGCCATTTTCTTAATGGGATTAGTGTGAAGAGCGGTTTAGGTTGGATTGAACATTTGACCTTTGCAGAGATTATGATTTGCAAAAGACATTTCAAGGACAGCCATGCTTATTTTCTTATCCTGACTTCCTGAAAAAAGGAAAAGACAATATGATACATTGATCACCCCAATAATGTGATATACCTTGAGCCTCCTATTTCAAGTACATGAAATTCTGAGTTGCCTTCAATATTTTGTAGGAGGACATGCCCAATGTGGTTATCTAGCTACTGGGACATCCATCTGAGGGGCAAATACTTGGGCTTCACAGACTTTTTTCTGGCAAGCCTGTATGGTTCTCCTTCCACTGAATAGGGGATTCCCCACACCAATATCCCCAATAGGGCTTGTCAGAAGTAGATAACCCAGACTCATTACCATTTATGATTTTCCTGCCTTATCTATGCCCAGATATGATGGGATTCTTAATCTTTCGAGGCATCAACTTGAACTATGCACATGGTTTTCAATCAAAAATACATGTGAGGCAAATCTGAAATATTTAGTTGAAGTCATGAATGTGCTGTTATGGCCATCATCAGCAAAGTCTGGTATTGATTTCCAGAATAGTCTAATGTGGAAATAATGTAACCAGCAAGTCCATAAAAGTGAAAAGAATATACTTGCAACAGAGCATTTAAAGATCTTGAAAGGTCAGGAAAGACGTTTAAGCTAGCAGCCATATTTCTTTCTTTATATACAGATATATGTGTTGATACATCTGCATATAGAGATACATGTTATTTTTATTTTTGGTTTGGTTGTATCTGCCTCATTCTCAACAGTCCTAATTGTCAAATACTTAATACATTCATTTTATTCTTCCTACAGTAAACTTGCAATCCCCTTAGCCATCTCCCTAATATTTGTTCCCTTCAAGACCAGCAAATTCAGGGACCTCAATTGTTTGGCAAGTCTATATTATAAGCCTTGCATACCCTTTTAGCTGGTGTTTCCTTGTCTTAGAGCTCCTGTAAAAAGACACCATGTTGTTGTTCCGGTAGCCGCTTAGCACGCCACGCTGCCTGCAGTGATGAGCGCTGAGGTTAGTCACTTCGTCTTGGATGCTGCCCCAGGTGCTCCAACCTCAAAGGGTGGAGGCTCTTGGGAGAGGGGACAGAGAGGTATTACACATTACCATGGAGGTATTACACATGCCACACAGCAACCACACAGCAAAGAGACTCCGGAGACTGCTTACTGGGAGGAAGCAAGTCCGTTTATTGTAAGGGGGGAGGCTATTTTATACTCTTTTTTGAAGGATCATGTAAAAGGTTGATTGGATGATATTGAGTGAAGTGAGACGCACGTCAGAGCTCTAGTGCTGGTTGCCGTGCCCTTATTGATTCTGTGCTCACTCGGTTTCAGTTGCCTTTTCCTGGAAAGGGGCTGGGTCATTGTCCCAGGCGCTCTTTTATTACTTTTGCGCCATTTACTTTCACACTGTTTGCCTCAGGCGCTGTTTTGATAGCTCTAGTAGCCATCTTCCGTTAGGGACTTTCCAGTGGGGGGAATTCCCACAATTCCTCCCTTTTGTTTTTAGGCAACTCGAGGAGACTTATGTCAAGGTGACCGTGCCTGTCTTAGGTTGTCCTCCTCTGAGGATCTTACCCGTCATTGGCTGCCGGTCAAACTCACTGACCATCAGACCTTAGTAGGGGGCCACTGAGCTTCGAGTAGTTGATGTATGTGTCTTTTATTGACTGTATGTTCACCTTAGGCAGGGCCAGTTCTGGGCATGGGGTGTTTATAAGGGGGTGTCATATTGGGGATCTGCTTGTGGGAGTCGTTGATAAGGGACTAGCTGTAACTGAAAAAAGGTTAGTTTGGAGATGTCTCATATCTTCTGGAAAAATTTGATAAGACAGGGTGCTATAAGGAGAAGAAATATGATTAATATGAGGGGGCTGTCTATGAGCTGTTGGCAAGTAACAGGCAGCCAGAACTGCTGGACTAGACATTACAAGGTTTGGTACTCATGATGTTTGTTTGTTTGTTTGTTTGTTTATTTAGTGGAGCCACTTTTGCCTATTAGGTTTCAGTGGTAGGGCCCTGGATCTTCACAAAGGCATTTGCATTAACAGCCTTAAAAGGGATTTTAGTGGAGCGGGCAGGGACATGACAGACAGTCACCTGTTACTACAAAGTATTGGGCCCCAGAAATCTAAAATCAAGGCATCATTAGGACCAAGTATCCTTTGAAGTGTGGCAGGAAAAATCTGCCTGACGCTGCTCTCCTGGCTTCTGGGGCATGAGGTGATGGCCAGCAATCCACGGTGTCCTCTGCCTCAGTGGCCTCCAGGCATTCTCTGGTGCCTGAATTTCCTCTTAAGGATCACAGTCATATTGGCTTAAGGGTCTCTCCTTCTAGAATGAGACTATTTAACTTGTCTGATCCCATCTACAACAGAAGTATTTGCAGATGAGGTCACTTTCTGAGGTCCTTGAGATGAGAATGTCAGCATATCCCTTGGTGGAGGATGGGGCACCATTCAACCCCTAAGAGCACAGAAAAAGGAAATCCTTGTGTTATTTCTCTTAGGGGAAGGAAAATGTGAAAAGAATGAGGGAAGACTGGGGGAGCCATCCCAGCATGAGACAAGTCTAACACAGTGAAGAAGAAGGGAGACATGCCTGGGGTGAACATAATGCATTCTAACAAAGATTGATGTGTCCCCACCCAAGGAAGGTGTGACTTCAGTACAGATGCTGGGTGGATTCTAGAGGTCAGCACCTGGCCTACTGTCAAGGACACTTCCTGTAGCAGGAAGTCTGGGAGATGCATCCCCAAGACTGGTATACAATGATATACCCCACCTCTGCAGCTCTTCAAAAGCTTCAACGGATATCATAGCATCCTTCCTCCAGCAGCCATTCCATGTTTTTCTTCATTTCTGCTCACAGTTTGGTTTGAGAGGGTGGTTTTTACCTCCTGTGAAATGCCATCCTTCACTTGTATAGGGCTTGTCTCCATGTTGGTCTTGTTTTGTGGTTGAGAAGGGGTATACTGGTCTACTTTAGATTACAAAGCGTCTCCCTTATGCCATTTGTATAGGAGCAAGGTATTTCCCCTTGAGCCACACTTTCCTGTAATGTACCCCTTTCATCTCCCTGTCTGCTCAAAGACATCAAGATCCAAAAATTTTAGGGAGTATAGATTACCATGTTATGTGGATGCTTTAAAACACCCTAGAAGGTATTAGTAGCTGTAGGGGTTGAAAGAAACATTACCTAGTTTTGGTTCTAAAACACGAGCTCTGTAATGCATTTGGGTATTTGTACATTACCAAGTGAGTGCATTGCAGAAGCAGGGAAAGAAAAGTGTATGGTGGAGAGCAAGTCCTGCTGTAGGCATGAGATCGTTATCTGTAATCCCTGGGCAATGGGACAGGGAAGAAAAGCTTGCATTTTATGAAAATATTATTAGAGTTGAGTTTTAGAAATGTCCTCTCCTTTCATTAAGGCTTATTATTTAGATTCAGAACTATAGACTGGGAAAACTGTGGACAAGCCGTTGCAGCAATCCTTCACAGAGAGAATTTTAAACTAAACCAAGATTATTGGAATGAAGGAGGGAAACTATCTGATAGAAGTGAGATTGATTTTTTGAGTCATCTGTCCTGCAAGCACTTGCCAACACATTAGGGCCATCTTCTTTACAGAGCATCTTTCAGTGCAAGCAGATGTTTCTACTGATGAATGCTAAGCAGGTGATGTAACCCATGATTGTACCTAGTCTTCTGCTTTATGGCTTCCATGAAATGATAACAATGTTAGACTAGAAACATGTTGGCCATACTCTGAAACATCCTCCATTTTTCTTATATTTTCATATTATTTCTACCCAGTTACAGTGATGTTATCCATTGACACATTTAGCTCTGCCATGGGTATTTCTGCCGCAAAGACAAGAATGAGTAATTTCTACCAGTCCAAATACATTTGAGATGTATATTTAATTCCCCTTTCAATGACTTTTGAATTTACTGTCACAGCTCTTATTATTCTGCAACAATTACAGTTATTTGTTGACATTTCATCTTTGAAACAAAAACAGGAAGCTTGATTTTAGTCAATTAGATTTAAGCAAAAATGTTTGAGCTTGTGTTGACTGGGCACAATACTATTGACTGTGATGGCATATTTTCAGGCCATTTGGTTGAACAAAAGATCAGATTAAGTGCTTTCGTTATGTACTGTGGCTAGCTTTAGATCTTCAGGTGCCACCTTGTTGGTTTTCATTTTACTTAGGAGAAAGAAGATGTGCAAATAACAAAGCAAATGGCAAAACATTGGCAATCAAACAGTGTATGATGTCATAGAGCTGTTTATGTTGATTGAGAAACTATGAATTCAGTATCTGGGTGTTTCTGTGAGTATTGTTTTGAGTAGTAACAGAAAACTATGTAGGTAACGAGAATTCAAAGTTAGAGAATCCATGTTCAGGAAAAATGCAGTTATTGTTTTATAATAAATGGGGAATAATAAGTACAGTTATATAGATAATTTTATTATCAAGTATGTTATAACTGAATCATTACAAATAAAATTAAACTATGTCTCTTAAAGAAAATTAAGAGGATCTACTAGTTGCCAAGAGGTTTTCAATGTATTTTCTAAATATTTCAATTGGTTTCTCTGAAAAATAAAAGATTTTATAATGAAATATCAAATTTATTTTTGCCATTGCTTGTGGGACATTATTTTTATTTTGATGAGAGGTAATGTATTTAGTACAAAGAATAGTGTGACAAATGTACCTAAATTAAATAGTAAACTAAAAGTGTAATCTGAATGGATCACTAGTAAGTGTAAGCCATGAATCTTATTTATGATTAGTTCAGTTCTCACAATGAGGTCTGATAAAAGAAAGATAAATTAAAATGGACCTATAGTTGCACAATGCAGAATAAAGAACTGTTCAAAGTTTCCAATGTACTTTCAGTTTCATGAAAAATAAGTGCTCCAGGTAAGCTAATATCTTCCTTGACCATAACTTCTAGTACCATCAGATGGACTGATGGGCAGAAAGGAAATTAGATTTTTTTCTGACTTTTAAATTTATAACTTATAATTTTTATATTTATTATATAATACATATTTATCTATTATAGAATTATAAATTTATATTTATAATGTATATTTATATAGTAATATAGTAATATAAATATTTATATTTGTAATATAAATTATAAATTAAATTTATAATTTATCCAAAAACATTTTTTCATGCTTACAAACAAGGGTGACGTGAATACATTGTATATTGATCAATAGACAAATGAGCCAGAAATT